>NC_046312.1:114228438-114828438 GCF_009819535.1 Lacerta agilis | reverse complement strand
CAAATCTGCACATTCTGGTTATAATTGTAGACGTAAAGTTATGTGTTTTCCCCTTTATAACAGAAGTGCAAGGAAGTTAATATAGGAATGTTTCTTTAACTGGTTTTTGTTTTTGTTTTAAGTTGAAATTTGCCAGATGTGCTAGTTTGAGGCCTGTATTCCCCTGGTGTTCACCATGTGTGAACCTTTTTTTAAAAAAAAAAAAATCGCTCTGTCCAGCATTTGGATCTGACTTGTTTCATTGAGCTCTCTTGTTGGCTCTTGACTTAGGCTTTCTCTTTACGCCATGCTAGCAGTGGGAAATTTTTATCAAAAAGAATATTGAGATGTGAATTCTAGATTTTCTGCTTTCTTCGTAACCCTTCTTTACTGTAGTGGCTGTAGAGACAGATTTCTTTTCATCCAAGAAATGCCTGTGGTGTTAAAGAAAGGGGGGGGTTAAGAATCCCGTTTTTTAAAAATAGAAAACGCATTACATCTATCCACACTTTTATTAATAGACAATGAAACCCCTTTGGTAGAAGGATGAATGGAAGAGTCTTGCAATATACTCTGCTGTGGCTGTGCTCCACACACAACCCCACCCCCCCAAGCTTCAGTGTTTTGTTCAGCAAAGCACTAAATTAACTGACCTTACTGTCTTTTGTTTTCTTGGGGGCCCCCCATCTCTTTTTTTAAATGTACAACCGCTGGGGCAATCATCGACGGAAGATTTAGGGATTTATTTTTAAGGGTGTAAAACGAGACGTCTTCCGACTTTCTCTAGGCTTGTTAAAGTTGCACGGTATCAATTGCTATTGATAAAAGGTGGCTCCAAGCCAACTTCCTGGAAAAAAAAGCTCTGGGGAAGGGTCAGGGTTTGTCATGACCCAGGCACTATTCCTTGAATGTTGTTATTATTGGGCCAGAGTACCCTTAGGCTGCCATCCTTCCTGTACTGATCCTGCAGAGTTTCCAACTTACCTTCCTCTATGCAGCATAAAAAAGCAAAATAAAGCAACCTAGTCTCTTATGCTTGCAGCGCATAGCGTGAGTCACAAGGACTGCATTATTCTCGGAGATATTGCGATCACAGCATGGATGTTGAAGATGGAGTCGAGGGAATTAAAAACAAGCCACGCCAGTAGTTACGAAAATGGGGGCTGAGATTTAATATGCGGCAGTTTACACAGTTGCAAAATGTGCATGTTGCTGATCGATCGAAGGTGAGCTGGGCATTATTTGAGTCAACTGCAAAACTTCACATTCACAAAGAACAGCATCCAGGCAAATTCCGCTTCGTTTCGCCCTGTTTTAGGAATCCTAATAACAACCGATTTAAAACATGGCCTGGTAGTCACATCAACATGTGTGGTCATGGGAATATCCCTCCTAGGTGAGGACAGTGGTCAATTAAACACCATGGGTGGTCAACCTGCAGCATGAATATCAGAAATGGTACAAGAATGGGGGTTTGTGCCATTTCTGGACAAGGTAGGAATATAGTCAGGCCTGGTTTCTTTTCCATTGCTCCTTGGCTTAGGCTGGAATCAAAACATCTCCAAGGCATGGGTTGCAGGATAGGACTTGCTTTGGACTTGGACCGCACCTGCAAAAGTTGCCTTCCTTCTAAAATGTTAGACAAAATGTACAATATCTAGCACTGACCCAGCTATAGAAGCAAGCTATACAATTCCACGATGTCCCAAAATTCCAGGGCTACCTCCTTCAACCATGTCAAAATCTTGGAGAGAAAGTCAGTTTGGGAGGAAATGCACAGGTTATGGCAGTGGTTCTCAAACTTTTTTTTCCCTCCAGGCCACACTTTCAGAATAGATATCTGTTCATGCCACACCATTTTTTTAATTGAGAAGAAATACATAGGAAAACAAAAAGAAACAACTCTTAGCAGCACTTGATTTATAATGTAGAACACAACTGCTTTATAATAGGATCATGGGATATCCAGAAAGTATAGGTAAAAAGGTAAAGGACCCCTGGATGGTTAAGTCCAGTGAAAGGCAACTGTGGGGTTGCGGCGCTCATCATGCTTTCAGGCTGAGGGCGTTTGTCCACAGACAGCTTTCTGGGTCATGTGGCCAGCATGACTAAACCACTTCTGGCGCAATGGAACACCATGATGGGAACCAGATCGCACATGGAAACGCTGTTTACCTTCCCACCACAGTGGTACCTATTTATCTACTTACACTGGCGTGCTTTTGAACTGCTATGTTGGCAGGAACTGGGACAGAGCAATGGGAGCTCACCCTGTTGCGGGGATTCGAACTGCTGACCTTCTGATCAGCATAGTCGCCTTTGACTGGACTTAACCGTTCAGGGTTCCTTTACCTTTACCTTTACCTTTACCTTTATGGTAGAAGGGTGAATTTAAATTCACCTCCTTGAGCAGCCTTCCCCAACGTGAGGCACTCCTGATGTTTTGAACTACAAATCCCATCATTGGCCATGCTGCCTACAACTGGTGGGAGTTTTAGTCCAAAACCTCTGGATTGCACCACATTGGGGAAAGCTGTCCTAGGGCAACGAAGATTCACTTAGGTCAAGTTGCTTCAGAGATTATATAAACAGTATATTCATCTGATTAAAACTTTGGCACGCACTAACCTCAGGGTAACTAGCCTTGCTGAGATGCCAAATAGTTGATTGTGATGCACTGAAAATGTTGAACTTGATCTTGTCTCAACACTATCATGGATTTATGCTACAGTATCAGTGAACTGTTTTATTGGATTTTAACATTGTATGATTGTAGTCTGCTTTAGGTTACATGGGGAAAGACAGATAAGAAATCTTCTACATAAATAAAGCTTGCCTGAACAGCATGGCAGTGGAATCGGGGCTGAATAGATGCAGTGGCAGGAACACCAGGTGAGCCTCTTTGCGTCCACACAGCCCTGAACTTGCCTAGCTCCAGTGTCATCCAAGTAAGCTGCAGGGCTGCTTCATCCTGCCATGCTTGCTGCAACTCCTCCTGGTCTTGCCGCTCCTACTCTACGCTGCTGCTGCCCTCCCTGAGCCTGCAGATAGTGGCAACAGTGAGGAGATGAAGCAGCCTCCCAGTGGTGTAGCGTGGGTTGCCACTGCCCAGGGCTGCGCGGAGGGGTGGGTGGGTGGAAGGGAAACGGATGGAGCACGCACGCGCATTCAACTGCCTAATGACATATACATCACCCAAGGGATCGCAGCTACAGAGATAAGAAAAGAAGAGTCGTTCCGTTGTCTGGAGAGGTCGCTTCCTGGTTCGCATGGAGAAGCTCTTTTCAACAGAGTCCAACGATGGAAGCGCACGGCACCGAATGCTGAAATTTTGCACCCCCTAACATTTTTGCACCCACTATGCCCCTCCCACACTACACCACTGGAGCAGCCTCCTGTATCTCCCCCTCCCCCAAACCTGGAGCCAGCATTTTGCAAAAGCTTTCCAAAAAATGATCTGGATAGACTTGCTTGCAGTCTGAAAAAGCGAGAAGCCTGTGAGGGCATGAAAGTTTCAGAAGGATTCCCAGGGATTGTTTTGTTTAGGGTGGCCATGGCACAGCAATGATGGGTTCACAAGAGAGGAGCAGACTGCAGTGGGTGGGAGTTTCTGCCTTTAGGGAACCTGTAAGCTTTAGAGGCTAGGATTTGTGAAGTGGGGAGCGGGGAGATAGAGAGAAACACATGAGAATTGTCTTCCTTGGGGCTAAACATTTCTTCTAAGGGGCCTGTCCTGCAGCCGTGATTTCCTGCCACGGAGGGAAAAGGGGTGGGAAGCATCTGGAGAGAAGGAGACCCTCTTTACCAGCTTGTTTCCTGTACGTTTAAATTGGAAGGCCTTGTCTGTGCAAATAGATTTCAAAATAGAGCCTGCCCTTTGACTGTCTCTGTAATTGCATGGCTCTCGCAGTGTTTTATTTGGCTGCCAGAGTAGTTAACCCCTGGAAGTAAAGGGTTGAGGATGGCGTGACCAGCACGGGTGTGTAGACATGACCATGTGAATGCCGCCTTGTTTAAATAAGTCTGCTTACCCAAGGCCCTTTTCCTGCAACATTTGTTCCCTCTCCCTCTCTCTCTCTCTCTCTGTGATATATATATAAATACCACACATATATAGATATTTATCACATGCAAAAAAGTTGATTTAAAATATGCTAGCTCCTGGGTGTACAGATAATGAGGTGGTTTTAGCTACCCAAAGGGGGGGGGAGGCGAGTTGTTTCACTGCTTTGATGTAACCCACATCTGTCAAGCCTGGCTGGGGGTGGGTGGGGGGGTTGAACTTGTTTTTGTTTAATTTCAAGGGCTCTTGTCTTCCTTATTTGCCCAATCAGTTTAAGCTTCTGCCCCAGGCACTCCCTTGTGCTGTTCTTTTCTTCTGCCAGCGCGCAGGTTATTGCGTGTGAAATGTGAGCTCCACTTCTCTTTGCGCAGGTTACAGAGAGTTGCAAAGACCCTTTAATCTTTCGCGGTGTGGTTTTCAAGCACATGTGCCCAGGCCCAACCACACACACACACACACACACAACGGAATACAACACAGATACAGCTACATCAGTCTATCACTGAGCGCTTGGGGTCCAGCCTTCTAAGAACCTGTGTTGTGACTTATCTTTGCGTGAAACATTTGGTGTCTCTGGGAAATTTGAACCACTTAACTAGAATTAGGAATATAAGCCTTGCACATTCCAGTTGAATTTGTTAGAGTCCGTAGTCCATTTTCTCTCTCAACCTGTTGCAAAAGAGTTATCCAAATTTTAAGATTTATTTTTTTTTAAAGCAAAACAAAACCTGGAGGCAGACAAGCTTTGTTGCATATCCCTTTGTGCAGTCTTCTAATGTGCTAAATATCTTAAACATCTTGAAATACGGGTTTGCAAATTAGTAATTTCTTTTAAAATTGTCAAACAATTTTGAATTCAGATCAGACATTAGTGGGAAATTGCTAATAATTTAATGTTTGATTCAGAATGATAGCCTAATGGGCCTTTGTACTTGATATTTTTCCACTTTTTGAAATTATAAATGTTTTGGTTTCGGGTATTTAATTGGCATTTGCAAATTGTATTATAATTAAATTAAAAAAATCCTTCCAGTAGCACCTTAGAGACCAACTAAGTTTGTTCTTCGTATGAGCTTTCGTGTGCATGCACACTTCTTCAGATACACACGAAAGCTCATACCAAGAACAAACTTAGTCTCTAAGGTGCTACTGGAAGGATTTTTTTTATTTTTTATTTTTTATTTTGTTTTGACTGTGGCAGACCAACACGGCTACCTACCTGTAACTGTATTACAATTGGTTAGTATTTCACAATTTTTGAATTCTTTGCTGATTGGTGTGTGTGTGTGATCTTTTAATTAGCTGTTGCCTTTATTTACACTGTCATCTCTGCTGTGGCAAATTTTCAGCAGCTTAATTTTGAGGTTAACTAAACAGGTTTTAATAGTTTGATGAAACATGAGAGCACTTGCACTAATGTGTGTTGAAAATAACATGGACTTCTAGTTCCAGTTATTGATGGACTATGTTACTGCTCTCTGGAACATTAAGCAATTATTCCTGCAACTATTAAATAAGAAACACTTTAAAAGGAGTCATTGCCAACCTTTCTCTTCGGGGTGGGGGATCTTGTTGACCGGAAGAAAAGTCACATCTGAATTACTAAAATCAGCTTAATTAAGGGTCATTTTGGAAATACGCATAAAAATCCTTACTACTCAAAGAGTGAAATGGAAGCATTTCATTATATGTAGCAATAGCATGTATGAACAGATAATAATTAAAACAGACCTGCAGTAAAGAGGCTAATAAATGTGGGGCATGTAGCTTGCTGTAAAATTAATATACTCTTTCCACTCCAATCATCATCAGCCGAGTTCTTCATTCAACCCCTTTAACTGAGTCAGTTAAAAGAGAACCAAGAATTGTTTTAATAAAAAGATTACTTTTTCTGCAAGTTATTGAAGAGGGAGCACCCCAGCAGAACTATGTTACTGAATGCTAGTTACTATCCCTGAAAAGCATAAGAACAAAGGTGCAGATTTTATGAAGGGTACGAACTCGTTTTACAACAATATTGAAATCAAAGTAGAAAAAATGACAACAGCCAAAGAACCCAACGGCTGATGGGATTTTTATTAAGTACGCTGCTAATTCCTGTTATAGAAGTTTGTAAAGGTGTGATTTATTCATCACAATTTCCTCTATAGATTTGCAGCCTCTAGGGTACAGTGGTAGGTGGTCAATTTTGCACCGCTTTTAAGATTAGTAGTACAGAATGCTAATTTAGATGTGTGTGTTTTTCCTTGAGGTTCATAGCCCATTCCCCCATTGAAGTATTTTAAAACTAAAACTGCACCCGGTAAGCAGGCCTTTGATGCTGTTGATAAATCAGTGGGCTTAAGCATATATAAATACCACATTTGGTTTTTAAAGCAATATTTCATCTTTCTTTGAGATGTACATTTAGGGCACTAAACAGTTTAATGCATGAGAGGCTGTCAGCTGTAGAATAAACAGGAGTAAACAGAATTTGACAATGGCTTAGATTTGTGCAAAGTGTTTTTGTGGGGTGGAGGAGAAGTCGGTAGGAACTAGATCGAGAAACACAGCCAGCAGTTCTTGTCTCCGGTGATGGATGATGTTAGTGTATCAAATTGGCTGTGAATGTTAGAAGTTTGGAAACTTGAGTGGATTTGGAGATTTTTTTTTTAAAAAAGTACATTATTTGTAAAGAAAACATGCCGAGACAGACTAGGCTTTTCGTTGTTCTGAAGACCCTCTCCGCGTATTAGATTTCCCACTCGCCCTCATCATGCTTGCTTAGACTGCCTTTTGTGTTAAAACACAGAAGAGGGGAATAATTCGGGTTTCGTTTTTTACGCGTGCTTATCCTAACACATTTCTTGCAAAGGCTCTTCTTTGTGTGCTGTGCTGCCTGGTCCTGTGCCGGGGCATAACTCTCCGCCTGCTGCTGCTGCAGCATCCTGCATGAAACAAATGAGCTGGTGTTGCAAGTTGCCTTGGAAAGCAAGGGAGGAAAGAAAATCCTTGCTGCAGCTTGCAGCAGTCGCAAGAGGGAGCTGAGGACTGGCTACACGGGCCTTAGGATGGAGTTGAAGCAGCCTGCCTCCCATCTATCCCTCCCAAAGCCCGCTCTCTGTTCTGTTCCTTCTCTGTGCTTGGCATAGCCATGGTGAGATCTGCTGGTTTGGCAACAGGAGAGCCAGTTCTCCCTCTTGACTGAAGCAAGGAAACAACAACCCCCAATCCCTCTTGCATCTGCCCTTGAAGCTGCGGACACAATCTTGGGCACAGCAGGCCATAGGATCAGGCGTTTATTGCATCATATCCCTTAATTTCAGCATATAACAAACAATTATTACAGACGCTCAAAGTGTCCTTATTTTCTATGGACAGTCCCGGATTTACAGAAGTCGCCCCGGTTTCTGATTTGATCCCGGAATGTCCTGCTTTTCCTTAGGAAGTCCTAATTTTCATCTGAGAAATGTAGGGAGGGTATGGAGTTACGCGACCCCCCCGAGACAAGGAGATAAGTAACTATACATCTTTGGCAGCCCTGTATAGGGAAGTTTTTTAATATTTGTTTTTATGTATGTCGGCAGCCACCTAGAGTGACTGGGGCAACCCAGTCAGATAGACAGGGTATAAATAATAAAATTATTGCTATCATCATCATTGTTAAGATAGAGTGTCCTTATTTTCACTGGAGAAATATTGGAGGGTATGTTATTATTGGAAGGGTTCTCAACATTATCCTGTCACTTTATTACTCACTTTTAGAATATATTCTCTCTCCCCTCTTCCCCTCCCCCCCTTCTTCCTTTTGGAAAAGCGGTGAAAGTTTAAGAGAACTTTGAATACTGAGTTTGCGGTCATTGTCAAGAGCCACATTGTGGAAAGGAAAAAAGACACCCATTGTTTCAGTTTGGGTACTTGGGAATTAAGCACTTTATAAACTCTTTGTGAGCTGCTTGACCGCCCTTACTCATATTTACAGCATCTCAGCCCAAAAGTGCATGACGTGACAAAGGCAAGATCTATGTCTGAGCGGGGATTTAAACTTAAGTCCGGTTCTCTAATTTTTGGACTTCGCTGGCTGAGAGAGCCAGCTTGTCATCTAATTGAAAGTTTACTTAATTTCTTTCTTTCTGCTGCTTCTTAAATGCCTATGCATGGTCTGGCTTGACACCAAACTCCTTCTTAAATCGAGAAACTCTGAAATGCACTTCTGTCATGAACGAATCAGTGCGGCCTGATTCATAACAGACTCTAAAGTTATTCGCAGTGCAACGCCATACATATATATTTTTTTACACACAAGTTAGTCACACTGTGTTCAGCAGAAGTTACTTGCAGTCGCAAGTGCGCATGCATGGGACCACAGCCTGGGCCTGAATATTTTTATTTATATTTGCTATAGATGTTAGATTAATCTCATATGCACCTTTCAGTACTGAAGCAAGCAGCCGTAGATCCACCAGTGCAGATCACATCCAAAATATGTTGGCGATGGTGTAGGCATCCCATAGTTCCAATGGTAGCCAATACTACAATAATTATGTGAGTTGACCATGCAGGTGACTGTTATTTAGTGCTTAACACTTTTTTTGTCAACAGGGATTAATAATCTGCATTAGGCACACACCACTACAAAGCTGGATTGGCGAGTGGCGCTGTGGGTTAAACCACAGAGCCTAGGGCTTGCCGATCAGAAGGTCGGAGGTTCGAATCCCCACAACGGGGTGAGCTCCCGTTGCTCTGCCCCTGCTCCTGCCAACCTAGCAGTTCGAAAGCACGTCAAATTGCAAGTAGATAAATAGGTACCACTCTGGCAGGAAGGTAAACGGCGTTTCCGTGCGCTGCTCTGGTTCGCCAGAGGTGGATTAGTCATGCTGGCCACATGACCCGGAAGCTGTACGCCAGCTCCCTCGGCCAATAAAGTGAGATGAGCGCCGCAACCCCAGAGTTGTCCGCATCTGGACCTAATGGTCAGGGGTCCCTTTACCTTTACCTTTACTACAAAGCTATGTGGACAAGAATCGATTTTGAGGGATGCTTCCCTGCCTCCCTCTACTCCTTGATGGGAGCCAGCGGTATTGACTCCTCCAAACAGGTGATTGGCACCATCGGAGGTGACCATGCTAGATATCTCTTGGGCATTGGGCATTTGTTTCCCAATGTAGGGTCAAAATAGAACCAGTGTGTGCAGCCCAAACTGCTAAATTCAACACTAGTGGCCAGCCTTCTTTTGCACATGTAGGATGCATAATCCCTCATTGGGTAGAGGAGGTCGTTGTAAGGTAAGCCAGGCATTGACAAACATGCCAGGAGGATGCCGGGTGAATGGGAGGTGACAATTGCGTCAAAGTTTGGCTAGTGATGTTGCCTGGTTAGCACTCATCTGGTTAGCACTGGGGGGGGGGGGTAAAATGCTGAACTAGATCAGCCTTTGGTCTGATCCACTAGAGCTGATTCTATGTCCTTGAGAGATCTAAGCAGTAACTTGGTATGTCATATATACCGTATTTTTCCATGTATAAGATGGCCCCATGTATAAGATGCCCCCTACTTTTGGGGACCCCAAATTTAGAAAATGGGCATATGCACTATCCATGTATAAGACACCCCCAGATTTTTAACCTTATTTTAAAGTTTTTAAAAAACCTAGTCTTATAC
Source organism: Lacerta agilis (assembly GCF_009819535.1). Taxonomy (NCBI): domain Eukaryota; kingdom Metazoa; phylum Chordata; class Lepidosauria; order Squamata; family Lacertidae; genus Lacerta; species Lacerta agilis. Next base: position 114,818,756 of record NC_046312.1, on the reverse strand, counting down.
ATGGAAAAGTACGGTAGCTTTGCCCCACCCACAGTTAGCAGAACAAATAATGCAAACTAAGAGAATCAGCACAGAATTTGGGCTGCTGTGTGTAATATTCCTCTTTTTCTTCTAGAGCAGAGTACACAGGAGGGGACTGGTATATAGTTGCAGCAGCGAGAATGAAAGAGAGGAGGTTAGAAGAGGCAGTCCCAATTAAGAAGAGGTGGGAGAGGATGGCAGGAGCAAAGCTCATCCTAGAAGATGCTTCTGTTGTCCTGGTGGGAGACCAGGCAGTGGTTTTGGCATTAGCTTGGTCAGTGCTGCCTCCAGGTGTTGGTGGACCATTTGGCAAGACTCCCTCGGTTACTAATTGCTTCTGCTGCTCCTCTTCTGCCTCTTTATTGCTGCTGCCACCCACTTGCTTGCCAGGCAGAGAGCCAACGAGCAGGCAGGCAGTGGCATTTACCGCTCTTCTTTCTCACTGCCACCAGTCTCCAGGGGCAGAGTGAGAGGCGGATATCCAGGCAGGTTGCAGGCAGTGTTAGAAACTGAGATATAAATGCTATTCACCATATGGCCCCTTACACCTAGGTTACGGGCACATTAACGGAATGTTTAGACGCCTTTTTGTAGATTTCACAGGCTCAGAACACAATAGCTCCTCCCATACATGACAGAGAAGCAAAGACCACACGAAAGACACTGAAATGGGGGAGCCAGGAGGGAGCCTCAGCTTGGTGAGGGGACAAGATAGGAAGTCCTCTTGCATGCATTGATTATTCCCATGTGCCGGTGTAACCGCACTGCTGAATATGGCCCCTTAAGTCTTCGTAACTGTATGTGCCAAGTTTTGCTTCTTCAGGGCTACACTCTGTAATGCCTTTGGGCTGATATGTGTTTCTTCCACCGGGAGCACAGCGGGTGGTGCTGTGGTCTAAACCACTGAGCCTCTTGGGCTTCCCGATCAGAAGGTTGGCAGTTCGAATCCCGTGATGGGGATTTGATTTTTTTTAATTTATTTTTTTACTTATGTGTCTCTTCCATGGCTCATGTTGGCATTCTTTCCATGAGTGATTATGTACCTACCTCTGGCTTCCTGGCAGCCCTGTGAACTGTTGAGCATGTTCAGGACAGGTGTTTTAATGAGTCTCATTGGCTCCCTGCCTTTTACACAAGTCCCTACACGACGTAGCAGCCCTTCCAAAATCTCTCCGAACCACACAAGAGGTAGCCCTTTCCCCCCCCCTTAATTACCAGGCAGAGCGCGCTCAGTATATTTCAGGCTCGTTTGCGAGAGCTGGATTTAAGTCATCCCTCTGTGTTCCTGCGCCATTAGTCCATATACTGTACTTCTGGGATAATGGAGAGGAGAAAGTTGCTGGTAATGTGTTGGGCCTCTGTTGTCCCTTGAGGTGCTATACAAATCTAAGCAATTTTCGCTTACTTGCCACTTGTCAAAATCTGGAAAGAACATTATGAACCCTGCAGAAATTCTTAAAATGGCAGCTCCTATTCAGCCAGTGCTTTTGTTCTGTAATTTTTGGGCTCCTGAAAGGAGTGCCCCACTGTTCTAATTAAAATAAATGGGCGAAGGACAGGCTTCTGCATTTCACATGTTCTATGGAATACTAAGGTTGGGAGGGGGAAGTATAAAAGAAGCCAAATATTTTACAAATGTAGAAGGAAAATGTCTGTACCATAGCTACAAAGGCTATATTTTGTAGGGGGTGGGAGGAACAGGTAGAACCAAAAAGCTGGTAGCCTTCAAGAAAACAAACAGAGACAAGTTTCTCCCCAACATTTTCTAAAACTATTATATATATAGGCATTACAAAGGCATTACAGAGGCAAATCACATTTAAAGTGCATTTATAGCAGTTTAAAAGGCATGGGCTTCCTCCAAAGTATCATGGGAGCTTCAGTTTCCAAAGAGCTTCAGTTCCTGGCACCCTTAACAAACTACAGTTCCCAGTGCTTTAAATGACCAAATCACTCTTACTTTACCATCCATTCAGGCCTTGCTACTCCTTCCCCAAACTCCATCCTCTCCCTTTGTTGTTGTTTTGCACTGTCTAACTTAGATGGGGGGCGGGGCAGGGGGGGGCTGTAGAATTCGATACAACAAACAATAATGTGTCCCTTTTCTATAAAATTGTATGACCATGTTATACAGATGTCTTGTATCAGGTGCAAAGGATGAATGAAAGCGAGATATATTTATGTTGAAGATATGTCATACAACTGCTGGGATAGCTCAGTCGGTAGAACATGGGACTCTTAACCTCAGGGTCACGGGTTCGAGCCCCACGTTGGGCAAAAGATTCCTGCATCGCAGGGGGTTGGACTAGATGACCCTCGTGGTCCATTCCAACAATGATTATATGAATAAACGAGTAAAAAGTGTCACTACTCATCAAAGAAAGGAAACTCCCAGATAAGGCTCCTTGTTTAGGCTAACCATGACCACAGGGGGGGAAGCACTTCCATACATTAGTTTTGATTGGCCTGGATAAATTAATAGAGAGGGGGGAAACTGGTGCATCATAATCAGGAACTAACTGGGTTCCATGTTAGAGGTAAGGAGAAAATATTTTGTTCCAATAACAGTTGTTTGGAAACTATGGAGGACTTTTGCTGCTCTCCCTTTATGCGTACATACGAATGTGTCTGATGGCAAGCTATAATCCTCTTTGATATGGGACTGTCTGCTAAAAAGGTTAGATAACCTATTCTGGAGTTAGGCCCAAGTTTCCAAGCACAATTCAAAGTGTTGGTGCTCACTTTTAAATCCCTAAACATCCTTGGCCCTGTATACCCAAAGGAGCATCTCCAGCCCCATCGTTCAGCCTGGACACTGAGGTCCAGCTCTGAGGGCCTTCTGGTGGTTCCCTCACTGTGAGAAGTGAGGTTACATGGAACCAGGCAGAGGGCCTTCTCCGTAGTGGTGCCTGCCCTCCCATCAGATGTCAAGGAGATAAAGAACTACGCAACTTTTAGAAGACACCTTAAGGCAGCCCTGTATCGGGCTGTTTATAATGTTTGATGTTTTTAATGTTTTTATATGTGTCGGAGGTGGAGGGCACAAGGAGAAGGGGACGACAGAGGATGAGATGGTTGGACAGTGTTCTTGAAGCTACTAACATGAGTTTGGCCAAACTGCGAGAGGCAGTGAAGGATAGGCGTGCCTGGCGTGCTCTGGTCCATGGGGTCACGAAGAGTCGGACACGACTGAACGACTGAACAACAACAACAAATACATCGGAAGCCACCCAGAGTGGCTGGGGCAACCTAGCATGGGTGGGGTATTATTATTGTTGTTATTGTTATTGTTATTGTTAATGTTATTGTTATTGTTATACTAGATAGAAGATACTGACATCACTCCCAGCAAATACTATTCTGCGAGTGTAAATAATCTATGTTTGAAAAGATTTAGCAAAGCAGAACTTTCTAGAGGTCATAGGGTTTTGTTGTGGGTTTCATTGGTACTTGTAACTTAGTAATGCCATCGTAAAATGCTATTTAATCATTCCTTTTATGTAGATATTATATATATCTATATCAATCCACAGGTTGCACGACTGGCCGTCAGCGACTTTTCTCTTCATCAGTTGATCATATCTACTTACACAAGCAGTCAAGCATTCAGCAAAGAAGATATCTCTTTTTCCGGAGACAAAGAAATGCTCCCTATAGCATAGTCTGGCCAGCTATGGTTTCTCCGGCTCATCCAGTTCCTAAGGTACTGTAATTTCTATTATCTGATCCTTTCTCCAGTCAATATAAAGGTTGACTGCACGAGTGATCAAGTACATTCATCCCTGACAGCTGGGAGTTTGAATCATGGTTTTGTTACCAGGGCTGAGATTTGATATTGGAACGCTGGCGCGCCAAGTTCCCTGCTCCCTGCTATGCTAAAGGCAGCGCCAAATCAATTTCTCAGCCAGTTTAAATCTGATGCTCCTTCAGCTGCCGCAAACCCAAATGCGCTTTTTGTTTTGTTTTGTTAGTCTCGTTGTTTAAAAAAAGAAAGATATTTTGCAATTGGTTAGAAGTCAAGTCAATGTGAATTGACTGCCCTTGAGCAAAAAATAAATAAATCACTGTACGTTTTAAAAATAGCAAACTTAAAAACATTTCTGTCCATCTCCAGCTTTGCTTATTTGCTTCCACCTAAAAACTGAAGTGCTTATTAAAAGGTCAGTGAGCTGCCCCGCTAGGTATCTTAACCAAGTAAACCTTCCTGTTACTTGCTGAAACTAGCTTCTTGGAATACAGAGATGGCATATTTTAAAAGGCAACCTGGAATGTATGAGTTGAGGTTGCCGTTTTTAAATCTCAGTGTTCATTGAAAGTAGTAACTCAAGCTATTTCATAGTTTTCACATACGCGTTGTCCAATCATATGCAGTATTTACTCAGAATGAGTCCCATTGATTTCCATAGGGCTTAATTTCATTTAACTATGCTTAGGACCTGATCTTATTATGATTTGCTCAAAAATTAGTTCAGTGTAAGTCTTAAAGTGAGAAGAGGTGCTCATCTTACAGGACAACTCCTACTCCAGTGTCCCAGCTCCTTCACAGACCTTCCTGCATTCTGTGTGGAGGTGTGTGCTCAGTGTGAAGGGAGATTCAAAGCATATTTTGGCAACAACAACAATTTTGTTATTTATACCCCGCCCATCTGGGCAGCTTCCAACACATATAAAAACATAGTCAAAACAAAATAAAAAATAAAAAAATTCCTTCCAGTAGCACCTTAGAGACCAACTAAGTTTGTTCTTGGTATGAGCTTTCGTGTGCATGCACACTTCTTCAGATACCATGAAAGCTCATACCAAGAACAAACTTAGTTGGTCTCTAAGGTGCTACTGGAAGGAATTTTTTTTTTTTTTTGAGCTTTCGTGTGCATGCACACTTCTTCAGATACCATGAAAGCTCATACCAAGAACAAACTTAATTGGTTTCTAAGGTGCTACTGGAAGGATTTTTTTTTTTTTGACTACGGCAGACCAACACAGCTACCTACCTGTAACTGTATATAAAAACATAATAAAACATCAAACATTAAAAACTTCAAGATACAAGGCTGCCTTCAGATGTCTTCTAAAAGTTGTTTGGTTATTTATTTCATTGACATTTGATGGGAAGGCATTCCACAGGGCGGGTGCCACTACCAAGAAGACCTGGTTCCCTGAAACTTCACTTCTCACAGTGAGGGAACTGCCAGAAGGCCCTCAGAGCTGGACCTCACTGTCCAGGCTGAATGGTGGGGATGGAGACGCTCCTTCAGGTATACTGGGCCGAGGCTGTTTAGGGCTTTTGAGGTCATCACCAACACTTTGAATTGTGCTTGAAAATGTACTGGGAGACTGTGTAGATCCTTTAGGACCGGTGTTATATGGTCTTGGCAGCTGCTCCCAGTCACCAGTCTAGCTCCCACATTCTGGATTAGTTGCAGTTTCCAAGTAAATGCATTTAGAAGCCTCCCCATGATTGGGAATTCCTATAACATGATTAGAACCTCCCTTTAGACCTCCGAGCTCCACACCTGAAGGTTGGAAGTGGAGCTGGCACATGGGCAATGTTTGGGGTGGGGCTTGTATACCTACCTTGTCCCGCTTTTACCAACATGCTAGGGCAGGGCGGTACAGCACGCAGCCCAGGGGCCGCAATTGCCCCTTGGAACCTTTTTTGGGGCAGCCCTTGGCAACATTTAACACACATATCCCTGCAGCCCTTGCACTGCCTTCCCAAAACCAGGTAAGGAGGCACTGGGCTGTAGGAAGGAGACGTGAGGGCTCTGACAGGGTCCTAGAATCCTCCCTGTTTTATCCCCGATATCCCAAGTCTAACATTGCTTCCTCTGGATATTACTAGCTTCTGCTATGGAAGCTCTGAATTCTGGAAAGTAAATTAGTATCTACACCTTAGATGTTTTCAGAAATCTCAGGGGCGAGTAGTAGCACAGGTACATGGATTTCTCTATAAATGTGGTGCCAGATGAAATGCCGAAAACCGGTTTGCAGAGATTGTGGAACCCAGGAAGCTTGCCTGTTGTCTGAAATGCCTTCAGCGATGCAGATCAAAGAAATAAGCCATGTTCTGTTCTGATTTGCCTGCTTCCTTACTATATTATTTACTATTACTACTACAGCTATTGTTATTATTACGTTTCCGAGCACAATTCAAAGTGTTGGTGCTGACCTTTAAAGCCCTAAACGGCCTCGGTCCAGTATACCTGAAGTAGCCTCTCCACTCCCATCATTCTGCCCGGACACTGAGGTCCAGCGCCGAGGGCCTTCTGGCAGGTCCCTCGCTGCGAGAAGCCAAGTTACAGGGAACCAGACAGAGGGCCTTCTCGGTAGTGGCACCCGCCCTGTGGAACACCCTCCCACCAGATGTCAAAGAGAAAAACAACTACCAGACTTTTAGAAGACACCTGAAGGCAGCCCTGTTTAGGGAAGCTTTTAATGTTTAATAGACTATTGTATTTTAAGATTCTGTTGGAAGGCGCCCAGAGTGGCTGGGGAGACCCAGCCAGATGGGCAGGGTATAGATAAATATTATTATTATTATTATTATTATTATTATTATTATTATTATTATTTATTACCCACCCTTCGCCAGAAGATCCCAGGATGGATTACACTATGCAGCTAAAACAATAAGCAACAACAGCACCAACCATAATCCACCCCCACCCCCAAAAAATCATTTCATGCAACATGTTACAGGGAGGATACCAAAATCAATATTCAGATTTAAAAGGCTGGAATTGGTAGCTACATACACAAAGCACAGTGCTAAGACCTGCATGCCTGAGCAACCACTCTGCCTTCTGGTTTTAATGTCAAAAGGAAGATAGCGAATAGGGCGAACAACCTCACTGAAAATGTAATTAAAATGTTTGTGTCTATTATTGTGTGTGTCCTATGTTTGCAAAGAGCAGGACTTTAGCAGTTGCCTTTTTAATATTTTGAGCTGCCTACATTTTGGGTTCCACGGTGCAAATCCTTATCAGAATCTGCCTTGTGCGCCAACTCTGATAGGTGGGCAGGGGCTTCCTACTACCCGTTAGTCACATGACATTACCGTGACATCACATTATTGGCAGGTGCGCAGGGCCCGGCCACCTTTTGCAACTGGGGTTCCCGTTTGGGAACCGCAGTCAGCACTGTGTTTCATGTTTTGGGAAGCTCCGAGCATAGGGACAGCAAACTCCTTGTTTTTCCCCCCCTCCTGCCATTTACAAAGGCAGGATAAGCAAGATTGCAAATGACAGCTGCAAGCAGGCCTTTGCTTGCAAAACGTAGCTTTGTTTCTCACCTTTGTAGGGTTGGTACAGTGGTGCCTCGCAAGATGAAATTAATTCGTTCTGTGAGTGCTGTCGTCTAGTGAAAATTTCGTCTTGGGAAGCACGGACGGGGGAAGTGCAGTTTGACGGGGGGGGGAACACGAAAATTTTTCATCTTGCGAGTCACGCCCATAGGGAAATTTGTCTTGCGAGTCACCCTTTCGTTAGCGAATGCCTTTCGTCTAGCAAGTTTTTCGTCTAGCGAGGCATTCGTCTTGCGGGGTACCACTGTATATTCCAGAGCAAAAACCTGGACACCACCACCACCACCATCGGGGCACCCACTCCCACCATTGAACATCTCTGTCAGGTGGCTGGCGTTAGCCAGCTCCGTGCTGAGAGAGAGAGAGAGAGAGAGAGAGAGAGAGAGAGAGAGAGAGAGAGAGAGAGAGAGAGATGGAATCTACACACATAAAAACCTTTCTGAAGATGCTTTTTTTAAAAAGCGTTTTTAAAAATACATTGAATTTTCCGTAAGGGTCACCATCACCATCTAGTGTCACATTGTATATTCCACTTACTTAAAACACACTTCAAACGTTTTATTTGCAGCTGTATAGCTGAATCCAGAGAGAGCGCAGCATCGGTGGGCACCAGGGAGGGAGGCTTGTGCTGAGAAATAAATAATTATTTTGGCAAGAAATCACCCCTGTTGCTATATGTCCAGGTTTCCCCGGACATTTTGCCTAGTTTCAAAAATTCCCCCGGACACCATTTTCAGGAGCGGAATCCCGGATATGTCCGGGAAAACCAGGACATATGGATCACATTCCCTTCTCACCATGGGATGGGATGGGGTGGGGATCCTGCTTGGCGCTGAGTCTGGGTGTGTAAGAGAACTCCCTGTAGGGAACTATTTTGCACACCTATTTAGCTGCTGACGGGCGGGCAGTGATCCTGCATAGCACTGGGCTTGGTTGCATGAGAGAGATCCCTCTTGTACACCCAAGCTCAATGCTTTGCAGGATGGCTCTCCCTTCACATCCACTGAGAACAAATCTGCTTAGGGTTGCGTTGCAAAAGTGCTGTTTGAAGCATCTGTCCCCATTTTCCTTGAAATGAAATGCAGCCCTCACACTTCAGCTGAAACAGGAACATAGGAGTTGCCTTAAAGTGCTTCTCAAAAGCAGTATTTGAAGAAGCTCTCTGAACCAGTGGCAGCCCCTGCTGCCTGCCTGCTTGCAGGAAAAGCATGTGAACTCCTGCAAACAGTGCTTTTGAGCAGGTCTTAATGTCTGCTGATCAGCTGGATGTGTGGAGATTGCATCCCTACTGCCTCTACAGCTTGATACCGTTTCATGCTGGGCACAGGGCATGCAGGCAAAGCAAGATTGAGCCCTGTCTTCCTGCCCAGCAGCTGGCATCTTCAAGTGGGCATGGTGTTGGGGAAGTGCCTCTGTAGGCAAAACTAGAACCCCTGGCAAGTCAAGAGTGGCCTGCTGGCCTGCGATTCCCCACCCTTGATTTATATTGAATGTCTGGACTCTGCAGCTTAAGGCTAGAGATTGATAAACCATATGATTGAATGTTCCTCCATACAAATACAAAAACCCTATATATAGAAAACTAGCATGTTGGAGAGAAGAGTTCTAGCCCAGCCTTTATCCTGGCAGGCTTGCTGTCTATGTACAGGTTTTCATTAGTGTGCTTCTTGGGAGGCAAATTTAGTCACATGAGTCTCCACCTGCCTTCTGCAACAGAAGCCTAGTCACAGGTTTACCACTTCATTGAGAAAGTCAAGACTTACACTATACCCAGTCCTGTCTGCCCCGCAGGTAAAGCCAAACATCCAAACTGCAGCACCGCATAGGAAGAGTGCATGCCTTGCAATAAATGTCCCTGGAGAGCAAATAGCTTCAAACGAATGAAGCAAAACCCACAGGGTAACGTAAAATCTGAACAAGGGTTTGCCCGGGGCCCAAACCTAATTGTATTCACTTCCAAGGCCCAAACCTTATTTATTTATTTATTCATTAACTCATGCACTCACACACTCTTCTGATTTCTCTAGCTACAATAAAATCCACAATCCTAGAATATCTCCGTCTATAAATAGCCAGTTCCCAAGGTTATCTCTTTTGTCCATTCACAACATTGCAAAGATACAAACGGTGTGCTTTCAGTTCGGGATACAGGGGTGCGAAAGAGTGGGTGGCAATACCACGTGCCAAAAACAAACCTTGACTACAGATTATGGTTTGTTGGGAGCAAAACAAACCACAATGTCTGTGTCAGCCGTAATGCTGAGCCGGAGTTTGTGGTTCTTTTCTTCCCAGCATGAGCAGGGATTTTCTATTTTCGTTTCTTTTGTTCTTTAATATCGTAAGTCACTCTGGGAAGGCCATGGGCAGCGTTTGTAAGTGGACTAAAATATTTTAAATGAATATTTTTTGAATTAAAAAAACAGCGGAAAGTTGCTATCACAGAACCTCCAAGTGTCCCTATTTTCCAGGGACGTCTCTGATTTAGAGAAGCCATCCCAGTTTCCAATTTGATCCCGGAATGTCCCGCTTTTCCTTAGGACTTCCCTATTTTCATTGGAGAAAAGTTGGAGGGTATGGAGTTATCCGACCCCCGAGCCATCTGAAGGCAATCCTGTATAGGAAAGTTTTTTAAAAAAATGTTTAATGTTTTCTTATGTTTTTATGTATGTTGGAAGCTGCCCAGAGTGGCTGGGGCAACCCAGTCAGATGGGCGGGGTATAAATAGTAAAATTATCATTATAGAATGGGACGTCCTTATTTCCATTAGAAAAATGTTGGAGGGTATGCTGTCATGGTAAACCAATAACTACAGACGTCTTCCACAATCTGGTGCCTTCTAGATTATTGAAACTACAATTCCTTTCATCCCTCTTTATTAGACTTGCTGTCCAGGACTGACGGAAAGGCTCCACTATGGTTTATTTACCACGTCATGCAAACCCCACCCATAATATGTGTGTTTATATTTGTGCGTATAAAGTCCAGCGAAGCAATTAAGTAAAGAGTTGCCTGAATTTGGATTCACCCCCCTGAATTTGCGGGTTATTGGGTTGTTGTTTTTATTTCAGTTATATATTTTGTGGTTTTATATTTTGATTTTGTTCTAGAGCGGTATATAAATTCAATAACAACAACATTATTATTAATAATAATAATAATCTTTTCCACAGAATTCCCACCTGTGTTTTTGGGGGATGGGGATGGGTTGTGGCTTATATTTTTAAAAGCTGGGATTCCTCCCCCTCGGTTTCTCCTATAGCCACGTAGAAACGGAACGATTTCGCTGGGTTTTGTCCGAAAACACAACGCCGTTGTTGTTGTTTTTTAAAAAAAAACGGGGCGGCGAAACGGGAGCCAGTTTGGCTTCTTTGAGGAGCCTTCTGATAGTTTTAAGCCTCGGAGTGGAAAGCAGCTGCGGTATTTTTGAATTTTCTGTGCTGTAAGGTTAACAGACTATCAAGAGTTGCTGGCAACGGACAACGTTAAGTTCAAAAGGGCAGTGGCAGAAACACTGAGGCAGCCTTGAGGGTTTGCCCTGATGGCTTAGGAAGGTCGCTAGGGCGAACGAAAGGGCAAGCTGCCATGAAGCAGGAGGCTCTATCTGAGAAAATGATCCCATTGTCATGCTCCTTTTTTCTGATCCTCCATTTTCAATCCTTCCCTCCCCCCCTCCCAAGCACATAAAGAAACCAGACTATGTGACGACAGGCATTGTACCAAGCTGGGGAGACTACATAGAAATTAAGAACGAAGATCAGATTCAAGGGCTTCGTCAGGCTTGTCAACTGGCCCGTCACGTCCTGCTTCTAGCTGAGAAGAGTTTAAAGGTAACCGCCATGTGGAGGCTTGGCCAGTCCTCGTCTTTTTCATTCGGCATGTTTTGAGTTACGCCGTTCTCGGTTTGTATTGAAATATCCTTCTCTTTAAAAAAAAAAAAAAAAAGTTTGCTGAAATAGTGAAAAGAGGGTTTCAGCATAACCGTGTGTGCTCAGCTCTAAATCTGCATTAAAAGAACCCTAAATTCAGAATGAATCGTTTTAGCTAAGCAGATATGCTGAGAACATTTGTTCAACAACAACAACAACAACAACAAATTATTTGTACCCAACAACAGCAACTTTTTACCCGTGTTTCTCCTAAAATAAGACACCGTCTTATATTTTTTTTCGCTCAACAAAAAACAGTATGGCTTATTTTCAGGGGATGTCTTATTTTAACTGCGTCACATCAGTACACTGCATAGCCACGCCTCTCCAGGCTGTTTTAATGGGAGGTACCACGTCACTATGGCTTATTTTCGGGGTATGGCTTATTTTTGGGGTACGGCTTATATTTCGCAAATGCATAGAAATCCTGCTATGGCTTATTTTATGGCTATGTCTTATTTTAGGAGAAACAGGGTATTTGTACCCCGCCCATTTGACTGGGTTGCCCCAGCCACTCTGGGCGGCTTCCAGCATATATAGAAACATAATAGAACTTTAAACCTTAAAAAAAAGCTTTGGTCTGATTGTTTCTCAAAAGGGTATTAAAAAAAAATATTATTCGTGTTACCTAATTCCAGAAAGGTGGACTAAGATCCATGCCTATAAGGAGAATATGGAAAACTTAACTTTTTTGACAGCTGGGAAAATGGGGACAAGAAGCTTGTTTATATGAACGAGGAAAAGGTCTTTGGATTCCGGTTTCCACCAGGAGTGTGTATAACGTATTAGATGTTATGTAACTAAAACACTTATAGCTCTACGTGTAACCCTAATAGCATTTAATCGGGGTTTGACATACAATTTACTTGAATATATATATATTCCAACATGCCATGTTGCATATGTTTGTCCTAAGGTACATGAGATTCTGCCTTGTTTAGTCACAAAGCAAAATCCCTTTGTTCATACTTGCTAATTTTCAGCTGTGCATTTATGTAAATGGGATTGGGCTGCTCACTCCTTTCTTAGCAATTTTACTGCTTCTGCCTCCCCCTTTCTATGCCTTAAACAGGCATATTTTGAGCTTCAGACTCATTTATAAAGCAGGCCGTGGCATAACGTCAGGAGCACTTGCTAGGCTTTCGCGTCTCTTTAGGATATTTTTATGTTGTTTGCTTCCCTTTTATTAAGAGGAGAGCATTATGAAGGACCATAAAGAAGGCTGATCGCCGAAGAATTGATGCTTTTGAATTATGGTGCTGGAGGAGACTCTTGAGAGTCCCATGGACTGCAAGAAGATCAAACCTATCCATTCTCAAAGAAATCAGCCCTGAGTGCTCACTAGAAGGACAGATCCTGAAGTTGAGGCTCCAGTACTTTGGCCACCTCATGAGAAGAGAAGACTCCCTGGAAAAGACCCTGATGTTGGGAAAGATGGAGGGCACAAGGAGAAGGGGACGACAGAGGATGAGATGGTTGGACAGTGTTCTCGAAGCTACTAACATGAGTTTGGCCAAACTGCGAGAGGCAGTGAAGGATAGGCGTGCCTGGCGTGCTCTGGTCCATGGGGTCACGAAGAGTCGGACACGACTGAACGACTGAACAACAACATTATGAAGAAACTTTTTACAAGATCTTGGCAAATGGAGGGTATTTAGCTTTTTTTAAAAAAAAAAATCTACCCTAAAAATAGGAAATACTGTATGATTTTGGTTGCATGGAGACACTACTTGGAAGGAGTGGCAAAAGAAGATACAGACTGAGCCCAATGGGACTTGCTTCCAAGTAGAGGTGTATAGCATTGCACTGTTCAGATTTCACTATAGCCCACTGGGAAATAGTATAATTAACTTAGCTGTAACTTTGTCCCTTTGCACATATTAATTCCAGGAGTTAGATTCAAAGAACCACATGGGGGTGTCCCATGTGTGCTCTTCCTGCAGCAGCAGCAGCAGCAGCAGCAGCAGCAGCAATTTCCTCCCCCCCCCCCCCCCCGCAAAAAAGCAACTTCTGAAGTTCAGGGAACTTTCAGCAGATCGTGCAACATAGCCCTGTAAGCTGCAACTGGGTTAGAAATGAAATAAGTGAGCTTCTCCATGCATGCCTTCGGGCACTATGGAAACGAGTGAGTAAGCTTAACTGCCGTATTTTTCCGTGTATAAGACGCCCCCATGTATAAGACGCCCCCTGCTTTTGGGGACCCCAAATTTAGAAAATGGGCACGTGCACTATCCGTGTATAAGACACCCCCCCCCAATTTTTAACCTTATTTTAAAGTAAAAAAAAAAAACTTCTAGTCTTATACACGGAAAAGTACGGTATATTTCTGAGAACAAAAAATATACAGTCTGTGCGTGTCTGTATATTTTTTATTTTAAAATATTTTAGCCCACTCAAAGAGATTCCAGATCAGGATGCAATTAAAAAATACTAATATTTCCCCTTTATAAATATTTTTTGTTATACTGGTTGGATTAACGCAGTGCAATGTCAGCATCACTGCGATACAAATTGTATTTTTGGAAGTCAGTTTTGGTTCCTTAGTGGGTTTCAGTGAATTATTCAGCCAGACATTTGCACCCAACTTTAGTCACCACTTGAGAATAACCCAGTTATGCTTCAGTCTTCTGCATACTCACCTGGGAATAAGTCGTGTACCACAACATACATTCAATGGCCAAACTGCGAGAGGCAGTGAAGGATAGGCGTGCCTGGCGTGCTCTGGTCCATGGGGTCACGAAGAGTCGGACACGACTGAACGACTGAACAACAACAACAAATATGTGCAGTGCTGTCAAGTATCCCATTTTCCCCGGGATTCTCCCTTATTTCAAGCAGTTTCCCGCTGCTCTCCCTTATTTTTTATTTCCCTTAAATTTCCCGTTTTTAATGGAAGCAGCTCCTCCCCTGCTGGCCAGGGACTGGGTGGGAAGACCTCGCCTACTTGGAGAGAAAAGCCTCAGCCCTCAAAGCAAGTGGGAGCTGTTTCCTGTGCTTACAGGGGGGGTGTATTCCTCCCCCTGCATCAGCCCCTATCCGTTGCCGCCGAGCCCCTCAGCCGGCCAATAGGGTTAGCTGGTGGGTGGAGCCTGGCTGCCTTTGAGCAGCTGCTGCTTCCTGTCCTGTTTTGAAGGGATCAGAAAAGAAGACGATGGGGCTCCATCGTGCGGAGCACTTGGCTGCCCTCCTCTTTGCTGGCTGCCCTCCTCTTTGCTCCGCTCCAAGCCCGCTTGGAGTTTACATTGCTGCTCCGCCCACTTTTGTTTCTGGCTCCGCCCACCACTGACATGTGACTGTCCCCGGGATAGGGGAGACTGCTGATCCCTTATTTTCAAATCTGAAACTTGACAGCTATGCTATATGTGTTTAAAGCACATGTTTTCCCCTCCCATCCAAGTAGTTTACACCTCATAGAGCTACAGCTCCCAGTGCCATGTTAAACTGCATCTTCCAGGGTTATTTTGGGGAGAGACGTGCTTTGAAGGTATGTTGTGTACACAGTGTAAATCACATCAAACTTATCAGGGCTTCCTTTCAAGCAGGCAGTATTAATACCAGTAGCACGAAGGCTACAATCTTGTGCATCCCTACTCAGGAGTAAGACCTATGATTGTTATTTAGACTTGTTAGTCACTTGTTTATCGGAAGGCCTCCGAGCGCTTTACAACAAATCAGAAACATAAATATAAATGCATCATAGCGTTAAAAACAAAGCAACCCCCATAACGGTGTCAGATTGCAAGTCGTGTTGACACCGGATTAAGCGTAAACTGAGGGGCACAGCCAGCCCAAGTCAAGTCGCACAATACTCAGGGCTGGCTGAGTTATTTTGGCGCTTGAGCCAGAAAATCCCACAAGCACTTTCCCCCCCTTCCTAGCAGTACTTATACAATAATCAGAAATTAAATGACTTAACAGTTTGCTGCTCTTTCATGACACCCAAAATCTGTTGCCTGAGGCAGCTGCCTCGTTCAGCCTAATGGTAAGGCTGGCCCTGATGAGGACACCGTTCCCAGATTGCAGACGGGAGAATCTGTTACATCTGTAGCCGTAATGAATATATAAAAATCCAGGGACCAAAAGGCCATCTAGTCCAATCTCTGAAATTGCAGGCCTCCTTCTTAGTGTGGCAGACTTGTGACGGATAATCTTGAAGTTTGTGTTTCATTGGTATTCATGGGAAACGGACCCTGTGGTAGAAGATGCAACCGGTGGGCCTGATCTCTCATTTGCAGAAGCTCTCTTGAAGATTATAAAAATAGAAATGCCTGTTCAGCTGACTGTGTTTGGGCAGACCCTGTGGAGTTACTGCCAACAGATTCAAGGGCACTCAATATGGTGCAACAAGAGATGGGGATCGGGACTGCCGTGAAGATATGAAGGCGGCGTAGAGAGAAGAAATAGCGAGAGCATAATGAGCTTTAAATATAAGCCAAAGAAGTTTCTAGTGAAGATTACAGGGAAATGGGAGCCAGGGCAGAGAACAAGAACATGGCGTCCATATGGATGAAGTGATAAGCCCTGAATGTAAGCCGAGCACCTGGTTTGGGGACCAAAGCAAAAAGCAAAAGATATGAATGAAGAGGCCCAAGGAGAAATATGTTTTAATGATAAAATAAAAGACATAGATCAGAGTTGGAAGGGACCCCAAGGATCATGTAGTCCAAATAAGCAGCTGTCCCATGCAGGGATCGAACCTGCAACATTGGCATTACCAGCACCATGCTCTAACCAACTGAGCTATCCAGGCTGATAGTGAAAGACTGGTTTTGACACATTTTGCTGATCTTCTAAAGGTGAAAATATCAATGTTGAGTACAGGGTGAACATGGGAAGAAAAAAAATAACTCTATTTCCTAACAAGCCAACTTCAAACCCATGGGTTATGAAGCTTGCCAGGCGGGTTGCCAGGGCCACACGGAGGGGGTGGGGTGAGGTGGGAGGGAGACTGATGGAGTATGCATGCACATCTAACTGCCTAATGACCAGGAGAGCCAGTGTGGTGTAGTGGTTAAGAGCGTTGGACTCGTTATCTGGGGAACCAGGTTCGCGTCTTTGCTCCTCCACATGCAGCTGCTTGGGCTAGTCACACTTCTCTGAAGTCTCTCAGCCTCACTCACCTCACAGAGTGTTTGTTGTGGGGGAGGAAGGGAAAGGAGAATGTTAGCCGCTTTGAGACTCCTTCGGGTAGTGAAAAGTGGGATATCAAATCCAAACTCTTCTTCTTCTCTGCATTACTCAGGAGATCACAGTCGCAGAGATAAGAAAAGAAGAGTTGTTCTGTTGTCTGGAGAGGTCACTTCCTGGTTCACATGGAGAAGCCCTTTCCAACAGATCCCAGCGACAGAAGCATGCAGCTGTATTGAGGCAGCACTGGGTGTTGAAATTTTGTGCCCCCTGACAATTTTGTGCCCGGGCTGCCCCACATGCTACGCCACTGCATAGTGCCAAAGCATGGCTTAGAGTGATGTGTGAATGCGACTGTGTATAATGCATTTCAGAAATTCAGTCTAGATGCAACTACATAGGTCAGACCTTCTCAGAAATGGGCGTAGCTGATGCACCAGTTTAAGCTGGACGAAGGTACTCCGGTCACCTCCTGAGAATCCAGGAGCAAGGGTAAATTCAGGAGTACCTCCAAACCAGTTCTTTAGGCGGAGAGCTACCCTGCCCCAAACAGTTTGAATCCCTATTCCACAGCCTGTTCCCACACAGCCAGGAGGAGCACCTCTGTCTTGTCTTGATTAAGCTTCAGATGATTAGTCCTCACCTCACCCCACCCATTACAACTGCCAGAACACTGATCCAGAACATCAACACTTTCCTTGGTATCAGATGAAGATGAAAATGAGCCACACATCCTCGGCATATTGATGAGTACACATTCCAGGTTCCCAGACTATCTCTCCCAGTGGTCTCATAGAGATGTTAAATAGGGTTGCCATATTTTAAAAAGTCAAAATCCAGACACAAAGCGAAATCTCTTTTATAAATTGCCCATTTTGAGCTATTTTTTGGGGAAATCAGCAAAAAACAACACTGCCAACATGGCTTGCCATACGTCTGAAATTTCCCGGACATTTTGGCGATTTCATTCATTCATTCATCATTTTATTTGTATGCCGCCCTTCCATAGTTAAAACAATGCTCAAGGCGGCTTACAACATGACAAGATTTACATAATTACCAATATAACAAAAGTCATAAACAATAAATAAAACATATCAAAAAGTACACAACCAAATGGAAAACAATTTCCACATAAATCATAAAATCTAAAACTAAGAATACAGCATTAATATCAATCACAATTTAAAATGACATAGATAAAAAAATAAAAGCAATTTTTAAAAACAACAGATTTCCACCTGGACATTGCTTCCAACTACTGTACAATATTCTGGGTATGTCCAGGAAATTCCGGACATATGGCAACCCTGAGTTCATGCACTCCAATTGGCAAGGCATCAAGCTAGAATCCCCTCTCCACTGCATCCAGGCATGCTGATAGCTCTCTCTTGTTTTTCAGTAGCCTCATTTTGATGCCATACATGTTGGCACACAGAAACACCGAGTTTGCTCTTAGGAGGAGTGATATCTAGAATTAATTGGAAGAAACTGATAATAATGCCGTAAAGCAAAGCTTTTCAAACTGTGTGTGGGCTGCAGTGTGTAGGCATGTCACACAAACACTCTCCACGCTCTTCCCGGGACTGGAAATGGGTTAGTTTAACCTCCGGTTTGATAGTAAAACTGAATCGCTGTGCCATGAAATGATGCGTGTCTAAAAAGTGTGTCACCAACCTGAAAAGTTTGGAAGCTCTGCCGTAAAGGAAAAAAAGGAAGATGGACAAACCTTCCCCTACACTTCTCTTTTTTTCTTGAAAATTGCCCCTTCAGCCTCATAAAAACATACTGCCAAATACCAGTAGCAATTGGGGAAAGTTGATAGGGAAAACAAAGCAAAGAGGAAACAGATAGAAATTGAAATAGGAGCTTGGCTTCCCCCCCAGGAATCAATGCAGTTTGTTAAAGGTGCTGAGAGTTAGGAGACTCCCCACCCCCAAGCTACAAATTCTAGATTTCGCTGGAAAGAGGGAACGGCTGTTAAACCACTCAGAAAATTGTGGTTTTGTGAGGTGAATTGGTGTCTGCCAGCGCCTCTCAGTACCCTTAACAAACTGCAGTTCCCAGGAGTCTTGAGGGGAAACCATGATGGTTTAAAGTGTCACAATAGTGATTTAAATGTATATTGCAGATGGAACCCTGGTTTCCTGGGTCCACATCTCAAACCATGCTTGGATCTGTAGCAGTGTTGGGATAGAAACTGAACCTGCTGAACTGCCTGTTGTTAAAATCACAACCATGATTGGGTCATGAGTTTTCAGTGCTGTACGTCAGTGAGGACAAAGTATGTCTGTCTCATTTATTTATTTATAGCTTGCCTCTCTGCCCAAAGGCAGCGAGGTCATTGCCCATCTTCCGCAGTGGTGGAATTCTATCCAGAGCGAAAGAACAGTAATTGGTTTCTTGAATGGCTTAAACCCATTGCAGCACCTGATGGGCTCCCACATACATCGTTGTAACCCCCCAAACCTCAACTGTTATGTCCATTTCACATGGAGGAAGGAATCCAGGCACACTTACGGCATGACCTGATTTCCTAAATCTTTTTGTCGTATTGAGAGCTGCTGCGCATGGCTAGAAACCAAAGTAAGGGACTGAAAGTTTATACCTATCATAGTGCCTCTGCTAAAGTGTCGTATTCATAGGCTTATAGCTCATTCAAATCACAACCAATTTTCACAGGAACACTCAAAGGCACTTCTTGACAATGAGGGAGGTTTTCCTACCAAATTTCAACTTTCAACCCTCGCCATTTCACAGCTGGTTCTGTTCTGGGGAAAAGAGTTGTAATGATAATATTTAAAGTGTATATTTTCCTCCACTTTACTCATATTCAAAAATGGTCCAGAGCTTTCCTCCTCCTCTTCTTCTTCTTCTTCTTCTTCTTCTTCTTCCTCCTCCTCCTCCTCCTCCTCCTCCTCCTCCTCCTCCTCCCAAATTCTTACTGGAAATAATCAGCTCCAGTATAAAACAGAATCTGGAAAATCCAAGGCAGAAAAATTGAAGTTTCTGGAAATGATAGGTGTCTGAAACCGGGGTGTCAAAATGGAAATGCTAATACAGGTTTAAATTGTATTGTAGTCAGGGCTGCTTACATTGCTATACAAGCTGTTTCCAAGTATGAATTGAAATATTAAAGTGGTATGGCAATTCTGAATGTGGTGCTAGCATATACAGAGGAAAATAATTTTGATTGTAGAGAGAAGTTTGGAACGGGAAATTCTTTTGTCTAAAGCTGTTGAGGAGAAAATGGCTCTCCAAGAAAATGCAAATGCCATATTGTGGTTCATTATTTATATAGCACTATCAGTGTATACATGGCATTTTATAGAGTAACATAACAAAAACGCAGGGCTCTGCACCAAGGAATCTGCTTCAGCAGATGTGTGAAAGTGGCCTGGGAAGGCAAAGGGTAAATATGTGGTAAGGATGAAATTTAGGCAGTGTTGGGGGGTGACTCCCAAGAGGGTGGCATTGGTGGGAATTAGCTGGGATCCCAAGACCAGCAAAACACCTACAATGCTGCCATTCTCACTTTGCATGGACCTTCCAGGAAGGACAGAGGTCACGTGAGAGAATCCTCAGTTTGCACAATCTCTTCCAGACTGTCTACACATGTGGAAGATTAGCCTGTACCGCTTCAGATGGTATCACTTCACTTTATGGAAGTGAGTCCTGGGCAAATTACAACCATCAGGAGCCATGCCTCAACGCCTTCCACATGCACTGCGTCAGGAGAATTTTGCGTACCGCACAGCAGGACAGAATTCCAAACAAAGATGTGCTCTCCCAAGCCCATGTTCCCAGTATGTTTGCACTCCTGTCTCAGCAAAATCCACACTAGCTTGGTCACGTCCACAGAATGGATGATGGCAGGATGTGCTCCTGGGAGGAAGCTGGCTTCCGGCACCAGGCCAATTGGCAGACCAACTCTGCACCACAAAGATGTCTGCAAAGTTGACCTGAAGGCAGGCAACATCAAGCCTGCCATGTGGGAATTCCTTGCAGACGACCACAATGCCTGGAGGCAGGCAGTCAAGTTGTATATCCATAGCAGCGACCGGTGGAGAAATGAGAGAGAAGAAACGTCATGGTGCATCTGCAGCAGCACAACTGGATGCCTTCAACTAAACTTGCCTCTGCAGCCACAACAGGTGCTGCAACCTTCCAACAGCTTGACCTCACCCCCAAAGGTGCTCTCCTCCATTGTCTCCCGAGACAGACGGGTGCCAACCAACACATATGGCAGAATAGCCTGTACTGTTTCAGATGGCTACAGGTGGGAGAATACCACTTTTGAAAGTTCCCTACATAAGCACCTCCTTTATAAGTGAAACGTAACAGGAATACAGGTTCTAACCTAGCAAGCTACCTGAGGACTGATTTATTTAGAGTAGGATTCATAATTGAACTCTGCTACCTGAAGTATAAATTACTCTCACCCATGTTACTACTTGGACATTCTGCTACAAATGCAGACCAAGTCAAAGAGTGCCCCAGGACCATAATTATGTGGTAGAGCAGTTTATATCTTTTTTATTATTATTAAATTTATATACCACCCTTCATCAAGAGATCTCAGAGTCGTTCACAGAGAAAAAAATACAAGATAAGACACAAGTAAATAGTTAAACCAAAACACTAGAACAATAACCCCCCCCCCTCCTTCCCACAGATACATTTAAAAGGCTGTAGGATATTAATCAGCCACAGGCCTGGTTGAAGAGGAACATTTTTGCCTGGCACCTAAAAATATATAATAAGGAAGGCAGGCGAACCTCCCTGGGGACAGCATTCCACAAACGGGGAGCCACCACAGAAAAGGCCCGTTCTCATGTTGCCACCCTCTGGGCCTTGTGGAGGTGCCACACAAAGAAGGGCCCAAGATGATGAAAGCAGAGTCCGGGAGAGTTTATATGGGGGTCCTTGACATATTGTGGTCCTGCGCAGTTAAAGGCTTAATAGGTCAAAACCAGCACTTTTAATTAGGCCCAGAAGCTAATGGGCATACAAAAGGTCCCAGGTCCAGTTCTCATTATCTCCTGGTAGGGCTGAAACCCTGGAGAGATACTAACAGTCTGTGTCGACGATGGTAAGCACCGTAAATAAATACTCAGTACCAGGCAACTTCCTTATGTTTTGATGTCCCTGTGGCCACTGGGCTGCCTGTTAGAGAGCAGTCTTGCCTGAGGGTCCAAAATCCCGAGCTACCCGTTTGCTTTTCTTCTGGAAGTGACCAAGTGCTTCCCATAACAGGTGCCTGGTATCGAACCGTTCTTCAAGGAAGCTAATTTTTGTCAGGGCCACAAGCTGTGTGGTAGCTCTAGTTTCTCGTTAGAAGCATTCCTTTTATCGTGTTCCATATGCAGGAACCACTAGGCACTTAATTCATCGCAAATTTTAAATCACAATCTTTCAGGTTGGCATGACTACAGAAGAAATAGATTGCTTGGTTCACCATGAAATAATCAGGCAAGATGCCTACCCATCACCTCTGGGCTATGGAAATTTTCCAAAATCCGTTTGTACCTCAGTCAACAACGTGGTGTGCCATGGGATTCCTGACAGGTACTCCGAGTTCTTGTTTCTTTTCCCTCCCGTTGCAGAATTGAAGTATTTTGCTAGTACAGTGTGTATTTCTTTTTATTTTTTTATACAATATAAATGCATGATGCTTTAAATCCACCGAATGCCATTGCCACATATCTATGTTTAATTCAATGGGTCTATACGGAAGCTTCTTCCTTAATAGAGATTTCACAGCAGCCATGCTTGGTGAATGGCACCCAGTGCCCGCAGCAGTTTTATTGAATGCTACCAAAAAAAAAAAGTCTTAATACAGCTGGTTGTCATGCTGTAAGAAAATGATGTTGGCACATAAGGAAGGTGTGCAGTAATAGAAACAATGATTAGTGCTTTGCCATCTCTTCCCAGCAGGCTATGGGGCGTTATCATCCGAGAGAGAGAGAGAGAAAATCACTCAAAAGAAAAATTATATTGGCTAAAGGTGGATTTAAAAAAAAAGAAAGATTATACACCAATATATAACTAATTATTAATTAATATTGCCTCTTCACAAAGTAAAAGGTGCCAACCATCAGTCTTGTAATTGTGATAAGATAATCACGGTTATAATTTCCATTTCTTGCCTTTTATATTATGATATATTATCCCATTTATTTGTTTGGGATTCTTTTGAACCGGTGGGAGCTTAAAGACCAAAATTGGAGATTCCATCTACCTCCTTCCCTGTTCTACTCAGTTATGTTCACTCCTCTTACTTTTGTTTAGGTGTATATGTGATAATGTGCACGTTCGTGTGTGCGTTCTTATATTTCCTTATTGAGAACTGCCTATCACCATTATGCGTTGTTGTTTTTTCTCCCCTCCTATGACGATGCTTAAGCCGCCCTCTCCAAGATGGTGATATTATCAACATTGATGTCACGGTGAGTAATCCGTGTTTTTTGGAGAGTTTTTTTTTCCAATAGCCTTTGATCAACTTTCAGAATTTCTAGTAGCAACAGGAAGACTAGTAGATTGCAAATGTAGCGTACGCGGGATAAATGTGCCGTTTTACATCCAAGCCAAGCAGCTGGTTTCCTCTTTTGTTTTTCCCCACACACACTCTGTGTTTATTCCAACTAGACCCAGGCCTGACTTGAATTTAGGGCTGGAATCAGATGCACTGAGATCAATGTTGGCCTAAGTGAAATGTCAACCCAATCCTGCTATGTGTCATGTTTTTGAGAAGGTGTAATTGTTATTGATCCACTGTGTAGTTAATGCAGAGCACCACAGTACTGGGCAGCAGCTGAAGACAGATATGTATGAGATGAGCTAACATGAAGAAAGCCAGCATTTTTCCTTCACTCTGCC
Organism: Lacerta agilis; assembly: GCF_009819535.1. Lineage (NCBI taxonomy): Eukaryota > Metazoa > Chordata > Lepidosauria > Squamata > Lacertidae > Lacerta > Lacerta agilis. The sequence continues at coordinate 114,795,500 of NC_046312.1, read as the reverse complement.
AAGATTGATCTCCCTCTTCCTGCTGATTTTGAGTGGGGCCTGTCATTATCTTACTCTGTCATTAGAGGCTACATTGGCCTGTGTATGTCAGTCTATTTGGACAGCAACTCTTTTGCTTGCAGTATTCCCTACATTTATTAAAATCCCTGAAGGTAGTATTGTGTTCCATTTGTGGCATAAGAGCCCTGAACCCTTTTTGCTCACAAATACGCAACTTGATCTGCGGCTCAGTTAATCCAAAATGCTTGGATTTCCCTCGAGACTGAGTTTATAGCCCAATTCTTTGGCTTTGCACAACTTGATTCGCAAGTCCCTTAACTCAAATTGCTTGGTTTCCCCTTGAGACTTAAGTTTAAAACCCAACCCTTTCACTTATCTGAGTTGTGGATCCCACTGTGTGTATGAATGTGTATATATGTATCCAATATAGCCATTGATCTAAATAGGGATGTTCCATTTTTGTGGTATGAATCTTGGTTTGAAAATGAACCTTGTAAGAACCAGTTTATGCTCAAAGCATAAATAGGAATATAAATAGGAGTTATCAAAAGAGAAAATAATTGAGTTTTGTCAATATTTCATAACCTCCTTTCCTTTACAACTCATTAAATTAATTTTGGCTATTATATCTTTATTATGCATGTAAGTCCTAAATTTCAAACTTTGAAAATAACATGTATGTTTTTAAACTTCCTGGATTTTTGGGAAACTTCAAGTTTAATTGTAAATTTTGGAACAACAGATACTTCCTTGATGCTAACCGTGATTTCACCTTTATTCCATCTGTGGTGCCTCTGTCATGTTTGTAGGCCATTATACTCCTTTGAGGATTTTTATTTATTTTTGTCATTTTTGCCTTATGTACGCAATGACCACCCATCAAGTTAGGCAGATTTTGCAATACTCAAGAAAAAATTGCATAACCATTCAGAGTTTCCAAATTCTGCAGTGATCATTACTAGGATGATATTGAACATTAGCCATTCTCAGGGTAGACTCATATAATTAACTTAAGTCCATTAATTTTAATGGTTCTACTCAGACTTAGTTGGACACCATCCCTTGCTTCCTCCCCGTAAAATTTATTTTATTTAACGTTGGCACAGGTAGTACACTTTAACCTCTGAAGTCAGTTCATGTTTGATAATAGTTTAGATAGATGTGGATTTAGATATTTTTTATCTTTATACTGTAATATGTATTGGTTTGTGGGGTTTTAAATAAAATATAACGCATTGCACAACCCTAAACTAAGAAGTGTGCATGCACACGAAAGCTCATACCAAGAACAAACATAGTTGGTCTCTAAGGTGCTACTGGAAGGAATTTTTTATTTTGTTTTAACCATTGTAATGTCACCCATTTAACTACAAGTGACTTTTGCTGTTCAAAATACATATAGGCCTAATCCTCAAGTCTTCCATGTTGACAATCACAGGCAAGCTACAGGTTAGATGCCAAAATATGAAATGATGGAACAACTGAGTAAACATACATCTAGAATTATTACCTTCCTAAAGCCACCTTTCTAAACCAAAAATATCCATCAGGGCATTCCTGTATGCACTTGTGGGAATTATGTTGTTTGTCCTAAGAGTGGCCAACAGTGCAATCCTAGCCATGTCTACTCATAGGTTAGTCCTGTTGAATTCAATGGGACTTACTCCTAGGTAAGAGGGGTTACAGTTGTGAGGGGCATAGCCTGGGGAAAGTTCTGAGGGCTGGATAGAGAGGTTTGGGGGCTACATTCAGCTCCTAGACCAGTGGTTCCCACCCCGGTTCCAACTGGATGGCAATTTCATAAGCAGCCTGTGAGATGGCATAAGGGGTCTTCTGTTCAAAGTCAGAGGAGTCAACATGCACAAAAAGAGCTGTCAGGACTATGGTTTCCAGTTTCTTTTGACGGACTCCTTATGTTCCGATTACTCGCCACAAACAAACTTTGCATGAAGGAGGAGCAATATGAATATTTCCCCTTGCTAAACCCCAGCACCTACTGAAGACTTTCTGCCCTTATTTCAGCAGGCATTACAACAGAACTCCATTATTTTAGTGTTAACCGGGGTATTTGTGGTTTTTTCTAACCTTCATTGCATTGGATTGAGTGACTTGTTCATTGCTTAGAGATGACTGCAATTAAACAGTATATACATTGTCCAAATAACTATTAAATGTCCCTTGATTTCCCCCCTGAGGCAATCCAGAGCACCAATTTTTGCAGCTGCTTTTTTGTTTGCTCTTCTGCAGTTGTGTTTGATTCCTTCCGATGTTTGAGAAGTTACACAACCTAAAATACCTTTTTGGATCCTTGCTGCTGTCTGGAACCCACACAGATCTACATCTTGGACACGTCCCATGGGACTGTTTACCCCCCCCCCTTTAAAAAAAAAAACCAAACAAACCAGCAGAGCCATGTTACAAAAGTACTTTTGAAATTCCCTTCTGTTTCAGGAAACACTTTGCTACATCCATTTATTTATCCACATTAAAGGTGCATATTCTGGATTTTTGTGTGTGTCCGGTTATCTCCACAAGGTGGCTTACATTGCAGTTGCAATAGAATAGAATAGAATAGAATAGAATAGAATAGAATAGAATAGAATAGAATAGAATAGAAGCATTAAAAAAGCCTTTGAGAAAATAATGCTCTTGCCTGTCGTGACTCCCAGAATAACTCATTCCCCAAAGTGGAATGCCACTAGTGTCACTCCTTCAGTAGTAGCAGTAAGCCTACGATAAAAGGCTCCTAGAAAGTGTACATCAAAGCAGTCTTGGACACAGCACCAATCGCATGGTTCCTTGGATCCTGGCCTCTAACAATATTGCCTCCTGGAGCATACCCTCCCACATTTATCCGATGAAAATAGAAATTCCCTATTTCATCATCATCATTTTATTATTTATACCCCGCCCATCTGACTGAGTTGCTTCAGCCACTCTTGGCGGCTTCCAACATACATAAAAACCTAATGACACATCAAACATTTTTTAAAAAAATCCCTATACATTGCTGCCTTCAGATGTCTTCTAAAGGTTGTTTAGTTACTTATCTCCTTGGCTTGGGAGTCGCATAAATCCGTATCCTTCAACATTTCTCTGAAGAAAATATGGACGTCCTACAATACCCCCCCACCAGAACATTTTTCAATGAAAACAGGGATGTCCTAAGGAAAAGCAGGACATTCCGGGATCAAATCAGAAACAGGGATGGCTTCTGTAAAACTGGGACTGTCCTTGGAAAATAGGGATGCACGGAGGGTCTGCAATCCTATTCATATTTAGCCACAAGCAAATCCCAATATATCCAATACTACTTGCCCCCCCAAGTAAGTGCACACACTTTCTAGGGAGTAAGCTACACTGGGCACTATAGCAGTGTTTTTCAACCACTGTTCCGCGGCACACTAGTGTGCCGCGAGATGTTGCCTGGTGTGCCGTGGGAAAAATTGAAAAATTCAAGATAATTACTTTATATATAGTCAATATAGGCACAGAGTTAAATTTTTTAACATTTTCTAATGGTGGTGTGCCTCGTGATTTTTTTCATGAAACAAGTGTGCCTTTGCCCAAAAAAGGTTGAAAAACACTGGGCACTATAGTATGTACTTCTGACTAAACATTCGTAGGACTGCATTATTAAGCATGTGACTGTTCACTGCCATAACTGAGCATCACAACTAAGAAGAAAGTCTTGTGGAACTCAAAGTGACTTCCTTCTAAGAAGGGTGCATAAGATCACTGAAATCTCCCCAAAGTTTCATGGGACTTGCATGCCTAACAGTGCAATCCTATACATGTCTAGCCAGACAGAAGTCCTATTCAATTCAATGGGACGTACTCCAGAGTAAGTGTGTACAGGATCGCAGCCTACGTCTCTTTGGATTGTACCCACTGGATGCAAGCTGCCAGGCCAGCTGCTCCAACCTAACAAATGGAGATGGTACAGCAATTTTATCTGGTTAATTGCTTCCATTATTTTTAATGAATAGAAACCAACAGATGTTATCCTTTTCGCTACCCAGTAAAACCTCTATACTATTTTCTTTCAGGAGTTAGGGCATTTCTCAGTATCCTTTTGCTTATTACTTTACCTCTCGGTCCTTCAGATACAAAAGCACGTGATCCCTTAAGCCACTACTACGTTGGGGGTAGGTAAAAAAGCATAGTTTAAAAATCAAATATTATAATTCCAGCCACTTTTCCATAGCCTTGGAAAAGCAAGACAGTATAAAGATATACAGTATAAAGTATACATATTTTATAAAGATGTATTACGCTGGTAATGCTTTATTAACCGCTGCTACAATGCATACAATTCATGTTTCATTATTTATATTTTTAAGGTGCATAAACAATAGTTACAGCAAATAAGTAGAATATAGTAGTTTTCAAAGTGTCAGTGCTAAAATTATGACTGTCTATTAAGAGATGGGATAACCCTACATGATAATTATTGGTTAAGAGCTGTAGTGTGTTGGTAGTCAGTGAAGTACAAAGAACTGGTTTCTTCAATTCTTTAAACAATATGTGAAGACCATGTGATTGCAGTAAATAAAACACATTCCGCTGTAGTCTCTAATTTTTTCGCAAATTAATAGAGTAAAATACATTTAGTTTGTTATTCCTAGACAATTTGCGCTCACCAAAAGAGCATTTACATTTGATAGACGGATTATTATTTAATCATTTTATAGATTGTGTACACATCCATAAACAAATTATTGTAAAATGCCATGTGCCGCAATTGTCCTTTTCTTCAGCCCATAATCATTGCTTCTACCTATGAAATGGCCCAGCTTATGCCCATTAGGAAAGGTTAATTATAAACACAGCCAAGAAAGTCTTCCTCAGATGTATTAGATATGAATTATTATAGACTAACCAAAAGGGGGAGAATCAATAACTGCAGGAAGTAGACATTTTATTTGTGATTTTAACATTATGGTACCAGGAAAGGTTCTGTGATTATAAGGGAAAATTTGGAGTGAACTTTGGGGGGGGGGGAATTAATGGCACTTTAAAGGTAGGGGTGTTAACACTGGAATTAGCTTAGATCTGAGTGAAAAGGCAAATCTGAATCTACAACAAGCGTACCTTTGTGGGAATAAATGCGACATTAACAAAATTACACTTGCGGCTTATTTTAAAGATTCTTACTCAGAAGTAAGTGCCACTGAGCTCCATAGAATTCATGTTCAGGGCATGTGTGCTAAGGCCTACAGCTGTAGAAACATGTCATCTGGTCTTAGGGTAAAATGTTCCAATGCCAGAACACAAAGCATCAGTCGCAAGGGGAAAGACTAGCACAAGGAACAAATGGCATGAGGAGAAGGAGTTTACAAACTGCCAATGCAGAGAGAATCTTTTGTTTCCATGGCAAAAGTGGGCTCTAGGGCAACTAATATGTACTTGATTTAAATAGAAGGAAGATCTAGAACAGGGGTCCCCAAACTAAGGCCCGGGGGCCGGATGCGGCCCAATCGCCTTCTAAATCCGACCCGCGAATGGTCCGGGAATCAGCGTGTTTTTACATGAGTAGAATGTGTCCTTTTATTTAAAATGCATCTCTGGGTTATTTGTGGGGCCTGTCTGGTGTTCAAAAGCTAGGGGTAAGAATCGGAGCCAACCATCTTGAACAGGGGTCAGCAAACTTTTTCAGCAGGGGGCCAGTCCACTGTCCCTCAGACCCTATGGGGGCCGGACTATATTTTGAAAAATATATATATGAACGAATTCATATGCCCCACAAATAACCCAGAGATGCATTTTAAATAAAAGGTACTCTACTCATGTGAAAACACGCTGATTCCCGGACCGTCCGTGGGCCAGATTTAGAAGGCGATTGGGCCAGTCCCAGCCTCCGGGCCTTAGTTTGCCTACCCATGGTCTTGAATGATACAGGATGCTCCTTAGAAGCAGTAGTGGCTCAAGCCATTTATTATTATTATTATTATTATTATTATTATTATTATTAATACACCGCCCTATACTCAGGGGTCTCAGGGCAGTTCACAGAATAAAATCAAGATATAAAACCACAAAATACATAACAAAAACAACCCAATACCCACCACCACAAAAAGACATATTTTAAAAGGGCATAGGATGTAAATCAGATCAACCAAAGGCCTGGTTAAAAAGGAACTTTTTTTGCTTGGCGCCTAAAAGTGTGTAACGAAGGTGTCTGGCGAACTTCCCTGGGGAGAGCATTCCACAGATGGGGAGCCACTGCAGAGAAGGCCCACTCTCATGTTGCCACCCTCCGGACCTTTTGAGAAGGAGGCACACAAAAGAGGGGCTCAGAAGATGATCTCAGGGTCTGGGTAGGTTCATATGGAAAGAAGCAATTCTTGAGGTATTGCGGTCCTGAGCCATTTATTTGCACCATTATATACATAAAATCAGGCACTCGGCTCTAGCAGAACTTCCAAGTGTCCCTATAAGGACACTTTTCACTGGAGAAATGTTGGAGGGTATGGTAGGCTGTCCCTATTTTCATTGGAGAAATGTCAGAGGGTATGGAGTTATGCAACCCCCAAGCCAAGGTGATAACCTTTAGAAGACATCTGAAGGCAGACCTGCATAGGGAAGGCTTTTTTTAATGTTTAATGTTTTATTTTGTGTGTGTGTGTGTGTATGTGTGTGTGTGTGTGTGTGTGTATTGAAGCTGCCCAGAGTGGCTGGGGCAACCCAGTCAGATGGGCGAGGTATAAATAATAAAATTATTATTACAGTATTATTATTATTATTATTATTATTATTATTATTATTATTTATTACTGAATCTATTTTCTCTATTTTCATCAGAGAAATGTTGGAGGTTATGGGATTGGACAGCATGACTAAAAGCCTAAGTGGAAACAACTATCATTTAATATGGTGGAATTTTGTTTTCGGAATGAACATGCATAGCCTCAGGCTATAAATCACATTCAATTGGGTGGGATATGATGTGCCAAAAACAATTGGATTTCACCTAAATTTTCTTTGTAACATGTCTATCAAACCATCACACTCTCTTTAGTGAGTAGGCGCAGTTATGCCCTGATGTGTGTTTCCTTGGAGGAAAGTTTTATTTTGTACAATGAGGCGTATTGCCATGAAAACAGACATAGACTCTTTCAAGCTTTTGTGCAGGATTAGTCCCAGGTGTTTCCCTTTAAACTTAATAAGAAACATTTTGGCAAGCATTAGCTTTTAAAAATAACGCTTCTTACACAGATTTTATTTATGTCTCTTGTGTACCTTGTTATGCATAGTTCTTAAACAGCAGATTTTAAGACTCCGCCATTCCAAAATTGGAGATGTTGTCAGCTGAGAAATCTATAAAGTACTCCAGTTTGAAACTATTTAATAAATGTTAGCTGCTGATAAAATCTGAGCTGCGTAATACCATATAGTGACAAAGCTAAGACTTTGGTTTCTTTGATGTACCTCCAGATAACCAGTTTAATCAGCATTTATCCTGATCTGCTACCACAAAGATTACACAGTAGTTAGGCTATGTCTGGTCTTTATTGAGCAGTATTAGCCCTGTGCCCTGCATTGCTCAGAAATTCTAGGAAACAAACAAACAAAAACCACCAGTGCAGTTTTTAAAATCAGTGCAGTTCTGAAAGGGGCAGCCTGCCATCTTGATTCAAAATGGCATCCAGTTGTACCCAAACATAAACGAAAACCTGCTCCTTGAACTTGGGAACCATCATACAAAATTAGATTATGATACCTTAAGAGGCAGAGCAAACAGACAAAAATAGCAACTTTCCAAAATATATAGTAGATCCATTCTGATTTGTTATTGGGACAGTTATATAGCAATGAGCATTCATCCTGATTCGCTTGTGGGGTATTTGCATGACTTTCTGTTAAAACATCCATTCATTCCCACACTTTTCAATGCATTTCCCCATCACATTCCAAACTGCAAATGAAGCCATTTTTTTAAAAGCGGGTTTGTTGCACTAGGGCAACAGAGCTCATAAGTCCATTTTAATTGTGCAAACCTGAAGTTCTAGAAAGCACATGAATCTCTCCTGAAAAATACAGACAGTTTGGAGGCACCCAGAGAGCATTTCATTTATACTGTGTACATGTCCGCCATTGCCAGTCTTCTGCCTTATTTTCTTTTTGAAAACCCAATAAGATGCAAAAAATTAAATAAAAAAGCACTGTAACAGATGGTTATAAGAACTGTTTTCAAATGTGGCAACTAAAGATGTCCCAGCTGCTGAAGCTATAGATGTTTGTATAAATATAGGATTTATGTAAATCCTAAATTCCAGATATGGAGCTGTCTAATCTATAGATGTGACATACATTGTAAACCTCAAAAATCCTATGTTGGCCTTACGTTCTCATCCTTCGTGCCATTATCTCATCTCATGCCCTACATGATCGAATCTGTTGCAGGAAAGAAGGGGAGATGATGTTCAGCGCAAGATGAGATTTAATTTTATTTCCAATAAGTAGTCTCTCAGTAAGTGTGTCCACAGAAGGATGGTCTTTAGGCCTAAATCCCAATTCTGGCTCATCCAACGGATTGTGGTTTCTCAGGCCGACCTTTGCATTTCGTTCTCATGAGGAGGATAATTTGTGGTACATTGTTTTTAGTTTTTCCAGCCTTGGCTTCCATGTTCCTCGTTAGTTTACTTATCACTGTTAAGGCCGCTAAAATCCCGTTGACCAGTGTGATTTGAATAGCCTAATTCTGCAGGACCGTAGCCTTAAATTCACAGCCTTTAATTTCGTAGCTCGTGTCTGTGGAGAAAACCTGCGCCCGAGATGATGTTTGACAGTGACGGCCTTCTCATTACCATGAATGATCACAGCTAACAGACGAAAACTAACTCCCTTCCACCACCCAATTTTCTGTTCCACTTGCTGCATTTCAATTATTTTATTTTATTTTATTGCGCCTTAAATGCATCGTGAAAGAAACTCAAGAAAGTCCTGGCACCTGACTGCAAAACGCAAATGTCTCTTTTACATTTCTGCATGTGCTTAGGTGTACTTCAATGGCTACCATGGTGACACTTCCGAAACAATTCTAGTGGGCACCGTGGATGAGTCTGGTCAAAAGTTAGTGGAGGTTGCCAGGAAATGTAGAGATGAAGCAATTGCAGCTTGCAGACCTGGGGCTCCTTTCTCTGTAATTGGAAACACAATCAGGTAAGCCTTATAGTGACAAGTAAAGGGAAGGCTGGCAAGCAGGACAAAGGTTATTGGTGGTTTGGTATATAGCTGATGACATGTTTTATGATTCAGAACCATCATTTCAGTCTGATATCACTATGTGAACTGCCAGTCTGTAATGTTGTTCCCTGGGTAAGAAAGGATTTTTAAAAGTGAATTACACTAGACAGGGTCAGTAGATACAGCCCTGTAGGAAAAGCCAAAGACATTTCTAAGACTGGCTGGCTCCTTACCTTTGCAGGTATGATTGGTAGCTGCTTTGACTACCTTAATAAAATCATATTGGAGATGGGGGGGAAGCATTGTGTTCACCTGTCTGTTGCCTGATAAATAATGCCAGCAAGGACTTTTTTTTATCAACGCCACGAAGAACTGCTAAAGGTTGTCAGAATTATTCAGTGCTGCAAACCCTTCCCCTTTTATAACAAAATGCATACAGATTTAAACGCAAGGGAGAGCTCCCTTTAGGAGGTCCCTCCCATGTGAGATGCTTTGATCCTGGAACAATATGATAAAACCAATGGTCCATCATGTTCTGGTTTATTAAAACGTATTATTTGATCCTTTTACTATTTGCACACATATTTTTTTTCTTTTTTAAATGTTGCGCCTTAATGCCCTTTCATTAATATGTTAATGCTATCGGGAAGAAATTGCATGAATCTCGGTGCCTACAAAAACGCGCATTGCTCAGAATCCTGAAAAGATGCTGTCTTCCCCACCCCCACCCCCACCCCCTCTGTATGAATCTTCAAATACTTTAAGAGAAATAAGGAAAAGAGAGCAGGAAAATATCAGTTTGATGTATTTATAGCTTTAAAAATATTGTAACAGAGTCTGAATCAAACTTTAGTAAAACCACTTTGGGTTATATCCGAGAAGCTTTTATTGAAGACTTTGTATAAAATTGTGTTTTTGACAGTTTTAAATTATAGGCTAACTAGCCTGGGGAAAAAGGATAGTGTCTATCTGTTCTTTCATAGGAAATGTTGAATCAGACCCCTACTGGGAAAAGAAATTTAATGCATATCTCACTATCTTACTGTCCATGAATGTAATAGAAGTGAATTCAAAATGTAGTTTTATTTTTGCAAATGGGATGAGTCGATGGATGCAACTCCATATTTTTGAACACCTAGGGTTCAACAAATTTACTGGTGGTGCTCTTGCATTTTAACAAAATTTATTCTCGAGTCGAAGGGGGCACAGAAGACGAGATTCTTATTCAAGCATTCTCTCGAGCGCTGCATTCATGGCTGTGTCTAAAGGGCATGTCAGCCTTTGATTCTCTCTGAGAGGTAATTATCCTTTTCCTGTCACGGAACAACAAATGATAGCTAACTACAGAGGAACATTTGCAGTAGTCACATTCATCAACTGCAGGGGGAAAAAATTCAATTTAATTGTGCAACACAGCTGCACATAGGCTTTTTGAACATTGCTGTTGTTCTCCCTGTCTTGCTATTCCTCCCTACCAGATCTATTTTTTAAACTTTTTCCCCCCTCCCTGCTTATTTTTTTCCCCTCTTCCACCCCCCCCAACCCCCCATTTTTTTTTGTCTCTTCTTCCATTTTTACTCTCTGTACTTTCTTGTTAAAGTAATTTTCCTTTGTGGCTCTCTTTCTTTTTTCCCCTCTCCCCCCCATTGAAGGCTATGAATGTAGAAAATTATCACAATTACTCATATAATTGAGCCTCTTTGTAGCAAGTGCAACTCCAGTACCCTTTCTCCATCATGAAAATGGTTTCATTATAGGGTTTTTCATATTCTCTGACACCATCTACACAGAGGAAAAGGCGTGCAGATGAGATGTACTAGGAATAGGGTAGATCAGGAAGGTCACAGTGGGAATAATTAGCTCTGCTATGGAAAGAGCATCTAGGCCTTTTACCGCTACATAAATGTACTGTCCGTGGCTTTTAGTCACAAAAAAACTTACTAACAAATGGAGCTCCCGCCTACTACTTTGAAAAAAAGATTTGTATCAACACTACAATTTTCCATCATTAAGACTAATAACACAGAGCCTAGTATACATCAAGGGGAATAAAAAGAAAAATCTCACATTCAAGTGGCGACTGGGTGCTGACCTTTGTTCCCCTTTTTTTTGTGTACGACTTAACTCTTTACAAAAAGAGAGCCACACGCCACACCAACACGCAGGTGAACTCCAGGCAGTGCTAGCGAAAGTAACAGCATTCACTTGGAAAAATCTGATAAATCTCCGTACAGGGTAATGCATTTCATTAGATTCACCGCATTAAGTCTAGCTGTATTTTTTTTTTATTAAAAAAAAGGATAAAGAGAAGAAGAGTGGAATTGAAAGTGACATTGGCCTCTGTCTCTCTCTCTCTCTCTCTCTCTCCTCTTTTTTTCCTTTCCCCTCCTCTCAATGTTCATGCAGAGGTCAGTGTTTCACCGCATGTAAATGCGTATGTAAAGCTCAGTTGAAAAGCAGATTAATTTGGATTGGTCGGTAGTCACAATCACATCCAGAATAACAGACACCCCCCCCCCCCCATCATCTGGGCTCTTACCTATTGTCTGTTTTAAATATGCTGGTTTTGCTCAACCAAGGCTTTTCCTGGCCTATCGCAATGTTGCATATGTAGGCTTTGTCACTGTATATTCATGTAAACAAGATGAGAGTTTGGTGGGGGAAATATATTGATTTCTTCCTTGCCGGCATTATAGGAGAGACCTATCAAGATTTGAATGTGTGTCCTTCTTTCCACAAATGTGCTTGGTATGCTTGCAGCGTGTATTTTGAGATTCCATAGGAAACACATTATGTTAATACACTGGGAGCATTTGAATGGATTCTGTAATCCAGAATGTTCTTCGATTCTGGAACCAGAATTTAAAGAACTGTAGCGTATCTTATAGGAAGTCTATTCCGAGAAATGGATATATTCACAAAAATTATTTAGCAGATTGGTTTCCTTTGACTAGGCAATTACTGGCCTACTTTTATTCCGTCCATTTAAGTTGACCGCCAGAATTCAGATGACTGGATTTGAACAATCTTTATGTACACCTTCTGCAAGTTTTCTGTTTTAAAAAACCTCTGTAAGTTACAGAGCAGAAAGGCATGTTCCCTGGAAGTCGTTACTTAGATCTAAACAAATGAATGCAAACATAGTTGTAGTTAAATCAAGCCAATTTCAAACTTGTAGTTAAAATTACCGAGATAAGAGTATCAATAAATGGTTTTTAAATGTTTTAACTTATAAATATATGTTTTGATATTAACTTAGAACAATACAAAGGCAGACTTTTAAAAAAGAAATCTGTTTCTATCAGATTATGCACATTTAAACAATAAGTGGCTCAGGCAAAATAAGTCATTTTAATGTCATCTGTGATAGATTTTCTTTGACAGCTACTGTAAATTACAATTACACTGCTTCTCCCTGCACTTGAAAGTAAGCATTGCAATAAATTATCTTTTATTTCAATCCATCATGTCTGCCTTTCAGAAACAGAGCACCTTAAATAAAAGTTCAGCTCTATTGTAAGAAAAATATAGTAATTTGTGATAGTTTGAAACTAAAAATGTACCTTTCTTTAAGGAGAAAGCCCTGAATTGTGGGCTTTCAAAAAATATTACTAATTATACTTCATGGTTCATTGTCATTAGAGGGAATCCCTGAACTTGTGTATTCTCTTAAGTCTAGAACTGCTGCTTAAGAAAAATAGTTTAAATTCTCCCGGGAGCATTATGTAATCAACCAAGGAAACCATTGTGATACCATTGAAAAAAATCCATAATCCAACATATAGGTTCCAAAGTCGGGTTGCATCTGTGTTGGCAAAATTATGCCCTTTCCATCTCGATCAGTGCTGATTAACAGGGCAAACGGGTTTACTTTCGCCGAGGCGGCCCCTTTCAGTGCTTCTGAATCAGAAATAAAACTGATGTCTTTGTGAATTCGTTTCTTAGCAGTTGCTTCCTGTCTCTCAGGTTCTGTAGCCATGGTTTGGTTCCCTGCCACACACTTGATTCCCACCACCACCACCACACACACCCTCACCTTGTGTTACGTCTCTTCTGAGAATTAAGCAATTTTGCATTTGACAGTCGTCAGCCTGGCCGTTTCTAAATAAGCACCTTTCCTCCCTGTTCCCTTTTTTAAAACAAAAACATGTGTTTTTTTGCCTCTGTTATTCCCTCAGCACGAGATTAGTAATACACATCTAGCAAACCTGCAGGGATGCGCAATTACACAAAATGTAAAAGAAGGTGGAATTCTGCAAACTTGGACCAGATTGGAGGGCGAAAGGATAGGGCTCCTCAGAGCTTAACAAGGGACTATAGACTTCCATCCAGGAGAGACAGGTTTCTGTGCAGAACTCCTAGTACAGCCGTGTAAACTGTAGTCAGAACACTTGCTCTGCTTTTTCATCATAAAGCTAGTTTGCGCAGTCCTTTCACTTGGGTGCGAAGGTGGGCTCTTAACTTTCCTAGTTCTGTGCTTCCATGGAGAAACGGGCCATGCGAACTGGTGGTTCATGGCTATCGTCGGCTTTGTTACCGTAGCAGCAATCCCCATCCTCCCCCCCAAAAAAAAATTATCTGCAAATATAGGAACTTTTGCTAACTCCACTGTCATAGATACGGTTAACATGTGCTCTTTCTGCATGTACCCAAGCAACCTTGAGACTCCTCACGTGGGCAGAAAACATACTGTGTGAGCTGGCATAAACTTCGTAAGATGCTTGCAGTGCAGAGTGTACAAGTTCCTTGTGCTTCAGGTGTGTGTCAAGTTTGTTTCTCACTTGCAATGAAAACCTTGCGCCAACAAATGCCTTGGCTCACATCGCAGCCATCTCCAAAAGGGTAGTAGGCTAGGCGGCTAGGCTTTAGGTTGAGACTAAGTGAAAATAGATTTAAAGATAACATGCATTCTGCTGTAGTGCTCTGTAGGCGGAAGGGTATTTAAAATCTGCAAAGAGTGACATCGTACTATACCATTTCCGAATCAGGTGTCGGGGGCAGGGGCAGCAACATATATGAAAGCTTCTCCTATCTGTAAAGCTGATGTTTTAGAATAGGGCTGCCATACATCCAGTTTTTCTCGGACATTACCGGGGTTTCAAAGGCAGAAATAACGTCTGGGGGGTGTTTCTGAAAGGTGATGCTTTGTCCTGGCTCTTAGGCAAGTCAGTTGAAAAAGTTCAACTCCTTTCCAATTTTCCTTAAAAAAACAACTTTCCAGGCGTCCTGATTTTTACTTTCTGAAATATGGCAACCCTATTCCAGGAAGAAGTCCTCTAGATCAGTGTTTCCCAACCTTGGGCCTCCAGCTGTTTTTGGACTACAATTCCCATCATCCCTGACCACTGGTCTTGCTAGCTAGGGATCATGGGAGTTGTAGTCCAAAAACAGCTGGAGGCCCAAGGTTGGGAAACACTGCTCTAGATGAAGTTTTCCCCCTACAAGTGTAACATTCAGTTCAATCTTGCTAAAGGGGTGCTTGTGCTGAAAATCTTGAGGTGGTGTGGTTGAAGGAGACAGTTGTCCAAGTTTGCACTCTTGAATTGCCCTTTTGCACTCCTTGCTTCAGAGGAAAGGTCTTGTGTATGCAAGGGGTTCAAATCCATTTCCTAACTGTTGTCCTCTTCCATTCTCCCAAGTCTGCCCCACAATATTCAGGCTTTCTCAGTTGGAAAGACACTGAGTCCATAACAGAATCAGAGCACCAGATCTTTCTGTGTTCTCCCAGGCCATAAGCACCTTCTCTCCCAGCTTTATCGACTAATCTTCTCCTAGCTGCTACTTTTTATTTCAGCCAAGAAAAGAAGGCAAGGAGGTAATTGTGAATCTTTGTCACTGCCTACTTCAGTCGAGATTTCTTTCACCCAGTTCATTGTTGAGGGGTTACAAGTTCAGCATCTCTTCCCAAAGTTTTCCTTCAAAACACATTTGTCACACTCGCACCTTGAACATCTAGACTCCGGTGGCTCGCTAGGGTCACACAAAATTTTGAAGGAAGAAAAAGCTTTCTGGGGCATAGCTTTTTTTCATTTGACTTTCAAGCCCCAAACCAATCTTCCTGATTCCATCCCAGGAGAAACATTTTGGAGAAAGCTCTCGTCCTTCCTCTTTCTGTGGCACATCAATGACACTTGCTGTCACTTTTCCTTCTACTGGATCCCAAGTGGAGAAAGGGGTGATGGTATCTTTCAACATCTCCTCTCTAGTCATCACTGCGGATGGGTGAATCTGCTAGTTTTGTTTTCTCTCTGTTTCTCATTTCCCCCATCTTTTAGTACAGATTTGGTACGATTTTTGCAACAGTTTGTGAATTCAGAAAGAAAGAAAGAAAGAAAGAAAGAAAGAAAGAGAAAGAAAGAAAAAGTCCTCACAGAAACGTGTCGGCATTTCAATCCATATTCCTCCTAATACACACGTTTTTCTTTGTTTGGAGAACCACATCCTAAAATTCATGTGTTCATGTATTGTTTGTATATTTTTTTCAGGAAGTGTGAATTAAACAGGATTGCACTAAAAGGCGAACAGAAGCAAACTGTCTCCCATCCCTAGTTGTCACTTAAACCTAGAACACAGAGCAGTCCACGATGCGTAGCACTGGATTTCAAAGTGTGCTGTGAGAGGCCTTTTTCCCACACTTGCAGCTCTACAGCTCTGCCTCTCCCCGATGAGTTGTTGTTGTTGTTGTTGTTGTTGTTGTTGTTGTTGTTGTTATCTTTAAATGCTGGCTTTCACGTGTCCACTAACTGACAAAAGGACCTTGGGGCCTAACGGACATTAAAAACAGTTGGGTTTTGTCCTAGGAAATCTGGGTCCAGGTTTCCAGCTCATCCATGGTTTTACTGGTTGGCTTTGGGTAAATAAATGGCTTTTAGCATCTATTCCAACACCTGCAAAATTGGAAGAAGCTAAGCATCTTGCAGGACTAGGCTTGCAAAGTGCCATTGTATCTTTATGAAGCGCCATAATGCCAGAGCCATCGGCAGAACTGTGTGCAAAAAAATAATTGAAGTGCAAAGTCATGAATGGAGGAAAATGCAGAAGGAACCTAGTTTGTGCTGTTGATCAGCTTAAACAGACACTGGCCTTTGAAATAAATGTTAAGTTCAGTTGAATTTCGCAGTGCTGATTTGCCTTCTTTCTAAAAGGAGAGGTGCTGGATTATTTGTATAGTCATCTCTGCCTACCGCCTAAATTTATTTGTGCTTATTGGTTGCCTTGATGTAGGAGTATGCAAAGTGATAACACAACACAAAATGAAAATAAAAGAAGCTAAGGTTAAAAAACAACAACGGGAAGAGCTATCTAGAAATTTACTGCACCATCATTTTTTAAATTGGGTGGTGAAGTGGCACCTCTATAAGAAAGATTCTCAATGACATGGAGCGCATCGGGCACACTGCAAGATCTAATTCCTTTATAAGCTATGGAACATGGAATGTGGTCCTTCCTAAAAAGACCAAAGAAGTCCTTAGGCAAGAAAGTGCTCTTACAGACTGGTCCATCAGCAGGTCTACATCCTGCCGAGTTACCAAGTACAACTCCTTATCAGAAGTTACAATCTCATATCAAAGCATCTTAGTTCAAATAGCATCATGCCCAGAACTCCAGTATGACATGAAGCAGGAAACAACTCAAGGACTTTGCTCACACAGTCCTCCTGGAACAACCCAACACTATTCAACCTTGGCTTTTAAGGTCTCTGTGGATGGAGATATCGCCACATCCTTAAGCCAACCTCTGCTGCTGCAACCACTACTCTTCTGGACATAAGGTTCTTTATTAAATCTTTTTGCCTGCAATTTGGGCTCATCATCATTTGTCTTGTGCAGTTACAGTAGACAAAGAGCTGCTGACCCTGATTCTGCTTAATTAAGGCAACTTTTCTATCTGACCATAGTTCTCAAAAGAGGCACGATAATGAATTTTCTGCCATGAAATTGATGGTAGGCAATTTACGAACACAGTAGCCAGGAGTGGTTTGAAGATTGATTATGTTGTGTTTATAAAGGTTGGGGTTCAGCTACGTTGCTGTGTGTGCAGAACAAGGTCCACTCGTGCAAAGGAGTTTGCCCCTTCTCTCCCCCAAGCCCCCCATACCTCTAAATATGTTCTGGGAGTTTGAGGGGGGGGAACCAAGAACAGGTGTAGTGGGTGGGTGGGGAGTCTTATTGCGTGACCAGGCCTTGTTCCCTACACTTACACCCCACATAGCACTATGGTGAATTCCACCCATGGAATTGAATTAAGTTGTCTCCTTAGTACAAGAACATCTGCCTATGCTAGGGGTCTCTCTTCTCCTCTCTTCCCATATTCCCCCACCTGCACACATCTGTTCTGTGTTACCACCACCACCCAATACTCCAGCACAGATTTGGGCCACACACCACAAGGGCGGAAAGAAGAGGAAGTCCTGACTTCACGCTAATAGGACAACTTGGTTGGATGCTACCATAGATGGGGAAGGATCCAGTGCCAACATGGACACGGTGCCTGCAAGTGGACTCCCAAAGGCTCAATAGGCCTTGTTTTCTCCCCCCACCACACATACACTTGTGCACAGGCAACACACCGGGGCATTCTTTCAGACTCCATGTCAGAGAATAAAGAAGGATCGTGGCTCTATAGAGGCTGGTGGGAATTTTCTGTCTTTAGTACAGGCACAATAGGATTAAGATAATATTTCTTTATTGTCATTGTACAGTACAGTGAAATTGGATGCCATCCCATAAAAACAACACAGAACACCACATACATACATACATACATTAGACTATGTCCGTAGTATGCCCAAGGTCCAGGGTGACTTAACAGCCTTTAACACAGGCATCCCCAAACTTCGGCCCTCCAGATGTTTTGGACTACAATTCCCATCATCCCTGACCACTGGACCTGTTAGCTAGGGATCATGGGAGTTGTAGGCCAAAACATCTGGAGGGCCAAAGTTTGGGGATGCCTGCTTTAACATATACAAGGTAAGATCAGTGGGTGACAGTTTCTTCTACAGACCTTTCCCCCACTTCACCCTTTGGTTTTGGTGGCATTCCCCCCTTTTTAAGACAGCAGGGGTGCTGCCTTAATTACATATTAAGAATAAGCTAACACAAACCCAGAATCTTTGGGCATACAGAGTATGGGGATGGTTTAACAGCGCGATTTCTGCGCAAAGGTTGTACACACACCAGATTTCTCTGTTCGGATTATATTTCCCTGGCAACCTTAAGCTTTCATTACTGCTGTCCTGTCAGTTAAATGACAGGCTAGCAATGACCTATGTGTCTTGGCCGCCTGAGCCCAGTACAGTTAAAGTTCTTCAGATGAACCCACTCTTGTCTAAAAATAATTAATAAAAAAAAACATGGGGAGGTTTTGTCTGAATGCAAGTAACACCCAAAGAATTGGTCTGGGATAAGCTTGTACAAACATTTGGAACCGAACTGCAAACTACAATAGAAGAAAAAGATGAGTCAGATCTCATCTTTCCAACAGGGGAGAGCAGGCAAGGATTGTTTTCTGTGGTAAGCCAAGGAGGGAAAATTTGTCCCTCTTCAGTCAGGTGTAATTTGCAGCACAGTTGCACAGCATGAGACCTCACTTAGGCAGATGCCCATCTCTCTATTGTCAGCATAGATGCTGCATGGGATCTGCACCTCAGAAGTGTACTACACTGGTGGTTTTGACTATTTATACATTAACTTCTGCTCACTGCTGGCTTGCAACCGGCTTGTAAAGTAGGCAAGCTCTTAGTGGTGGTTCTGTGGTCCATCAGAACTGTGTGTTGTTACTCTTGGGCTTTAGAGAACCTGAATTCATCTCTCCAGAGAACTGTGAATAGGAATATGAACAACCCACTGGTTGATAGGATGGTTTTTAGAACCGTAAAGCACCCGAAAGTTTCAGTTGGTAGGTCTCACAATGAAAAAGAAACTATTGGTTTTAATGCTTTCCATGACCCCTTTAAGATGTGTTATTGGAGGGGTATCATCCTTTTTCGGCCCATGGCATATTTGCAAATCAGAGAAACTGCCATGGTAAAGGTAAATGACCCCTGGACGGCTAGGTCCAGTCAAAGGCGACTATAGGATGCGGCTTTCATCTCGTTTTTCAGGCTGAGGGAGCTCGTGTTTGTCTGCAGACAGCTTTCCGGGTCATGTGGCCAGCTTGACTAAACTGCTACTGGTGCACGGAGGACTGTGAGAAGTGCCAGAGTGCATGGAAACGCCGTTTACCTTCCCGCTGCAGCTGTACCTGTTTATCTACTTGCACTGGCATGCTTTCGAACTTCTAGATTGGCGGGAGCTGGGGCAGAGCAACGGGAGCTCACTCTGTCATGGGTATTCGAACCTCTGACCTTCCAATCGGCAAGCCCAAGAGGCTCAGGGGTTTAGACCGCAGTGCCACCCACTCCCCTTAAACTGCCATGGATATCCTACACAGCCCAAAACCGTACACGCACTGAAACCTATTCTGTTGGTTGCAAAATTAGTAGTAGTAGTAGTAGTAGTGTACTGCCCTATACCTGTAGATCTAAGGGCAGTTCACAACATAAAATTCCAATATGAAAAACACAAAATACATAATAAAAATAAGAACAGAAATAAACCAGTAATCCTCCCTTCCACAACACATTTAAAAGGGCATCGGATGTCAATCAGGCCAAGGCTTGGTTAAAGAGGCAAATCAAAATGGCCCTTGAATGCTTTATTTCAAGTCTAAACTCAGCACAGGGAGGGAGGGGACATGGTGGGCACCAGGGAAGACTTCGTTGAGTGCATATGCACCCGTGGGCACCACTTTGGCCAACCCTGGCTTAGAGCCATTTGGCACTGAGCTCAGGAATGCTGACTTCCCAGCTGTTTTGTGGCTCACATCCTGAGTGCCCCGTGGTGAAAGACACCTGCAAACTACTAGAATATTCACCAAATGTCCGTGAAATCACAACAGGAAATAAAAAATGTGGGTGTATGTTTGTTGTACCTACTCTTCCCCCATTGCCTATTCACATGCCCTAATCACAACCCCCCATTCTGCCATTTGTACACAGACACCCCACATTATTCTCATATTCTTATGTCTAATAGCTTCTCACCAATACAATAGTTGTAGTTCCTTGTGTGTCTGTATAGGACACACAGGCGCTGATGAGCTAATGGCAAATTCCATGTATATTTTACAACATTTTTTTAAAAAGCATTTTCATAGCGTTTTTAAAAATCTGTGTAGATCCAGCCTATATCTGTTTCCAGCAACAGAATACAGCCCCACCTGTAAGTTCTTCGTGCTAGCAGCTTAGCTTGTTAGAAAGAAGCATTATTGGCATGTGGTACAATTATCTCTGCTCATTGTTTTGTGTTATTGTGAGCCACTTTGAGCTCAGTGTTGTTCAGAAAAGCAGAATACAAATACTAAAGTCAAAACATATAAGCATTCTGTTACATCACAGACCTTCAGGCAGTAACAAGGCATAGGGCATCTTTGCAATGAAATAAAACCAGACTTCTGTCTTGCAGCCAATAGGGAGATTTGTGTGGTTTTACCTCCAGGGGTGGTGTTGGTTTTTTGGGGGGGGATTTGTTAGGCCACAATATGTAGTGATTGGAAAACCACAACTTGCAGAAATCTGGCTTCTACCTAACTCTTAAAGGATACAGGATAAAGGATGAAGTCTAAAAGCATTTGCATTCTTCCATTTCCCCAGGAAAGCTCCTCTGTATTTGGTAGCTGTAAGGGAATCTGCGAAGAGGCAGAGGCATTTGCATATTTGTGACATATTTGTCTGAACAGAGTGAGAGTAATGCTTCCTGTCGAGACAAATTGATTTTATTTATTAAAGATGCTGAAACAATTGTTGAGGGGGGCAGTGAAGAAAAGTAAACCCGAGTAAACAAAAAGGTCCAACGTTTGAAGAACATGTGTCCTCCAGAGCTGCTTTTCTGCTCCGAAAATCCAACCCCCCCAAAAAAAAAAATTAGTGCAGCCTTAGTCTACATTTTAGATCTCAAAACCCCATGCTTCATTTCCTCCCAGGCATCTGCCTTCCACAGCTCCCTTTCCACTTGTCTTCTGCCCTTGCACTCAGTATGAGGGTGTGGCTGATTGTGCTTTCTCTTTGACTTTCCTTTCTTCATGTCCCCACTTCCCATTGTTTCTTTCACTCCACGCTTTCCTGACTATTTTGTGTCTCTTTCTCCAGTGTCCCTCTAACATTTCTGTCCCTCTCCCCTCTTCTCCCATTGGAAGCCTGCTCTGATCTTAAAATGTTGTGAGACTTTTTCGGATCTCCTTCCCCTCTGCCCTTCATGCTGTTGTCTCCTCCTCTTTACTCAGCTTCTTGTTCATTGCCTACTTTGCACATTGCCTACTCAGCCAGCTTGTCTCTGAGATCCCAGCTTCCCTACTTCCCGATATTTCTTCTCACCCTGCCACACAAAACTTCTTCTTTCCCTAGGGCCAGTGTGTGCGGTTTAATCCCAGCCAAACTAGCAACCTTCCCTTCCTCCATAGAAGCAGAACTGCAAACATGGACAGCTTTGCTTTCCCAGCATCTAGCAGGTTTGTAAACAATATTCCATGCTATCACACCGGCTCAGCCAATCGGTATCAGAGGCGTCACTGGCAGAAACACAATGCAGTATGGATGTGCAATATACTGTATTGTTGGCACCTTTCACAATATTACATGCAGTAGTATCAAATTTCTACTGTTCTGAATGGGCATTTCAGACATGCATTAGAAACTCTGCCCAAATGAATGGATTACACATTTACATCCTTAGATGATCATCTAAGTAGTGATGATAATTAGAAGCCCATGCTTTAGCCAGCTGTTTTGCTTTGATTGATTTAAATAATGTATGTATATATATTTCAGACAACAGACTATATTTTGAGTGAAAATACAATGTTGGGTTTGTTTTTTAAATTACATTTAAATTTTTATTTTAACAAAGTAATAATAAAAATAAATAAAAATGTGCACCCCACCCCCGAGACCATTCCATTATAACTATCCAACCTCCCAAAATTTCAACACCTCTTGTGATGGTTTGACCCATTTCCATTTTAACGATACAAATTCTAAAAGTACCTTCCATATCTCCTCAGAATCATTTCTCCAGCATATTCCCCGTCTTACCTTAATAGTGTATGTTAATTTGTCATTAATAGCTATATCCCACACCTCTTTATACCATTCTTCCATTTTATATTCTGCTTGCCCCTTCCATTTCCTAGCTATCATAACACGTGCAGCTGTCAATAAATTTGTGAGCAAGTCCTTCCAAAGCCTGAAAACCTTCCACCCCATCGTAAATTGATAATAATGCTACCTCTGGACTTTTGGTCAGCTTTAACCCAGTGATTTCTGTTATCTCCTTAAACACCCTTTAAAAAAAAATTGCACATATTTACACCCCCACCACATGTGAACATAATTCCCCTCCGACATAGCACCAAATATTCCTTGTTTATTTTATTTAATCTTACTGGTGTTAAATACCATTTGCATACTAACTTACAGTAATTTTCTTTTATCCTTATAGGCAACATTTTCTAAGTTCATTTCTCTTACATTTCCCCCCCAGCTTTGACTATTTACCTGCCCTGTTGTCTCCTTTTCCCACACCTCTTTTAATTTATCCATTTCTACTAATATTTTGTCAATTTCGCTGGTTTCCCCTTTTATAACTATATTTTCTTCTTTGTCTCCCCTTTTTATAATCTCCCCCCTACCCCCGATTTTTGCATTTCTTGTTTTCCCTTCACCACTTCTTTCTCCATTTCTCCAGTTTTAAACAGTTAAAGTTATTTTACTTCCTGGTAGAGCTCATCTTACTTATTCTTTGCTTCTCCTTTTCTCCACCCATTCCTTTCTTTTAAGTATTTTCTTCTCTTCCGCTTCTTTTTCAATTTCCTTTTTAAAATTTACTGGGAAGGGGCGGCGGACTTCTGTTGCTGCTTTAGAGTAAAGCCAGTCTTCCTTAGTGTCTCAAGATAAGCAGGAAGAAAAAGTCAGGCAAACCCAAATAGAAAATTGATTAAATTATTTTGGCACCAGCAAGTACACACACTGGGAGAAAAACAGAGAGATATACAAAGGCTTGGTGCTTCACGGGGGGGGGGGGGGGGGCGATAATGAATCACTTGTTCTTATCTCTTTTTTCTGTTCATTTTTATGCGTTAAGTGAGAAAACCTAACTTCCTAGCTTCTCATTTCTACTTCTCTTTTCTGTGACTCTAGTGAAACAATTGCGTTTTTTTATAAAAAAAAAAAACAACACCTCTCAAATCCTAGTGAGATTTTTTTAAAAAAGGAAAAGAAAAGAAAACTCTTTTAACTTCCATGTTCCTGCTTCTTTGTGTCATTACTTAACTCCCTGTGAGTATTTAGGAGATCCATAAAGACATTTGAGCTATCATACATTTGAGATCTATACTCTGCTGTGCTCCAGAATCAAACAAAATACTGTAATAGCTAAAGATTTTTTTGTTGGTGTGGTAGGCAAGCAGTAGCTAATCTATAGGGCCTGTTCAAAAAAAAAAAATCCATTCAAGGTGTTATCTGTGAGCAACATTAAAAGTTATTGACCTAGTTCTTCACTCTTCCACTTTCCAGCTCTGGGGTGCCATTCACTGTAATGGCAGCGCTATTGTAGTGGCAGCACATTCTTGAGCAATGGGGCAAATGTGTGGGCAGATGCAACAAAAGCTGCATGTAAATAGACCCAGAGGAAGGAATCAAGTCCTCACCTTCGCGGGCAGATAGGGCGATTTATTTGAAATCAAACCGGCAAGTATAGTCAACTTTTTTCAAAATAAAATAAAATAAATGCCTCGACCCTTGGGCTTCTGCTAAGCTCATAAACTATGTGGAAATCAAAGTCCCTGTGTGAGAGACAGGGAAGGGGATATCTCAAAGGGTGAGAGGCTGGTAGAAGAGAGGGGCACCCCCAGGCGAGAGCAGGAAGGACACCCCTTTTTCTGGATGGGACAAAAATTAAGATATGTTTGTGAGAAAGGATCCTGTATTTTTCTGTCTCTTCTATCTTTTCTCAGTTCTTTTATTCTCTTATTTTTGTGTGTGTGTGTAACTAGCTTGCCTTTTATTGTACTGTGAAAAGTGTTAATATTTACAATGCTACCTCGGTTTTCGAACGTCTCCATTGACGAACATTTTGGAACTTGAATGCCAAAAACCCAGAAGTAAGTGCCTCCGTTTTTGAACGCGCCTCGGAAGTTGAACAGCTTCCGCTGAGTGTTTCTCAATTTTCAATTTAAATTTGTAGACTTTGTACCTTGGTTTTTGAACGAATTACATTTGAAAACTGAGGGGGGGGGTGTGTGTTAGTTATCACATGCCCACTGCAAATAACACAGGATGATGACTCTGTTAAGAGAGGTAATTGCAACATTTCCACATCAAAAGTATATACATGGCAGGGTTTATGAATGCAGTCTCTCATGCCTTCCATATATACACTGACATATTACTGAGCTCATTTCAAGAGTAAATGGTAAAGATAAAGGACCCCTGGATGGTTACATCCAGTCAAAAGCAACTATGGGGTGCTGCACTCATCTTGCTTTCAGGCCAAGGGAACCAGCCTTCATCCACAGACAGATTTCCAGGTCATGTGGCCTGCGTGACTAAACCGCTACTGGTGCAACAGAACACCGTGATGGAAACCAGAGCTCACAGAAACACCATTTACCTTCCTGCCACAGTGCTACCTATTTATCTACTTGCACTGGCGTACTTTCGAACTGCTAGGTTGGCAGAAGCTGGGACAAAGCAACAGGAGCTCACGCCGTCGTGCAGATTTGAACCGCCAACCTTCCGATCGGCAGGCCCAAGAGGGTCAGTGGTTTAGACCACAGCACCACCCACGTCCGTGTCGTAGGAAACTACAACAGCCATTTGTTGTCTCTATGGTGATGCAATGCATCTCTTAAGTGAGGCTTTTGTGGATCAGGAATTGGAGCAAGTGGGACCCTAAACTTTCATCCAATCCACTTTCATTCCATGTGATTCCCTTTTAAGTGGTGATAGTGGTGTTCTTAAATTCCAGGAAGAGTTGCTAAAGAGTCTTCTGATTGAAGACCTCCGTCTCTGTTCCGCAAAACATGTCAGCCATCTGCCATGTATAAAAATAGGGAAATGTGAAAATATATTTCACACTGATTAGGCACTGCAGCCCAAACACTGAAATGAATAAAAACACAATATAACGGAGCAAGGAGTCAATTGGTTTGGCTTGAACTCCGAAATGAAGCACTCCTGTTATAAGGTGAGAATGTACTGCAACATTTCATCTATGTTCTATGGCCAGATTAAATACGGTACCCTCTGATGTAGTATGTTTCACTTCCAAGAGCCATGCTTATTTCAGATGCTTCTCTTGAACTTAACGGCATTTGCCGTTAGTTACTCCTTTTACTCCCAGCCTGTTATAATGGACAATATAAGTTTACCCAAGTACCCAATATAAAAGATCCCTCAAACCACCCTCACTGAACCAGGTTTTTTGTGGGTTGTACCTTGAATCTTAATGCTGTGGAAACTGCAAATTGCCAGCCTGTGAAAATTTGTGTTCTACTCTGGGAAAATATTGACCTTTTCTATTTAAAAAAAAGACATATTAATTTTCCGGTGTTAACTCCACATGTAAACTTGGCCGTTTAAAAGTGCTTGGGAATGCAACCTAAAGGTTTTGTCCACTCGGCAATTGTGGTGGCTGCAATGTGGCCCTGTGTTGCATTTCCGTCCAAATGCATTAAAATGGCACCTGAGGAGAGAGGTGCTCAACCATGCCTATTTGCTGTGATGACGGCCTTCGGGGAGAATAACAATTTGGTTTTTATTAATATCAGATGTACTTCTCGGAGTCGAAAGAGCTTGCTTTGGGGAGGGGCAATGGCTTCGTTTTAAGGCAGGCTCCTTTGTGTGCTGAAGGATACACATTAAGTCTCCAATTAAAAGGATCTCAGCAGACCCTGGAGAGCTGGCTGCTGGTTGGAGCTGATGTTACTGAGCTAGATGGAACCAATGGGCCGACTCTGTACAAGGGAGCATCTCATAGGGGGCTATCAAAATAGCATTTGTGCCCCCCTCCCGATATGTGCCTGGATTTGTAGAATAAATGATTTGGGGGTTTTCTTTCAGCTTGGCACTAATGCTCGCACTGATCTGATGCTTGGTGGAACTTTAAAAAGCATTGCCTGCTTAGCTACCCTATGCCAGTCCCATGATAAACATTACTTTGCTTAAACAAAATCGAAAATTCTTTCTAGTAGCACCTTAGAGACCAACTGAGTTTGTTCCTGGTATGAGCTTTCGTGTGCATGCACACTTCTTCAGATACCTGCACACGAAAGCTCATACCAGGAACAAACTCAGTTGGTCTCTAAGGTGCTACTAGAAAGAATTTTCGATTTTGTTTTGACTATGGCAGACCAACACGGCTACCCACCTGTAACTATTACTTTGCTTTTAAAGGGTTGTCTGGTTTTTTTAGTACCAGGATTACCCTGTGAAAGGAAGATTCCTCTCTTGTCTTCCGAAGCCCGAAAGCTAACCGCTGAAGTTACCCACCTTATTGTGTATTCCTGGGGCAGAGAGCTTTTTATGGGAGGCCATGATCTTTTTAAAGACAGTGTTTGCTGTCCCGTAGGTAAGCACTTGGGAAGCACCCAGCCACATTGGAAATGTGACAGAATGGTCACATTGCTCAAAGAACGTAGTTTAACCCGCACTGAACTTGCAGCACTGAAATATACTGAACCGAGGGAAGTCCCTAAATGGGTTAATTGAAACAAGCGTGAATACGTTTCTGAAGAGATTTAATGTTTGATTCATTCTTTGAATTCTGCAGTTTCTTTTTCTTTCCCGTTAAATGCTTTCACTTTTGCTCTCCTTTAAAGCCACATAGCCCGTCAGAATGATTTCCGAGTGTGCCCCTACTTTGTTGGGCATGGGATAGGATCTTACTTCCACGGCCACCCGGAAGTTTGGCATCATGGTAAGAAGGTCCCTCCATCATCGGTTCACGAGCCTCGCACTTGAGTGTTCACGTGCAGGAGATGTGCTCCTCCTTTCCAGCTTAAAAAAGAAGTGGGAAATAGTCTTAAGACAGCCAGTGTGGTTGTTGGACTACAACTCCCATCAGCCCCAATGAGCATGGCCAGTAGCCAGGAATGATGGATGTTGTAGTCCAACCACATTTACCTAAGAGGAAAAGCTGAAGTCTGCACTCGTCACGTCCGGCACAATTGCCACAAGCCTGCATGTATCAAAAGGCACTGGGGGTTGTTTTCATGGGTGTTCTTGGGGAGTAGTCTAAGACCTGTGAGCCCTGCCTCTTTTATGCTGGGCCCTATATCTCCTACCTTGCCCTGCCCTTATTTGTATTCATGTTTATTTTGCATATAGGGACTCCCAGGCCCGCTGCAAAGCTCTGCGCAGGCGAGACCCCAGCCACCTTAATGTGCTCAGAGAGACCTGATCTTGCATCGATACATATAAATTAGCATGTGCACATTTTCATCATGGGTCTGTACCCTGAATCGTTTTAAATATCTAGCAGCACCCCTGGCTGAGCGAAACTGTTAAAATTACAACAACAAAAACACAAACCCCTGATGCATTACTGATCTCAACAGTTTCCAGGGTTGCATTTTGTTTGCTGGTCTCCCCACCTCCAAACAGACTCCAGTTCCCATCAGCCACAGCCAATGTAATCAGTAGCCAGGGAGTTTTGCTCTGTAACATCTGATTTCTGAGTATACCCCCTAACTTTGTTGGTCATGGGATAGGATCTTACTTCCACAGCCACCTGGACGTTTGACATCACGGTAAGAAGGCCCTTCCATTAGCTACCCCTGCTTTAGATTGAAGGGGTTGTCTACTGTTGGGAGTTAGTTTGGTTGTGGGGGATGTTGCATGAGGTATCTGGTTGTTTTAACATTTTGACGTGTTGCAAGACTCTAGCGCAGGGTGGCCAACGTGCCTTCCAGATAATTGTTGGATTACAACTCTCATCAGCCCTAGCCAGCATGACCAATGATTAGGAATTAAAAGTCCAATAACATTGGGACTACCCCAAGTCTCACTACCTTCTGGAAAACGTAGGCTGAAGGATTTTCTTACAGTCATCACGATCTGTTACTGCAATGAAACTGCTCGAGTCAGCTCTACCATTCCCATCTACCGTGCTAAACAGGCTGGTGAGGAGAGTTTGCAGAGACATGTTGAATTCCCGGTGACCACAGCATCAAGGGAGGACTTTGAGATCACAGCCGAAACACACAGCTTTTGCGTTGCCCTTTGGGAGGCTGTCCATTGTTTAACTGAAAGCTGTGGCAGGGCGACATTTCGAAGGCGGTGTATTTTAGCCTCCATTTCTGCAGATAGGACTTGAGTGTTTTGGCCGCAAACAGGGAGCCTCTCCTGGAGTGCCAAGCCGAAGTGCTTTTACTCTCCCTGATGCATCTGCTGAAATAAGCTGTTGCTTACAAAAGTTCGTGCGGCAACCAATCTATTGTTGGCATCTGTCTGTCTCGAGAGACAATGGAGTGCACCTCCAGGGGTGAAGTCAGACCACTGTGTTAGCAGCACCAAAGTGACCTCCTCGGGGCGCAAGCCTGGGCAGTCTGTATAGAGGTCCTGAGCTACCCAGAGAACAAGACTCGCTGATGTGGTCCAAAGGAAAGCAGAGCAATAGGTTTGGCACCAGCTTGGCTGCAGGAGTTGCCAGAAGGAGGCATACAAACCACCATCCAACTATCTTAGGGACTCCTCTCTCGATACGGGTAAGGTTTCCTCCTCAGCCTTTTCTTCTCTGGAAGATATTTCACAAGGCAGGAGAGGTTTAGGATCAGAATGTTCCTTCTCTTAGGTGGGCTATCTTCCCAGGTGGGTGAGCCCCACCTGTCCCTTACTTCCGTCTCCAGCATGTGCAGAAACTGCCTTCTTGATCATTGGACCCACTATGGGCTAAGTTCACCCTTAACACTGGGCTCTCTGAAATTAAGAGTGGAGCTTTGAAGATAATCTGAATTGAACCCTGCCCAGTAATTCAGTATCATTTGACAAATAAGAGCCATAATTTAGGGTCCAGGTGTGTGTGTTCCCCCCCCCCAGTAGACTCCGGTTCCTGTAGCTATTGCCCTTAGAATCATAGAGTTAGAAGAGGCCCCTTGACTTTTTTAGCTGAACTGAGAAAGGACGACACAAGATTTTTCCAAGGTACCGTTTGTGAGATTCTTACTGACATTGGGGTGAGCAGTGGCAGAAGCAGATCAGAAGCTCCAACTTTTCTTTGATGCAGAGTGACACTCGCTTCCTTTGTTGTGGGTCTCCCCTCCGAATAGAATTGCGAATCAACTTTGTACAGCAGCAAAACCATGCCCAGGGCTCAGTGTTGTTAATAAAATTCAACTCCTGGCAATCGCTCCAACCTCACCCTTTTGGTTACATAGGCACTTGGAAAGCAAAGAACTAGGACAGAAGTGGGCAGGGGTGGGGGTTAGGAGGGGAACCCAGAATTCGACCCTCACAATCCGAATTGATACCACACAGAGAGAGTCAAACAGAAAGGAGGAGAAGACAATCCCCATGTTCCAGCATTTTTACACATTGCTCCAAAGCAGGTCCTATTGCTTTACATACTTCCAGCTGAAGGTGCTGAGGGAGAAACCAGGTGTCCGTACAATGAGATCCTACTCCAGGTTCATTTCGGATATTGGACTTAAGATCCCATAATCCGTGACCATTGGGGCTGTGCTGGTGAGAGCTACAATATCTGGAGGGCTCCACATTGGTTACCCCTGTTGTTAGTGTCTCCTAATTCAGAAAAGCTTCTGTTTGCTTTTGCTAGTTTAAGGGAAACAAAACTTAGCCTTTGGACAACGATTGCTTTTGATTTGATTTGATTTTTAAAGAAAAAATCAAAGTGTTTCTCCACCTTCAGTTTAAAAAAATAATTCTGAAACACGGTGTTTGGGGGGTGGGGTTTAAGTTAAAAACTCAAAGCAGCCTGAATAGATTTAATTCCTGATCTCCCCCACCTCTTGCTGCATCACTGATATCCACCCGCTAACGAGGGTTAAAACTGCCTTTGGTGACCAGGGTAACAAACCGCGTTCCAGGGTTGCAACAACTGCAGGCTCGAATTGGGCTGCAGTGTGTCTCGAATTGGGAATAATTCGCTATATGGGCAGGATGGCTAACGGAGGGCGATTTGGACCTTTTTGAGGAATGGGTGAGGTGTGCTTCGTTTTCAGGCCAAATATTAAAAAGAAACTCTGCTCCCCAGAAAGGATTGCAGATACACTCTACTGAGGGCGACCGCGCAGTTTCCCCCTTGTAATTGAAACGCTTTTTTTTTTTTCCCAACTCCACAGAGAACGAAAGCGATTTGTTAATGCAAGAGGGCATGGCGTTCACAATAGGTTAGTTGCGGTTTGTATCGAAAAGGGGAGCCACCTTCTATTCTATTCGGATTGACTCAAAATCGCCAGGTTTTTGTTTTTGTTTTAAAAGGCATTCGGTGCGTTCCCCTGGCCCCGGTCTGCATAGCTTGCTTGTTTGTACAGGGTATATAATTTTTTAATTCCACCTCTTCCCCCCTCTCCAATTTTAGCCCCGATCCAGCCAGAGTGAGTTGCAACCAGTCACAACTGCTGTAGCACACTCGGAGCCTCTTACTGTTATCGATGTGCGCGCATTAATCGTCGGAAGTAAAACCAAGTTTACGCAGCGCGTTGCTCCCCAGCCCAGAACTGTAGAGTTAGAAAGGGGTCCCACAGGATCATCCAGCGCAACCCCCCTGCAATGCAGGAATCTCAACTCCTTTAAAACCCTCCCAAGAAGGAGAGTCCACCACCACCTCCGGAGGGAAGGAAGGAGTCCCTTCCCTAGATGAGTGTTTACCCTCCCAACAGCCCTGCAGGGTGGGTCGTTTCGACGGAAGTGCGTGGAACAAATCAAGCGGGGGAGAGAGGAGGGGAAGAGATGGAAATTCCTCAGTCCATCAAAGTGACAGGTGTGACCTGCGCTTTGGCAAGCCACGCGGTTTGAGGAGCTGGGTTTGCGCAAGAGCACAATCTAAAGTCTCTGTGCGTGTGTGTGTGTCCCCCCCCCAAAAAAAATGCAATGTTAATCACCCTTCTTTCTCTGGGAACGATTATGCCCTTTATTGTAGACCCAAGAGCTGCTGCTCCCTCGTTTTGAGCTCTGCTGAGTTCTGAGTAGCCTTGGCGACTGAGCTTCATCCTAAATACCAATCATAGGGGGCGAATGGGGGGGGGGGAATGTGTTCCGCGCTCACGGCGGGCCTAAATGGCGCGGCAATTAGAGGAAAATAAGAAAATTGTTGTTTTGCTGATTTAATGAACATTTTAAAGCCTGCTCTTAAAGCGAAAAAAAAAAACAACTAATATTTCTATCCTATCTGCTGTTTGGAGGAGAGTGGCTGGCGCTTTGGCTGTTATGATCCATGGGGATCTTAATTAAAGCTTGATTAAAATGCCCTTCTTCGCACTTTAAAAACAAGACAACCAAGTTCAAGCCACTTTCTCCTCCTCAGTTTAGGGGCTGCTTTCTTTGGTTTTATTTTTAGACTATTTCCAATGAGGGGGGGGGACGCACAGTAAAAATAAAATATCGGGCATTTTGCCTGGATCCGGAATATATTTGGCTTGCAGGCCAGTGAACAAACTCTTATCTCGTTTCTGTTTTATTTTTGCTACAGAACCAATCCTCATGGAAGGATCTTGCGAATTTAGAATCCTAAAGGACAAATGGACCGCAGTATCCGTGGACAATAAAAGGTGCCTACTTTTCTTTTCTAAAAAATAATAATTGCAGTTTGTTGTTTAGTTTTAAATCGGTTTTATCTCTCTCAGGCTAGGGGAAAGAGCGGAAGTTGCCTCCTTGAGTAGTTTTCTTTCGAAATTATATCTCTGCACCAGTAAATAAAGCTCGGTTACTCTTTGCCCCCTTGGCCACTTACTGCGTCTGCCTGTGTTACAGATCGGCCCAGTTCGAGCACACCATCGTTATTACTTCGAGAGGAGCAGAAATCCTGACCCAAGTAGCCGGGGAGACTTAAGGCGCAGCTGGGCACGCGTGGCGAGGAAAACTCGCCGGGCAGAGCAAGGGAGGAGAAGGAGGAGCGCGAGGAAAGCGCCTCAACTTGGAGGCGACTCCAGGGGAGCCTCAAGAGGAGATGCTCCCGCATCGGATTTATTTTCTGGATCAGGCCCAACGAGCTGGGTGGAATCTGGCGAGGCCAGAGGGAAAGTTGCCCTGGGGAACGGTCCCTAAAAGACAAGAAAGGAGGCTGGGGAAGAAGAAGAAGATTCTCATTTCTCTTCCAGCAGAGAGATGCTGGACAAAGACGCAGAGCGCAGCGCCTCAATTTCCCAAATGCAATCGAGTAACGCGCTCGTTTGCTCAAAGAGCCGAACTCTATTCCCCACCACCCTCCATATTTTTCTCGTTCTTAAATTAATTTAACTTCTTGGCACTGTAACGTCTCCTCCCGGCTCCTTCGCTCCCTTAGATCTGGCGCTTGGCAGCTGTGACATCTAAACACAGATGTGTGGGTGTGGGTGTGTATATCTCGCGTTTCTTCCAGGTTTTGGGTTATCTTCTGCGTGTTTCCAGAGTTTGACGTCCGCAGGGGTTCTGCACAGGCACTCTTCGGAGAAAAAAGGTGTAAAACCACTTTCCGGAAAGAAGAAGAAAAAATACAACAGTTTTAAAACAAAACAAGCGCCTTTGTTCTTGTAGACGCGTTCTTGGTATAACAATCGCTTTTTGGGATTCTTTCGTTGCTTTCAAAAAACTGCTGTGAGTCTTTATAAATGATTTATAAAACGTTCAGCGATTTTTTTTACCCCAAATATTTGAAAGCATCTCTCTCTGCTTGCCTTATTGCGGGAAGGTGGGTGAGGGCTAATAATCCTATCTTTTCCTAGCTTTTAGGTGGGGAGCTGGTCTAGTAAACATACCTTTTTTCCTCCTTTTCAGTTGTGCTTTTAGGAAGACATTATTTTGGCTTCGTTTTGTGTGTGTGTGTGTGTGTGTGTGTATTTGCACAGGGCGGCCTTCTGCTCCCAGATGGGCAGCCTCAGCATGCTGGGAAGAGATTTGTTTATTTGTATTGGGTAGGTTGGCTGGAGAGGGGTGGGGAGGGGGGAAGAGACTGTCCTCTGATCTGCCCGCCTCAGAATCAAATCTCCAGCTGCCCCCAAGCCCCAAGCTGAGAGCCCAAAGGAGGAAGGAAGGGGTTTGATGATCTGCAATTAGGTGCTTCCTAATCACGCCGCCTGAATGCAGAAAAGGAAGCGTTTTGAGATTCAAATAGGGTTCCAAAAAAAAAAAGCGAAAGGAGGGTGCTTTGACTGCTGACACACACCCGCTTCGAGGATCGAGCGCTCCCCTGGACTGTCCTGGCTGGCAGCCCTCGGAAGATGAAAAGGGCTCTCCAAGAGAGGACTCTCTCCCGGCACATTTGCACACGCGCGCGCGCTGCCCGGCCAGACTAGGGCGCACAACAGCCTTTGCTGCCTGCCGGAGAGGTGCGGGCGCCAGCTCCGCTGCCCTTTCAAAGGCGGCGTGTGCGCGGCTGTGTGTGGTGGCCGCGAGGAGGCCGGGGACATTTCCGCTGTGGTTTTGTTTGGGTGTTTGCTGCTGCCTGAGTCCTTGCAAAGTGACAGCTTTTATTTTCCTTTAGCAATGGGCTAGAGAGAGAGAATTTGGTGTGGAACCTTGGCGAAGCATTTGCAAACCAAAAAAAAGAGGAAATAACAAACAACAGTAGTACCCCGCCAATCTGTCTGTGTTGCCCAAGCCACTCTGGGCGGCTTCCAACATATATAAAAATATAATAAAACAGTAAACATTAAAAAGCTTCCCTATACAGGGCTGTCTTTTCAGACCAAACACCACTTCCCACGACTCCTTAGATCGGAGCTTCAAGGCCAAGTGGGACCTTCCAAGCTGTAAAAATATTAACTCTAGTTGATTTGCCGCAGCCAGACTAAACGAGCACGCCTCCCCCTGCCCAACTCAGACGCGTGGTTCCCTGGGTGAGCCTTGCGCCAGGCACTGCCTCTCAGCCTAGCCTACCACGCGGGGTTGTTGTGAGGTTACAGTTGGGGAGGCGGAGATCCGCGTAGGCCACCTCGAGCTCCTTGGGGGAAAGGTGGGGTAAGAAATGAGATAAGAAGTAAACAAATGTAACCGCCAGGCTGCGGTGGGATTGCGTCCCATCTGCGCGCCTCGCAGCGCAATCCTATACTGAACAGCCTTACTCAAATAGAAACCCCTGGGAGTTCAATGGGGTTTCCTTGCCAGGGAAGTGGGTATAGGATTTCCCCCTAGCGCGGGCAAAGGGGGCATCGGCTGAAGCCCCAAGGTGACTTAATTGGGAGTTAGGGGGTCTGATTTAGGGGCTGCTATGATCCTGTAAACAACTTGAAACAGACGGAAGTTTCGCTAAATCTAGTTGTGCCCAAAAGAAGTAAGCCCTCATGAGTTGTCAATGGGATATTATCCTCAGCTAAATGCGTATAGGATTGCATCGTTTATGAACTGAAAATGAAAGACCGATGTTTGAGGGTAACGACTGCTGTTTAATAGTTCTATATTGAGTGGGGAAAGGGGTGGAAACTCTTTCAAGTAACCCGACTCAAAAGCTCTGGAATCAATAATAGCTGAGTTTAAAGAGAGGGCCGGAGTCTTTGCTTCTGCCTTCAGTGGGTACAAGCCAACCAGAGCTTTGACACCCCATCCTGGTCGAAGAGTTAAGCACGTCTCCCATCCCACTAGAATCAGTGGGACATACACGAACTTACTGTGCGGCCCTACGCGGATGCCTACGCAGAAGGAAGCCCCACTAAGGTCAATAAGATTTGCTCCCAGCCAAGAGCGCACCTACAGTTGGGAGCCTGACGTGGCCTGGATCAGGCCTGGCCAATGCACTGAAGAGTGACAATCCTATGCATGCATCTTGGAAAAGAAGCCACACTGCAGCGCCCGTGGAAACTCAGCCCGATGTCCTAGAATCATGGGATTGTAGAGGTAGAAGGGTACTCCCGAGGGTCATCTAGTCCAACCCCCTGCAATGCTGGAATCTTTTGCCCAACGTGGCGCTCTAACCCACGACCCTGAGATCAAGAGTCTTATGCTCTAGCGAAGCTACTTTAAAATCATCCGTCATGATTGCTACTTCTTGTTGGCTTTTCACACCGACCCTGGGAAGCCAAGCTGAGAATATTCCCATTTGACAGATTATAACTGAGGCTAATAACCGATGTCTTCTCCAAGGCAGTACAATGTTCATTATGGTTTATTATCACTGCCACCCGTTCTGACATCAACTGTCTCCCGCGTGGCCGGAGCTTTTCGTTTCTACTGCCCAGAGAAGGCTGTGCTATCCCGCATCCCCCTTGTGGGCTCCACTCTGTTTCTGACTAGAATCCTGAGGCCCAGAAACCACATCCAAGCGCCATACAGAGGCAAAATGTGTGAGCGAAGGGAGGGAACCACCAAGTGCAAGCGAGGGCTCAGGGACCACGAGATCCAGTTACCTGCTGGAGCCCAGGAGAATTCGTGTACACAGACGTGTGAACGCTGCTGCTGTGTAGGCTACACATACGGATCGATAGCAGGGTTTCTTGCTACAGGTTGGGGGAATCTGCCCTATTGCCATTGTGAAGAGGTTACGAGTCAGAAACTCACCCAGCCATCTAGTGGCGGACTCAGATCCCGTTAGGAACTGCCAGAAAGAATCCTGGAGAGTTCAACTTGAACACCAAGGAAGACCCTTGGGGTTTTCAAAAGCAGTAACGACAGCAGCCAGCCGTCTCCATCAGAGAGGCTTCTGTCTGCTGCTACGACATTTTATTTATTTTTTTGAAACTCTGTACCTACCTACTTTGGCGTCAAAGCCATTGAGCTCAATGGGATTTACTTCTGAGTAAGCCTCGAGGGGCTTGCGCCTTAATGCGTCTGATTGCGCCAGCATCTCCCTCTCTGGTTAGAGAGCGTACACTTTCGACGAGATTCTCTCCCCACCAACCCAGGTTAATTTTATTAGGACTGCAGGATTTTACCAACTGCTGCGGTAACAAGCTGTTTGCGTAGCAATTAGAGCGAGGTGGTGGCATTTATGCTACACATTTATAATCCTAATTATAAAGGTGATTGCGGGAAGGTTTAAAGGGAGGGGGGGGACTCTGCTGTGGTTTTTGCTCCTCTGCACGTGGGAGACTGCAAGAGGCTGTCCCTTGGCCAGACACCCCCCCCAAGTTTGCCCATCTCCTGGAGACCCTTTCAATGGCCAGCTGGCATTTATTTCCACGACCCCCCGATTGAAAAGCAAACCTTGATGTATTTCTGGATGAGACAGACTCTTCGCCTTCGACAGGTTCCTTCCTGCACAGGTGCTTCCCGAGACCACCGTGGAAGTTTGAGCATTTGCACACCTCCGTTCAAATCCATTTCCCCGCAATGCCCATTTAGCCCGATCCTAAGTAGCTCTCTACTAGCCATGAAAGGGTCCGGCTATGTCCAGTGGGACATACTCCGCACCTTCGCCCCTCCTTCCAAAGTGGCAGCTTAAAAATGCAGTCCCTTAACGCGTTGACGCAGAAGTCCCACTGGTTCGCATGGGATAAGCTTCCTAATACTTTAGGATCGCAGTTACACTTCAAGAGGACGGAAGCAATTCGAGACCAGAACTCTATAACTTAACTAACCAGGAGTTCATCGGGCAGGAGGGGGGGGCGGGTCCATCTGGGCAATCTTGCCTTCCCCCCCCCAAAAAAAATCTGCTTTTTTGTGGTTACTTACAGGAAAGACACTTCTCATAAGCTAGTTGTAACTGATCCGTAAACTTCGCATTAAAGCTAGTTCTAAAAGCGCTGGGTTGAAAGTTAGCTCCAGTCAGGTCAATCTGATTTACTTCAAAGGAAAGTTTAGTTAGGATAACAACGACTAGGATTTCTCTATGCTATTTCTCAAGTAGCAGAAAGCTCGACTCAAGTCACCGGGTGGGGGGCGGAAATGCACTATGCCCCTTCTCTTGTGTGTACCTGTATGTTTATTAGTGTGTCGCCTCTGGTCAGAAGGATGGCTAAACTAAGGCTCTTTAGGTTTAACCCAGAAATCTTCCATTACCCGCTAAGGGGACGGGGGTGGGGAGAGAGAGTTTCTTGGGGGAAAGGGGATAACAAAACAAACACACCCACCCAATGTAAACATCCCCACTTGGTACAGCTAAGAGGACACTTGAGCGTTATGTCATGCTGGGATCCTTCGCCCCATGGCTAGAAAATCAATCCGGATTATTCGCGAGGTGCTGCGGAGATGGGGACAGTCCGCAGCTGATTGAAGATTTCCGCCACCCCCACCCTCCTAAAGAAGTGTCTGAACTCCAGGCTGCTGCTGCTGCTGCTGCTCCTCCTCTTCCCAGATGTCCACCCCACCCACACAATATGTGTACAGTTTAGCCTCCCAACTTTCTCTTCCCTAGTTCTGGGCAGTTTGGGGAAACTTCAGCTAACTTGAGCGCGCGCGGTTGTTGTCTAGGGCGAGGAATCCGACCAAAGTCTCCCAACCCTCTTCTTCTTCCTCCTCCTCCTCCTCCTCCTCCATCTCCACCTCTGGCCTCTCTGGCCGGTCCACTTACAGCTCGGGGCTCCTCGGGGAGAAGAAGGCGGCTGGGTCTTCCTCAGGTGCGCAGCTGCTTTGCTGCTGCTGCTGCTGCTGCTGCTGGGAACCGTGGATGGTGGAGAACGCGCAACTCTCCTTCTTTCGGCAGCTTAGACGGGCTTTTCACCCCCCCTGGGTGGGGTGGGAGTTTTGCGTACAGAGAAGTCTCTCAATTCCCTGACCCGCCGAAGAAGGTGATCTGCTGAACGGAGGCAGGCTGGGTGGATCCCTTCCAGTTTGGCTCAGACACACCCCGAAGGGATTTCAGTCTCAGTGTTATTTGGATTCGGAGCACAGCGTTTACTTAGGTCTCAGTTGTTCTGCTTCCTTCTAACCATCTCTCTCTTTCTCCAGCCAGCCAGCCAGCGAGCAAGCTGCTCTCAGGCTCTGGGAAAGGAGTGAGCCACCGAGCGAGCGAGCGCGCCCGTGGGGAGGGGAGGCCTCCCCGCTAATATCTGTAACGCCATCAGCAATGTAATTTGTGCGGAATGTTCATTTTGTATTGGTGTTCTCCCTGTGCCAAAAAATGTGCGCTTGATTGCATAGAGTGGGCTCGTTGACGGAGCAAGGTGTGACCGCTGTCGAGGGGCGGAGGAGGGTGAGGGAGAAGGAGAAGTTCAGCTCAGGCCAACGCTGGAAGAGAATCGTGAGGGGGGGGGGTTATATATAGATGAATATCTAGACAGATATATAGATCTCGATCTCTTCCTCACCCCCCCCCAGGCTGTTTTAGACGGCAAAGGCGCCGCGCGCCGCGATGAGTGTTAAATAGATGGCTAATTACGCGTATGAAAATTAAACATCAGTGTTATGCTAATAGGGCCGCCTTCAGCTGTGGATCAGAGCACTTGAGACTAGCATTTAATCAAAGGAATCAGTAACTAATACTGCTGCACGTGTGAACTTTCCTCAAGATCATCATCCCTCCACCCCCGCCGCCGAGCGGCTCCTGGGTCTCGCGCGCCCAAGCTAAATGATGGAAGCGGGGAGGGGGGGGAGAGAAATAATTAGCAGGCGCTTTCTAATTATTTAGACGACGAAAAGTCAGTTGGGATTCAGCCCAGAAGGCGTTTGCCTGGCAGCGGCTCTGAAGCTCCCCACCCACCCACCCACCCACGACAGCCAACACTTTGATTCTGGTTGGTCAGAGAGGATTTGGCAAAATGGAAAAAGGCGAGGAGCAGGCGGGGATCGGGCTTCGACTTTTTATATGAACGAGATCAGGCCAACACACAGGTCGCTTCCGTCTCTGGGTGGCTTGGTGTGTAGATCGGGGAGGAGTATTACTCTCGTTCAGCTGGCCCCCTCCCCCTCCCGGAAGCACGAATCAGCTGGCCTTTGGCTATCTGCCCTGGAAAGGAAGCCGCTGGTTTATTTCCCCATTCCAAGCTGAGCAGGCCTGTTGTTAGAGGAAGAGCCAGCTTCCCAATGACACAGAACTCTTCGTCAATGTTACGCTCCTCGCAAAGTTTGACTTCAGAAATGTAACCCGAAAAGTACTTCTCATGGTGGACCTCCTGCTCACTCAGGATGAAAAATTGAGAACGCTTCCTTCACACCAAACACTGAAATCCTGATTGTGATTACCAAAAGTGGTAGAAGGGAAATGTGGGTTAAGGGATTCCCGTTAGGTTTGTTTGTTTGTTTTGTTTTGTTTTTAACAAGGGGTCTCAAGAGAGCAAAAGGCATTTTCTCACCAGTCTTGGCTCAGCAGCCAACACTGCGTTTGCTTTCCATATTGTCTGACAAAGAGTTCTGTGTTTGCGCTAAAGTCGGCACACTTTTTCAGCTGACCAATCCACTCCCAAACAAAAACATGAATGGCAGCCCCATCCCCGAAGCAACGCCGAAGGTTCCCAGGTAAACCTGTGAAAAGCATCTTCTTCTGAGGTCTCCTGCATCCCCATCCTGCGGGAAAAAGGGGCGGGGTATCTTCTTTGCCAGAGAAGGGGACTGTGATGATCTCTCCCCCCCCCCCACCTTTCCATAAGATAAGACACAAAGCCTTTGTATTGGGTAGGACAACGACATCATCTGCCCCTTTGGGGAGGGGGGCGAGGGAGAGCTGTTACACAATAGATCCCGTAACACGTGCGAAATTGATCAGATGTACCCTCCGTGGAACATCGCAGCCCCAAATGCACACACCTGACTATATACCACAACAACTTTGCAGAGGCGGGCTGGTGGCAGTTGCTGTTTTCTTTATAAGCAGCGAGGCATGGTGGGCTTCAGGCGGTGGTGCTAACCATTTCTGGACACGCACGCACGCACATCGTGTCCCAGTTACTGGTCCTAATATAATATTTGAACTTGAAGAAGCTGGACGATCTGTTCCCATCTCTCTGTGAGAGACGCCCTCCAAGGGGGAGATCTGCAAGGGGAGGAGGGGGTTAGAGAGAGAAAGAGAGAGAGAGAGAGAGCCCTTCCTCTCTCTCAATCCATCTGATGCTCTGACATCAGGTTGGTGGCGTTGCTGGAGGTAGTAGATAGCAAAATCGATTGGAGACGTCAGAGAGGGGTCCTGGAGCCTGAGATCTTTCCCTCTCCGTAGGAGGGGTTTTTGCGCCCCTCCTTCCTCCCCTGGGGTCCAGGGAGGGGTTTCTGGGCGGCCCCCCTCGCGCTGGCCCCGTCCAGCTCGGCGCCGTCGTCTCTGACTGCCTTCTCTCCTTCCTTCTGCTGCTTCTCTCCTTCCTTCGCCTCTCTCTCTCTCTCTCTCTCTCTCTCTCTCGCTCGGGTCCAGCAGGCGAGCCCCCGAAAAGCGTCTCCGGCCAATCGCGCGCGATCCTGCCAGGCGGCGGGCCAATCAGCTCGGCGGGCTCATGCATATTCATCGCTTTTGGCTGAGTCAAAGCTTTTAGGCGAGTTTGTGTAGATCTCCAAGCATCATGCCTTAGACTTTTTCAAAGAGACAAACTCCATTTTCTTATGAATGGAAAGTGAAAAGCCCCGGGCCTCTTAAATTGGGTCCTGAGAGAGAGAGAGAAAGAGAGAGAGGGGGAGAAAGGGAGAGAGAGAGAGAGAGAGAGACCCCCCCCCAAAAAAAAGGCAGGCTGGAGGAAGAGAGAGACAGAGACAGAGAGAGATCGCCAGGGAGAGAAAGAGAGAGAGAGGCACCCAAGGCAGCGGCGCGCAATGACCATGACTACCATGCCAGAGAGCCTCAATAGCCCTGTCTCCGGCAAGGCGGTCTTTATGGAGTTTGGGCCGCCCGGGCAGCAAATGCCACCATCGCCCATGTCTCACGGACACTATTCCATGCACTGTTTACACTCGGCCGGCCACTCGCAGCCGGACAGCTCCTACAGCGCAGCTTCGTCCTTCTCCAGACCGCTGGGCTACCCCTATGTCAACTCGGTCAGCAGCCACGCGGCCAATCCTTACATGAGCTCAGTGCAGTCCTACCCCAACAGCACCAGCTTGGCTCAGACCCGGTTAGAGGAGACAGGTACGTGCCTGCAGAGGGGAGGGGAGGGGAGCTGGCTGGGTTCTGTGGGGAGAAAGGGGGAGGAAACGGGGGGAGGGGAAGGGAGAGGGGGGGCTCTGGGAAGCACCAAACGACACCCCCCCCCCGAAAAGAAAAAGATCTGAAAGGGGGGAAGGAATCCCAAAGGAAGCATAATAATAATAATAATAATAATAATAATAATAATAATAATAATAATAATAATAATAATGCTATCACGCTACACCCCTCCTCCTCCTCCTCCCCAGTCCACAAGAGAGCAAGCAAATTCCTCCAGCCCAAGCCTCCAAGATCTCTGGAGTTTGCACACAAAGCCACCCCGTGCCCGGCTGGCAAAACCCAGAAAGAAATTCCTTCTCTTCTCTTCTCTCCTCTCCTCTCCTCAATCTCTCTCCCTCTCTCTCCCTCTCTTTCCCTCTCTCCACCCCCCCCCCCCAGATGTGCGCCTATTAGACTCGGCAATTATTTA
The DNA here is from genome assembly GCF_009819535.1 of Lacerta agilis. NCBI lineage: Eukaryota > Metazoa > Chordata > Lepidosauria > Squamata > Lacertidae > Lacerta > Lacerta agilis. The sequence goes on along the minus strand of NC_046312.1, from coordinate 114,753,656 downwards.
TTGCGTAGCGCTATAAACAATGTATGCAATTAAGGGTAATTAAACCTAAAGTGCCGCCGCCTGTAAAAATAGCAAACTTTCTTTCTTCTCCGGCGACCGAGCCTCCGGGACTCAGCAGCCTCTCTGGAGCTGCCGAGCAGAAGAAGAGGAGGAGGAGGAGGAGGAAGAAGAGGAAGAGGAAGAGGCAGCCACCGGGCTCCGGGGCTCCTTGAGAGTGGCGAGGAAAAGGAGGAGGAGGAGGAGGAGGAGGAGGAGGTGAAGGAGGGTTGCTTGACACGGCTGCTCCCGGGGCACCTCCAAGGCCAACGGATTTGTCGGGAGGAAAATTTGGGGCCCTTGTTAGGATTGCCTTATCATCAGCACCATCAACATCGCTGGTCATTGCCCATCCATCCATCCATCCACCCAGCCATCCAGTCCCTCACTGGCCCGCTTTCTTGCTTCTTGCAGGGGCCGAGACGGAGAAAAGCACCGTGGTGGAAGGCGGAGAAGTGCGCTTCAACGGCAAAGGGAAAAAAATCCGAAAGCCCCGGACTATTTACTCCAGTTTGCAGCTGCAGGCTTTGAACCGGCGGTTCCAGCAGACTCAGTACCTGGCTTTGCCCGAGAGAGCCGAGCTGGCCGCCTCCTTGGGGCTCACCCAGACCCAGGTAGGCAGCGCCAACAGCACCTGCATTCCCAGAGCATCCTTTGCGCCCTCTCAGCCCCATCCCTGCACCCCGAGCACCTTCTTGGCTGCCTCGCCTGCCCGCGGCCCTCTCTGCTCGCCATACTTCCCGAGGCCCAAGAGGCAAGATCCCGGGGGAAGCTGGGCGGGGTAGGTGGTGGGGCTGCTGCTGGTGGTGGGGCAGAGAGCCCCATGAAGCATCAGTCGAAAAAAGACTTTCTTCTGCTCCACTGCTGCCCCACCACCACGACCATGTTCGCTCTCCTACCTTCCGAAGCGCACTTAAGATTTAGGAAACTCCCAATCTCATTGACGTTTCTTCAAGAGCTTGCCATAAAATAAGTCGATCTCTCTCTCTCTCTCCCTCTCTCTCTCTCTCCAACCCCCGCGTTAAAATTCCAAGGAGGGGCATTGGAGAGTGGCAGGCCCGTTTTTAAGGGCAATTCTGGGAGAATGGTGTCCCCAGTGATAATAGCTGCCCCTATCCTATGCCTGGCTTACTCTGTCTTCCTGAACCCAGCGGAACTAATTCTCCTCCCTCAAACAAACAAACAAACAAAGGTGCCCAGGTGATGTCTTGAAGATGTAGGTGATTAGATCTCCATTTCTGAAGGATCTCAGCATCTCCTCCAGCGGTTTAATTGCCCGTCTTTCAAGTTTTGGAGGACCCTATTTAGTTTGGGTTAAAAGAAGGCTCCTCTCTCCCTCGAATCACATACAAAGGCGCGCGCCTTTATCTTCTCAACCACCATCAAATCTTCACCTTTGTCTACCTGAGAGAGATGTACGGGGTGGTGGTGGAATTGTACTTGTCACCCAAATAGATTGAGCCCCGTTGCAAAATGCGATTTTTCTTATTCTTGTTGTTTAAGTTGCTCCAAATAAAATACTTCATTTGTCTAGACTTGGGTCCCTCGTGGGCTTTGGAACCTGGGAGATCCGAGGCCTTTTGCCTCTGTGATGTATCACCCTCCTAAAACTTGCTTCTCTTGGCGCAGGAACTTTAATTAAGGGTGGCGGCGTGATTTCAGTAACTGTAGTTGGGATTGTCTTTAGGCCTTAAAAAAACAAAACAAGCCCTTAAAAAGCAAAAGCAAAACAAACAAACAAACAAAACTCGGGTGTTGCTTCAGATGAAAACCAACAGGCCTTCCTGTTCTCAATCCATGCATATATTTTTTTTATTTTAAAAAACTGTCCTTGTGGCTCCTCGAATGACCCACACACTTCGCTGTTGACGCATTTGTTTTGGGGGAGGTTGTTTTGTTTTGTTTTGTTTTGTTTTGTTTTGTTTTGTTTTGTTTTGTTTTGTTTTGTTTTGTTTTTTTGTTTTGTTTTGTTTACAGATGACCTAGTGCGGGGAGTGTGGTTTTGGAGGGCCGCTCTGCTCCTCCAAAGAAAGGGGAGACGTTAGTAGTGCGCCTCCATTTCCGGAAATTTGGTCCCCCGAGCGAAAGACGCTCGTTGGTATCAATCAAGCGTGCCTCCCTAGGGGTGGGGGATCACTGCCAAGCGTTGCCTTAGGCCTTGGGGTTGGTACCGTATTTCTCCGGGCAGAGACCCTCTGGGACACTGGGTGCCCTTTTCCCTGTTGCCTCCCGGGTTCTGTCTGGCTTGTCTTTTCTGCTGGCGCCTTCAACTTTCGTTTCTCTCTCTCTCTCTCCCCTTTGGGGACAGGTCAAGATCTGGTTCCAAAACAAGCGCTCCAAATTCAAGAAACTGATGAAGCAAGGAGGGGCCGCATTGGAAAGCAGCGCTCTGGCCAACGGCAGGTCCCTGTCTGCCAGTTCCCCCCCAGTGCCCCCAGTTTGGAACACCACCTCGACGTCGGGTAAGACCTCCACTGGGACCCCGGCCACTTACATTCCCAGCTACACGTCTTGGTACCCTTCGGCCCACCAGGAAACTATGCAGCAGCCTCAGCTGATGTGATTGGGTTTTTTTTTGGAGGGGAGTTTCTTTTGGGTTTGGTATTTCGTTCGTTTCGTTCGTTTTTTGGTTTTATTTTTTATTTTTTTAAAAAAGAAAATAATAATAAGAAAGAAAGAGAAAAAAATTGAACCAACAAGCCGATCTCCCCGTCGGCATCAACCAGAATACTTAAAAGAAAAAAGGGGGGAAATCACTAAACACCCCACACAAACGCGCGCTCGAACACTGTGGTTAGTTTGGGGAAAGCGCACGCACGACCCAAGGAGCCTGAGAAAAGGCAACGTGGGAAGAGGCGCCAGCCCAAAAATAAAAAAGGAAAAAAGGACACGCTACGCTTGGACTGTCTTTGGGAAAGTCGTCCTGGGCGCAGCCGCTGCTGAGCTGCCGGGCGAGGCAGGCACAGATGCGACGCGGGGCTGGTTCCCAGTGCAGACAGCTGACGCGGCAGCCACGGATCGGCCCGAGAGCAGCCGGACAACAGCCTGCCAGCAGCGCCGGAAAACCCGACCCTCGGCTTGGTTGGACAATCAGGAAAAAAAAATATGAGAAGAATAATCTGTTTGTACCAGGAAGAGGGGCGGGGAGGAAGCTATGTCCTCTTTCTTGTCTGTCTCTCGTGTCTGTTCTAATGAAATGTAGGTCATTCCCTTCATCCCGAGTTCTCTGGTCTCCGAAAAACGGAACACAAGTCGTCTTTCTTTCTTTCTTTCTTTCTTTCTTTCTTTCTTTCTTTCTTTCTTTCTTTCTCTTTCCTTCCTTCTTTTCTTTCCATTCCCCCCGCCACCTCCCACAATGTTCGTTGTTAGTCCTCGGTGTATATATATTTTTTTCTTCTGTCGAAGGGGAAAGGGGGGATTTTTTTTTTGGTTTAAATTATTATTATTTATTGACTTTAAAATCTACCACTATGAGAGTCCTAAGCATTTTTCTATAAAAATAATAATAATAAACTTACGGGCAGATCTGGTTTGCAGAAGTGACGTTGTTTTCATGCTGTTTGTTTCAAAGTCGACGACCTCGCACACGTATTTGGGAGGAGGTGTTCAGGCGCTCAGTTTAATTTTGATTTTAATCTGTGTGCATTCGCTTTTCTGTTTCGGGAAGGTGTGGGGCAGACGGGAACGGGAGCATTCAGGTTTCACACACGCATTTATGGAGACATCTATCACCCACCCGCTTAGCGCACATCTCACGTTAATTATAACGGAGAGAGAGAATCAGAAAGGGGGGGGGGAGAGAAATAAAGCAAGGTAGTTTGTTTTGAAAGCAGAGCCAGGCCAGGGAGTTGTTTTATTTGCTTTTAGCGAAGTAACTATGCCCATGTACTCTTTAATGAGCCATTTGGACAAGAGGCCAATTGGGTTTCGCAGCTTTAAATCTCAATTTCTTAACCCCACGGAATTATCAATGTGAAATCTCCCTGCGCCTATTTTCAAGTGCAACCTTTGGTCGCTATACATTTTTTTTAATTAATAATATCCTGTAAACACGTTGCACAAAAATTAGATTTTTATTGTTTTGGATTCTTTCTCTCTCTCCCCCCCATTGTTTTTTTTTTAAATTATTTAAATCGGGCGTGGCTACAATATATGATGCTTTGTGAAAGCTGAGATTCTTGGAGATTTTGCCCGTGACAAAAAAAACCCAAACCAAACCACCCTCTCTCGCGCTCTAGGTCGGAAGATGCGATACTAGCCTTGGGATTCCGCGCTGTTGCTTTAGTGCTCTAAAATGTCAATGTTTAGTTTTACATTGAGGATATTAATTTATTTAATTTTTTTAGATGGGGTGGGGGAACAAACAACAAAAAAGGCTGAAAACACACACACACACACACACAAGCCCACCCAACGCAGCTCTGATTCAGCCCCCCCCCACCGTCCTGGCCCTGCCCTAATATTTGCACACATAATATGATGAAAAGTTTCTTTTGATAGTGTGAAATTATGTTTTGGAAGGGGGAGGGGAGCCCGTGTCATGTTTCCTGCCGCGGGCAGAGGATGAAGGGACAGGGGACTTTAGGTCATCATCCTACCTTGCTATCCGTAGTCGTGAAAAAAAAAGAAAAAGGCAGCTGACTGATTGGAAATGTGACCTGCGGCGGAGAGAATAATTTGTAACTTGGGTTATGCGCGCAAGGATTAAAAGGAAGAAACCGCACGATCTTTAATGCTCAGTCCCTAACGAGGCATTGTGTGTGTGTGTGTGTGTGTGTGGGCGCGCGCGCGCGTGAAATGAAATCAAGGGTGAGTTGTGCGCTCAGGATCCTGGTTCCTGTATCCATTCTGGATGCGCTACGGTGGCAGGATGGAAACAACAACCTTAAACGCGCGAGGGAAACGTTCAGTTCTGAAGTGAGAAGCGCCGGGCCGGATCTTCGGCAGGACATTAAGGAAGGCTCTCTTGCAAATGGAAAAAGCAGGGCACAGGGGCGACGCAGTGCAACAGTGTGCGTGCATGTGTGCATGGGTAAGAAGCCCAGACCTAATCCGGGCTGCGATCTACTACAACGCTTTTCCTTTGCTTGTTCCCTAACTCCATTGAATTTATGGTTGCTTCTATAAATAACTCTCCAGCGAACCTAAGGGCTGGAATATGGAGAGACTTTCTCCCAGGCAGCTTTCCTGGCAAGGTGCTATGTTTAATTCCATCCTACCCGGTCGCCTTTCCCTTTGCGGGGGCGGGAGGGGGGGTGATGTAGCCACTGCGCGCTTGCGGTAGGTCTTAGCTCAGGAGGCAGAACAGGTGCTAGCTAGGGAAAAGGTCTGCGGTTGCCTTCTTAGAGGAAAGCAATAGGAACTGGGACCGGGGCGGGGGGCGATGAGCAAAAAAAAAGACCGGCTTGCCGCTGGTTTCAGAGGCACCGAGGTCTAGGAGCTGGGGTCCTGCGGGATTTCAAAAGGAAAGAAATCCTGGGGTTTACCACCGCAAATAGCGGTATTATTATTATTACGTATGGCTAGGGACAGCTTGGAGCTCGTGTGTGTGTGTGGTGTGCAGCTTTTCGCCCCTCTTGCTGCCCTGAGTTTAGCCTCTCCTTATTTTTTTTTATCCCTCCCCCAAACAAACCCAAAGACGCGCCGCCACTTGTCACTACCTCCTGCACCGTTTCGTCAAGCTCAAACTTTCCAGCGGAGGAAATTGGCAGCTACACCCGTTTCCAGCCCTAAAACATGATGCTTCCTCTCACTATTAAGGATCCAGGAGGCTGGGACCGGCTCCAGCGGAGCCTTCCCCTCGGAGACGCGCATCTGTTTGGACAGCATTCTTGGGAAGGGGGTGACTTGGAATAAAGGAGGGGGTGGCGGGGGGGGAGAGAAATATTTCTATGGGCATCGCACATGTATGTCTGTATGTAGGCAAGCATGCACGGGGGGTGCCAAACTGGGTCTTTGACCTGGGTAACAGAAAGCCTAGTTTCGCCCCTGCAAATGCGCCTGGGCAATAAAATAAAACTGAGTTTGGGGTGGAGGGCAGCGAGGAAGGCGAGGGATTGAGGAAAGCGGTGGATCATCATTTGGGGGTTGTTTTACTATCTTTCTCTATGGGTGGTCTCTCTGTGTGTGAGAGATCTGGGGAGGGGGTGGCTTAGGAAACTTTGGGCGCCTTGCACATGGTTTTGGAGGATCAAAGCGCCACCACTTTTGGAGAAGAACAACTCTGGCTCTCTCTCTCTCTCTCTCTGTGTGTGTGTGTTGGTTCCTTCTTTGCTCATCCGGACAAGACAAAATTCAAGAGATATTTCTGAGGCACACCACCGAAGTCACTGAAGGTTTGTCCCCACATCCTCAGCTTAGTTATTATTAAAAATGAATAAACAACCAACCCACATAAGCCTTCAGATTTATCACCCCGGAGCCAGAACGAGGACACTTTCCATATTTCCCTTGCAGGGAACTAAAGAGGAGCTTGCAGAGCAGCACGTGGGGGCCTGTCTTAGTTTCGTACCTCGGGGCAAATGGCAAGTGAGATGCCTCACTCGGGCAAGTTCCGCCGGCAAAGTTCAGTATGTCCTACCAAGCAGGCGGAGGAAAGCAAGCAAAAGAAATATTAAAACTAGATAGATCACCGCTGGGATCAGGACCGAGATCCCAGAGCCAGGGCTTTCCCGCTGCCTTGGCAAGATCATCTTTGCTCTGTATTTCTGAGACAGAAAGTCCCTTCTCTCTTTCGCTTCTCTCCCCCCCCCCCTTTCCTCCAAGCTGAGGATTGCATCCGCTTGCAAGTTCCCTATGGGGTGAGTGGGTGGGGAGAGGAGGAGGCAAAAGTGGGTGGGTGTTGCGGGGGTGGGGAGTAGGTTTCCGGGAGGCTGCTGGAGGAGGAAGCGAATGATAAATTGTATCGATTTTTGTTTTGACACGCACCCATTTTTCAATTCTGGGCGATGAGTGATCAAATGATTCGGCCCTCTCTGGCTAATGTACTTGGGAGAGAGATGGAAAGCGGAAGGGAGCTAAGGCACCATGGTGCGGTGTGTGATTGTGTGTGTGTGGGGGGGGGGTGGACGGACGGACGGACGGACGGGGGTGGGAAGGCAGCAGAAGGAACTGAAGCAGCTTGGAGGAGAGACAAGCCAGGCCGTGGGAGAATCCCAGCCCGCCGGATTCCCCGGGGAAGAAAGAGAGAAGCTGCCCGGAGGGGCTTCCTGAAACCTCATTGACTGGTTTCCTAGATCCCCCCCCCCGAAGACAAAATCTGGCTGCCACCCGGTGGTTAGCAGATACGCTTGAACCACACATGCCGGATCCGGTGGTGGCCGCTTTGCGCCCCCCGCCCCCAACTCCCCCTCCCCGAGAAAGCCTGACGCCGAATCCAGCGGCCCTGTGTCTGAACGCGAGAGCGAATTATTCGGAAAACAAAACTGAAATCCAACCGCGATGGTCAAGCAAACCTCTGTCTGGGTTGCTCTCCGATGCTGCGGCTCCTCTTAATTCAATAAAGGTCTTGCTAAACCGTCCAAATGGAGAAATTATTAGTTTTCTCCCAACGAAGGCGGGCTCGAGTTAGCGCCTATTATAACTGTACATTTGCAAATGTTAATCTCACCACAGACCTAATTAATTCTGCCTTGTTACTGACAAGCAGTTCATCAAATATCTGATTCGAAGATGTTCATAATGAGGATATTAATTAAATTCTGAATCATCCGAAAGGGCTTCTATTGAAACAATACCTCATTACAATGATTAAAAACTGATTTCGAATATTACGCCTTTCCTACCGCTCTCTCTCTCTCTCTGCAAACACAGAACCTTCCCGGATAAATCTGCCCATGGCAAAAAAAATAAAAAATAAAAATAGAAAATGCAAAATGTGCAATTTAGGGATATGTATTTATTTTCCCCATTTTGGGGTGGGGTGGGGTGGGGATTGAGGAAAGAAAGCGCCAGCCCCTCATTTCCCAACACTTCTGCAATAGGTTACACACAGCTTAATGATAATCAAAATGACTTTTTCCCCCTCCCCCCCCCAGCTAAAAAAGACCCCAAAGTGCGCGTACAGCTGCAAAACCCAAGAGGGTCAGCATCATTTCACTGTATTCTCTTCTTGATTACAAGCCGAGCCCATCAAACACAACATAATTACAGTAATTTCAGGTTTATTTATTCTAATGCAGTTTCCCCATCTCTCTGGTAATTATGAGCAATTTTTTCGCCCAGGGAATCTTTTTTGCATTAACAAAAGAGATAACGCACTGAAAGCCAAATTTGCTGTGCATTGAGAATGGGGAAGAAGAAGAAGGGAGGAGAGAGAGAGTGAGACAGAAAGAAATAAAATAGGTGCGAGAGAGCTGCCATCCCTTCCCGCTCCATTCTCTGCTCTGCAGAGTGGAGCGCAGCAAATTGCCTGCAGGTGTGCGGAGCCCGGGCTGTCAAAGGGAGGGGGGGGGGTAAAAAAAGCGGACTTCCAAATTAGCAAATGCACAATGTTGAAGTAATGAAGACCGACTTAGCAAAATTGCCAAACAACAGATACCTCTTTAATATGTCCTGCTTAAAAAAAAAAAAGAATCTTCACACACAGACCCCACATCCACCCACAACTCTTTCGTATTAAAGAACCCCCTCAATAGCTTGGGACTTGTCAGTCTCCCACAGCAAATCCCAGCTGCATCTCTGCATTTTCAAACAGTCCAACATATAAATCCCATCCAGATTACATCCATCTGCCTTCTTCCCATTCTCTGTCTGTCTGTCTGTATATGTATATTTCCAGCACACGCAACACACGCGTTTCCCACTCGCGTATGACAAAAGGAAACTCTCGACTAGTCCCTGCAGACGATTTAGCCATCGTCTTTCACCATGAGCAGATTATTAGAAAGGGGGTGCTGTGCGAAGTCCCCTCCCCACCTCCTCTTGAACCCATCTGCACCTACCCACATGCAAACATTGGGTATGCTCAAGTGAATGTTACAGGAGAGAAAGCTTTTTAAATCAGTGCAAATGATCAAAGAAAAGAGAGAGAGAGAGATGGCGATCAAGGAAGGGGGCGACGGGAAACGTGGGGGGGGGGGGTTCGTTCCTATGCTCAACTTTACTTCTTGTCCTTTTTTCTATTAAAAGCAGGTAGGTGAAAGTTCGGGGGGGGCCATATCGTTGGAAATGGAGCCCCCCCACCCTTCTCCAATGTCAGCCTCACTCGGTGGCTGCGCGCTCCACGCCGTCACGCTTGCTCTCCACGGATAGCCACTGCCTCTCTCTTGTTACCTACACAGCTTTACTTCAAGAACGGAGACACAAACCAAAAGGTGGATCCGGGACATATATAAATATATATATATATATATATATATACAACAACTCGCAGTCCTCGAAGCGAAGCGCGCTCCCCTCCTCGTCTTTACCTTCGTATACTATATAAACCTTCAGGGATTGAGCACCCATTTCTCTCCCCGCGCCACTCCTCCCCACCCGTCCTCATGCAACACACACACACACACACACACACTTAATAATCTTGACACAACTGACAAGAAGTTTTGGATGAAGAATTTGTTGATGCGCCATCAGCTCCTCCGCCTTTTCTCCTATCCCGGAGCTGGGAAAGTCGAGAGGCAGGATGCATCCATGAAAGTGGGGGGTTGTTGTGTGGCGGGGGATGGAAAGAGGAGAAAGAAAAGAACTGAAAATAAAAAAAATAAAAAAGAGGGAAGCCGCGTTATCCCCCCGTCCCGTCCCGTCCCGCCGCGCCCCCCAACCACACTTAACTTACCTTCGGTGTCAATTTTCCTGCAATCCCCATTCGCTTTTGCTTTATTGCAAAAGGTTGGAACCAGAACGTTGGTAGGAAAAAGTTGAGGGGAAGAGGTGAATAGAGGGGTCGGGGTTAGGTTGGGGGGCTGGTGGGGGGGGGAAAGAGCCTCGCCACAAGAATAAATATCCAAAGGACACCCAAAAAATGTGGGCTTGAGGTCCCTGGGAACCGAAACTCAGCCTCTGAGCGCAGGAGGATTTTTCGCAGCCCTCCTCTTGCAGAATATCACTGAAATTTTCTGCTATATAGCCTCTGTCTTTATAGCTGATGGGGAAAAAATTGCAGATTATTAGCATAAATGTTTACTCTTCATTACGCTGATGACATTGTGCACTCGAGATCTTGGTAATCTTTGGGAAAATTATGAGTAATTTTTAAAAATTTTAAAGCAGCAGCAGTTACCGTGCAATTCAGGCTAATTCTGCGTAGGCTCCGAACGGATATAATTATCGAGGAGTCAAGATGTTATGCTAAAAACTATGCATTGATATTCCCATTTATTATGTACATACAACTTTGACAATGTTGATGCTTGAAATAGCAGGAAATTGTCTTGCGCAAAAATTACAGTCCATATTAGGACATGTGAAATTGCGAAGAATTATATAGTAATTGCAGGCTTTCAGATGGGAGAGCCAGAATGCTCAAACTAGTGCAAATGTGGATAAAATTACAGATCAGAGCAAAAATTAGGGGAAAAGGGGGTCTGGGATTTTTCAAGTTGGCTATAGGATTCCGGAAGTGTCTAATGCCACATGATTGCTACAGCTTTAGGGGAGATATTCATGCCTCAAATAGCTCTTTGGCCAGAGCTGCTTTAATTGGATTTCTTGGGTGTTCTTTTCACCCCCACCCCCTTTAAATAGGGCCAAATGAGCAAATCGCCTGCCCAGTGGCATTATTTTTTTTAAAAAAACCCAGGCCCTCCCCCCCGACCATCATCTCTCCCCCCACCCTGCCCAAGACACAGAGGGAGCTTATTCCCTTCGCTCAGGTTGCGTTCCAGGGTGACACCCCCATTGGAAAAAAAGAAGAAAAAGGTGGGTGGGTGGGTTTAATTACACAACATTACACGCCACCCTGCGCTTTCACAATTCTTTCTCCCACCTACTCTCCCTGCCTCCCCCCCAGGGGCGATGCAAGCACTAGGTGCTCTGACAAGCAGCAGGAGCGGGAGGAAGGGTCTTGGGGGGGGGCGAGAAACCGAGCCGTTGTCCCAGAGGAAGTGGGGTGCAGCTGAAATTAAGGGGAACTGATAAGGGGGCAGGGTGAACCACCAGGCAGCCGTGATCGTTCTGGAGAAGGAAGGGTGGGGTTATTTGTGTTACTGAGCTAACCAGTCATCGCTACCACCCATCCTGTCCGCTTTTACCAGCGCCGCTGGGCGGCAGAGGGTTGCGGGGTGGGGTGGAGGAAAATGAGCTCTCTTCTTTCCCGGCCCACCATCTCTCTCTCTCTCCCCCCCACTCTCTCCTGTGATGTGGCCATGTGAGATTCCCTCCCGCCCCATACCCAGGCGAAATCTTAAAGACAAATAAACGTAGCAACAAGGCTAAAGGTCTGAAAGGGAATCGTTGTTGCTTAAGGCATCTCTCTCAATCTCTCTCCACCCCCACCCCCCCCGTCTCTTTCTCTCCCCTGCTGGATTTCCAAAGGTTACCAAAAGGAGGGAAAGAAATGTTGTGTGGCGGGGAGAACACTTGGGTGTGATAGGGATATCTATGCTGCCCCCCACAAGGGACGGTATGCACGTGTTTTGGAGCTAATAATAATAATAATATTTAATAATTTTATTATTTATACCCCGCCCATCTGGCTGGGTCTTCAGGATCAGAACGACAATAATAACAATGGCAAAGGAGAGATGGACGACTTTGATCCTAGAGCACATTCACCTCCAAGCATGGTGGGCCCTGAGGAACACGTATTATATGGGTATTATGTGTACATATACATATACATATATCTGGAAACGCCAGCCGGGTCCTGTCTTCCCAGCTGCGATCTCCCTCGACTCAGCGTCTCCGTTCAAGCAGGACAACTTAAACGGTGGGTTCTCTCCCCACACTTTTATTTTAAAGCCCCAGGGAGGAACGTGATGCCTTGCAATCTACCAATCGCGGCCAGAAACATTCCCGGTTATGTACACCTTAATTCTCGAGGCGTCGGACCTCTGTTGCTTCCTGGATGCTGAGGCCGCCTAATGAGAGATGCAACCAACTGCTGCTTGATCCTTCTTCATCTAAGCGCTGAAATGCAACATGCACGCATTCAGCTCTAAATAATAATCAGAATGTCCCCGTCCTGTTAGTGTGATGAGATGCAAGTTTGCAAAATACGATTGTTGTGGGGTCCCCCCCCCCGGACCACAGGTGCAGTCACTTGTCTCATATTTTCACTCACAGACCAACCCTGAGGTAGGTACAATTCAGCCACCAGGTACGCATCCAAACTGCCTCTGGACCGTAAATTATAACGGTATTTTGTTGGTGATTAAAGGCATACAGAAATATGCAGCCTGGCTAAATTTGATACGTCTCCAGTTGGTGTAGGCTCCTTGCCATCGGAAGCCAGGATCAGTTTCACCCAGAAATCAGTGGAGCTCCGTTAGTCCAGCTGACAATAGACGGAGCTGCTATTTCGTCCTCGATCGGAAGTTTATTCTTGCTCAGAAGACCACCACTCGGGTAGTCTTGCAACAGTAATAAACGATGGCAATGGACTGTTTCCCTTCGTTTCCAAGCATGTTGGTATTTCACCAAAATACTGAACTGCCTTGAGAGAAAGAAGGTGCATCAGTAGGCCTACACCAAACAAACCAAACTCCTGTGTTGCAACCTGGAGGAAGAGATTATGGGGAGGGAAGCCTTTAAAAAACGCCTCCTCCAACGCACGTTGTGCGTTTGAAAGCTTTGTAAAGACGAATGGGAGAGATTCAATTTGTAAAAACATGCGAGTTTCTTCCAAATTGAGGCCGAGGACCCACGTGTTTGGGGCTGCCCATTGTCGACAAGCTGCAAAATAGGGGGGTAAGCCTAGCTGGGCATGTTTTTCCAAACAACAACAACCCCCAACTTTGCAAGAAGTTGGGAAATATAGTTACAGACGCGTAGTATCACTAATTATGCCAAATTATGCTCCAAATACCAACGGAAGCCAGCCAACCTTAAGATATATACGTTGGAAGCCACCCAGAATGGCTGGGGCAACCCAGTCAGATGGGCAGGTACCATTATCATTATTATTGGATTGGTACCATTATTATTGGGGACGCGGTGGCGCTGTGGTCTAAACCGCAAACCCTAGGGCTTGCCCAGAGTAAGGTCAGCAGTTCAAATCCCGGTGGGGTGAGCTCCCATTGTTCGGACCCAGCTCCTGCCCACCTAGCAGTTGGAAAGCACATCAAAGTGCAACTAGATAAATAGGTACCTCTCCAGCGGGAAGGTAAAAGGCGTTTCCTGCGCTGCTCTGGTTCGCCAGAAGTGGCTTATTCATGCTGGTCACATGACCCAGAAGCTGTATGCCGGCTCCCTGGCCTATAGAGCGAGATGAGCGTGCAACCCCAGTCGTCCGTGACTGGACCTAACGGTCAAGGCTACCTTTACCTTTACCACCACCACCATTATCATTATTATTTCCCTTCTCAGTTTTCTCCTTAAATCGGCTGTGCCTGTATGTGCGTGTCTCGTGTGAATCCCCATTGCCCACCGGCTGCATACGCTAACTGTCCACACATGCCCGATTACTTCGGAGTAGCCCCCATTCAACCCAGTGGCGGTTTTCTTCCTCCGTGGTAAACGGGCGCAGGAAGAGGCCAAGCAGCGTTAAGGCCGCCGGAAACATCCCGCTCGTAATCTGACCGCCGTGCCCAACGGCGACATGATGGCGTGTCTCAAGAGGCGAGTGTTTCATTGGGCAGCCCTCCCCGCCTGGCGCCTCATGGCCGCGGGGCCAGAATCCTGGCTCTTCTCCCCCCCCCCCCCCGGTCACCGTGGGTTGGTCGGTCTGCCCTGGGACTCGCGGGGAAGGTTGTCGGCTCCACTAGTTTCACGCCGTCGGCTTCCCATTTTTCACCGTCGCTGGAAGTAAGGAGAGCGGGGTCGGCACAGAGACAGGCCGCGGGTAGCGGGGTGGGGTGGGGGGCGGCGGCGGCGGCCTTGACAGGCCTCTGTTGTCTCTGAGGGAGCGCAAGCGTGTGGGAAACATCTCCCTGCGCCGCGCCTCAGGCGGCTCTGGAGACTCGAGTATGCCCCGCCTCCCCCCCCCCGCGGCTTCCTCCCTCCCCGCCGCTGCCCTTCTTCACCCCATGAGCTCCTATCCTACCCCCCACAATATATTTTTCCTCCCCACCCGCTTTGTTCCTTGCCTTGCCCTCTTTAAGCGGGAAGGGCCTTGCCCCGCACGCGACGGTTCCCCCCCCCCCATACATTTTCCCGCCTTTTTGCCCTGCTCGCCTCCTTTTGCCCGTCCTCTCTTAAGGGGAAGGCGATTGAGGACCTGACGGCAGCCAGGATTTTTATTAGGGGCAGGTTTTTGTTGGGTGGGTGGTTAGAACCTCAAATTTGTATTGATTCAGGGGGAGCAATTCCCCCCCCTCCTACGCCCATTGGTTTGCGGCTGCGGCGCAGTGACTTGAGAGAACTTAGGCCCGTTGAAGAGCCCAGGCCCCATTCGTTGACCGCCACGAGCTCACAGAAAATAACGGCTCCTTTTCCTCATCTTTGACCCGCAGCGTGCGTGTGTGGGGAATGATGAGGGAAATGTCCCGGCTTGCAGGGTTGCTGTGGAGATGGGTGCCGGACACAGTAGCCAACTTCTAGGGGCCGAGGTCCCTTCCGCCGCCCGCCCCCCAATAAAATATTTGAGGGCCGTCGGGCTCCCACCAAAGTTGATGGGGCAAACGGCATGAGTGCGTCCCGTCATGAGATAACTATGTGGAGCGGGGTTTACCAGGGCCTGTCGGCCGCCCCCCACCCCATTATCTTTTTCAAGTTGGCAGATCGTGTATATACGATATATGTATATGTATATGCGACAGGTTTCCCTCCCCTCATTTTAGTTTTCAGAGAACAATTATCCCAGAACAGGATCTGTGTGGGCAAAGCGTCCGTTCCCGCCTCCTTCAGCGCTTGGGTTTCGTCCGCCTATCTGTGTCCGCCCCACCCCCAACCCCGATCCGCCTATTTCGTGCCAAGGCCCGTTGCGTGATTCCCTCTCAGGCTGCACATTCCCCGCCTCGGGCTCTTCGAGGGTTTAGGCCCCTTAATCATCCTGTCTGTTTGGCAGGCGCATTCGTCTCCTCTTTTCTCTCCCTCCCTCTCCCAGCCACCCCTCCTTCCTCCGCCACGGAAGGAGCGAGAGAGAAGGAGTTAAGAGAGAGAGGCCTGGCCTGCTCCAACTCCCGCGCTCTCCGCGCCGCTGCCAGAGAACAAGGAGAGCCACACATTCTCCTCGAGCGGAAAGGTCGCCGCCCCTGGGCATGGCAGCCCCGAGCTTGCCAGGCCCGGCCTGTTGCCACCTCGCCAGCCGCTGTCTGGGCCAAGAGGCCCTGTCAGGGCACTCGCCCGCCTCACGCAACACACGCACTCCGGGAGCGAACCCCAGAATCCCCTGGGGCGCACAAGGCCGCCCATGGGCACCAACCCCAGCAGCGAGAGGAAGGAAAATGGTGGCCCTTTCCGTCTTCCTACCAACCCTGTGTCCCCCCCCGCCCATAGGAAGGGAGAAACTGTCCAGAGGGGGAAATGAGATGGGGCAGAGGAATAGTGGACTCTACTGTCAAAAACACCTCTATTATTATTTCAGTTTATATACTACCCTTTATCAAAAGAACCCATGCAGATGTCCAACATTAAAAACACATAACAGGGCACCCATAATAAAACATAATAAAAAGCATATTGACAGACAAAATAATAAAATAGCTAATAAAAGTTGTCCTCCCCCCCTCCCACACACTTTCACGGGTCATAGGCCTGGGTAAAGAGGATGTTTTTGCCTGGTGCCTAAAGACCTGTAAGGATGGCACCAGGTGAGGCTCTCTGGGGAGAGCTTTCCTCAGTTGGGGAGCCACCACAGAGAAGGCCCTATCCACACTGCTGATCACTTTATCTGCTTAATACACCTAAGCAACAGCCTTCCTTGTTAGGTACAATAGCCTACACTGGGCAAGATCCTTGCTGGCACAATTGTGAGTAGGGCCCCAAAGAACCTCAGTTAGAAGGGTGTGCATGTGTACACGCATCTAGTCCTGACATTAGGAAGGGGTGCTGAGGGCTTCTACGATCTAATGGACCTGCAAAGGAATCACTGGGGCTAGAAAAGCAATTTGGAATAATGAAATCAGTGTTATATCTATCATTTATATCTATCTATCTATCTATCTCTATCATCTATCTTTTGCATTTTATATACCAGTCTTAAATACTAAAACAAATAAATAATATAGCATAAAGTTGGGCCTGTGGGTGGGGTCCAGGAGGACAAGTCAATGTATTCGGGATTTGCAAGGTGGTAACACCAAAAACAAACAACTGGCCTGTGATTCAAGATGTCTTATGTCAGTCAGCGACTGAAAGCAACAAGAAGAAAGTTTGAAGCACCTTTGGTGGTTAGCTGGTTTAGCTTCATCAAAATCTTCAAGTGGGGGTTGCCCCTGCTGTGTAACAAACCAGCTAGTTTTGTCGAAACAAAATAGAAAATTCTCTCCAGTAGCACCTTTCGTGCATTCACAGGAAAGCTCATACCAAGAACAAACTCAGTTGGTCTCTAAGGTGCTACTGGAAAGAATTTTCTATTTTGTTTCGACTATGGCAGACCAACACCTATGGCAGGCTACCCACCTGTAACTGGAGCTAGTTTTGTGCCACTGCATTATTCTATTTCTTATTCACTCTTTGTGCAGATTGTGATTTAAAAATAAAGTAAAATAGCATAATCCACAGAATATTGTGGGCTCTTAAAGACTGACAGATTCATTGGGGCATAAGCCATAATAAATCTGCTGGCCTTTCAGGTGCCTCAATGCTCTTTTGTTGTTTTCTCCTTGCAAACGACTTAAAGTGCAACCCTAGCCATGTCTACTCAGAAGCAGTTCCCATCGAATTCAAATACTTTTTCTCTCAGGTTATCAGGATTAGGAGGATGGCGGCCTCCATCCCTCCTTTTGTATATATGCTGAATTTTACTAAACCGAAAGGCTGGACTTTCTGCAGTAGAACAAAAGTGACATTTAGTTCTCACACCCAGGAAGAACCTTTAAGGTGGGCTTTAACGACAACAGACGAACAAAAGCACCTAAATGCATAAAATAACGTGTCGAAAAAAAGTCAGCACCCTGAGTGCATGTGTGCGCAGGCGGTGTGCCAAAAAAAGGTGCCAAATAAATTTATAAATGATAGCGCGATTTTTCGTGAGGGAGAGACGTTGTTCTCTGGGCTGCTGGCTAACCCCAGATCATGAACACTTCTCCTTCAAAAGCGCGCACACCGGTGCGCTTTTACGCACACGGGAAGAGCGCATTTGGAACCTTCCTTCCGCGCGTAGTGAGTGTAGCGCGCCGTGGAACTTAGTGACTGTCTTTTATCCGTTGCCAAGACTGCCCTAAAGAGGATCAGCCGCTCCGCCTCGCCGCCGCACTGCCTGGATCCTAACGCGGGAAGCCGCCAGGAGCCTGTCCCGGACTCCCTAAATGTCTGTGGCGCCAGAGAGCGGCGGGGAGGGGCCGAGTCTAGGCGAGCCAGGAGGAGCGTGCTGAGTGATTCATGGCTGCGGCGGAGGCCAGGCTGCCTTGGCTTCTGTCTTCTTCTGGCTGATGGGCTAGCAGCAGGGGCACCGCCAAGCCCCACTGAATGGGCTTCCCTCTCCACCCACACAACAATTCAAGGATGCTCCGGGTCAATTGGTGCGCAACAAGTGTCGTGGCGGCAGCGACGGAAAACTGAGTGAGTCTCCCCAAAATAAAGCCCCTTGATTTGTTTTAGACCCGAGCAAAGTGGGAAACGGGGTCCTGCTGGGAAGAAGGCAGTTTTCGTAACTGAATAAACCTGCATCGGGTCTAGCATAGAGTTTTGGGTAAGGGTAGGAAGAAATAAAATGGACCACCCTCAGCGTGGATGTTAGGGATAGTGAGGCGCCACTCCAGAGTCTCCTGTAGGCTGGTATTCCGTACCCACTTACCTGGGGGGAAAGCCCACTGAGGTAAACGGGACTGACTTCTGAGCAGATACGTGTAGGCTTGCGCTACTGGTGAATATGTAGGTGTCGGAAGTGGGGGGGGGGGAGGGAAGAATATAGAAGGCCAAACAAACTCCGGTGGAAACAATAATTTATTTAAATAATCTCTTCATAGTGTAAAAGTAACATCGAGCGATTTTGTTTTGTTTTTCTAATAAATAACCTAGAAAATACCTTTTTATGTTTTAAAGGTTTTAACGACGAACTGGGAAAATTTCAGTAGCTTATTCTTTTTGACAGCGAAGAGAAAAGGTATCAAACAGAATAATTAAATGATATGGAAACTGCCCAGAGAGAAACAGAATAACGTTATGGCATTAACAGATCTTGGTTTACAAACATAAACAAATACAGGCTGTCCAATGCAACTCTTCCCCCCTCTATTTTTTTTTTTACACCAAGAAGCCAAGTAGGGGAGAAATCAGCACAAAACAGCGTTATTACAAACATATTTTTTCCTCGTGAAAAAAAAGTCCTGCAAACATTAAAAAAAGATAATTTAAACACAGCTGGGTTCTTTTTAATTTTAAATATCTACATATAAAAATTATTTAATCTTTTTTCCCCCAACATCAAAATGAGGTCATCTGCAAAGGCACCTATAAAAAGTTTACAAAAATAATAATAAAAATTAAATAAGAAATTCTGCACTGGCGATTGGATGCGAAATGGGAGAAGAGTGAATTTCCCCCTTCCGCATTTGAAGAATAGAAGGTAGGTTAAAAAAAAAGAGAAGGGGATATATCAAAGAATAGATGGAGCGGATGGGAGGGAAATAACCTTAAAATCTGTAGAGACTTTTTGAGCAAGTTTGTGAGCACAGTTTTACCCGGATTCCATGGAGGTCAATGGGAATGTTGCCAGCGACTTCAAAGACACCTACTGGATTAGGGGTGTTCTGATTTGAAGTGTGTGCGGGAGGATAACCATAGGCCCTGATTCGGTCCAAACTTTAGGGAAGGCTCTCATCTCCCAGCTGGGTATGTAAGAAGTACCACCTGGGAAGGACCAGCGTCGGAGTCACTCCGGAGTGGGTAGCAGCGGGACGGGCGGGTAGGGAGCGGCTCGGTTCTCCAACGAAACACCCGGGTATGTACCTCTCTATCCTTTGGGGACAGGAGCGCGGAGTGAACAGGGCTCCCCCTCCTCCTCCAACTCCACTTGGGGGAGCTGGGTTGCGCGCGGCAAACGCGCGGGCGGAACGCGTCGGCGGGTTAGAAAATCGTCCCTGCGCTGACAGCGGCGCCGTGGTGGTGGTGGTGGTGGAGGTGCGGGTGGTGCTGGTGAGGCTGCGCTTGCTGCAGGATCGGGGAGGCGGCTTGCAAGTGGGAAGCAGCGGCGCTTGAAGCCTGGTGGTACCACGAGTAGTTGCCCAGGAAAGCAGCCGTCGCGCCCGGGGCGCCCGGGCTGGATCCAGCGCTGCTCCCGCCGCCTCCGCCACCGCTGCTCATCCGCTGGGGGTGCGGCGCGAAGTCCCAAGCTAGTGTGGTCGAGGCCGGAGACGCCGCCGAGCAAGGCGGGGAGCTGCCGCCGCCGCCCGGGTGCTGGTCGGCGGGGATCTCGCCGCTTTTCCACATCTTCTTGAACTTGGAACGGCGGTTCTGGAACCAGATCTTCACCTTGACAAAGGGAGGAGGAGCAGGAAGAGAGACGAGAATGAAAGAGAGGCCCCTCTCACCAGATTTTTTGCGGTCACCATAGCGCAATGTTTCAAGCTCTCGCCGTGAACAATCCCCATTCAAGTTTCCCCAAAACACACACACACACACACACACACACACACACGCCTTCTTTAATTGAACTGGAGGTGAACCCTTCCCCCAAAGCAGACCCCTCACGGAGAGAAGAAAAGGAGACCGCTCTCTCCAAAAAGCAGGCTTGGTGGATTCCCCCTATCGCAGGCTGCTAGGAAAACGAGCAAATCAACCGACTGTTTCGGTGTGAGGTTTGGTTTGGCAACGTGGGAGGGAGGGAGCGGTTTTTAAATAACAGGGTAAACAGTTTTACTGGGTTTTGCTGAGTTTTCAGGCTGTGCGTGTGAGAAGAGGGACACTTGTGCTGTGTTGGTCTTAGTAACCACAGAGGTTGTCTCGTGTGTGTGTGTGTGTGTGTGTGTGTGTCCGTCCGTCCGTCCGTCCGTCCCTTCTGATGTGTGCGTTTAGAGGTGGGGATTTCTGATATCAGTCATTCTCAGAAGTTTTCCCCCAAGTATGTTAGATGCCTTTAAAATGGCATTCTTTTGTTTCCCCTAGTTTCATTCCCGCCTGGTCTCTTCGACCAATACTAGATATAGCGTCTTCCTTTTTTAAATGTGCACTAACAGCCTATGAGAAAGGGAGGGTCTGTGTGCTCTTAGCACCGTGTTGCTCATCCAGATCGAAAGAAGGTTTAAATAATGCTGAATAACTTTGCTTACTGAAAGATGCCCGATAAAGGGGGGTGGGCGAGGTGACTTTTCTTCCACGTGTACAATGGATACTTTGTGAAATGAGTGTGTTGGAGACAGAGAGGCTAACAGCTAAACCCAAAAGCTACCAACTAGCAAAGAGGCGCACTTAATTGCGGAAAAATCAATGCGCACCTAAACTCTGTGCTGCTAATAGATCACAGAAAGGAGGATCTGGCCTATGATCCCGTTCAAGTCACATTCATTCTTCCACTGAAAACAAAGACATGCTTAAATCTTCCCCCACTGCGATCGACACTGGGCTTTAAAATGTTTAACTGTGTCAAGATCCCACCCATACGTTTGAAACAGAATTATTTCGCATGTTGTAGCTTCTGCCGCACCGTCGGTGCCCGAGCGTGGTCTGTCTGAGCAAGGCTGCCCGGCTACAGGTGGTCTATATGCACATTGTACAGTAACAGGCCACCCGCTTTTCTGCGTTCATGAAGGGCAACACTACCAACAACAATAAGACGGTGGGCACCTCTGCTTGGATGCACCTCCTCTGAAAAACAACAACACACCTTCCGGACTGCCGCTGGCAAAAAGGCTGGAGTGGTCGCAATGCGATAAACTAGCTAGCCAATGTGGGGGGACCCGACGTGAAGCCTTCCCGCGCGTCGGAGTGCAAGCCGCTCCTGACCCTTCTTTCCTTACCTGAGTTTGGGTGAGGCCTAGCGATGCTGCCAGCTCGGCTCTCTCGGGCAGTGCCAGATACTGGGTCTTCTGAAAGCGTCGCTGCAGAGCCGCCAGCTGAAAGCTGGAGTAGATCGTCCTCGGCTTCCGCACTTTCTTGGGTTTGCCGTTGACTATCCGGATCTCGGGCTCGCCTTCTTCTTTCTCGGCTGCAAGGGAAGGGAAACCACCGTGAATAATCAGGCAGCACCCGCAGCTGCATCACCCACCATCGCCACATGCCAACCTCTCCTGGGTGGCGGGTCATTATAGCTTTGCCTCCCACAAGCAGCTATGTTCAGCACGGCACCCCGCACTCGTCTAACCTTGGAAAGAGCAGACGCATAACGGAGAGAGAGAAAGAGCGGTCCTATCGCCGACCCAACCAGTTATTATTATCACCATCATTATCACCATCATCATATACCAACCACGTGCTGCTCCTCTTTTGCGTGTGCCCGGCGGAAAAGTCCAAGCAAATTTTCCACGGCCCCCTCAACCCTCCTGGAGGGAGTTGGTTCTTACCAGGATCGTTGCTGACCGGGGACGTCCTTGCCCCGTAGGTTGCATAGGAGCTGTAAGAGGCCGAGTACCCCAGGTCGTAGCTGCCGGCTTTGGTGGAGTAAGGCACCGCGCTGATGCCGCTCGGGTGGTACTGGTAGGAGCCCATCTGCGCGTACGGAGACGCGCTGCCCGCGTTGCTCCCGGCGCTTCCTCCTCCTCCTCCTCCTCCTCCGTGGTGCTGCTGCTGGTTGGTGTAGTAGCTGCTGTCCGTGGCGGTGGATACAGGCAACGTGGGAGACTCCTGGGGCTTGTGTAAGCTGTGGTGTTGTTGTTGTTGTTGCTGCTGCTGCTGCTGCTGGTGATGGTAACTGCTGGAGGTAATCTGGTTGGAATGCATATCTGAGGCGAGGCTGTCAAAGACCCCCGTCATCCTGATCCTCTCTCCCCGCCCCTTGCTCCCTCCCTCCCTCCCTCCGAGGATGCAGGAGGGCAAACCAGCAGCGGGGAGGGGGACCACAAGTGAGAGAGAAGGAAAAAGCAGGTCTCCTCTTTGGCGACAGGGCGCGCGTGGAAAAGTTACAGCGCGCCTCACTTTCTTTCTCTTTCTTTCCTTCCTTCCTTCCTTCCTTCCTTCCTTCCTTCCTTCCTTCCTTCCTTCCTTCCTTCCCTCTCTCTCTCTCTCTTTCCTCACACACCCGGGGGTTCGCCTTCTTGAAGCAGACTGGAAACCCCAAACCCAAGAAAAGAGATCACTGCTGGGGTTCCCTTTGCACCCGAGGAGGCGGGCAGGAGGCCGCCGCTGCCATCGCCTCTCCAAAGCGCCAGGGCGCGTTTGCGCGCACAAGATTTGCCTCCCCCGTGCGCACTGCAAGCAGCAGCAGCAGCAGCACTAACGCCTCCGCTTCTGCGGCTGCTTTAGGATTGTCTGCGTCTGCTGGACGCCGTCAGGCGGGCATTTAACACCGGTCACGTGAGGGCGGACGACGTCACCTAGCAACAGCCAACCAGAGGTTCAGGTTGCGTTGTAGTTCTCTCTCTCCACGCCCTGCTTCTCCTCTTGGCTTCCCGGGGCGGTGGAGGCGCCTTGCAGGTGACACACACAGAGAAGAGAGAGTGGGAGGAGGAGGAGGAGGAAAATACACCCCTTCAAAAAAAGATAGTGTCTCAGATTTGGAGTGCTGATCTGGTGGAGTTAGAGTTCGAAGGAAAATAGTTTGTTTTTTTTGCAGTGGTTTAGTCTTCTCACTGTAAATGGGAATATTCGAAACGTGTGTTGCGATGACGCGGAATGGTCAGGCTAGATTCTTGCTTGGTGGTTCTTTCTAAGATTATTATTATTTATTAAGTTTGTATACCGTCCTTCACCCGGAAACCCAAGGGCTGTTCACAACACACACACACACACACACAGCCGAGGGCAAAAGAATACATAATAAAACAAAAACAGGAATGGAAACAAAGATCATAATTATTAATATTTGTATACCGCCCTTCACCGGAAGATCGCAGGCGATTCACAACACAAAAGGAGGACACAAGAATACACAAGAATACAAGAACAGAAACCAATAAAATCAGAATTCTTCTTCTTCTTCTTCTTCTTCTTCTTCTTCTTCTTCTTCTTCTTCTTCTTCTTCTTCGTTAAAGTTGTGTACCGCCTTTCCCTGAAGATTCCAGGGCGGCTCACAACAGAAACATGTAAAATGATCAAGGTGTCTCCCTTTGCTAGGTAAAAATGACCAGTCTGATCTAGTCAGATTCAGGTCACACAGCGGGATGCCACGCAAGGGTTTACTTGGAATCTGTAGGAAAGCCTCACTGTGTTCAGTGGGGCTTTTTCCCCTTGTAAGTGTGGTTACTAGGCTGCATAAATCTCTGCTAAAACCATATCTTAAGCCACGTTGTCCGACGAGCGTAACCGTCGTATCATAAGACGAAATATACCGGCCTATTCCTCCTCCTGCGCGCTTTCTCCAATAAGTAGGATGACTTCAAAGGCCAAGAAGAAAGCACCGCTTATAGGCTTTTAAACTTTAGCTGCGAAAAGAGGGTTGACGTTATCAGGGGGGAAAGACGAAGGTGGAGGACAACTTCACAACTCTTAGGAAAGGACTGGTCTTTTATGTTTACAGCTTTTGCATCTATGAAATGAGCAGCTTCTAAAACCCGTGGCAAATACGCCCCACTTCTCATTTACTTTCGCTATCTGCCTTCGTCACTCAGTAATGCACAGGAGTGTGTGTGTATTTTGTTGTTGCGCGAGGAAATAAAATCTATAAAGACTGGCTGTTTTGACCATGAATAAGGGGGTTTTAAACGAAAGGCCTGATGTTACAGGTAAACGGTGCGATTAAAACTGGGGAATCCATCCTTTGAGACGTTCAATGGAAAACAAAATGAAAATGTTTTTCAAAGTGAGAAACAAAACAAATCCGTACACACGGAGTGGAGAGAAAACGCCTGGCTGCATGTCCTTGAGCAATTCTGGACCTTCTAAGCTTTGCAGAGCTGTTCCTAGGCAGAGAAATAACGTTTGAAATAACAACAGCAACTAAGTTCACTGGAGGAACGTCCTGATCGTCTAACACAAGATTTATAAAGACATAACACATAATCATGATATATAGTTGTAGACAGTATTTTTTTTTTAAATAAAACGCTCCTGGCTATCCCATATTTTGAGAGATTTAATTCAAGGGCTGCCTCCATTATTAAAAAAAAACAAACAAAAAGCCCGCGGCGTCTGTTATGATTCCTGCCACCCCATAGGAAGAAGGATGTTGTACTGGAGAGGCGACAGAAGGCGTTCAAGACCTTGCCTTTTAGCGCCACCCAGCGTGGAAACCGTGCGCCCGCGAGGCCAGGTAGGAGACGGCGTAATCGCACCTGGGCGCCAGTCTCTTCAATCACCCCGCCGAGCAAAATAGTAATTAAAAGCCGCAACCCTGTGCTGGCGCGCATCGTCTGAAATCCTCAGAAGAAAGAAACAGACCTGTGCGGTTTGAATCGACTTGTTGCAACAGCAGCTGAGCGGAAAGGCAGCTGATATTCTGAGAAACATGATGAAAATAAAAACGAAAAATCCGCCTCTCTCTCTGTTTTCTTCTTCTTCTCCCATGGGCAATTAAAGTAAGCCTTTAGCATTAAAAGAAGGCAGGGATGAGTATCAGGCAATGGAGAGACTGGGAGACAAAAGGTAAGCCCTCCAGGGACGAGTTTGTCCTTAGCCTCAATTGGCACCAAAATCACGGGCTGCTCATCATCATCATTTATTAGATTTATACTTCACTTTCACTCAATGTAGCTTTTCCAATCCACCTACACATCCCATCCCCACCCTGTCCGTTTATACAATACTTCATTTGTGTGTCAGAAGAGGTAAGGGGTCATTTTGGCACAGGAGAAGCAATTTTTCTTTTTTTAAAAAAAATCCTGTTACTGTAGATACAACAAACACATTGGAACTTTCAGGTCGCTCAGAGAATGTGTATTTTTTTTAGAATAATGTACATGCTTGAAGGAAAAGGGTAGCCCATTGAGGAGGTTGAAAGGGTTGAAACAAGATAGGAAGCTCACCGTATGGACTGGTCTAATCCATGATTTCATTTCAACACTGATCTGTGCATGTGTGAAGCCACTCTTTATAATAAACATGTTTGTAAAAAGGTTTGACGTGTTGGTGTGTGTAACTTGAGGGAGGCCTCTCAGAAACCATATCTCTCTATCTTTCATTTTAAAAAAAATTAAATTGCACCTGAAAAACAGCTTCTTGACAATTGTTGTTTTTCCTCATAGTGTGTTCCATACTCTGGCTATCTTGAAATGCTTGTAATCAAGTTGATGCCAGAGGATAAAATCAGTTACAGTTCTACACTGTCCAGAGTGGTAAAGGTAAAGGGACCCCTGACCATTAGGTCCAGTCGCAAACAACTCTGGGGTTGCGGCGCTCATCTTGCTTTACTGGCTGAGGGAGCTGGGGTACAGCTTCTGGGTCATGTGGCCAGCATGACTAAGACACTTCTGGCGAACCAGAGCAGCGCACGGAAACACCGTTTACCTTCCCGCTGGAGCAGTACCTATTGATCTACTTGCACTTTTGACATGCTTTTGAACTGCTAGGTTGGCAGGAGCAGGGACCGAGCTCACCCCATCGTGGGGATTCGAACCACCGACCTGATCGGCAAGCCCTAGGCTCTGTGGTTTAACCACAGCGCCACCCGCCAGAGTGGACATTGGGTCAAATGAGGAAGTTTCAGTAAAAAGAGCTTTCTTTTTCTTTTAGTAAGGTGTAGAATTATTCCTGACTTTTCCCCCTCACTCCGGGACAAATCCGGCTTTTAGAGATTCTGCAGTAGATGGCTCTATAACATGTTATCAAATGTCTCTTGTGTTTTTACAGTGAACCCACAAGGGCTAACTTATTTCTGAACACCCTGAGAAACAGGAGACCATAAGTAAGTTAGCCAAGCTGATTTGACCACTCTGAGTCTAGCCACAGTATATACACTTGGACGAGAGGGCCATAATGATGCCTATTGCTGCATGGTGCCTCATCTAGTTCCTCATAAGAACGCAGCGTGTGTGGCAGATTATTATTCACATGGAAATAATAATTCTTGGTTTTTTGGGGGGTGGGTAGGAAAGGGGGGGGGGAAGAGATTCAGCTTAGGGTTCTTGAGCAATTGCAACACCTTTGTGATTGTAGAGCCAGGAGAGCCTCAGTAATAACTCTCTGCATTTTTACGGTACTCCTTAAGAGTCTAAAGGCTCAGCTTTCCTTACAACAACCCTGTGATGTAGGCCAGTTATTAGTATAATGCAAATGGGTACTTGTGTTTAAGGCCGAGTGGCTACCTCTGAGCTCATGCCAGAGACAAAGCTTGAATAACCAAGTTTCACGAAGCCCTTTCCTGTAGGGATGTCCATATTTTGTGCTATAAGACTGTAGCCTGAGCTGCTCTGCTGCACTGCTACACTGGGCCAAGGTACGGCAGGGACAGAGTTTTCCATGTTCATCATATGGATCTGTTTGTCAGATTCCCCCTCACAACAGCCTATGTTCCAGACAGGCTTTCTTACCTACCTTGGCCTCACCTGAATCTTTTCTTCCCCGTCACCCCTGTTCAGTTTTAGTCTTCTCTCCTCCTCTCCACCAGCCTGTCTTTCATTTCCCCTGCAATTGTTTGGCATTGCATATATAGCCTATTTGCACAGAGATCCAGTTACTTAAATTGCTGTGGGGTTAATTGCAATATGGTAAAGAACAAAAAAAAGTGCCTTGAAGGGTAATAAATGGACAAACGCTTTTCTTTCTTTTTTTGGGAAATCATTTTTATTTGGTTTTACAAATGTAAATTTATAACAATACTGAATACATATCCATATGCAGAGATTTTTTTTCTGAATCACTCTCCCCCATTCCCTCCATGGGTCCTATTGTCAACATTTTCAACTGCAAATTATTTCATAATCTATATTTTGTATCTGTCCATATTGTCCATAGTGTTTCCCGCATTACAAGTGAAATTAAAATCCTGCTAATGTTTTCATCTGTTTACAGTGATCTCTTAAATAAATTATAATTTCCCCCCATTCTTTCTTGAAGTTTTTGTCTTCTGAGCTTCCCGGTCAGTTTTGCCATTTCAGTGTCGTCTAACAGCTTGGTTTGCCATTCCTCTCTGGTAGGGAGTCTTTCTTCTTTCCATCTCTGGGCTAGTAGCATCCGTGCTGCTGTTGTTGCATACATAAAAAATATTTTCTGCTCCTCTGGGATGTCAGTACCTACAATTCCTAATAAAAAAGCTTCCGGTTCCCCTAACCCCCAAAGTTATTTTAAACATTCCCCCCCCCCCAGTTCCTTATATATTAATTCCCAGAAAGCTGTTATTGGCTTACACGACCACCACATTCGATAAAAGGTAATTTCGCCACTTTTAATTCCACTTGGTTTAGCTTTGTTTCTTATGCATCTCAAAAAGAACATGGATATAGCCATCCCATGATGACCTATGGAAGGACACACATATACAGTAGCTTTTTCAGTCTGGATGCATTATTGGGGGAGTGGGGAACTTAAAAAGAAGAAGAGCAGAAAACCAAACACGTAGGAAAGGACCCTTAATAAGTAACCTGAAATTGCCTGCTGATGACATTCTTCAGATATGCTAGGGAACAGAAGGAGCAATGGAAATCATAGTGAGAGATGAAGCCATCTAACCCTTTACTGGGTGGGGGGGAATCCACAAGAGCCTTGCTCTTGCAAGTTATTCTATTGCTGCAGTTGCTGTAGCCACATTCATGCATGCACACACTGTACAGCAGGTATGGGGAAATGTTCTTAGGCCAAGGGCCACATTGTCCCAGTGGAAAGCTGTCAGGGGCCGCATTCCAAAAGTGGGTGGGCCCAGACCCCAGCATGGGCAGGGCCAGAAACGCACAGAATCACACTTAACACTTGCTTGGCACTTAGCCAGTGTACAGCGTGGATTATCTGCTGGAGGATGAAGAGGAAGAAAAGTTTCCGAGACAAGCTTGTGTCAAGCTACTCTAGCGAAGCATAACTGTTGTCCTAGCATCAGTAAGTTCACGTGCCACTCATTTTCAAGCAGATTTTTCTGCTGGTCAGTTCTGACTAAGAGGCTATGGTGTAACAATAGCCTATGATTATTGCAGGGCCATTGCTGGGCTTTAGAAATGCCGTGTGTTGCTTGCATTTTCTTCTAAAGTATAATATACAAATAAGTATAAGGCGTGGTGGAAAAGTCACACCAATTTTCCTCATGCCAGCTCAGCGTTTATTTATTTATTTTTGCTTGAATCTAGTGTTGATTAGACATAGGCTTATGATTTCTCAGTTGTTTGTGCCCTAGTGTTAGTTCAAGAATATTTAGAGGGATTACTCAGGCACACCCAAAATATGAGGAGACAATATTCACTTCCATCTGTCTGGAGATTTTAAGTGTTTTCAGCTTGAATGCAGAAAAACAGCTCTGCACTCAAAACTGCACTTTGGATGTTGCAAAGTATGTGCTGGATGTTGCATCACCCAGAACTAAGGGTGGATCTACACACAGGATAAGAACGCTATAAATAAGCCATAAATTAAATCGTTATAATGAATGAAAGAAAAAACCTCTTTGTAAAATCGCATAGAAAAGTTTTGTGCTCTACAGCTCCAGGTGGTGTTGCATGTTAACGCATTCAAAACACTGTTTTTTGACTAATGCAGCCGAGTCCTAAAAGTTAAATGTCACCACCAAACCCTTAGCTTGATAAAGAGATATCTGCTGCAGGCCACATTTCATGGTCTTGAAAACTGGGATTCATGCCGGGAAAGTTGAATTATAATTAATTCAAAGCCACTTGATTCTGCTCAGAGTTGATGAGTAGCCACATGGTTAATTGAAGTAATATCAAATATATATGTGTGTGCATTTTGTTTTTTTAAATAAGGGTTAGCCTGAATCATTCAGCTATTTCATGATTATTATTTTTTGACGTTGATATAGCCATAAACAGAATTAGTTCGTAAGAGACCTGTGGACACTCCTGATTGACTGTGCTCACCACTAAGAGAACAGTCAGCATTCATTAAAGGCAGCATTGAGAAGGCTGATCCAAGTTGTTTACAAGCCAGCTGCTTATGAGTCACCAAAGTGCTTAGAAATCATCCTACAGCATCATTCTACAGCACATGATTCTCGCTTTCCCTTCTGTTGTTGACTTGGGTTTCTGAAGTGAATGGAGTGGTAGTAAAATAAAGGTATGTTTAAGGGTTTATTCACATTTTAGTATGTGGTTGTCAAAGAGCGAGCCGGCAGTAAATCGCAGTGTTCAAAGTTGGAGTTAACTCTTCAATAGCAAAAACACAATCTTCACAGTGTCAGGCCTAAATGAGCACAGCAGCTCATCTCCGGTAGGCCTTACCCCATGAATCAGTTGCCGAGACTGAAAATCCCTGCCTCCCCATAGCCGCCTGAGTCTCCTCCTCTCCAGGACTTTCCCCAAGCAATCAGAGACTGTGTCTGCATGCAGCCTGCTGCTGCTCCGCCCATTTCATGTCTTTTCTGGTTCTGGGAGATGGGGGTGTGTGGGATGTAAACACAGAGCAGTCAAAACATACCATTGCTAGAGTGGACATAAAGAGTATTTCAGTCCTCCAGCCAAAGCTTCCTGTTTACCTGGACTGAGATAACTTCCTGTGTAACTAGAGGTGGGTGTGGTCCCACCTGTATACAAAACTCTTGAGACCAGATGCCATCTCTCCCTTTTTGGATTCGTCTCTTCAAGGAACAAGGATGCTCTCTTGGCTCCAGCCAAGAGAGGCCAGGTGAAGCCTGCTCCCTTATGAAGATAGCTTCACACATGTACAGGTGAAACTCGAAAAATTAGAATATCGTGGAAAGGTTAATTTCTTTTAGTAATTCAACTTAAAAGGTGAAACTAATATATGAGATAGACTCATGACATGCAAAGCGAGATATGACAAGCCTTTATTTGTTAGAATTGTGATGATTATGGCGTACAGCTGATGAGAACCCCAAATTAACAATTTCAACTTTGGGGTTTTCATCAGCTGTACGCCACAATCATCACAGTTATAACAAACAAAGGCTTGGCATATCTCACTTTGCATATCAAACTCCCGTAGCTAATGAAAACAATTGCTTACATAAATGGACTTTTCCACGATATTCTAGTTTTTCAAGTTTCACCTCTAAATACATTTATCTAAGCTAGCCTGCCTTCTGAGACTGTACTGTAACTCAGGATGAAAACTGTGAGTAAACTCTTTTTTTATACTTTTAAAGAGCACTGTGTTGTGTCTTTACTTTTAAGAGGGAAGGAGAGGAATATACCAGGAATATATATGTTATTCTGAGGCTTTAGCAAACCTGTGCAACCGTTTTCTGCTGTGCTTTAGAAAGGGAATGCAACTCTGCTAAGTTTGGAGCTTGTTAACACAAGCTGGGGTAGGATATCTTAATCAATATATCCTCATCCACATTCCTAAGCATTCCCAGAGGGTGGAGGGGAGCTTGTCACAGGGGGAGACAGCTGTGACTCTTCACCAGCCAGACTCATCTCTGCCTCTTGGCCCCGCTCCTCTCCTGCTCCTGCCTCTGATTCCGGACTGCTCTCTGCTCTGTTGCACCAGAAATGGTTTAGTCATGCTGGCCACATGACCCGGAAAGCTGTCTGTGGGGAAACGCTGGCTCCCTCGGCCTGAAAGCGAGATGAGCACTGCACCCCATAGTCACCTTTGACTGGACTTAACCTTCCAGGGGTCCTTTACCTTTACCTTTACCTAATGGAGCAGGCTAATCTAGAAATGTTTTCAGCTCCTTACTTAGGGCAGGAACCTAACACTGGCTATTGAGTCAGTATGATTGAAGAGGCTTGTACCTCTGCTTTGAAAGTAATGGATAGTGCAAATGCAATAAATATTGTTATAAAAGTTGGGTGCCAGCCCCACTCTCTGCCGAGCAGTAAGATTCCAAGGGGTTCCAGGTATTCACCCAGGACCCGTGGTCCTTTGGAGAATTTAGACATGGTGGAGACTGTCATAGATTTATGGTTTATTCATCAAGGACTCAGCTACATTAGTAAAAAAAAAACCAACATTTGGAATTCCTTATAAACATGCAACACCAGATGGCGCCAGAGAGAAAACAAATTTTCTATGTGATTTTTTACATAGTGGTTTTTTCCTTTCTTTTCTGACTTATTTAGAGTTGGTCGTCCCCCCTGCCCCCATGCATAGATCCACCCCTATTTACACCTTCAGTCTGCATGGAGAGAGCCCAGAGCTTACAGCATGGTCATTTTAAGAGGGGCTTGTCCTCCACAGTAGTGCAACCCTGGAGCCCAAGCCATCTCTCCCGGCCAACCTTCTCAATATGGATTCCAATCTTTCTTCTTCTGTTCTTCTACCCAGCAACCCTTGCTCAAAACTCTCTTTTCCTGTCACCTCACACCCAGTTACCCTGGCAACCTTTCCAACCCCCAGTCTCTGTTCACACCTCAGGGTAAGGGGGTAGGACAGTTCTCATGCATTGACAATGACCCTCAATGGTCCTTTATTGTTTCTTAATGGCCTAGCTTGGCCAGGTCATTTTTGCATAGGCTAGCCCAGGAATTCCTCTGCAGTTGTTATCTCTCCCCTCACATCCCAAATAATCAAAATCTTACTGTTATGTACTGAGATGAATCCTAGAACAATAGGATCCAGAATGCAGCAGTCTGATTGGTCTGCAGGAGCCACCCAATCCAGCTCCAGGTGGAAGTGAATCAGCAACCTGATTGGCCTGCAGGAGCAGCCAATCAGGCTCCTGGAGGAAGTGAATCCGCAACCTGATTGGCCTACAGGAGCAGCCCAGAAGTAGCCAATCACGCAAGGCCCATTGTGTAAATAGTGTATATATAGCAGACGTTTTGCTTGCAGCGCCACGCCCCTCATTCCCCGCTCGCCCACCCCCCCTCCCGAGGGGCTGCCAGCGCGGGAGGGAGGTGGGCAGAGAGGCGGCCCACCGGGGGCGCCGAGGGATCGTCGCACCAGGGCGCCCGATCCCCTTAAGACAGCCCATCAAGCGTAGTTCCCTTCAACATCACTTCCCCATGCAATAAAAAACCCGTGTGTATTGAATTGTAGCCTGCCAGGCAAACGATTAAATGCTTATAGCTTTGGCAGAAAGAAAATGGTGGCAACCATTCAAACACTGGTTGGCAAGGTTGGATTCAAACAGTGGTTGGCAAGGTTACTGAAAGTGGGGTGGGATGGTAGAACCCCCACCCCCTGCCTAAAGGTAAAGGGACCCCTGACTGTTAGGTCCAGTCGCGGACGACTCTGGGGTTGCGGCGCTCATCTCGCTTTACTGACCGAGGCAGCCGGCATACAGCTTCCGGGTCATGTGGCCAGTGTGACTAAGCCACTTCTGGCGAACCAGAGCAGCGCACAGAAACGCCGTTTACCTTCTCACTGGAGCGGTACCTATTTATCTACTTGCACTTTGACGTGCTTTTGAACTGCTAGGTGGGGTGGGCAGGAGCTGGGACCGAACAACGGGAGCTCACCCCATCGCGGGGATTCGAACCGCCGACCTTCTGATCGGCAAGCCCTAGGCTCAGTGGTTTAGCCTACTTTAGCATTATTGGATTCTTCAGCAAAAGGGGGAAAGCACACCTTGACTTTCTCCAGCCTCTTAGAGAAGTTGCTGAGTAATGGTTAGGCGACTCATATAAGAACCTTCAATTAGATCCCAGACACAAGTAACCTCAGCTGTTGCCCCACTCTTCTGAGAAAAAGAGACTTTGTCTGTACCAGGTTTTTATTATGGGCCAGGGATGTATCACACCTCTGAAAGGGACGCGGGTGGCACCATGGTCTAAACCACTGAGCCTCTTAGGTTTGCCGATTAGAAGGTCAGCAGTTCAAATCCCCCCCGACAGAGTGAGCTCCCATTGCTCTGTCCCAGCTCTTGACAACCTAGTAGTTCAAAAGCACGCCAGTGCAAATAGATAAACAGGTACCGCTGTGGCGGGAAGGTAAACGGCGTTTCTGTGCACTCTGGCAATCGTCACAGTGTTGCATTGTGCCAGAAGTGGTTAAGTCATGCTGGCCACATGACCCGGAAAGCTGTCTGTGGACAAATGCCAGCTCCCTTGGCCTGAAAGTGAGATGAGCGCCACAACCCCATGGTCACATTTGACTGGACTTAACCATCCAGGGTTTCTTTACCTTTACATTTTACACCTCTGAAAATCTCTGGAGGTCATTGTAGTTTTACTGAACAAAAAGAAAAGGTGTACTGATTTGAAGCTGGAAAATGTTCCCATTTCACTATGCTGTTATGAGATTAGGGTTGGACTAAGAGACTCACAATGTGGGGACACGGGTGGCGCTGTGGTCTAAACCACAGAGCCTAGGGCTTGCTGATCAGAAGGTCAGTGGTTCAAATCCCCGCGATGGGGTAAGCTCCCGTTGCTCGGTCCCAGCTCCTGCCAACCTAGCAGTTCGAAAGCATGTCAAAGTGCAAGTAGATACAGTGGTACCCCGCAAGACGAATGCCTCGCTAGACGAAAAACTCGCAAAACGAAAGGGTTTTGCGAGTTTTTAGTTGACTCGCAAGACGAATTCGTCTATGCCTGTTTTTCGCAAGACGAATTCGTCTGGCGAGGTACCACTGTAAGCTGGCTTACCTTTTCGCTCTGGTCGGGAGGGGTGATGTCCGCGTCCGCCATTTTGGATCGACTGTGCATGCGCAGTCGATCCAAAATGGCAGACGCGGACAACATCCCTCCCGACCGCAGCGAAAAGGTAAGCTCCGCTGCCGGTCGGGAGGGGGCCGTGGGATCGTGCCCAATGTCGGGCATCATCCCACGGCCCTCTCCCTCCTTCCCGGAGCCCCGCCGCTGCGTTTTAAGACTGCAATGATCGTTGCAGTCTTAAAACTCGGCGGCGCGGAGCTCCGGTGCCGGTCGGGAGGGGGCCGTGGCATCATGCCCGATGTCGGGCATCATCCCACGGCCCTCTCCCTCCTTCCCGGAGCCGCGGAGCTGCGTTTTAAGACTGCAACGATTGTTGCAGTCTTAAAACTCGGCGGCGCGGAGCTCCGGTGCCGGTCGGGAGGGGGCCGTGGCATCATGCCCGATGTCGGGCATGATGCCACGGCCCCCTCCCTCCCTCCCGGAGCCGCGGAGCTGCGTTTTAAGACTGCAGCGATTGCTGCAGTCTTAAAACACAGCACCGCGGAGCTCCGGTGCCGGTCGGGAGGGGGCCGTGGGATCGTGCCCAATGTCGGGCATCATCCCACGGCCCTCTCCCTCCCTCCCGGAGCCGCGGAGCTGCGTTTTAAGACTGCAGCGATCGCTGCAGTCTTAAAACACAGCACCGCGGAGCTCCGGTGCCGGTCGGGAGGGGGCCGTGGCATCATGCCCGATGTCGGGCATGATGCCACGGCCCCCTCCCTCCCTCCCGGAGCCGCGGAGCTGCGTTTTAAGACTGCAGCGATCGCTGCAGTCTTAAAACACAGCACCGCGGAGCTCCGGTGCCGGTCGGGAGGGGGCCGTGGGATCGTGCCCAATGTCGGGCATCATCCCACGGCCCTCTCCCTCCCTCCCGGAGCCGCGGAGCTGCGTTTTAAGACTGCAGCGATCGCTGCAGTCTTAAAACACAGCACCGCGGAGCTCCGGTGCCGGTCGGGAGGGGGCCGTGGCATCATGCCCGATGTCGGGCATGATGCCACGGCCCCCTCCCTCCCTCCCGGAGCCGCGGAGCTGCGTTTTAAGACTGCAGCGATCGCTGCAGTCTTAAAACACAGCACCACGGAGCTCCGGTGCCGGTCGGGAGGGGGCCGTGGCATCATGCCCAATGTCGGGCATCATCCCACGGCCCTCTCCCTCCCTCCCGGAGCCGCGGAGCTGCGTTTTAAGACTGCAGCGATCGCTGCAGTCTTAAAACACAGCACCGCGGAGCTCCGGTGCCGGTCGGGAGGGGGCCGTGGCATCATGCCCGATGTCGGGCATCATCCCACGGCCCCCTCCCTCCCTCCCGGAGCCGCGGCGCCGTGTTTTAAGACTGAAGCGAGCGAACAGCAGCGCTGCTGTTCGCTCACTGCAGTCTTAAAACGCGGCTTGGCTTGGCTCCGGTGCCGGTCGGGAGGGGCCCCCGGACTTTTTTTCCCATAGGAACGCATTAATTAAATTTTAATGCGTTCCTATGGGAAAAGGTGCCTCGCAAGACGAAAACGCAGCTCCGCGG
This sequence comes from Lacerta agilis, assembly GCF_009819535.1. NCBI lineage: Eukaryota > Metazoa > Chordata > Lepidosauria > Squamata > Lacertidae > Lacerta > Lacerta agilis. The sequence continues at coordinate 114,718,181 of NC_046312.1, read as the reverse complement.
CTCCGGGAGGGAGGGAGAGGGCCGTGGGATGATGCCCGACATCGGGCATGATGCCACGGCCCCCTCCCTCCCTCCCGGAGCCGCGGAGCTGCGTTTTAAGACTGCAGCGATCGCTGCAGTCTTAAAACACAGCACCGCGGAGCTCCGGTGCCGGTCGGGAGGGGGCCGTGGGATCGTGCCCAATGTCGGGCATCATCCCACGGCCCTCTCCCTCCCTCCCGGAGCCGCGGAGCTGCGTTTTAAGACTGCAGCGATCGCTGCAGTCTTAAAACACAGCACCGCGGAGCTCCGGTGCCGGTCGGGAGGGGGCCGTGGCATCATGCCCGATGTCGGGCATGATGCCACGGCCCCCTCCCTCCCTCCCGGAGCCGCGGAGCTGCGTTTTAAGACTGCAGCGATCGCTGCAGTCTTAAAACACAGCACCGCGGAGCTCCGGTGCCGGTCGGGAGGGGGCCGTGGGATCGTGCCCAATGTCGGGCATCATCCCACGGCCCTCTCCCTCCCTCCCGGAGCCGCGGAGCTGCGTTTTAAGACTGCAGCGATCGCTGCAGTCTTAAAACACAGCACCGCGGAGCTCCGGTGCCGGTCGGGAGGGGGCCGTGGCATCATGCCCGATGTCGGGCATGATGCCACGGCCCCCTCCCTCCCTCCCGGAGCCGCGGAGCTGCGTTTTAAGACTGCAGCGATCGCTGCAGTCTTAAAACACAGCACCGCGGAGCTCCGGTGCCGGTCGGGAGGGGGCCGTGGCATCATGCCCAATGTCGGGCATCATCCCACGGCCCTCTCCCTCCCTCCCGGAGCCGCGGAGCTGCGTTTTAAGACTGCAGCGATCGCTGCAGTCTTAAAACACAGCACCGCGGAGCTCCGGTGCCGGTCGGGAGGGGGCCGTGGCATCATGCCCGATGTCGGGCATCATCCCACGGCCCCCTCCCTCCCTCCCGGAGCCGCGGCGCCGTGTTTTAAGACTGAAGCGAGCGAACAGCAGCGCTGCTGTTCGCTCACTGCAGTCTTAAAACGCGGCTTGGCTTGGCTCCGGTGCCGGTCGGGAGGGGCCCCCGGACTTTTTTTCCCATAGGAACGCATTAATTAAATTTTAATGCGTTCCTATGGGAAAAGGTGCCTCGCAAGACGAAATTTCCGCAAGACGAAGAGTCTTGCGGAACGAATTAATTTCGTCTTGCGAGGCACCACTGTAAATAGGTACCGCTCCGCGCGCTGCTCTGGTTTGCCAGAAGCAAATAAATGGCGTTTCCGTGCGCTGCTCTGGTTTGCCAGAAGCAGCTTAGTCATGCTGGCCACATGGCCCAGAAGCTCCCTTGGACAATAAAGCGAGATGAGCACTGCAACCCCAGAGTCGTCCGCGACTGGACATAACGGTCAGGGGTCCCTTTACCTTTTAAGAGACTCACACCCCCCTTCCAGTCTGTGATTCTTCAGTTTCAGGTCTAATGATAGGGCTGGGCCTATTATTAGAATGACAAGTGAAGCAATTGCCTCAGGTCGTTGTGGTGGTGGTGGTGATGGAGTAGATTCCTTGGCAGCTTGTCTCACCACCCAGCTGGTTGGAAGGGTCCTATATGGTTCTTGACTTCAGGCCCCTTCTCCCCTCTGAGGAAGAGGGTCGACCCTCAGGGCGAAGCACAGAGGAGGTGGAGGCTGAGAGACTGTCAATGCTGCTGTCACTAACACAACAGCAAAAATTAAATGGCAAGCAGAGCGGTGGAGGGGATTGAAAAGGAGGCTGATGGTAGAGAGGAGATGAGAAGACAGAGAGTTGGTGGGGTTGTCAGCAGTGGCAGAGTTGTCCCCTTTGGGCAATGCATTGTCCTGTGTTAGTCCTAAGTCTAGAGAACAGGAGTGCTAAAATGGTCAAAGCAGTTTTATCTGCTAAGCAAGCAGTCCTAGCCAGGTCTGTTAGGTATCCCCTCTGTTATGTAACCTGGGTGCAATATGTTAGCACAGAAACTAATAATTATTTAATTGTTTGTGCCCCGCCCATTTGGCTGCGTTGCCCCAGCCGCTCTGGGCAGCTTTCAACACTTTTAAAAACATAATAATACATCAAACATTAAAAACCTCCTGATACAGGGCTGCCTCCAAGTATTTTCTAAAAGTCGTGTAGTTCTTTATCCCCTTGACATCTGATGGGAGGGCGTTCCACAGGGAGGGCGCCACTACCGAGAAGGCCCTCTGCCTTGTTCCCTGTAACCTCATTTCTCGCATCGAGGGAACTGCCAGAAGGCCCTCGGAGCTGGACATCAGTGTCCTGGCTGAGCAATGGGGGTAGAGACACACCTTCAGGGGCTGAGGCCATTTTAGGGCTTTAAATTCAACACGTTGAATTGTGCTCGGAAACATACCAGGAGCCAGTGTAGAACCTTTAGGACCAGAGCTAAACAGCTGCAGACGCTTCAAGAAGATGATAGCCAGTATGACAATCAAAGACACAGGTTTCTGACTCTCTCTCCTGAGTGGGGGTGATGTCACTGAGGTGCTTGTGAATCTGACAGAGAACAGTAGACTGACAGTTTTGGGGTTGCACACAGTTAGGAAAAGAAGCTGTGTTTTCGGCTCTGGAAGCTCACAGTATTTTGGAGGCTGGCTGTTGGACTCTAGAAATCTGATGAGGAGCAATACACAGTGACTGCAGCTAGGATTTTGCTAGCACAAAGGTGGAAACAAGAAGAATTACCGACGAAAGAAGAATGGACAGTGAAACTGATGGAATATGCACTGCAGAGTTGGATAAAATGACGGGAAGAATCCGGGAGCAGCGGGACCAGAAATTCATCAAAGACTGGTTAAAGTTTACGAACTATCTGAAAGACAATTTGCAATTGAATATGCTAATAGGACTTCAAGAAGTTTTGTAGTTAAGGTGTAGAAATATTATTGTAAGTATGGTAGTTAGAATATGTATGAGATTTATGATAATGTAAGCAATGGTAGATTAAAGAAGTATAACATTAAGATATAATTTTGAAAGCCATGTGGAAGGAAGTCATGGCTATGTTAGCCAAAATCAGAAATTGTATACGAATGTATGTATGTTTATTTTGATGTCGTAGTATAGTATAAAATAATAAAAATTATCTATAAAAAAAAAGAAATCTGATGAGGAGCAGTCAACTTTGGGACACCTGGAGAGTTAAGCTGCATTTCCACCGTGCTCACCTGTGCATAGGTATGAGTAAAATCAAGTGCCACAAAAGTGCCAAAGACTCTCGTGATCTCATTCCAAGAAAACAGATCCTGGGTACAAACTAGCTAATTTTTTTTTTAATTTAAAAAAGTCGGTGGTGGAACTCCTCTCAGTGGCTATCTGCTGGCCGCTGCCCTTGTTCCACTTTTTGTTTTTTGCTTCATTTTCAACCTGAAGAAGAGTCCTGGAGAACTCAAAAGCTTGCATGCTACCTGGTGATTTATTTATTTTTTTGAAAAATAAACCGGTGGTTGTTTTTATTACAAAACAGAAAAGCTCCAGGTGCAATGTCTACCTGGTGATTTTTGAGGGGCTCCCCTGTCTCTGTGTGGACGTAATCCAATCAACCACTGGGGGTCGCTATTGGCTTATGCTAGTACATCTGCTATGGCATTGATCCAGCAGAACAAAGCTTCTCCCGTTGAACCCCTGGACAGCATTTGCTTAGTTTTATTGCGCTGTGGGGCAGGTGCTGCTATGTTCTTACAAAGAACGAACTCTGTCCAGTTTGCATTTAAATTCACTTGGGATTGCAGCTGGTGGAAGGGGTTTCAAATGCAGGTGGGTATTTGCTTGGCTCCCATGCTAGGCAATTGGGGGCATTTGTTTATTCATATGCATATGGGCTTCTGAATGGGAAAGTTCCTTGCGAAGGAAACAATTCAGTGCAAGGAGAACTTATATTGCTTATATAATATATTCCCTCTTATCCCCAAGGTTCTGGTCAGTTTATCATAGCTTACTGGGGCAGCCCAGTAAGATGTGTGGGATATAAACAGTAAAATTATCATTATGGAATGCGATGTTCCTGTTTTCATCGGAGAAATGTTGGAGGGTATGCCATCCAGATTGCAGCTGTATCCTGGAATACAGAAGGAGTAAAATCAGCATGGTGCAAATGCAGTACAAAATACCCAAACACAGCAGAATTCAATTGATATGGATTATCATAATGGCTTAGGTGTGCAAGCGAAGGTGTGTTTGCCGCACACATCCTGATCTTGTGAGTTATCCTCTGTGGTGTTTGCATGTGGGGCAAAGTTTTCAAACTAAGTTGAGAGGGGAGATGGCGTTTGGAGAAACATTTGAGGTTTTTTTTTTTTTTAATGGTGCTATCAGAGAATCCTCAGTAAAAAGATGACGAATGTCAGGGACTTTTTCTAGAAAAAACACCTTGCCTGTCCCTGTGAAGTTCCTCCTGCAGTGAACGGAGTATTGTGTGGGTTCTAATCTAAATTGCACACTTGGTTCGAATGTAACAATGATTAGCATCCTTTATAAATGGAGATCAGGTACCACAATCCTGTGCAAGATGGGGTTGGACTAAATGACCCTCAGGGTCCCTTCCCAACTCTACAATTCTATGATTTTATGTTGGGGTTCTGTGGAAGATGCCCTGGGGTCCTTTGGCAAAGCAGGAAGGGCGGGAAGTTTTGAAAACCATCAATACAAGAAGAGTTAATTGCTGTGGACAACCCTGCCGCTTGCATTTTGCAAGTTACCACAGTGTTTGAAATGTCCTTCGTACCTCCATGTATCTTATAGTTTTGCTTTTGGACTTTGATTTTTTTTTTTTGGGAACTCTGATCCTCTGCCCTGAAGAAACAGAAGCTTTAATTGGCTTTAACATTTACTGAGGCTTCTTAACTGGATAGATGCAAAGGTTGCATTTACCAAACTCTGCAGATTAGTGTTTGACACTTAAGTCTGAATGTTTCATGCATGGGTTGTTTTTATGCTAGCTCAGGGGTCAGCAAACTTTTTCAGCAGGGGGCCAGTCCACTGACCCTCAGACCTTGTGGGGGGCCGGACTATATTTTGATAAAAAACATGAACGAGTTCCTATGCCCCACAAATAACCCAGAGATGCATTTTAAGTAAAAGCACACATTCTACTCATGTAAAAACACCAGGCAGGCCCACCAAATAACCCAGAGATGCATTTTAAATAAAAGGGCACATTCTACTCATGTAAAAACATGCTGATTCCTGGACCGTCCACGGGCCGGATTTAGAAGGCGATTGGGCTGCATCTGGCCCCCGGGCCTTAGTTTGGAGACCCCTGTGCTAGCTCCATGACTGTGTTGTAAGTGGCTTTTAAAAAGTCAACAATGACAATGCAGATTTCAGTGGAGGTGGGGAGAGAGAGAGAGGAGTGGGTTGAGGGATTCTCAGCAAGAATTAAAGGCCAGTTTTGGATCTCTTCAGAATGAAATGGCAAAACAGCACTGCATTTGTCCAGCGTTTGTTGTGGTTGCTTGTTAAATAATTATGATGATGCTGTTAATACGAGCTTGAAAATAAGTGGAACGATTTATTTGCTTGTTGCCTTAGATGCCAGGAAGTTGTGTTTCCTTTCCTTTTTTGTAATTTGATTCACTTTTGAGGCTGTGCGGCTAAGATTGTGTTTAAGGTTTTTTGTTTCTGGGTGTTTTAAAATCAACCAATCTGGCATGACTTTTTTTTTAAGTCACTCTTCATTAAGAGAAGAGATTTGTACTTTTGGCATGTGGAATCTAGTGCAGGAAGCTATTTAATTATTTGCTGCATATTTATACACTGCATTTTAATGGCAAATTCTTAAAGCAAAGCACACTAGCCTTTGCCAACTTGGTGCCTTCCAGTTGTTTTGGACTACAGTTCCCATCATCCTCGGCTATCGGCCATGAGGGCTGGAGCTAGACGAGAATTGCTGTCCAAAATGCATCTGCGATGGATTCTTCTTCTTCTTCTTCTTCTTCTTCTTCTTCTTCTTCTTCTTCTTCTTCTTCTTCTTCTTCTTCTTCAATAAAATGTTTATTGGAGAAGTTACCTTGGTGAACCAAAGAGCAACAACGTTTCATCTTTATTTTTTGTTTCTCTCTCTCTTTCTCTCTCTCTTTTTAAAAAAAGCAATATTCTTTGTCTTCATGTCTTAAAGGTAAAGGTAAAAGTAAAGGTACCTCAGTCTGAACGTTAAGTCCAGTCGCGAACGACTCTGGGGTTGCGGCGCTCATCTCGCTTTACAGGCCGAGGGAGCCAGTGTTTGTCTGCAGACAGTTTTTCCAGGTTATGTGGCCAGCATGACAAAGCTGCTTCTGGCGAACCAGAGCAGCGCACGGAAACACCGTTTACCTTCCCGCTGGAGTGGTACCTATTTATCTACTTGCACTTTGACGTGCTTTTGAACTGCTAGGTGGGCAGGAGTTGGGACCGAGCAACGGGAGCTCACCCCGTCACAGGTGAACTCAAAAGATGCTCTACAGAGATTCTGCCAAGACAGTTCCACAAGGCATTCCAGCATGGATTTACTCATATTTGCACCATTAAAACAGTCATCCACATACTCTTTTGCCACCCTCCTCTCTCAGAATTGCAGCCTCTTAAAGTCATTGCTGCCACAGGAGCCCATCTTCCTCTTTACTCTGCAGCATTGGAACCACTATTTTTCCCAACACAGGCTACTATTTTCACTTTATCCACTTCCACAAGCTCGGTGACCTCTCTGAATTCAACATCATTCAGTACAAATGACCAAAGGTTGTCACAAAATCTGTATGTGTGCAGGGAGCCCCTGATATTGACTCTGTTTCTGACCTGTTGTGCCAATGCAGAATTGATAGCTTTGTCAAATTGAAGGGCAAGCTGGGTGGGTGGTTGGGTGGTGATCTGCTGAGACTGTATGAGCTCATCTAGGCTCTCCTGAAGACTATTCCCCAGTGTGGTATTTCTGTGGTAGGTATTTCTGTGGTAGGCCATGGCTCATGAGAAGGACAGAAAACCATTGTTGACCACCCACAGATCTGAAACTGCTGCGAATTTCACCAAAGGCCTAGAGGAAGAGGAGGAGGCACTCTCACGGCCACCGACCATGGATGGATTGTTTTGATGTGTGTTGGGCCTGAAATAAACCTTTCACCAAACACCTGAAGTTACTTTCTCTCTTCCCCTGACCCCAACTGGTGGTGTAAGACTGGCTCAAGATAGTTTGCTGCCTGAGGGAAAGGACAAGATGGAACCACCTGCATTTCAGGTACAGAAGCTACTGGGCTGGTGGCTGCATTTTTCTTTGGGAGAGCATCATTCATTGCACCTGAGTGGAGCTCAGGGGGTCCCACTTGCTTAGGGTGTGCTTAGGAGAATGGTAGTGTGTGTGTGGGTCTAAGGAGGAATGGCTGGAGTGAAGGGTTGCCTGAGGCGATTGCCTCACTCTGCCTAATGGTAGGGATGTCCATTTCCAGGGGCTGTGGTCAGTTTAATACAAACACCCAGCACACACCAGTGTCCGTAGTGAGTTTATTTTGAGCCAAGTTGTAAAAAATAATAATCTGGTATTCAAAAAGTGCAAAGATGGATAGATGGGAAGGTATTTTAGAACAATAGAATTCTAGAGTTGGAAGGGATAATGAGGGTCATCTAGCCCAACCCCCTGCAATGCAGGAATCTTTTGCCCAATGTGGCGCTCGAACCTGCAACCTTGAGATTAAAAGTCTCACGCTCTACCAACTGAGCCGTGTCTCAATCCGATACGGATATAATTGGGAGCAGCGTTCCTTATAAGCATTTCGTTATCTGAGCCACTGAACTTTTGCTGATGCCAGAAAGAGTCTGCAGGGAAATGGCCCATGCAACGACTTTGGGCAGAAAGAGCAGCAATAGGGTAGGAGCTAAACCAGCTAGCTAGGCTTCACCACAGTCTGGCACAGGAGTACCGAGCTGTTTTTCTGCATGTGCCCACTTGGCTGTGCTGTAGCTTTAGCTATTGCCCTTTCAAAGCAAGTGAAAGCTCCCCCTCCTGACTGCACAGCTCACAAAATTGATTCACGAAGGTTGAGGAGGGATGCCATCTCTGCCCCTCGGTGCAAATGTTTGTAAGTGCGGGAGTCATTTGCGTAAAAAGGGTTGGTGCAAATAATACCCGCTTGATCTTTTCTTTTTAATTTAAGAGGAGCCTAGGATGCTGCCTGACTTTACATAGAGTCACACCTTCAGGTCTTCTAGTTCAGGGTTGTCTGCTCTGACTGGCATCACCTCTCCTGGAGATACTGGCGAATGAATTTGGGACCTTCCGAATGCAAGGCAGATGCTCTGTCCCTTCCCTAATTCAGTGATGGGGAAAGGTGAAAGGTAGGTTGGGCGTTGCATTTCTGGTAGAAGTTTGGGTGGAAGGGCAGGACAGAAAATAATAAAAAACAATTCCTGTGGCACCTGGCTGAATAGAAGAAGAAGAAGAAGAAGAAGAAGAAGAGTTTGGATTTGATATCCCACTTTATCACTACCCGAAGGAGTCTCAAAGCGGCTAACCTTCTCCTTTCCCTTCCTCACCCACAACAAACACTCTGTGAGGTGAGTGGGGCTCAGAGACTAGAAGTCACTAGCTCAAGGTCACCCAGCAGCTGCATGTGGAGGAGTGGGGAATCGAACCCGGTTCACCAGATTACAAGTCCACTGCTCTAAACCACTACATACATTACATTAATACAGCAATGTAAAATTTGCTCTGATATAGATTCTGGAGGCTTTGTTTTCTTTCGATTTGTTTGCTCTCTCAAACAGAAGGTCAACGTTCAAATGCATTTGTACTGGGTATAAACTTTTGCATGTCTTTTGATAAGCATCGATAAAAATAAAAACGTTAACAAATATTGTTTTCATTCCCATTCTCTGAGTGGCGACTGGTTCTAGCGCCTGCCCCACTTTCATATGAATAAAGCTCATGGGAGTTTTGTGGCACTTGTGTGATGTAAGGTTTTGTTAACACTTAGAATGGTAGAGTTGGAAGGGACCCCGAGGGTTGTCTAGTCCAACCCCCCTGCAATGCAGGAAGCTTTTGCCCAAAGTGGGGCTTGAACCCACGACCCTAGGCTGGATTAGATGACCCCTGTGACCCCCCCTTCCAGTCTATGATTCTTTGATGACATCACAACTCATGGGTGGTGTGGGTGGGGAAGCCAAGTCCTGATTCCCAAATCAGCAAATGGGGAAGCGTCATAGTGCTGTGGCAGAAGATCCCAGATTCAATTCCTGGTATCTCTATGCAAGCCTGAAAAGGACTTTTGCCTGAAACCTTGGAGTACCACTGAAGGTCCTGAGAGGCCTACATTGGCTCCCAGTACGTTTCCAAGCACAATTCAAAGTGTTGGTGCTGACATTTAAAGCCCTAAACAGCCTCGGCCCAGTATCCCTGAAGGAGTGTCTCCACCTCCATCGTCCAGTCCAGACACTGAGGTCCAGCTCCAAGGGCCTTCTGGCAGTTCCCTCACCGTGACAAGTGAAGCTACAGGGAACCAGGTCTTCTTGGTAGTGGCACCTGCCCTGTGGAACGCCCTCCCTTCAGATGTCAAGGAAATAAACAACTATCTGACTTTTAGAAGACATCTGAAGGCAGCTGCCCTGTTTAGGGAAGTTTTAAATGTCTGATGTTTTATCATGTTTTTAATATTCTCTTGGGAGCCGCCCAGATACCGATAGGATGGGGAAACCCAGCCAGATGGGCGGGGTATAAATAATAAATTGTTGTTGTTGTTGACTATCCTGAGCTAAATAGGCCAATAGTCTGACTCAGTCTAAGGCAGCTTCCTGTGTTGACCCTCTTCTTCCAGAAGAGCCTATCCATTGAGAGACATCTCCTGAACCAGACAGAGCACTGGACCACTCCGTCTAGCCATAAAGAACATAGTCAGCAGGCTTGCTGGTTCCATTTACCTTCTCCCGACCAAACACCAATCTTAGAACCTAGAACCACAAAGTTCTTTGGGATCCCTCAGACGAAGTCTCCCCTGCAAAATGTACAATGAAGTGTGCTATTCCCATTGAATCAGTTCACTTTGGAATTGACCAGAATGGTGTTTGTGTGTGTTTGTGTGTGTGTGTGTTGTCTACCTTGGCCAAATCCCCTGCTAAGTTCCTCTAACTCAAAGATACACAAATGTTGCCCAAACCATAGTAAGCAATTCACTGCTTCGAAACTGTCGGTGACACATATTCCTAGCAGTCCATTTTCAAGGAGGGCTCCAGATTCTCCAGCAAGGAGCACAGTGTGGCCTTCATAGCCTGGAAAATAGGGGAACTGTGTTAACTAAACCATCGACTTAGCCAACGGCTTCCCTTGGCAGCCTGTGCTCTCTGGTTTATAAAAAGGCCTTGGCTTTCACATCACAGAGATCTTTGTGTGCCTGCCAACATACTTTTGACAACACTGCCTTTATGGGCGTGTGAGGCTTTGGAAGAGGAAAAAGTCCGACAAAATCTCCACAGATGGTGCATCAAGCTTCACAGGTTCCTTATCTTAGCTGTGCAACTAAATCCAGCTTCTCGAAGATACGGCCTCTTCTCAGAAGGCAATTGAATGCTCCTATTCTTACTGGGGTCCCCCCCCCCAGTAGCTTTCCCTAGTAAATCACTGACTGTCTTTATGTTAGATGGGTTTGTGGGGAGCCTGGCTTCTGTTATTTTCCCATTAGTTAACAAACTAATTTGCCCCAGAAGAATAAGAAGTGCACAGCAATGACAGAGGGAGCTACAGGACGCAGTTCAACAATTAGCAACTTTCTGTGTTTTATTGATAATTTTATAATATATACCACTTGGAGAGTTTTTTGATTAAGCAGTGTCTAATTTTCCCCAAATATATGCTTAGTGTTGAATGGAATTCCACAGACTGAATTATCAAAATCTGAATCAGATTTTGGGGTTGAAATTTGTTTGAAACTTACCAATGCTTTTTTTTTTTTTAAAGGTGTCGGTACTCACCATGAAGTTGTTATAGTAAATGCCACACTTTTAACATGAAAAGGGAGTCGGTACTGAGTACCCTTGAGTACCCCCAGAAAAGCACTAATTACCTCAAAATATTATTTTTATAAGCCAGCTGTTGAATTCTATGCATGTCTGCTCAGATGTAAGTCACACTGAGTTTAATGAGACTTACTCCCAGGTAAGTATGTTTGTTATAGGATTGCAGCCTCAGTGAAATTATTAGAAAATGTACTAAATTCTGTTGCAAGTCAGCTGCTGCCGACAAAGGTTACCGGTAACTTCTTCTGCATATCAGCTGTCAACTGCAGCCAAATAACAGTTGCCACATATCAAATATAGACTGCCACGATGCTCAGTGTCAAATGCTGGCTGATACAGGCCAAGTACTTTCAAATATTGGGAAGAAGAGGTGGGGGAAATGATCCCAGTGATCCTAAATAAATTAAATAAGGCAATTGTAAAGAGGTATACTAAACACAGCGGGTGGCGCTGTGGTCTAAACCACTGAGCCTCTTGGGCTTGCCTATCAGAAGGTTGGCGGTTCGAATCCCCACGACGGGGGGAGCTCCCGTTGTTCGGTCCCAGCTCCTGCCAACCTAGCAGTTTGAAGGCACGTCAAAGTGCAAGTAGATAAATAGGTACCACTCTGGTGGGAAGTTAAACGGTGTTTCCGTGCGCTGCTCTGGTTTCACCAGAAGCAGCTTAGTCATACTGGCCACATGACCCGGAAAAACTGTCTGTGGACAAACGCCGGCTCTCTCGACCTATAGAGCAAGATGAGCGCCGCAACCCCAGAGTCGTCCGCGACTGGACTTAACGGTCAAGGGTCCCTTTACCTTTACCTTTATACTAAACACGAGATTGTATGACTGCCAGAAAAAAAACCCAGTGTGAACAAACATATGTTGTCAAGTGCTGACTTCCCCATGTCTGGTCATTAGATATTGTCAAACATTGGCTTTTGCTTTGACATCTTTGGATATCCGAAGCTGATGATGAATTAAAATATTTGCACAACATCCTGAGAATATTTGTAGAGTTTCAGGAATATTCAGAAAACATTGGCCATTAGAAATGGCAGAGGAGAATTTACTGGGGTGTGTGTGTGGGGGGGCATTTATTTCAAGACTCTATGTACAAAAGCATGCGTGTGTCATTTGGTGACTCCTATGAGAGGGATAATATAATAGGGCTGGGTGACAGAGAGAGAAAGAGATTGACCAAAAAAAAAAAAGTTGCAGTAACCTCAAAATCATGTTGAGAACTCTTATGTGTATTCCGTGGTCTAGTTTAGACTGTCGCTTATTAGGTCATTCCTCTTTGACATCAACCTTTGATCTCTTTGGGGTTGCTGAAAACCCCCTTCATCTTTATTTTCCAAAACAAGGCCCAATTTGTATGATCAGCACAATGCTTTCATTCTAAGCCTCCTACATGTTGTCACAGCAGAGAAGTCTGAAAGAAGAGGCCGAGCCTGCAAGAATGTTACCCTTTGAACAACCCAGGGTTTCTTCCTTCTTGATAACGCTCGGACTTGGGCACATACATGTAATTTTTCTGAAGACACCTCCCTTTATAGGAGACAAGATAGGATGAAAATCCCCATTTTTAATTGGAGGGGTGCCTTTAAAAAAACCGCTTCTTCGCCACTTCTAGAAGTCCTGCATCTGAGAACTGCTAGCGGAAGCATCAAAGGAACATATCTTTCCATAGATTAAAGAAAACAATGTTTGCTGCATTTCCATTTCCATATTTAGGTGTCTCGGAATCTGCAGGAGAGGTTTAAATACACCGAGCTCTTGCAGATGTTCCGCGTGTCAAGGTAAGTTCAAAAAACGACAACCCAGTACCAAGAAAGAAAACATAATACAGCAGCATTGAATCAAGATCTCATGTCTGAATCTTCATTCTCTACACTGTCCAGAAGGATAGTGCTGTTATTCTGCAGAACCTCCAAGTGTCCCTATTTTCTAGGGACAGTCCCAGATTTACAGAAGCCGTCCCGGTTTCTGATTTGATCCTGGAATGTCCTGGTTTTACTTAGGATGTCCCTATTTTCATTGGAGAAACGTTGGAAGATATGGAATAGGACACCCCTATTTTTATTGGAGAAATGTTGGAGGGGATGTTTATATTTTCATCGGAGAAACGATGGAAGGTATGGTTCTGTTCTAGCACTTTAATGATGAATAAATTCAATATGGCATAAACCAGGGGTGGGGAATCTTTTTCATTCACATTCCAGCAGTGCGTGGGGTCAAAGGAGACTGTGGGTGGAGTACCATAGGCTACATTTCAGTAGGCTGTTTTTCAGCCACACAAAATTTGGAGATTTCTACACTACACACCTTTCTACACACCCACACACACCCATTCTGACAAGCAAGAAGCATCACCAGGGTTCAAGGACACATTCCAGCCAGGCAAAAGCATTCATGGAGGGTGTGGAGCAGAGTTGGTGAGCCATATGGCTTGGGGCAAGTACCAAGGTCCAGATAGAGAGGGCTGAAGGGTCCCATTTGGACCCCAGTGGCTGAGGTTCCACACTGCTGACATAAGCTTTCATGGCTCATAGTCTGATTCATCAGATGCTGCTTCTTCTTCTTTGGCGATCACTCGTAGCCAAGTAAGATTGTCTTCCATGAACACAGTTTTAACAGTGAGTCCGTAAGTGACTGTGGAGGCCAATTCTGGATCCACACATCCTTCCACAGTGGGGACATAGGTTTCCGGGTGGGAGTTGATCACGGTGATGGTTTGCCAAATGTGCCTTCCTCTTAGCACATTTCTCCCTTTCATCCTGAGTTTGAGCATCTTCAAAGCCCATGACACCTTTGGTAAAGGCTGTCCTCCAACTGGAGCACTCGCAGGCCAGTGTTTCCCAGTTGTCAGTGTTTATACTACATTTTTTAAGATTTTCCTTGAGAGTCCTTAAACCTCTTTTGTTGACCACCAGCATTATGATTTCCATTTTTAAGTTTGGAATAGAGTGGTTGCTTTGGAAGACGATAATCAGGCATCCGAACAACATAACGAAGCTGATGTTGAAGAATCATTGCTTTGACACTCGTGATTTTTGCTTCTTCCAGTACACTGGCATTAGTCTGCCTGTCTTCCCAAGTGATATGTAAAATTTTTTTGGAGACACCTCTGATGGAATCTTTCGAGGAGCTGGAGCTGGAGTTTATGAGTGGTCCACGTTTCACAAGCATACAGTAAGATACATGATGTAACTTTAAACAGGCGACCTCATATACTCATGGTGGTGATGGTGAAACACAGAAGTCAGCGCAAATGCAAAAAGAACATAGCCTACAGTTGTGCTTATCTGACATAGCTAAGATTTCACCAGACAGGGAGAGAAGCAGCCTATTAACCAAGCAGCTTGGTGAGAACACAAACATTCTGGTGTAATTGGGAAGCTAATCAACACATGCAGTGCTTTTTTATAAAAAAACCCAACAACCCTGCAATGTGGAGTTCCCATCTGAAGACCCTTTGTTCAAGTGTGGTCACCTTAAGATCATCTCAGTTTCGTGCAGGGTCTGCTCCCTCCATTTGTCTTTGGTGGCCTGTTGTTGATGGTAAGAAGCTCTTTTGAGTTGGAAGGGTTTTTAGTATAGGCTTATACCACCCCAAGGCATGTGATAGGGAAGAGTCCAGGAGCCTGTCTATTGTCCAGGCTACAGATCATTGAAGATATGGATGGCTTTAGCTGGGAGCCATACGTGACATTCTGCCATTTCCTTTTTCTAGATCTGCCCTCCAGCAGAGCATTCCTGCAAACCAGTCTGGTCTTGCTGATCTGATCCTTCCTCTACTCTACCGGGCAAGTCCTGTAGCCGGAAAAATGCTTGGTGCAAAATCCTTAAGTTGTGAGTCTCTGATGAATCTGAACAGATGTGGGTTGTATCATAAGGGCTTGGCTGCAGACAGTGGATCTTGTGGTGTGTTTCTGGGTGGGAGCCCAAAGCATGTACCATAGGTGTGCGTAATAACACTCAAATGTTTGTGATAATAAGTGGTGTTTGTATGAACATTGTGTAGTTAAACAGTACAAACCAAAAAATTAAACTTCTTTATCTCCCTCCCTATATGCTTGCCAGTTTATGGTTATACATATAGCCTGGTAAAGAGGAGACTGAAAGGAGATACAAAAGCCACCTTAAAATATTTCAAGGGCTGTCACACGGAGGATGGAGGCTTCACGGCAGAGGAGCAGGACCCTGTCCAATTGCTGCAGCTGTGCTGGAGCACCAGGGTTAAGGCAAGGTTTTGCACATACCCAGGGCATCCACAGGAAAAAAATTATGGGAGCCCTGGCCTCCCGGAGATGGCATGTCTGACCCTGCTCAAAACCTCCAAGATTGTTGTGTCCCCTCAATTATCACAATTTTGTGATAATTGATGCAGGGCAATATGACAGCTACTCAGGGGCATAGTGTGTGTGGGGGGCATCTGTCAGGGTGATCGCCCCAGGTGCATTTTTGGGGGGAGGAGCTGTTCATGCCACCCTCCCCGAGCCAGACCTGTGCCGCTTTGCGAGGCTGAGATCTGTTCAGATGTTTGGAAGGACCCTAGTGTAACAAAGTCACTAAAAAAAAAACAACTAAACAGAAACCTGGCCTTTTTACACTTTGGAAAGTGACTGGGAAATGCACTGAAAAGTGCAGGATGAACGAATGATTAACGGGGAAACGCCTCACAGGCAAATCAGGATGAACGCAGAGGACGAATTGCAAACAAATCAAGGTAAATGCTCAATAAAAACGGGATGTGGTCTAACCACCATGTAAGCTTTGCGCAAACAAATCAAGATGAATGCTGAATGAAGAGATCATTTGGAGGAGTCTCATGTCAGTACAATAGGTGATATGCAACATTAAGCATTGATATCAGTGGACCTGAGCTGCTTAAATCCATTGATTTTGCCTATGGATATCGCTCTGGGCATCACCCAGCTTAACTTTGCTAAATTTAACTTTAGCAACAATCAAGCTGGAAGCCAGACTCAGACCAAAGCCCTTCTGTGGAATCTGCCCCTCCAAGTTCATTCCTGGCTGTTGACATTAGCACCCACTTTTTCCGCGGTAGCTAAAGATCTCAACAGGCAGCAGAGCAGCTCGTGTCAGGCCCATTAACTGAAACAGTTGAGTTTCCTCCAGAGGCCCTGTGCATCCCCAGAGCAGTGTGTTTGATAAGCAGGAGGTGAGCTCCGCAGAGGCCTTTGCTGTTTGCTTTGGACGGAACCCTCGCATGTATCAAGCTTCCTCCCCTTGTTCCCCAACATTCCAACGGAGAACAAAGCGACTGTAAAACACTGACTCACCAAAGAGTCAGTCCGAGCTGTGTTTATTCTCAGAAATATCGCTTTGGGGTTTGCATTTGTGCGAGCTCTTTCAAGCTTATTCATATCGCCCTAAAGGCTTATCGTTGCACAAGCCCTTGCTTGTGCAGAATGGAAACCTTCGTGCGCTGCAATTTGTGTGAATACAAGAATCAAGAATCTTGAATCTATCATGCTAAATCACAGAACCCATATGCCAACCTTCCTAACCTTGTGACCGCCTCATGTTTTGCACTACAACTCCCATCATCCCTGACTATTGGTAGTGCTTGCTGAGGCTGTTGGGAGTCGCAGTTGAAAATATCCCACCTTGGGGAAGGTCCCCATAGGATTGATCTTTGCTAGACTATCAAATACTTACTCTTGACCTAGTGTTGGGTCATTGGTTTGTTTCATATCCGGCAATACCACAGTACAATTTTTGGGGGGAACTAGATATGCTCCAGTCTGCATTCCATAGACTTGACGAGTTTCGTATTTGCCTGATCAACACTACTGATGGAGACGATCCAGGTTTGCTGCTCTTGGTGCTGAGGGTCAGGAAAAGATACTCATCTTTCCCAGGGATAGTTAAATGCATATCAGCAACCAATCTGAAAACAGGAGCAGAAGGGGTTGTAGTGAGTCGCCTTACCCTGGCTAGATGCTACCTAAAGCTGGCTTCCCCTGTGTGACTTGCAGTAAGATTATAAGTGGGGGCTACGTAGTAAATGGTGCTTTGCAATTACAGAATAGCTACGGGATGCATGGCGTTGTAGGACATGTTGCTGGCATCTGTCTGTCTTGAGAGACAGTGGAGTGTGCCTTCTGGGATAAAGTCAAACCACTGCATTAGGCAGCACCAACGTGACCTCCCCAGGGCACAAACCTGGGCAGTGTGTATGGAGGTCCTGGGCTGTGCAGACGACAAGACCCTACCTCTCGGCCTCACTGATGTGGTCCAAAAGAAAGCAGAGCAATATGTTTGGCACCAGCTTGGCTGCAGGAGTTGGCAGAAGGAACCATACAAGGTGCCATCCAACCATCTCAGGAACTCTACTCTGGATTTGTGTAGGGTTTACTCTTTAGGCTTCCCCCACCCCACAAGGCAGCAGAAGTTTAAGTCCATAGTTTTCCTTCTCCTAGATGGGCTACCTTCCCAGGTTGACAAGCCCCATCTTCCCCATTGTTTCCCAAGTATGCAAAGATTTATAGGGAAAGGGTGACAGGGTGCAGCGTATTCAGAAGGTCCCAGGTTGACACTTCCAGTACTACTGTTGTGGCCTAATTTAGTCAGGTTGCAACCCAGTAGTGGGTCCCAGCTCACCAGCTGGAAACCCGTACTTAAGACCTTCTAAAATAGTTCCACACACTCATCCCGCTAACCCCTCGGAACACACAGACACATGATGGCCAATGGTTTTATATTGCCGCCAAACAGAAGGAGAGTCAAGTTCACTTATCCTACTATAAGCAGGAGGGTACAATCAACAAGGCTCTGTAAAATAGTCTGAGAAGATTTGGGTGGCATTATTGGAGCATGGGAAGTACATAACCCTCAACTCCCAAGCACCACCCCTCTTTTTAATACAAAAAAATGAAGAAAATGTAATTGAAATGGCAGAAGCACTGGTTAGCGTTTTGGGGGAAATGTGTTGAATGTTCCTGCCCTGCAACTATGATAGGAACTGTGTGTGTTTCTCATCAGTAAATGTGATAGAAGCGCTAGCAAGTCACAGCCTACACCGTGGGGAAAACGTAAACCTACAGTTTATCTGCAACTATGCAGGCTAGCATGGGGAAATATATTTCAAACCAATGGTTCGATCATCATTCTATGATTCTATGATCATTCCATTGATGAACGATAACTCTACATTTCTTGCACCCCAAAAGAGGAAAGATCCTTGGAAATATCCACTTCAGCTTGACTTCTGTTGCTACTAGGGTTTCCCCAAACCACTTGGCCAGCATATTTTGTATACGAAACTGCAACTAGTACAAAAAGGGCTCCACACGATGGCACCTTTGTGACCTTTAGTGATGGTTGCTTTCGCTTCTCTCTATGGTTTCTGCTACATGCATTATATATAGTTTTTGTCACAGTAGCTCATCTTTGCTTCATTGCTCATTCCCTCCCCCTGCCAACTCTCACTGTATTGCAGAAGTGTAGCTGCTGTTATAAAAATCTGATCACAAAGCAGTTTCCAAGACACCAACCCTGGAATTTCATCACAGTCAATTGTAAAATAGTCTAAAAATGGCTATGAGGAAATAGCAATGACTTCTGCTTCCTGATTCCATTCCACTACTTTCCATGTTCTACTGCTCAAGTCATAAGTCCAAACATTTAATTAACATCTGTGGCGCACCAGCTTGATCTTTGTTTTATTTTATTTTGCACAGCTCATCTCAGCTATCCCAGAGAAGAAACTGAAGGGGTGCTGAAGAAAGACAAAACACCATTGGATTAGCTTACGTGAGTCAAATATTGGTATGTCACTATGCCAGTATAACTTCACAGCAGTATAAGAAATACTAGCAGCCTGGGGTTTTATCTGGGCAATACAAATGACTTGCAACAGCATTTTGGTGCTAACTCCATCAGATACTTGGTATGATTCTGTACAGTCTAGATTTCTCATGGACACAAAGGTAAAGGGACCCCTGACAATTAAGTCCAGTCATGGACGACTCTGGGATTGTGGTGCTCATCTCGCTTTACAGGCCGAGGGAGCCGGTGTTTGTCTGCTTCCACAGACAGTTTTTCCGGGTCATGTGGCCAGCATGACTAAGCCACTTCTGGCAAAACCAGAGCAGCACACGGAAACACCGTTTACCTTTCCGCTGGAGCGGTACCTATTTATCTACTTGCACTGCGTGCTTTTGAACTGCTAGGTGGGCAGGAGCTGGGACCAAACAACGGGAGCTCAGCCCGTCGCAGGGATTCGAACCGCTGACCTTTTGATCGGCAAGCCCAAGCGGCACAGTGGTTTAACCCACAGCGCCACCCGCATCCCTCTCATGGACATAGGGTTGCCATATTTCAAGAAGTAAAAATCTGGGTTATTGGTGGCTCAACAAAAGTTGTGAATATAGACGTTTTCATATTTAAGGTTTCGTTGTAATATCTTTATCAACAATTTTTAAAATGTTTCTTACCCCCATTAGCAATTCAATACAAAACAATGTACGTGACTACCAATATTTTACCAGCTTGGCATCATCTATAAGGTGCACATCTGAAAAATATTTAAACTTTTGCAAGGCTGAATTTCCTCTATCCCATCATGCCTCTTTTCTGCTGCACAAAAACTACACACAGTGTTACTGTGATGTAACTGGCAGTGGTTGTTATTGCAGACACATCAACGCTTACCCATCCTGCTTTGCTGTTGCAGTGTAAGCTCACGGGTCAGCCATGGTGCTGCTTGGCATACCAGCTGCTATTCCCTTTTTTGGCGAGGTTTTGCCAACTTACCAGGAAGCACACACACAAAAGCAACAGCCAGGCTTGCTTTTGTGTTCTTAACAGCAGGTGGGTGTGCAGAAATCAGCAGGTGAAGCTTTTCACAGCATTAAGATAAACTTTATCTCTTGCTAATGTTTGCACATCCTGGCAAATAGAAGGGGAAGAAATGGAGGCAGTGAGAGATTTCACTTTCTTGGGTTCCATGATTACTGCAGGTGGTGACAGCAGTCACGAAATTAGAAGACGCCTGCTTCTTGGGAGAAAAGCAATGAAAAACCTAGACAGCATCTTAAAAAGCAAAGACATCACCTTGCCGACAAAGGTCCGTATAGTTAAAGCTATGGTCTTCCCAGTAGTAATGTACGGAAGTGAGAGCTGGACCATCAAGAAGGCTGATCGCCGAAGAATTGATGCTTTTGAATTATGGTGCTGGAGGAGACTCTTCAGAGTCCCATGGACTGCAAGAAGATCAAACCTATCCATTCTCAAAGAAATCAGCCCTGAGTGCTCACTAGAAGGACAGATCCTGAAGTTGAGGCTCCAGTACTTTGGCCACCTCATGAGAAGAGAAGACTCCCTAGAAAAGACCCTGATGTTGGGAAAGATGGAGGGCACAAGGAGAAGGGGACGTCAGAGGATGAGATGGTTCGACAGTGTTCTCGAAGCTACTAACATGAGTTTGGCCAAACTGCGAGAGGCAGTGAAGGATAGGCGTGCCTGGCGTGCTCTGGTCCATGGGGTCATGAAGAGTCGGACACGACTGAATGACTGAACAACAACAACAATGTTTGCACATCAACCGGTGCTACAGAGGCCAGTTAAATGGCATGGAAGTGTTGGGTTGCAACTCAGCTAATACTCCTACATGGGAAGGGTAGATAGAGAGGAACCCTAAAGCTTTTTAAAATCCCTTTTTAAAAAACCATGTGGTTTTTGTTGCCTTTTTGGATTTTGTAGAAATGAAACCCACACGCTTCATAAGAATGTGTATGATACCTGTTGCACCCAACAGACCTATCCAGCCAGTGCACAGGCTTTGCCATATGATTATTGAAGGGTAAACGGTGTTTCCATGCACTCTGGTTTCCGTCACGGTGTCCCGTTGTGCCAGAAGCGGTTTAGTGATGCTGGCCACATGACCCAGAAAGATGCCTGTGGACAAACGCCGGCTCCCTTGGCCTGAAAAGCGAGATGAGTGCTACAATAGGGCGGTTCATAAAAAACTTCCTTTTTTAAAAAAATGCCTACTGAAGAAGTGTGCATGCACACGAAAGCTCATACCAAGAACAAACTTAGTTGGTCTCTAAAGGTGCTACTGGAAGGAATTTTTTATTTTTTATTTTGAGTTAATATCTTGACCCTGGTCCACTGAATTGAAATGTCAGCCTTCATGACATAGGAAAACGGCCAAGTTATTTTCATGGAGGAGGGTCAAGATATTAACTGATATGCATGAAATTTCAGATATAGCTATATAATCCCTAGTGTAGTAAGATAATACCATTGGAGCAGGCATTTTCAAAAACAAAAGTTTTTTTTTTAATGAACGGCCCTAGTGCCACAACCCCATAATCACCTTTGACTGGACTTAACCATCCAGAGGTCCTTTACCTAGTGAAGGACACATCTTTCTGAAAAGTGGATTAGCTTTGAGGGGCAGATTTGGGGTTTATTGTGGCCGGACAGAAGTACAAGTTTAGTCCAATCCACAGATGTGCTGAAAGTGCACCTCTCAGATTTCAGTCTCTCAGATTTCAGTCACCTGCATTTTTTTTTTTACACATTACTTGGCAGGAGACCTGCATTGCAAAATTCGAAGAAGTGCAAATTTCAAAGGACGGCTGAGTTTCAGTTCACGCATTGCTTTGAAAAGTGCAAGCTATATACTTTTGCCTTTAAGTGCAAATGGAATCAAATTTCTTCCCCACGAGTACTTTCATGCTAAGAAAACAGCTCCAGTCCAGTCCATCAATGCTGATCCCATACCCTGTGTGTTCACTAATCACATGAGAAGATGGTGCGTCAGATCATTTGTGGGTGATGACTTTGCACAAGCTTGGAGCGGTCACTCCCAACCAGTCAACAACTGGTCGTCATCCAACAACACATTGCCACGCAATTACTAAATCTATATCAACTGGGTGCAATGCTGTCCTCAGGGCACCCAATCTTGGACTAGTTTCAGCCACATGGAAGCACTCCTTAAGAGTAAACCTCATATGCACCAAGAACAGGACCTCTGGAAGCATTGAAGGGTGGGGTAAACCTGCACAGTCCTGTGACCTCTTCCTCAACAGATTCCTCTCGCCAAAGAAATCATTCCTGCCCATTAGCTTCCCCTCCCAAAAAAACTACTTATTGTGGGATCCCTCCCTTATTAATTTATCCCCTATGGGACACCATTCCAATGCATCTGGGTCACCTCTTGCCAGAGTTTCTGAAATGTTGTGCGTTTTATTTATTTAGATCTGGTGTGCATGTGGCAGCTTAAAAGTACTGTTAATTCATTTAAGAGGCAAACATACGCATCAATTTTTATGTCTTTCCTAAAGATGGCTTGGTTGGAGCTAAACTCGTTTCTGAAACCCTGTCCACGATATCCTCATTTGGCTTCATGCTATGATAATAAACAGTATGGTTTGTGCATCGTAACTTTCCAGGGTAGCATGTACATCAGCACATTTCGTTGTAAAAAACCCATCCCTCTCATTAAGTGCAAGCTTAAGGCAATCTGTAGAGCAGCAGAGAGGGTTTTTTTTAAAAAATTTTTTATTTTAAGGGTGTTGGCTGGGCTGTTTTTCTTTCCGTGTTCCTTGCTGGGGAGTGATGTAAAGACCAGGCACCACAGCTGACTAACGTTGAATCAGACTCGCTTTGAGGGTCACACAAATCACAACTCAGCTTCTGTAGTAGCCAGTAGAACTGACTGTGGAGCTGGTTTCGGGTTTTCTAACGGCCACACGAGACCTGAACTGTGCCTTTGAATTTAATGTGCGGATTCTGAAATAATGCTAATTGCATCAGCTGGGAGACAGAGCTGATAATCCATGGGGTCAAAGAAGGCAAGGAGGGGGGACAGCAACTTTGCTGTAGCAAAACCAATCCTGGTTAGCCTCTTTTAGAGTTTGAGAGAAGCTGGCCAGCCTGCTTTCCCCCTGCCCAGCCAAAGGTGGATATTCAATGGCTAAAGCCATTCCCACTACCACAGCTTTGCCTGTTCAACATTCAGCTGGTCATGCAGCTCCCTGTAAAAGGAGTGGGGATCCCACCAGGGAATGAAAAGCGACAAGCCCAGCAAAGGAGGAGAAGCGTTAGATTTTGCAAATAGGAATCAGCTGGTTTGAAACGGGAATAAGCCCCTCCTTGGTGCTGAAGGATCCTCACCGGAAACTGGAATGTGAGCCTCTCCCATGGGGGGGGGGAGTTTTGTGGCCAGCGTTTGGCTTCAATTTAATAACAGCAACACTTTCCATTTATGCAGCCTCTTCAACGTGTTTGAGGCATCCTCCGTCATCTGCACCACAACCATGTGAGCAGTGACGTAGCGTGGTGGGGGGCACAGGGGTGGTTGCTTCAGGCACAAAATTGTTCAGGTGTACAAAATTTCAACACCTGGTGCTGCCTCAAACAGCTGCGTGTTTCCGCCACTGGGCTCTGTTGAAAACGTTTTCTCCATGAGAACCAGGAAGTGACCTCTCCGGACAACAGAACGACTCTTCTTTTTATCTCTGTGGTTGTGATCTCCTGGGTGATGTGGGTGTCGTAAGGCACCTGAATACATATACATACTCTGTCCATTTCCCTCCCTCCCAGCTGACCCCGGGCACTGGCAACACATGCTACACCACTGCCTGTGAGGCAGAACAGCCATCTCAGATTATAGTTAGAGGCTGAGTGGAGAGAGTGGTTTGCTAAGGAGTCCATGGCTGAGGCAAGTTTTGAATGAGGAACTTTCTGGTTTTCTGCTCAGTCTCACAATCACTCCACTCTCTTTGTTCTCAGTGCAGGCTGAGCTTAATCATCTTGGTCTTCTGTCATTCCAGTGTGTGTTCAAGATACTGGCTGCTGCCCAGAGAACATAGGAAGCTGCCTTGTACTAAGTCTAAGTATGTGTCTGGTCAGTCATCTCCTCTGACTGACAGGTGCTCTCCAGGGTCTTAGGTCAAGAAGGGTTTTTCCCATCACAAGCCACCTGTTTCTCTTCTAGCTAAAGATATCAGGGCCTAAACCTGGTTGCTTTTTCCTGCAGAGTCAGGTGCCTTACCACTGAGCTACTGGTTGATTTCAGGGCTCCTTAGCCGGGAACAGAAATCAACTGCAAGCTGTATTTCTCTTCCATCAGGCCTAACGTTTAGCCCCAGAGCACCCAAAACATTTAGAACAGTGGTTCCCAAATCTCCCACCCCCATGGACCACATGCAAATTGCTGAGGGTATTTTTCCCCTCTCTGTTGAAGTAATTGCAATGTGCTGTGCTAGATGGTGTTCGATTTTTAATTGCATTTTTACAGACACACTCTGAACCACCTGAATGAAACTCGCAGATCACTCACTGGTGGTTAATGGACCACAGCTACTCTGGAACAAAATGCAACCAATTCTTTAGCTGGAACAACTTTGCTTTTAGATTCTCTCTCTTTTCCATTTAGGCACGGCAGTCACCGTGTTCACTGAAGTACAGCTCTCTCTCTCTCTCTTTGGTAAGCTTTAGGTGTGCTCTGCATTACACAATCCTTTAGGGTGTGTCCAGTAAACAGGGTGAGGCAGAGAACAGGCAGCCTGAGGCAAAGACTTTACAGCATCTGTTCAGTACAAGGAATTAATGACTAACTTCTCTTCTCCCTGCCCCTTGCTTCTTATACCACTGTATAAGAAACAAAGAAACAAAATGACAACCATGGCAGAGCCCAGCTTTGTTGTATACTCTGGATAAGATCGAGATCTAGGCAGCCCCGTACTTCAAATCACATTTGCATGCTGTTGTAGACACCAGAGAGGGATGTCTTCACCTGATGTGCATTACCTGTTTGGTTTCCCCACACCTGCAAACCGCCGCCCCCCAGCACATATTCATGTCCTTTGTGCGTGTGTGTCAGGAAACAATTCCCATGGTGGCTTGCTGGGAATGGATAACACAAAGAAAAGTTCTTACCATCTGCTTTTTATTAAATATTTACAGAGAGGGGCTTGGGAATGCAGTCTCTTGGAATAATGGCGTTGTCCCGAGTAACTCTCCACCCCCTTTTTCTCCCACTTCCTCATTTGACGTCATCTCCCCTATGGGTGGCACCGAGAGCTCAAGGCTCACCAGGTTCTGGGAGAGGGGGGGTCTGGAATGCTTCCTAAAGACACTGTGTCCGTCAGCTGTCACCCCCTCTGGTGTTTCTTCTTCCCCCTTTCCCATTATTTCCCAGCTTTCCCTCTCATCTGCCTCTGAGCTGTGACCTCCCTCAAACCCCTGTTGTAATTCTGAATTGTCTTCCCCTTCTCTGGAAGGGTCAGACTGGGGAGGCGTTCTCCACCGTTCCTCCTCTGCCTGACAATGTGCGATGGCTCTCTTAAATGTACCCGTCTCAGCTTAACTGTGCTTATACTTTCAAATCAGACGAATGCTAGTGTTTGAGGGGAAACACATCAAACAGGAGTCCAGCACCAGATTTAAGGTGGTGCAGGAGGCAGCACCTTTGTCCCCAAAATCACTAATTCGAAAGCAATGAACTTCCACCATCACCATCTTATGACTGCAACAATATGCAGGCCGTAACCTCACCTGGAGACATGTATTTCCTCTCCCTGCTCCAAACACACACACACACACACACACACACACAAAACCACTCCACATTTTTCTTGAACATTTAGCCTTATGAAGCATTCTGTCTAACTCTGCAGATCGCATAGTTCGTTGTGAATAATGGCTGGTTCTAGTAAAGATATTATGTGAATCATATATTTGCATGCGCCTCGCTTGCATTTGCTCTTGGGGGATGGCAGAAGAATGAGTCAGGACTTGAGTAAGTACTTACCCTCCTGGTTCTGCAAATAAGACCTGTCATTGCGGGTCTCCTTGCTGAGGCACGTCTAGACAAAGGTACCTGCATTTCCAGGTGAGCTCTGTTATGTGCAACTGGAAGGTTGGTGCCAGGGGAGGCAGAAGCAGCTGGAAATTAAAGGCAGGGTGCTACAGAGCTACAATTTCCAGAGTTCCCTGAGATGAGGGGTTGATTGTTGAACCACTGTGGCAGTTGGAAGTCTGTGAGGGGAATAGAGTCTCTCAGCACCCTAAACAAACTACAGTTCCCAGGATTCTTTGGGAGGGGGGAAGCCATGACAGTTTAATGTGGTGTGATACAGCTTTAAAATGTAAAGTGCTGATGAGCCCCGTCATTCATGATGTCCCTCAGGGAAGTTTTACACTGGCCTTTGGGAACCATTTTGGAAACTTCTCCATCTGGGCTGCTGCACAACTTGGCAACTTTCATATGCATGCAGCTTCAACCTGCAATATGCAGCTGGTAGCTGGAAGTGGAAGGTTTCGGTCATCGGCTGCTGCTAATAATAGCAAAATGATCTGTGTTCACCTGTCAACTCTGGCAAGGCCATTTTTGGTCATTTCAGTTAACAGTAGGGCTATTAACAGAATGGGTTATTTTTAATATACTGTAATAATGAACTCTTTTTAAAGAATGGGGAGACTAACAATGAAACGTATCCACCTTACTGTGTTTTTGGACTTTGTAAGAATGCTTCGACAAGCTGTTGTGTTTTGCTCTTTGCTGTGGACACCTGATCTCTCTAACTACAATCCACAGAATTTTAAAATGTTCATTAAAGTCAGTGGGACTTTAATGTGCAGACCTCCAAGTATCCCTATTTTCCAGGGACAGCCCCCAATTTACAGGTTTCTGCTTTGATCTTAGAATGTCCTGCTTCTCCTTAGGAACGTTCCTATTTTCTTTGGAGAAATGTTGGAGGGTATGGAGTTATGGGACCTCTGAGCAAAGGAGATGATGAAGAAGAAGGGTTTGGATTTGATACCCCGCTTTTCACTACCCGAAGGAGTCTCAAAGCGGCTAACCTTCTCCTTTCCCTTCCTCCCCCACAACAAACACTCCGTGAGGTGAGTGGGGCTGAGAGACTTCAGAGAAGTGTGACTAGCCCAAGGTCACCCAGCAGCTGCATGTGGAGGAGCGGAGACCAAACCCGGTTCACCAGATTACGAGTCTACCGCTCTTAACCACTACACCACACTGGCTACAACTTTTAGAAGACATCTGAAGGCAGTCCTGTATAGGGAAGGTTTTTTTTTTTTTTTGTTTAATGTTTTATTATGGTTTTATATATGTTGGAAGCCGCCCAGAGTGGCTGGAGCAACCCAGTCAATGGGGAGGGTATAAATAATAAACTACTACTACTATTACTACTACTACTACTACTACTACTACTTATTATTATTATTATTATTATTATTATTATTATGGAATAGGACATCCGTATTTTCATCAGAGAAGTGGTATTTTCAAGTCAATATGCAATTGGAGTAGTAGCTTAGCTGTTCCACAGAACTTTGTCCGTGGTGGCAGAAGGTTTAGATTGCTCTGCAAGTAAACAAATACACGGAAAAATACAGTATATATGTTGTGATCTTTTCTGTGAACCGCCCTGAGACCTCCGGGTATAGGGCGATATATAAACTCAATAATAATAATAATAATAATAATAATTTTCTCCTTGTGCCTCTACTCATTCTTTTCTCTTTCTCTCATCAACAAAACTTGTTTCTAGGAGATCCATTCTCCAGCTGTTATCAAAGGAGTTCAGGTCATGACTTTCAGTCAAATTGCAGGCGCTTAGATTAAAATATCAAAAGAGCTGTTGTGGATTAGGTTGCAACAAGCTACAAATTGCCCAAGGCAGAGAAAAGAGCCGAC
Source organism: Lacerta agilis (assembly GCF_009819535.1). Taxonomy (NCBI): domain Eukaryota; kingdom Metazoa; phylum Chordata; class Lepidosauria; order Squamata; family Lacertidae; genus Lacerta; species Lacerta agilis. Next base: position 114,690,514 of record NC_046312.1, on the reverse strand, counting down.
ACTCCTTTATTTAATATTTTTTTTTTAAAGACCACTGTGTGATTATGCTTCTTCTTTAATACAATACAAATCCTTATTGTGGTCATAGACCAGCATAAAAGGGTGGGGTAGCCTACAGTCATTTAAAATCTGAAAAGCGTTTCTGAAAGCTAAAAGGTATTAAAACAGAAGGTGAATATAAATGTCTATAAGAATTTAAAAGAAGCTAAAAGAATCTAATAGAAGGGATAAGCGCAGTGGGCAGGTGTGGAAGGGCATAAAAGGTTGATATATAAAAGACTTTATCCATTTACAGAGCACTCTGATACGTTCATTAAATCTGGTTTGTGGCTAGCACAGGGGTCAGGAACCTTTTTCCAGCCATGGGCCGGTCCACCGTCCCTCAGAGCATGTGGTGGGCCGGACTATATTTTGAAAAAAAAATATGAACGAATTCCTATTCCCCATAAATAACTCAGAGATGCATTTTAAATAAAAACACACATTCTACTCATGTAAAAACACGCTGATTCCTGGACCATCCGCGGGCCGGATTCAGAAGGCGATTGGGCCGCATCTGGCCCTGATCTAGCAGCAATGTATGCTGTGGCAGGATTGGTAGCTTCTTCTTAAAATAAATTCATTTGGATGGTAGCAGCCCCTTCCTCTCCCTAACACACTTTGCTTCTTTGGTGGCATGGGAAATCCTTGGTTATCTTATCTCTTCCTCTCTCCCCGACTGCTTGTTGTGCAGTGCTTGAGAGGAAATGTCGAGGTGAGATAATGTTGTGCCAAGATATCTGACGTTTTGTTTTGTTTTTTTGTCAGGAACACACAAAAATGTGCTACATCTTCTTGGGTACAAAACTGTGCTTCACAAGCATTTTAATTCAGGGTATTTCAGCTGCCATTGTGTGGATCCAATATTGTCTGTTTCCTTGTGCCCATTAATGAAACTCTTCAAAATGACGATGACCGTCTCAACTTTTAGTCTGCTATGAGAAGATTAGATACAGTGATACCTCGGGTTACAAACGCTTCGGGTTACAAACGCTTCAGGTTACAGACTCCACTAACCGGAAGTAGTACCTCAGGTTAAGAACTTTACCTCAGGATGAGAACATAAATCGTGTGGCGGCAGTGCGGCGGCTACGGGAGGCCCCATTAGCTGAAGTGGTACCTCAGGTTAAGAAAGTTTCAGGTTAAGAACGGACCTCCGGAACGAATTAATTTCTTAACCAGAAGTTCCACTGTACTGAAAAAGACACATGGAAGGCAGTTGCGCAGATGTTCCTCTCTCACTTTTCCCAGGAAGTCCTGCCCATATTGTAAAATGCAGTTACATTATGCTGCAATACATAGCCAAAGTCGGTCATCTGCCAAGAGGGAGCGGGCCCTTTGTCAATAGGTCTGTAGGCGAGACAAATGTACATGAATGCAGCTTGGCGGCAGGGAGAGAAAGAAGGGCAATGGCTTCTGTTGCTGCTGCAGGTTCCCCCAAGAACACTTATAAAGCTACTCTGAAATCATAAGCTGAGTTAAAATACAAAATGGATGGGCAGAATAACAAAGGTGCTTGGTACCAGTAGCCGGTCTACTTTACCACCGTGTGGCAAAACTATGTTATTATTTATGACCTGAGATAAGAACATTAAAAGATCCCTGCTGGGTCTGTCCTAGGTAAAAAAGGTAAAGGACCCCTGGATGGTTAAGTCCAGTCAAAGGCGACTATGGGGTTACAGAGCTCATCTCGCTTTCAGGCCGCGGGAGCCAGCGTTTGTCCGGGTCATGCAGCTTTGGAAAGGTTTGGTATTCCATCTTGGTTCAAAATGGCATCGAGTTGTATCCACACACAGGTGAAAACCTGCTCCTTGATCTAAGACAGGACTGCCATACATCCAGATTTAATCAGGGAACATTTGGGCGTCTGGGCGGATTTTTGCAAAATCGGTAAATTGTCTAGGAAAAAATGGTTTAAAAAATGAATTTAAAAGTTAATTTTTTTGGGTGAGATGTTCCCTAATAGAGCTCAACAGCTTTGAGGAAAAAAGTTCAACAACTCTGTCTGGATTTCCACTTTTGGGAATATGGCAACCCTATCTAAGAAGCCACTTAGATTGTGATATCTTAAGGGTTGACCAAAGGCTTAGTGACCAAAATATATAGTAGATTTGGGCTGGAGAGGAGGGAGCCAGAAGGAGTATATTGCATTTCTCCCTTGCTGGTTGTACAGGTATGAAAAGACAGAAGCCATGAGAGATTCGTGCAGTTGTCGTTTCAAGTTTCTGCAACAGGAATGCGGACCCTCAGACCTACAGGCCTGTGTGTGGCACTTGGGACTCTCCCCACCTCCAGCCACCCACTTCTCTCCTGAGGCCACACTCCTTACCAGTCTTGTTTCACACACCCCTTAAGTGCTTTTGCCTGGCTGGGCTATGTCCATGAACCATACAAAGATAACAGGGACACTTTTGCCTCTGGCCACACACACTTTGGGAATGTGGCCCCTGGAAATGTACAAAGAATAGCTTAACCTCCAACATTTCTCTGATGAAAATAGGGACACCCTATTCCATAATAAATTTATTATTTATATCCCGCCCATCTGATTGGGTTGCCTCACTCACTGTAGGCAGTTTCCAACATGTGTAAAAACATAAGAAAACATTAAAACTCTTCCCTATAATCTTCAGATGTCTTCTAAAAGTTGTATAGTTACTTATCTCCTTGGCTCAGGGGTCACATAACTCCATACCCTCCGATGAAAATAGAAACGTCCTACCATACCCTCCAAAGGGACGTGGGTGGTGCTGTGGTCTAAACCACTGAGGCTAGGGCTTGCTGAAGGTTGGCAGTTCGAATCCCCACGATGGGGTGAGCTCCCGTTGCTCAGTCCCAGCTCCTGCCAACCTAGCAGTTTGAAAGCACGCCAGTGCAAGTAGATAAATAGGTACTGCTCCAGCAGGAACGTAAACGGCGTTTCCATGCGCTGCTCTGGTTTCACCAGAAGCAGCTTAGTCATGCTGGCCACATGACCCGGAAAAACTGTCAGCGGACAAACGTCGGCTCCCTCGACCAGTAAAACGAGATGAGCGCCGCAACCCCAGAGTCGTTCGCGACTGGACTTAACTGTCAGGGATCCTTTACATTTACCTTTACCATACCCTCCAACATTTCTCCAATTAAAATAGGGACATTCTAAGGAGAAGCAGGACATTCTGGGATGAAATCAGAAACCTGGATGGCTTCTGTAAATCTGGGACTGTCCCTGGAAAAAAGGGACACTTGGAGGGTCTGGAATAGAATGTGGCTCTTGAGTGGAGGAATGTGTCCTTATTTACAAGGTGCAACTACTTTCTTACTATCTTATCCTTCAAAAATAAATAAATGACAGTGCTCTTTTGGAAACAGAAGAGCTGTATCTAGGAATATCGCTTTGCCAGAGATGGAAACTCTTCCCAGAAAGCAGAAAGTCTCTGACAGCTAGCTGGCATCACAGTGTACGCTGTTATCCAGAAACATGATTTTTTCAGAGACTGAATGCTCATTCCTCATTAGAAAGAACTGCAGAGTTTGCACCTCTCGCTTTTCTCTGCAGTTTCTTTTTAAAGAAGTAACTATAATAATGTCCATCGGGCGGCCCAAGCTGAAAATAACACATTCCACCTTCCCACAGCCAAGGGAACTCTCTTCCGGAGCTGCGTGTATGTTTTGGAGATTGTCCTCCAAATGTGTCAGCCAGGAAGTCTGTGATTCAGGGTGGCTTTGTGACAGGCACCTGATGCACAAACACTGCCGTGAGTCACGCTTCCAGGTTTACAGGAGAAGCAATGGCTTGCTCTTCTGCCAAAGGAATTGACGCTGGACAGAGTTGGCTTTGTAAATACATGCTCCTCGGTGCATTCTTATCGTGTTCCTCCCTGTTCTGATGAATGCCAGAAAACCTTGCCTGCGTTGCCCCACCCAATAGCACAGAAAACCTAGAGCGAGATTTTACGATTGTAGCTTCAGATCGGGGTTATCCGCTTTGTTCTTAGTGCAATCCTGTCTCAACATGGAACATTTTCGTTCCAAGAGTGGCATATATTATATGGCCTGCACTGTGGCTTGTACCACACCTTTTGTATTTATACAATTTCTAAACTCATACCCTCCAACGTTTCTCCGATGAAAATAGGGATGTCCTAAGCAAAAACGGGGCATTCTGGGATCAAATCAGAAACTGGGACGTCTTCTGTAAATCCAGAACTGTCCCTGGAATATAGGGACACTTGTTGTTGTTCAGTCGTTCAGTCGTGTCCAACTCTTCGTGACCCCATGGACCAGAGCACGCCAGGCACGCCTATCCTTCACTGCCTCCCGCAGTTTGGCCAAACTCATGTTAGTAGCTTCGAGAACACTGTCCAACCATCTCATCCTCTGTCGTCCCCTTCTCCTTGTGCCCTCCATCTTTCCCAACATCAGGGTCTTTTCCAGGGAGTCTTCTCTTCTCATGAGGTGGCCAAAGTACTGGAGCCTCAACTTCAGGATCTGTCCTTCTAGTGAGCACTCAGGGCCAATTTCCTTGAGAATGGATAGGTTTGATCTTCTTGCAGTCCATGGGACTCTCAAGAGTCTCCTCCAGCACCATAATTCAAAAGCATCAATTCTTCGGCGATCAGCCTTCTTGATGGTCCAGCTCTCACTTCCGTACATTACTACTGGGAAAACCATAGCTTTAACTATATGGACCTTTGTCGGCAAGGTGATGTCTTTGCTTTTTAAGATGCTGTCTAGGTTTGTCATTGCTTTTCTCCCAAGAAGCAGGCGTCTTTTACTTTCGTGACTGCTGTCACCATCTGCAGTGATCATGGAACCCAAGAAAGTGAAATCTCTCACTGCCTCCATTTCTTCCCCTTCTATTTGCCAGGAGGTGATGGGACCAGTGGCCATGATCTTAGTTTTTTTGATGTTGAGCGTGTGCATTGCGAGTTACCTTGAGCCCTTGGGATAGGAGCCCAATATCACAGTGGGGCTTCATTTATATGCAATATGAACCATGGGGGAAATGTTTGGCATGTGCTACACCCCTATCGGATTTAAATGCACTTATCCTCTAGTAACATCCCGGTTAAACAATAAATCTTTGACTAGACTCAATCCACTTGCCATGTGACCAGTACCAGGAGTGCCAACTTGGCTCTGCAACCATGGGTGCCTGGGGCTGCGGGTGCCATGCAGGGTGCATGGCCCTGGCACTGAAATTTGTGGGTGCCCGATCCCTTCATGAGGAATTCTGTGGGTGCTTGGACAGCCAGAGCCCCAGGGAGTTGGCACCTATTGCCAGTACATACGCAAGGCAGCATTAGCGTGCCAGTAATTGGTGCCCAGAGCAGGCACACCATTGGTCAGCTAACATTCTGTGAGTGGGGGACCGGTGTGGATGGAAAGTGCATTTACAAATGATCGAGGCGAGGAAGATGTCTGCTTAAAACGTTTGTGCTGGTAAGTACTTTCCCAGAGGCCTATAGCGTGTATCTATGGATCCTGAGTAAATTTAATTCGTACCACTGTGTCCATATATGGTCACTGTTAAACTGCATTACACAATACAGGAAAATAAGGAGTGTTTGTTTATTTTGACTACAGTAGAAATTTATGGAATAAAAAAAAAACGCATTGGAATATTTTAAGGCTCAAAAGGTGGGGAGTTTATTATTATTATTAAAGCTTTCTCTCCCTTACTCTATTTGTCTTTTTAATTGGTCTTTATAAAAAAGATTGATGATCCTCCCCCCATCTGTTGCTTGACCCTGTGTATCACACATTGGGTATCTTATATTTGGGGAAAACTGCACATTTCTCTGTTCTTACCAGAACCTCCCAAAAACTTAAGGTCAGTTTTCTCCTCCTAAGGAATTCTTACATAAGCAGTGTGGTACTAAATGCTTTGGGGATTTATGATGATTGAAGAAGGTGATCCAAAGAAATGTGCTTAGAATGTTTAGATGTTCCAAAAACCTGGAGTTCAGTGTTTAATCACATAGTTTTGTGCTGGTACTACATTGATACCCTTCCCCTTTTTTTTCTTTTTTTCCATTTTTAGCAATTGCTCCTGCTTTCCGCCCACCTTAGACTTCCTATGTTTTCAGAGGCAAATGAAGAAGAACAAATGCAAGGGGCTTGGAAGAGCAAGGCTGCCCTCTTCACTTCACACAATGCATAATTAACTTGTGGATTTCATTGTCACAAGACACGGTGATTGGCACTTGGCTCTAGCCTCAAACTCATCTGAGGCTGAGCCAGCAGAGTCTCGGATTGCTGTGGGGAGCTGGATCAAGATCCCAGTGCTGAGGTTGGTGGACTGGAGCTTGCAGCTCCTGAACCAAGACCCTCACGGATGCATCCTCCCTCTCCACTTCACAAAAGGGGAACTCAAGTGCCTTCTGCCCTCCAGTGCTGAGAGTGTGCCAGGCAGAAAGCCACAGAAAAGTGATGAGACTCACGTCATCTTGAGGCAGTGCCACATTGAAGATCCACATTCAGTATAGAGCTTGGGAAGAGTAGGCTGGAGGAAGAGACTCATACACCTCAGTTCTTTGTTGGAACACGTTGCTCACTTGGAGCTGTCCATGGTGCTGTGATTACATGCCCTGATGCCTTGCCTCACGATGATGCCCAACGACTTAGATAACTGTAGGTCTTTTTGTTGTTCAGTCATTCAGTCGTGTCCGACTCTTCGTGACCCCATGGACCAGAGCACACCAGGCACCCCTATCCTCCACTGCCTCCCGCAGTTTGGCCAAACTCATGCCAGTCGCTTCGAGAACACTGTCCAACCATCTCATCCTCTGTCGTCCCCTTCTCCTTGTGCCCTCCATCTTTCCCAACATCAGGGTCTTTCTCAGGGAGTCTTCTCTTCTCGTGAGGTGGCCAAAGTACTGGAGCCTCAACTTCAGGATCTGCCCTTCCAGTGAGCACTCAGGGCTGATTTCTTTAAGGATGGATAAGTTTGATCTTTTTGCAGTCCATGGGACTCTCAAGAGTTTCCTCCAGCACCATAATTCAAAAGCATCAATTCTTCGGCGATCAGTCTTCTTTATGGTCCAGCTCTCACTTCCATACATTACTACTGGCTTTAACTATACGGACCTTTGTCGGCAAGGTGATGTCTCTGCTTTTTAAGATGCTGTCTAGGTTTGTCATTGCTTTCCTCCCAAGAAGCAGGCGTCTTTTAATTTTGTGACTGCTGTCACCATCTGCAGTGATCATGGAGCTCAAGAAAGTAAAATCTCTCACTAGACTGTAGGTCTATTGATAGATAGTCACTGTCTCTCAGCCTAGCCTACCTCTCAGGTTTGTTGTGAGGATAAAATGGAGAGGGAAAGAACTGTGCTCATCTTCAGGAGGTCCTTAGAGAAAATATGGAATATAAATGTAATATGTCAATAAATGAATAAATGTTGATGCTGAAATTGTGAAAATGGAAATCTGGAAAATGGAAAATGGTTCTCACTCCCTTTCTGTATTAGTAGAAGTCTGATTTCTCTAAGGAAACAACCGCCATGCACATAGATAATCAAATGTTATTAGCTGTACACATAAGTTGTTTTCTCTTCAGGAAGGTTTCAGAGGATGGTACTGAGAGAAACAATCCCATTTTGATAGGGCAAAAGATCAGCATATAAGATTGCTACTAATGGATGTATTTCCTCAATATTTGCCAGCATGCAACACAAAAAGAATGGTTTGTTTAGATGAATAATAATAAAAAAGGAGACACTGCTAAATTAATTTCGCCATTTAAAGAAAAGAAGTCTGTAAAATTGATTTATGATATAAGGAAATGTCAGTCTATTACTCAATGATGAACAATATGGCTAGATTCCTTTGAAAGATCTATTTTACTCTTAGAATAAGCGAAACATTGTGCTTCTTTCAGAGAAATTGTGCAGGTGTCCCAGAAGCTGGTGCTCTTTCATGGATTAGTATTAAATATCTACCTGTCCCAAGTTTCATCATAAGGATGGTGAACACTTCAAGGTGGTCTTGTCTGGAGAACGGTTGTGCAGAACAGGAGGCATATGAAGCCCTGAATCAACAGGTCCTGCCTCACTAACCTTCTAGAGTTCTTTGAGAGTGCTAACAAGCATGTAGGTTGGAGTGATCTAGCAGATCTGCTTTTGACAACATCCCTCACCAAAGGCTATGAAGAAAACTCAGCAAACATGGGATGAGAAGACAGATACCTTATGGACAGATAAGTGAGAGAATAACCACAAAGAGTCTTACGGATCCTTAAAAACCAACAAATTTCTTAAGGCATAAGCTTTGTGGACCACATTCCACTTTATCAGATGCTACCCCTCTGTAAACTGCTAAGTAGGTTTCCGAGCACAATTCAAAGTGTTGGTGCTGACCTTTAAAGTCCTAAATGGCCTCGGCCCAGTATACCTGAAGGAGCGTCTCCACCCCCAGACACTGAGGTCCAGAGCCGAGGGCCTCCTGACGGTTCCCTCATGTGGGAAGTGAGGTTACAGGGAACCAGGCAGAGGGCCTTCTCAGTAGTGGCATCTGCCCTGTGGAATGCCCTCCCATCAGATGTCAAGGAAATAAACAACTACCTAACTTTTAGAAGACATCTGAAGGCAGCCCTGTATCAGGAAATTGTTAATGTCTGATGTTTATTATTATTATTATTATTATTATTATTATTATTATTATTATTATTATTATTATTATTATTTTGTTGGGAGCCACCCAATGACTGGGGAAACCCAGCCAGATGGGTGGGGTATGTATGTATGTATGTATGTATGTATGTATGTATAAATAAATAAATATTTTACTGATTTGAAGCTGGGAAAATGTTATCATTTCAGAGGATAGGAATAAATGGCATTTCTCACAATGGAGGCATATAATAGCATGGTTCCCCATCTATGTATATTGAGACTGATGCTTTTAAACTGCTTATATGATCTGTTGTTAGGGGTGAGCTGGCTGTGGTTTTGGTTTGGTTGTACCAAATTACTCAGGACGATGGAAACGAAAAGGGACTGGGAAGAACGCAAGAAAGATCTATCCAGACTGGTTGAATGCACAATAAAAATGGCAAATGGGGGTCCAGTGTAATTAAGTATAAACTGTAGAGCATTGCACACTGGGGCCAAAATCCTAATTTCACACAAACGCTGATGGGATGTGAACTGGCAGTGACTGGCCAGGAAAGGAATCTGGAGGTCATGGTGCAAAGCTCAAGGAAAACATTGACCCAGTGTGTGGCAGCTGTGAAAAGGGCAAATTCCATACTAAGAGATCATTAGGAAAGAGGTTGAAAACAAAACCGTCTGTCTCATAATGCCTTAATACAAATCCATAGTGCAACCACACTTAGAATTTCTCCATACAGTTCTGGCAACTGCATCACAGAGAGAATATTGTAGAGGGCTAAAAAGAACAGGAAAAGATAACCAAAGTTATCAGGGAACTGGAGCAACCCGACACAGAAAGGTTACAATTTGTGGGCCTTTTCCAGTTCAGACGATCTGAGGATCTTCTGTGGAGGACGATCAAGGTTTGAACTATTATGCATGATTTGGAGAAAGTGAATGGAAAGAAATGACTAGAGAGATGTTTTTTCTCCCTCTCATAATACTGGACCCCAGTGGGAATATCCAATGAAGCTGTACGGTGGGAGATTCGGGATGGGCAAAATGAAGTACTTCTTCACAGGGCACATGGTTAAACTGTGGAATTCCCCCCCCCCAACACACACAAGAGGTGGCGGTAGATTTTAAAAGGGATTCAACAAATGCATGGAGAATTATGATATCAGAGGTTTCCAGACATGATGGCTGTGATGCCTCTGGGATTGTAGGCTTTGAGAAGGCACAGAGGCCAACAGCAGGAAGAGCTAGCAACACACAAAGGAGAGAGAAATGGCAGGCAATTCAAATAGCGTTATCCTCATTAATTCATTTTTTTGGTATACTTTTTATATAGTTTTCCTATTTTCCATTTTAGAATATTCATTTGAACAACCTTAAAATATCAGTGACTTCCCTTCTTCTCCTTCCATGGTTCAATTTGCATGCCATAAAGGTAAAGGTAAAGGTACCACTGACCGTAAGGTCCAGTCGCGAACGACTCTGGGGTTGCGGCGCTCATCTCACTTTACTGGCCGAGGGAGCTGGAAACGCCATTTAGCTTCCCGCCGGAGCGGTACCTATTTATCTACTTGCACTTTGACGTGCTTTTGAGCTGCTAGGTTGGCAAGAGCTGGGACCGAACAACGGGAGCTCACCCCGTTGCAGGGATTTGAACCGGTGACCTTCCGATCGGCAAGCCCTAGGCTCAGTGGTTTAGACCACAGCGCCACCTGCGTCCCACTTGTATGCCATAGATCCCTGTATATTTTACATAAACTAAGCCATTCAGTATTCCATTTTTACATCCATCAAAACTTATTTACACTGGTGAATTTATCTTAATGCTGCCAACGTTTTCAAACGTACACAATTTTCACCCATATATTCATTAAACATTTTTCAGTCTCCTTTAAACCTACATTCTTCTTCTTCTTCTCTAAGTTAAGTCTGCCAGCTACGCGTATTCCATCAGTTTAAGTTGCCATTCTTCTTTAGTTGGGACCTTGCTCCTTTTCCACCATCCTCATTATTTCAAAATAAATTTGGCAAGTTGTGGCCCAGCCTTTTCTCCAACCCTTTTGACCCAGGAAGAAATAAATCCCAGTAAAATATCACAAAGCAGTGAAGGGTAATATGCAGCACGAGCCATCTGTCAGCATTTTTTTTTTTTGGTTACCCCAGAAAGTGGCATTTGGGTTGCACCAAAAGGAGTTATATTCCAGCTATTTAATTGGCACAGCAAATGCATTGTGGAAGAAGGTTGCTTTTGGAGTCGACGGCTAACAGTCATAGCCATTACCAAACAAAGCAGACTTTTCATTTCAGCAGCCCTGAGAGAAATGATGACACAAGGCCAAAGGGCTAAGATTTCCTCAGAAAAAAACAACACATCAATAGCCAATATAGTCAGCACAATTTTGCTCTCCTGTCCTTGCCATGCATTTTCGTCCAAAGGTTGTATATAATGCTCAGTCCTTACCCTTGAGAAGAGATGAGAGGAGTTCTCTGTGGCATCTAATGTTAGGTTTCTCATTTTTAGACCTGATAAGGAAAAGAATCTCTAGAATGCAGTGCAGGGAGGAGGCAGGGAAAGGGGGCAAAATGCCGGTAATGCAGGATTAATTCTTGACATGTATGAGATTGTGAGTTCTGAGCTAATTTCAGAGTTTAGGTTTATTGAGATAAAACATAATAAAATATAAAACATTCAAAAAATTCCCTATACAGGGTTGCCTTCACATGTCTTCTAAAGGTTGTACAGTTACTGATCTCCTTGACTCGGGGGTCGCATAACTTCATACGCTCCAACTTTTATCCGATGAAAATGCCATGCCTGTGCCAGGTGTTTCTGGCGGGGGGTGGGGGGTAAGCAGGCTGGGTAAAGCTGGTAAATGAGAATCTGTCTTTATGGGACTCAAGCTGAATGCTTGGTGGTGTTTCCCATTTCCTGAGGTAAATTTCAGGAGGAGCTGATTCGTGTCAGGGAGTTTCTTGGATCAAATCAGAAACCGGGACGGTTTCTGTAAATCGGGGGCTGTCCCTGGAAAATAGGCACACTCAGAGGGTCTTGTAAACAATGCAAACCACCATTTGGAGTATAGATAGTGTCTTGGGACCAGGCAGGGATGTTCAGACCAACAATTGAGCGTTGCCACAGTGCTCTCCCCCACTGTGCTGGAGAACACACACACAAACAGAGCTCCTTCAAAACTTTGTTGTTCCTCACACTTTCCCCCAGCTGGCCTCTGTTGCCCCAGGCGGCCGTCTGACTTTGTCTGGAGGGGAGTGCGCAAATAATGGAGGGCATCAAGAGGTGTTTTTTGTCCATATGAAAAGCTGGGCCATGCCCCAAGATGTAAGGGGAGCAATTCCTTTGGCTCAAATTATTGTCTTAATACAGTGGTACCTTGCAAGACGAATGCCTTGCGCAACGAAAAACTCGCTAGATGAAAGGGTTTTGCAATTTTTTAGGTGACTCGCAAGATGAATTTTTCTATGGCCGTGCTTCGCAAGACGAAAATTTCAATGCATTCCTATGGGAATTAAATTTCAATGAATTCCTATGGGAAACCGTGCTTCGCAAGACGAATTTTTCGCAATACGAAACGACTCGCGGAACGAATTAATTTCGTCTTGCGAGGCACCACTGTACAGGCTTCCTCAACCTCGGCCCTCCAGATGTTTTGAGACTACAATTCCCATCATCCCTGACCACTGGTCCTGCTAGCTAGGGATCATGGGAGTTGTGGGCCAAAAACATCTGGAGGGCCGAGGTTGAAGAAGCCTGTCTTAATATAACTCTTTGCTTGGCTTTCCTTTACCCTCATCTGATTTTTTAATTACTGGCTGGGCTCAGGATATGATAGAAGGGGAAAAAACATGTTAAAGTTCACAGCAAGGAACGGGTTTTTTCCAGTGTTTAGTAAACCATATATTCTTTTTAAAACAAAAGATGGAAATCCTATGAATCCTCTGTGAACGACCGTCCTATATTTGGCAGGAAATATGCATTGGCCTGCAGAATGAAGCTGGTAGCTTGCCGAGTTTTCCTGAGCGGCATGTCAGAATTGCCCAGGAAATGCCACCTTCCCCTGGTCACCTTGTGCCCAGTGCCCTGGCACACTGTTAATTTCCCTGATTGAAAAAAAAAAACGAAAAAGGCTTCCTCCTTTCAAATGCCACTGCAGAGGAAAGCTAGGAAGGAAGAAGGAAGTTGTACTGTATTTTGAATACATTTAAAATTCAGTTCTAGCGACAGACCAGATTGCAGTACCAAATACATGTTTCTATTAGCAATTTCCAGCTGTAGTTAGACCCTCCTGTTTAATATAAAATCTTTTCTTTCATATCCTAGGTGGGAGCATTGTGGTGATGTGACTGAGGACAATAATCCTAGTGTGCTTCTAGATTGGAAGGTACGGGCAGGAGTGAGGTGGAAGGCTTTACAGAAAGGTTATTGAGATATCACAAATGGGCCAACTGACAATGGGTTATTATGTTACTTATCAGATTTCCCTAGAAAAGGTAAATCAGGATAAAATGGGGATGGGGACAGGTTGCCATTTTGATGCCGACAACATCACGTTGATGCTGCAGAAAATGTGCATGCATGAGGAACCTCCATCCCACAATAAAGACCAGTCTGGAGGCACCGAATGAAATGCTTCCTCATTGATAAAACATCCTTACCCCCATTGATAAAACTAGAAACAAAACAAAACAACATTCAGAGACACGTGACACTGCACTTAGAGCCAAGACAGTTACATTAGATATGACCTGAGGTTTGTATAAAGTGTTTGTTATTATATTTAAATAAAGTGCAGATTTTAGAAGTGGGGGTTTGAAAACGCATGTGACATAAATGCTATGGTGAAGGATGTAGTGGTACCGTGGGAGAGGCAGTGTGGTGTAGTGGCTAGAGTGTTGGGCTAGAACCCGGAATGACCAGGGCTCAAAGCCCCACTTGGCCACGAAGCTTCACTTAGAAGCTTTGGGTCAATCTAAAACTCTTAGAATCATAGAATCCTAGAGTTGGAAGAGACCACAAGGGCCATCCAGTCCAACCGCCTGCCAAGCACCCACCAGACCCACCTCACAGGGTTGTCGTGAGGATAATACAGAGACAAAGGAAGCGCTTTGGAAGAAAGGTGGGATATAAATGGAGTCATTAGCAAACAAAAATCTTGTGGTCTTAATTTTGTTTGCAAACTGCGCAGAGTACTTTTGTTATATAAATACAGTAAATAATAAGGAGGTACATGAATATTTTCAGGATATGTTTTCTTGATTCAAGCCCAAATAAGTATAACCCCTTTCTAGAGATCCCTTCAAGGAGGTAACCATTGGGAATACATTTTCTGTGAAGTACAATAACAACTTTGTAAAGTATACAGTTTTTGTTAATCCCTCCCCCCTTTACTTTTTCTTCTACACGGCTGTTTTCTTTTTCTCTTTTATTTACGTCTCACCATGATCAGTGCACATCTAATTATGAATTTTTAAACTTTCGATAAAGATGTCTGAGGTGTGTGTGTGTGGGGGGGAAGGAATGTGTTTTCTGTCAGGATTTCTGCATTGTGACAGGGCTTGTGATGAAAGACATTGCCATTTTGGAGGGGGAAAGAGAAGAGCTGTCTTTGCCAGATCAACACAGAAGTCAAATTAATCTGCTACATGTCAGTCAATGCTTGCTCTTGCTCAGAGAGTTCTTCAAAACTGACATTGATATGAATAGCGGATCACTGCCTCTTAAGTGGAGATAACCTTGCACCAGTTGAAATCTCTCAAGGGGAGAAAACAATCACAGCAAACCTTTCATCAGCCTGTACGAATCCACTTTCTTTTTTGGTTCTGAATTTCTCACACTGATTTCCACACACACACTCTTTAATTGCGAGTGCCTATTTAGCTGTACAGTCCGGATGCATTTCACACCTCAGGTCTTCAAGCATTGGGGGGTGGGAATGCACACAAAACATTTATATATTATTCATTTGATGGAGACAGTTTAGAAGTGAGTAGGTTCCTAGGGCTCTGTAATAACTGACGCCAGGCTAGACTGTGGATGTAAATGATAGGTACATTCATGATAGACACCTCACTCCAAATTTCTAGATGATCTCTCCAAAAAGCATCAGGTAGGGTCAAAGGAGCATGTCGGTCAGTAATCACACAGTTAAAAGTTGGAGTTAACTCTATATTAGCAAAACCACGATTTCCACAGACTTGGTTGAGTGTCAGGCCTAATAAGCAGAGCACCTTATTTCCAGTGGTCTTACTCCAGTTGCCGAGACTGAAAGTCCCTGCCTCCTCACAGCCATGTAGGTCCTCGCCTCTCCAGGCCTTTCCCCAAGCAATCAGAGACTGCTTCTGGATGCAGCCAACCTTTCCTCTGCCCGTTTTAGCCCTCTACTGGTTCTGGGAGATAAGCAAGGAGGGGAGCTTGTCTCAGCAGGAAGGGGAGACACCTGTGACTCTTCACCAGCCAGACTCATCCCTGCCTCTGCCCCCCCCTTACACTTTCCTGTTTCAGCTTCTGGCTCTGATTCCAGACTTCTCTCTGCCACAGACTCTCTCTGCTCACTAAGCCCTGTTACCTCTTCAGCTTCCAACACCTTCTCTTCCTAGTCTTCTCCCTCTGACTAATTACTGTCATCCCATCTCCTCTTCCCAGTCTCAGGGCCTTCTTCCCTTGGTGGCTCCACGGCTGGTTCCTGCCACTTTCCCTCTGCATCCAACCAGTCTGTGACAGGTAGGTGTTAAAAAGGATGGGGCACAAGGTGGAATTCTGCAGTGCCTCACACATCAAAGCTTTTAAGTAGGAAAGGTCAGTGCAGGGGGAGTGACTCTGTACTAGGTAAGGTAAAGGACCCCTGGACGGTTAAGTCCAGTCAAAGACGACTATGGGGTGTGGCATTCTTCTCACTTTTCTGGGTCATGTGGCCAGCATGACTAAACCGCTTCTGGTGCAACAGAACACCGTGATGGAAACCAGTGCACACAGAAATGCCATTTGCCTTCCCGCTGCAGTGGTACCTATTTATCTACTTGCACTGGTGTGTTTTCAAACTGCTAGGTTGGCAGGAGCTGGGACAGAGCAACAGGAACTCACTCCATCACGGGGATTTGAACCGCCGACCTTCCGATCGGCAAGCCCAAGAGGCCCAGTGGTTTAGACCACAGCGCCACCTGCTCTCCTGACAGCGTGGTTCCTGCAACTTACCAGGATGTCAGTGCCAGGGCTTTGTGAGTACAATGGTGGGAGCATAGGATTGGCTTTGCTTGTGCACCCACACAGCTCCAACCTCACCACTGCTGTGCCCCCACCATTGCGGTACATGATCCACTGTTGGGAAGGTGGCAGCACTAGGGAGAGGGAGGTCTGCAGGATCCAGTCTGGCCTTCAGCTCGCTGTCTTGGAGCCATAGAAATGCTTCCTTGGTAACTAACCTCACCAGGGCCGGATTTAGGTTTGATGAGGCCCTATGCTACTGAAGGTAATGGGGCCCTTTATATGTCCAGCTATTCATTGTCAACAACAAATTGTTGCTGTTTTTTGTGTTGAATATATGCTATATGGTAATTTATGGACCTAACAGTTATCTAAAGCCATTTGCACATAACAGAATATGTATTTTATCAAAGTAATTGTTGAAAAGTCCATGCAGAATGTAAAGGTAAAGGTAAAGGGACCCCTGACCGTTAGGTCCAGTCGCGGACAACCCTGGGGTTGCGGCGCTCATCTCACTTTATTGGCTGAGGGAGCCAGCACCCAGCTTCCAGGTCATGTGGCCAGATGACTAAGCCGCTTCTGGTGAACCAGAGCAGCGCACGGCAACGCCGTGTACCTTCCTGCTGGAGTGGTATCTATTTATCTACTTGCACTTTGACATGCTTTTGAACTACTAGGTTGGCAGGAGCAGGGACTGAGCAACAGAAGCTCACCCCATCGCGGGCATTCGAACCGCCGACCTTCTGATCGGCAAGCCCTAGGCTCTGTGGTTTAGACCACAGTGCCACCCGCATCCCTAGATAGATAGATAGATAGATAGATAGATAGGTACCCTATATATAGAAATGAGCAAACCAGTGATATTTTAGGGAGCAGGCTAGCAGGCGGTGCCCATTATTTACATCATCGGAGCCTATACAACACAAAACACTGTTGCAGTATGCAGGTTTTATTTTATTTGTTTTTTTATCTTATATTTTGGAAAATGTACATCCAGGTTTTTTCCCCTTTAATTTTTTGCCCCCCCCCACAAGAGAGTGGGGTCCTAAGCTATATCTCGTTTAGCTTATACGTAAATTCGGCACTGAACCTTACCTCCACCCTCAGCAAAATAGCATTAGCAATGGTGTGCCACGATATGACCAGGGATCTTGGTCAATCAATTGCTAATTGCTTTTCGTCTCCAGAGTTCTTTTCTCACATCTTCGGCCCGTGAACCTGAGCTGCCTAAAAGAAGCGATAAAGGTTTTCCAGAGATAACCTCCTATTGCCTTTCCTGATTATTCAGCAGAAACCCAAGATCCATCTGCTGGGTTCCCCTCATGTTGAATGAATGACCGGCATATTCGCTCTTTTGTCTTCCCAGCCAGTCTTGAAATATTCACCTCATTTAGAATGGATGGGGAAAGGCCCATAGGAATACAAGAACCCTTTCGCCGTTCCGTAAGGTTAGTCAGCCATGGCGTTTCCCAGTCCAATCTCAGAGCAAGCCTTTGATCCGAGAAACTTTGTCCCCAGATTATTTACCCAAGGCTATCAGTCTTGTTAAATTATTACTCAAGCGCACAGAAACTGGCAAGCGTGTCTTCCCTTGGCGACTGGGCTAAATGCTGGACTGTGGCACAGCTGAATATATGGGTGTCCGCTGAATTGCTCTAGTTTCGTTAAACTTCCAGAGCTTGCACGTTGTTTGTCCACAAGTTCCAGCACTCAAGTGCTTGCAGACACAGGAGAGAATGGCTTACTAGTATGGGGGCAGGGGGAGGCAGACACTGATTAACTAATCAGTGGCTTTTCCGGGTGGCTCCTGAGGACAAGATCCTGGTATCTGAAAATATCCAGAGATTTTCCAGCTGTCTGGAGACATTGGCAGGACCTCCCTTGTTGAAAAGCATCTCAGAAACATTGTGTGCCATGTTGTTTTCTTCTTATTAATATAGTTAAGAGCACTGCTGTTGTAGGGGTGCTAGGTCTTGATCTGACCTCCTCCAGAGGCAGGGGATGGGGTGTCGCTCCGTGCGCATGGCGTGACGCCCCTCCTCGCTGGCCCCCCTGGCCCACCAGGCTCCCCTTGGAGCTCACAGGCTGGAGGAGCCGGGGCATGGAGAGGGGCGGGCCAGCCTTCTCGCTGGCCCGCCCCTCTCCATGCCCCGGCTCCGCTCAGGCCGGGAGCCCAGCAGCGAAAAAAGCCGCTGAAAGGGGAAAAGCCCCCTTTCAACGGCTTTTTTCGCCACTGGCTGGTGGCGCCCATTGCGGGGGCGGGGCCCCGCCCTGAGTGTCACCCCCCTGGGTGCTACCCAGGGCGGCACGCCCCCCGCCCCCTTGCTCTGCCCCTGTCCAGAGGGTCCCAGCTCCAGAGGGTAGCAAGACTTGGCATTTCTCAGGGTTCCTTTCAAGGGAAGCAATAGTACTACTCTATTCTTCCTTGGTCAGACCACACCTGGAATGCTGTGTCCAATTCTGGGCACCACAATTTAGGAAGGATGCTGACAAGCTGGAAGGTGTACAGAGGAGAGCAACAAGATGATCAAGGGTCTGGAAACCAAGCCTTGTGAGGAACGGTTGAAGGAGCTGGGTATGTTTAGCCTGGAAAAGAGGAAACTAAGAGGAGATATGATAGTCCTATTTAAATATCTCAAGGGCTGTCACATGGGACAGGGAACTAGCTTGTTTTCTCCTGCTCTGGAGGGTAGGACTCGAACCACGAACTCAAATCAAGTTACAAGAAAGGAGATTTCGACTAAACATCAGGAAAAGCTTTCTGACAGTATGAGCTGTTCAGCAATGGAACGGTCTTCCTTAGGAGATTGTGAACTCTCCTTCCTTGGAGGTTTTTAAGCAGAGGATGGATGGCTATCTGTCATGTATGATCTGCTTGAGATTCTTGCTTTGCAGGGGGTTGGACTAGATGAGCTTTGGAGTCTGTTCCAGCTCTACAATTCTATGATTTAATTTTAGGGTTGCCATATTTCAAAAAGTGAAAATCCGAGCACAATAGTGGTTGAGATGATGATGATGATGATGATGATGATGATTAAGCAATGTTTTGTTTTGTTTTGTTGCCCAAAGTTTTTGAGCTATTTTAAAGGAAATTCACCAAAATCTAGCCTTCCGACATGGGTTGCCGGATTTCCCCAGACATTTCAGCGATTTCCTCCTGTATACAGGTGAAACTCGAAAAATTAGAATATCGTGGAAAAGTCCATTTATGTAAGCAATTGTTTTCATTAGCTACTGGAGTTTAATATATGAGATAGACTCATGACATGCAAAGCGAGATATGTCAAGCCTTTATTTGTTATAATTGTGATTATTATGGCGTACAGCTGATGAAAACCCCAAAGTTGAAATTGTTAATTTGGGGTTCTCATCAGCTGTACGCCATAATAATCACAATTATAACAAATAAAGGCTTGAAATATCTCACTTTGCATGTCATGAGTCTATCTCATATATTAGTTTCACCTTTTAAGTTGAATTACTGAAAGAAATTAACCTTTCCACGATATTCTATTTTTTCGAGTTTCACCTGTACTGTTTCCAACTGCCATATTCTGACTATGTCCGTGAAATTACCTTCTCTGAAAAGGAATACTTATGTGATCAGAAGTATCTCATCCTTTTGATATGCAGTGGTAGAAAACACAATTTGTGACATGCCATATGGCAGCCCTATCTTTCCACTTTGCACAAAGTGCTCAAGATCAGATGCAGCTTAAGAGAACTCTGAGTTTTCCTTTCCTGCATCTTCCAGGTTAAGGAGACCGCATTGACGGTGCCGTGGCTGAGTCAGCCCCCACCCTTTCCCGCCTGCCAAAAATCCCTGGAACCATCACTGACTGGAATCAGACCAGCACAACATAGTGGGGAAAGTAAAAAAAACAGCCTGTGAGTCTCGAGTTCAAATCCTTGTTCAACCACAAAACTGACCCTGGGCCACTTCCTACACCTAACTCTAACCTACCGTACAGGGTGGTTGTACAGATCAGATTGTATAAGCTCCAGAGCTCCTTGGAGGAAATCTGACTAATTGTTGAGCCTGATCCAGTGCGTGGGGTCGGTCCATAAACATTTCAAAACTGTCTAACAAAGTCTTTGACATTTATGGTCAGGGGAAAACACCACAGGGGGTGCTTCCTCCCCCACAACATTTAAAGCTATATATTTGGGTGCTTAGGAATAAAGCAATTCCGCCTGGGTGAAAAAGCACATTCTCCTCTCCCCCTCAGTCTGCAGGCGCCCAAGGTACGTCATGCTGCAGGGGCCCATGAATCACAGCAGAATGGCACCAGGCTCTCTGCAACGTATGACATTTCCGCTGGCCGATAGCCAGTGTTTTCCTTTTAACAATCTGACGCTCCACCCTGTCAGAGGATGCCCTGCCCAAAGGCAGATTCAGGACGTGAAACAACAGATTTGTTTTAGAATATGAGCCTTTCGGTGGTATGGAAAGGAAATGAATGTGAATCCCCAACTGCGCTTTCTGGAATGCCAGTGTTTACTTGTCCTTCGCAGATCAGGCATTTCTCCATAAAATCCTCCCCCTCTGGGTTGATTATTGTAGTTTACTGCCCCCGTCAGTATTACATACCAGGGGTGGGGGGCGGGGAATTAAAAAGAGACAAAAACATTTGCTAGCACCTCTGTATTCTAGGTGTGGTATGAGCACAGGGCCTCTGAAGTGGCAGGTGCTGGAAGCAGGACAAAGCTGGATATATTCCGGTGATAAATCCCACAGAGGCATTTCTGAGTCCTCTGAGTGACGTGCTAAAGAGGTGGCAGTATATATATATATATATATATATAGTCGTACCTTGGTTCCCGAACGCCTTGCGGGTCAAATGTTTTGGTTCCCGAATGCCGCAAACCCAGAAGTGAGTGTTCCGGTTTGCAAACGTTCTTTGGAACCTGAACATCCGACAACCGGGAGCTGTGTCTTGGTTTCTGAACATTTTGGAAGTCTAACAGATTTCTGGAACGGATCCCATTTGACTTCCGAGGTACCACTGTAATTTTTATTAAATTTTCTGTTTTACAATTTAGAACACTCATTTAAACACCCTTAAAATATCAATTCCGTACCTTCTTCTCTTTCCATGGTTCATTTTGCACACCATAAATCCCTGCATATTTTACATAAACTAAACCATTCAGTATTCCATTATTGCACCCATCAAAACTTATTTACACTGTTGAATTTATCTTAATGCTGCCAACGTTTTAAGTGTACACCATATATTCAATAAACATTTTCCAATCTTCTCTAAACGTATGTTCTTCTTCTTCTCTTATTCTATATGTTAGGTCTGCAAGCTGTGCATATTCCATCAGCTTAAGTTGCCATTTTTCTTTAGCTGAGACCTCGCTTGTTTTCCATTTTTGGGCCAACAAAACAAAGGCCGCAGTAGTGGCAAACATAAATAACCTTTTTTGACACCTGGGAATTTCTGTCTGAATTATCCTTAACAAAAAGGACTCTTTTTTAAAAAGTACTTATTTATAGCCCTTCCCCAAAGGGGATCCAAGGTGAATTCAAAGGCACGAGCTGTAGAAAAACTGTAAGATATCCTGTGCACACAGCAAAAGAAACTGACCAAGGATTTGCTATAACAACCACAGTTATAGCTATTCCTGAAATAACCCTGTTTGCTTTCCTTGGAGGAAAGCCTGCTCCATTCAAAGTGATGTTTTAGACCCAAACCATTAAAAGCATACAGTATTAGTGAACTTAATATATTTTGTAAGCTGGTGGTTATACGTTCTCGTAAACTAGCACGCTCAGTTTTTTTTTTTTTTTTAAATGAAAGGTAGATCTAAACACACGATGTGATCCAAATGAACAGCAGCTGGAGAAATGCTGGAATAAAGCAGAATATCAAACGAAGGCGAATTAGCTATGGGTGAGAGAAGAATGGCGAGCAGAAATAGCCTTGCCTGGGGGGCATAGTGTTGGTCGATACTTTGCTAAATTGAAGGTGGTTTGAGATCCATGAAGCCCCAGTATTTCCACACACACACACACACACCCCTTCAGTCAAGACTTCTATCTGGTGCTATTTTTCTAGAAAAAGCAGTGCTGGAACTCACCATGAACTTCTCCTTTGTTCTTTTAGAATGGCAATGGCACCCACCTGAGAGGTGCCGGAGCTGAGCTCAGGATGGCTCCGGCTGGAAAAAAAACCCCTTGCTTCTATCACTGTGTCAGGGATGAATTGTAGGCAGTAATTGGTGCTGTGGTCTAAACCACTGAGCCTCTTGGGCTTGCCGATTGGAAGGCCAGCGGTTTGAATCCCCACAACGGGGTGAGCTCCCATTGCTCTGTCCCAGCTTCTGCCAATCTAGCAGTTCGAAAGCACACCAGTGCAAGTAGATAAATAGGTACCACTGTGGCAGGAAGGTAAACAGTATTTTGGTGCACTCTGGCTTACATCACGGTGTTCCGTTGTGCCAGAAGCGGTTTAGTCATGCTGGCCACATGACCTGTCTGTGGACAAACACCAGCTCCCTCGGCCTGAAAGCGAGATGAGTGCCACAACCCATAGTCCCCATTGACTGGAATTAACCATCCAGGGGTCCTTTACCTTTACTTTTTACCAGTAGGCAGTGGTAGGAGATGAGCCAGAAGCCAGAAGTTGTGTCAGAAGATCAGAGCCAAGGGACAAGCCAAGAAACAGGACTGAGGAATACGCCAAAGGTCAAGTCATGACTTTCATTTGTGATTGAGCCAGGTTAATATCTCAAAAACAATACTTTTCCGTGGAGCCTGTTCACACATTCAGCTGCAGTAATCGAGTGATGTGCACGCATAAGCGAGCTTGGGTGCTTTATAGATGTATCCTGATCCACATGTGCATGGAGCTCCTGCACAAATGTACCTCTCCATCCCTTTGTGTGCATGGCGTTGGCCTTTTCTCTGCCAAAGCAAATGGACTTGCAAGCCGAATGGTAGGCATGCACTGAATTCCCTACGTAATAGCTGCAAAAGATTGTTGCTATGGAGGGCAGCAGGCTGGCGAAGACCATCTGAAGGTAGTTAAGGGTAGTGTGAAGCTCTGAGAAGGAAAGTACAGCTCCCAGGATTCTTTTGGGGAAGCAACATGTTTTAAAAGTGTGCTGGATGTGCTTTAGATTCGGGTGGTGCTACGGTCTAAAACACTGAGCCTCTTGGGTTTGCCGATCAGAAGGTCGGCAGATTGAATCCCTGTGACGGAGTGAGTTCCCGTTGCGCTGTCCCAGCTTCTGCCAACCTAGCAGCTTGAGAGCACACCAGTTCAAGTAGATAAATAGGTACCGCTGCGGCGGGATGGTAAATGGCATTTCCGTGCGCTCTGGTTTCCGTCATGGTGTTCTGTTGCGCCAGAAGCAGTTTAGTCATGCTGGCCACATGACCCAGAAAGCTGTCTCTGGACAAACGCTGGCTCCCTCGGCCTGAAAGCGAGATGAGCGCCGCAACCCCATAGTTGCCTTTGACTGGACTTAACTGTCCAGGGGTCCTTTACCTTTACCTTATAAGTGGGCTCTGCCCTCAAATGGCAGTAGAGTCTGCCAGTAACCTCACCAATTGTTTAGGCTGCTAGCTGGGAGTTGCTGGTAGATGACAAATGCGTTTGAAAACAGCCACATCACTACCAGAGTGCTAATAATCAAAGTTAGTCCACTGTGCAGAAGCAACACTGAGAAACTGTCAGAGGGATTAATATGTGGATTCCTAGGAAGCTGTCATGCATGTTATTTATTTGTACGAGAATCCAATTTAATCCAGGGGGGAAGGGAGAATTAGTATGGATGCTAATGGGGTTTCCACCGGATTTATAGCTTTGCAACTTACTAAAAAAATGTCTTTTCTTGCTTTTTTGGAAGTTTACATTTTGAGTTCTTGCGCCAGCATTAATGTTAGTTTTAATTTTAAGCAAGTTGAATGAAAAACAGGAGGGAAAAAGCTGCTGCTTTGGTTTCTGTACAGTTTAGCATTCTTATGAATCTAGTCTAAGCAAGGTTAGAATGATCCTTGTGGAGCAGACATCCTGCTCCTGGAAAACTCAGCTGAGTGGAGCAGCAGCCCAAGGCATTTAGCGGCCTGAGGTAGGACCAAAATCCCACCCCACCCAGGTAGAGCCAATACTTTAAAACAAGGGTGGTGAACTGTTTCTCTCTGGCAGGCTGGATACTCCCCCTTCCACTCCATGAACCCACTTTGACAGGTTGGGTCGGGCCACCCACCTGCCAATCACCTGATGTCATTAGGACATCAGAAGACAACATCAAAAGGAATTCCCTGTATACCTGAAGCAGCATCTCTCCATCCCCATTGTTCAGTCCGGACACTGAGGTCCAGTTCCAGGGTCCTTCTGGCAGTTCCCTCACTGAGAGAAGTGAAGTTACAGAGAACCAGACAGAGGGCCTTCTTGGTGGTGGCGCCCTCCCTTTGGAACACCCTCCCATCAGATGTCAAGGAGATAGAAGACATCTGACGGCCGTTTTTAATATTGTGGTTTTATAAGATGCCCAGAGTGGATGGGGCAACGTTGTTATCCCTGTACCTGCCTATAATCTGATCATCTGTTTTGGCAAGTCCCTTTTGAAAGCATACAGTCAGCGCCAATCAACTGGTTTTTTTAAAAAAAGTTTTAAAAGCCAGGCATCACCCCCTGCCTCCATAGGTCCCCTTAGCCCAGTGCAACGTCAGGTAGGTAGATTCAGAGTGCTGTATGGCGGGTTCTGTTCTCGCTGAACTCAACCCTTGGGTCATGCAGCCCTGTCTTCTTCATTGTGTCCCGTTTCCTCCTGAAACGCTCCTGGGAGCAATGGGAGGAAATTTATGTCGGAACCTTAGAGAGAGGGTATAGTTGCAAGCTATGTTTTATTACTAAATGCAGGTTCGATCCCACCCACTCAAACATGCCACAAAATCTCTTTTGAACATATACTGTATCTATATATGGAAAATTCAGGGATGTAATTGATTGAATATAATTTTATCCCACTCTTCCACCAAGAGGCCCAGGTGAGCGAGGCACCTATGGTTCTCCCCCTCCCTGTTTCATTTTCATAGCAACAGTCCTGGGGGGGGGGGTAGGCTCAGACCATCCATGCAAGATATTTTCAGATACACAGATTCACCCTCTTCCTGCAATATGTGCTTCTTGCTGATAACCAGCCCTATCATCTATCTAAAGGCTTCGTGTTTTCTGATTAGTAAAATCGCCTGATTTTGAATCATATCCTTTTGCTACTGCCAACTGCAGTTATCTGATGGGTTGCAACTTTCATATGTTTCTGGGCTGCCTTCCTTGCAAAGGAAAAGAAAGAAAGAAAGAAAAAGGCCCCCAGCTTGCCAAACTTGCAGAAGCCGGTCAATAATTGCTGGGGGATTTTAAAATCTCCAAGCTCTAACAATAGCGCATTTCCCAGCCAGCACGTTCTTAGTTAAGATTCTACTGTACTTTGTTTCCTGTTGCAGCAAGGCCTCTTGTTATTTCCTTTGCCTGCTCATTAGAGCTTGCTAACTTAATGAAATTGGGTTTCACGAAAAGGAGGGGGGGACAGAAGTATTGGGCTTTATGTAGAAAATAGGTTCTTGGTTATCCTGAGCTACCTAAAAACCTGTGAAATTTCACAGATGAGGTGGAGGGTTGAGGGCGCTTCTGATGTTGGCCCTTCCCCCCTTCACCTCCCATTCCCCAGCCTCTGTGGTTTGAATCATTCCAATCTCCTAACTCTGGGCCATTGTGGGGAATTTCCTCTGGAGGATGGTGTTACATATTCAGTGGTCTGTGTTTGCCTGAGCTTGAGTTTGGACTAAGGATTCTGCGTGTTCTGATTCAATACATGATATCCAATCACAGAACGTTTCAGGATTTGGGCCTCTGCCATTGGCCCTTTGAGTCATGATTCGCGGCTTGGGAGTTTAGACAGCCAATCACGTTGGGAGTGGGAGTGGCCCAGGCCTTCAGAAATGTATATAAGCAGTTGCTTTGCCCCTGTTGTCCAGTTCTGTTAGTTCAATAGAGGTTCGTGCTGTTATCACTGTGCGTCGCCTCGTGGGAACCCAGCTACATTTCAGATGGAGTACTCATTCCTAGCTCTAGTTGGTACGACAGCTACAGCCATACCTAGACAAAGATGGGCTCTCCACAATGATTCATGCATTGGTCACCTCATGTTCAAATTGCGGTAATGTTCTCTGTGTGGGGCTGCCTTAGTGCTTGGTTCAGAAACTGCAGCCAGTACAGAGTGAGTGCTGTGGCTAGAGTACCGAGTTGTACACCTAGCCTTACTTAAGCCGCACTGGTGACTTACCTTTAGATATTGAGCCAAGTTCGGGGTTTTACTGTTGACATATAAAACTCTAAACCACTTGAGATGAAGATAGCAGGGAGACCTCCCAGATCCTCCAAGCGCCTTTATTTTTCAACAACAGTCCCAGATTTACAGAAGCCATCCCAGTTTCTGATTTGATCTTGGACTGTCCCACTTTTCCTTAGGACATCCCTATTTTCATCGGAGAAATGTTCGAGGGTATGGAATTATGTGACCCCTGAGCCAAGGAGCATCTGAAGGCAGCCCTGTATAGTTCTATTATGTTTTTATAGATGTTGGAAACTGCCCAGATTGGCTGGGACAACCCAGTCAGATGTGCGGGGTATAGATAATAAAATAATAATCTTGTGTATCTAACTTATAGAATAAGAGAGTAAGAACAACATTCGTTTAAAGAAGATTGGAAAATGTTTATTGAATATATGGGGGAAATTGTGTACACTTGAAAATGTTGGCAACATTAAGATAAATTCAACAGTGTAAATAAGTTTTGATGGAAGTAATAATGGAATACCGAATGCTTCAGTTTATATAAAATATGCAGGGGTTTACGCTATGCAAAATGAACCATGGAAAGAAAAAAAGGAAGTCATCAATATTTTAAGGTTGTTTAAATGAATATTCTAAATTGTAGAATATATATACGGTAAATGGAATAGGATGTCCCTGTTTTCATCAGAGAAATGTTGGGGGGTATGCAGACCCTATTTTCCAGGGACAGTCCCGGATTTACAGAAGCTGTCCCGGTTTCTGATCTGATCCTGGAATGTCCCGCTTTTCCGTAGGACGTTCCTATTTTCTTCGGAGAAATGTTGTAGAGTATGACCTCCTCCTCACAGGTCAAATTGGCCTTGACAATCAGCAGAGGAGAACCTAATAATCCTCTCTTGGCCAGCAGATGGCCATCTGGAAATCTCTGAGGCTGCTCCAACTGTAGCACCAACCCTCTGGAACACTCCCACAAAAGAAATTGGGGAAGCCCCATCTGTTGGGTATTTTATATGTCTCATCCTGTGGATTTGGCAAAAAAGATGGAAGGGAAACTCAGTCTGTCATGGAGCTAGCAGCTGTGGTGAGTTTAGGGCAGAGATGGGGGACATGCAGCCCTCCATATATTTTTAGGCTACAACTCTGTCCTTGCTGCCTGAGGTTGATGGGGATTGGAGTCCGGCAACATACGGAGGGCCACAGATAACACTTCCCTGGCCCTGGGATTCTTAAAACGATATGGTTGGTGCCCAGCCGCCTAAGTAAGTTGCAGCCCATGCAGGAATATCACAGAGATGGACCTCAGCAGTTAAAGTGGTCTTGTTGGTAGTCCACACGCGTTCTGCATCTGCACCTCTAGCAAATGTGTCCGACAACTTTCTTTGCCGTCAGAGTGCCTTTCAACCCTGCCGCTTTCAACAGAAGTTGCAAAGTGTTTTTGCAGACGGCGTGCAAACATTATTCCTGTGGGAGGCCTCCGCCGAAACGCTTTCCAGCTCTCCTGACACAATTTTGTTACATGGCAGCTTTAAATGGCTTTACCCTAGGAAGGGAGCAGGGAGGGAAGTGGGAGAATTAACGCATGAGGACTTTGGCCTGCAGCCCACTGCTCACTCGCTTGATTCAGAGTAAAGGACTGAACGCAGGATGGCTGGCTGCACTGTGCAAGGTTGCTGATGAGAGTGCCTGGAAGAGGGGGAAGCGGGGATGGGGGCAAGTCGTTCCAGTGTTGAAAGGGTATCTCTGAAATGAAACAAGCTCTCTTTCATTGCCCAGGTTGAGGTGACCTTGTCTGATCCGCCTGGCACCTTGGGAGCTCAGAGGAGCCGCCGTTTGGCTCACAGCCCGGCAGGCAGAACTCATGCAAGGGCGTTCTTTGCCGGAACCATGAGTAGCATAATAAACACAGAGACTTCAGAAGCTAGGTGAGCAGTGCTGCTCTGAACTCCCTGCGGCAGCGGCACCAGGTACAGAAGTACTGTACAAGGGGAAGGGACACCTGAACAGGAATCAGCAGTGGCAGCGGTTTGCAGGTGTCACTGCCTGTATAGCACAAAAGAAAGGGAAAGGGAAAGGGACATGGGTGGTGTTGTGGTCTAAACCACTGAGCCTCTTGGGCTTGCCGTTCGGAAGGTTGGCGGTTCAAATCCCCGCAACGGGGTGAGCTCCCATTGCTCTGTCCCAGCTTCTGCCAACCTAGCAGTTCAAAAGCACACCAGTGCAAGTAGATAAATAGGTACCGCTGCAGCGGGAAGGTAAACAGCGTTTCTGTGCACTCTGGTTTCCATCATGGTGTTCCGTTGCTCTTTAGTCATGCTGGCCACATGACCTGGAAAGCTGTCCGTGGACAAACACCAGCTCCCTCGGCCTGAAGCAAGATGAGCACTGCAACCCCATAGTCGCCTTTGACTGGACTTAACCACCCAGGCGGTCCTTTACCTTTACCTTTTAGCACAAAAGCAGTCATTAAATTCAAGGAGACCCTTTATTAAGCCAGCCTCAATTTCCTTTTCAACGGTGATTTCTTGTTCAACGGTGGAGTAGAGGGAAGTGGCAGAATTCATTGCTCATACCCTCCGACATTTCTCCAATGAAAATAAAAGGTAAAGGTAAAGGGACCCCTGACCATTAGGTCCTATCGCGGACGACTCTGGGGTTGTGGCGCTCATCTCGCTTTACTGGTCGAGGGAGCCAGCGTACAGCTTCCGGGTCATGTGGCCAGCATGACTAAGCCGCTTCTGGCGAACCAGAGCAGCGCACGGAAATGCCGTTTACCTTCCCGCCAGAGTGGTACCTCTTTATCTACTTGCACTTTGACGTGCTTTTGAACTGCTAGGTTGGCAGGAGCAGGGACTGAGCAACGGGAGCTCACCCCATCGCGGGGAATCGAACCACCGATCTTCCGATCCGCAAGCCCTAGGCTCTCTGGTTTAGACCACAGTGCCACCCGCGTCCCTCCAATGAAAATAGGGACGTCCTATTCCATAATCATAACAGTAATAATTTAATTCTTTATACCCCGTCCATCTGAATGGGTGGCCCCAGCCACTCTGGGCTGCTTCCAACATACAGTAAAACACAATAAAACATTAAACATTAAAAATCTTTCCTATACAAGGCTGCCTTCAAATGACTTCTTAAGGTTGTATAGTTACTTGTCTCCTTGGCTTAGGGGGTCACATAATTCTATACCCTCGAACATTTCTCCGATGAAAATAGGGACGTCCTAAGGAAACGTGGGACATTTCGGGATCAAATCAGAAACCGGGATGGCTTCTGTAAATCCGGGACAGTCCCTGGAAAATAGGGACACTAGGAGGGTCTGCATTTCGTGCCTTTCAGTCCCTGAATATTCCAAAACATCCACTGTCTTCCAGTTGATTCGGTCAAATAGTTAAAAGGTCTGCATATCACTTCATTCACCAGCCCAAGCCTTCCCCAGAAAGGCAGCTTGCTAGACTATGAATGGTTTTATGAATTTATATGTTCACGCTACCATAGACTTGCCTGGTACCCAGATCAGTTTGTTTACATTTGGTGGGTTAGTTAAATAAATAAATAAGTAAATAATAAAATAATAAATAATAAAAACGAAGGAGAAATTATCCCAATTTTTTTTTCTAAAGGCGGGGTGGGGCGGGGTGGGGCAGGGAATTCAAATGTTATTTGACAGCAAAAAGAAAATGTTCTGCTAGAATGTTCTCCCTGTCACTTTCTAAACTGAAGCACCTCAATCCATTTTTTTTAGCCAAACAACTTCAGTGGTGATTTTGCTGTCTTTGAGGTCTGGTAACCTTCAGATAATGATTTATGGCAGTAATTAAAACGTCTGTGTAGGATCAGGATGGAATTGATTGATTGTCTATGCAGCAGCCTAACAATAGCAGTTGTGTGTCTTCTTGGTTCGTTTGCCTAATGCATTTCCTGGAGAATCGGTATGGCTCAGGGACTGTTTTCAGCACAAAATGTTGCCTTTCCAATTTTATCTGGGCAATAATCCTTTTTTTTAAAGAGCCTCTGTTTTACTAAACACAAGCAGAGGACATTGTTGGCTCCGTCACACAACTGCCCAATTTATTGTGGCATAAAGATTTTGTGAGTCAGGGGCCATTTGGTCAAGGGGTGCAAGAAGCAGATTCAAAAGTAGATGAAATGCTGGGGGAACAATGCAGTTTTACACAGCACAACATTTCTTAATATATAAAGTGCAGTCTTCATGAATCTCCCATAGGGAACTCAGAATCCTCTCTCGACCTCAAGTTATGCCCTTTTAATTCTGTTTGGCTCCAGTTTACATTTGGGGGGAAAGGAAAAGCAGCTCTAGATGCTATTCAGATTTTCCTCCAAACTCTGTGATTGATGATTTGCCACCTTGTTTTATGCAAAACCTGTGTCTATGCCATTCTAGGCTTTCAAACTCTTGTGTGCAGTCTGGGGAAAGGAGGGGAGGCTGAACATTGTGGTCACATAAAAAAAAAATCAATGACATGCAAACAAGTATGAGAGCGCAGACTGTTAATGCACAACTAAAACATAGCTCCGAATGGGCTTGGTAAAGCCTATTACGATCCCAGGCCTGCTGTTGTCCACTTCCTTTCAGCCAGAGTCAGGAGACAATGTCAGTCTGTTCCAAAGATATACCGTATGCTGAATGGGATTCTGTATTTTAAAAAAAATCTTTCAGCCTTGTAGATCTTTTAGCTAAATTTTAAATGCCAAGTTTTTTAAAATTAAAATAATTTACTATTTAAATGTGTGTCTAATGTAAAGGTTAAAAATTCGCTATCTTATGATTTTAAAGTGCTCCTTTTGAGTTTATTCCCCCAGTGAAAATTCCTTTAAAAAGCAAAGCTCATAATGCTCAGCTTTCTTACAAGGTGAGTGCCATTTCCCCCAGAGGTTCTTCCATGCTTTAGAATGTTAAATAGAATTCTGTACATGCACAGTCCACACTGAGAAGGGAAGGAGACAAAGCCAGCCTCTTTGAAGGTGGATACCCAGAGTTCTTTAATATTAACCCCATAGACTCATTGAAACCGTTGTTGTTTCCCGTGAAACTGTAGGCTTGTTCACTCGTTGCACCCAACACAGATACACGCTGCCTGTGCACACGTACAAGCGTTTGTGTGAAAGAGTGTACATTTGTTGATTTGCATGGTTCAGCTATTGTGGACAGAAGTATGCGGACTGCACGTGCCTTGAATATTACATGTGGAAATAGTGTAAGAGTGTACAGAATAGCGCAAGTGTTGTGTACACAGGTGAAAAGATTGTACACTAGCTGAATGTAATGTGGGAACACCTCTTATGTGACCTACAAAGCCGACTTTTTGTAGGTGCATCTTAGTGTGACACTCTCATAGATTGCTGCGAATTTACATGACCAAACTAAGCAGCCTTTAATTTGAGGAGTATTTACTCTGGGTCAATTATCTTCATTGTTCCTCGCAAATATTTTGTGCAGTTGCTGTCCTCCATGCAGATAGAAAACCCTTTCTTGCACCTGCATGTTCTGTCGGAAGGAGGGTTTTTTCCCCAAGCGGCTCTGCATCCTGGCTGGCGTTTTGGGGTGGATACAGACAAGGGGTCACAGGAGTTCAGAGGCAAGCAGATAACATGAATGTTATCATGGCAGCGTTCATGTGCATATGTGTCCATGTTAGGAGCAGAGAGGGAATATTTAGAAACCATAAGCGTTTCCCAAAGCTTTGCTCATAAATACTAATCCAACTCTAAATTAAGCTTTGGGGAGTTCACCCATAACAAATGCGAGTGCTTCCTGACATAAAACGCTTCCACCACCAGGCATACAAAATTAGAATGTCAAACACAATCTAGCTCAGAGCCTTTTCCCCAACATGCTAGTTATGCATGTGTAGGAAATATGTTATGTTGGGAATCATTTGACATCCCCTCCCATTACTCTTGGAAATGGGACACTTCAACAACAGGTGGTTCATGCGAGGCTCATCTGTTTGAAGTTTTACCGGTGGCTGTATTTTTTCAGCACTCTGAAAACCCAGGTTCTACATCAAGGAGAATTAAATTTTTTAACTAGAATAAATTATGCAAACGAATAGTCTATGCACATGTTTCTGCCCCCCCCCCATTTTGCAAAACTGGTTCTGCTTTTATTAGTCACAGGAAGGAGCTAGAAGCTACGCAGAACATGGAAGTTCCACACACCAGGAGTATCTCTCTGGCTTCAGTGATTTTTTCCAAGCAGTTAAAAAAAAAAAAAAGGTAGAGGTAGAGGTAAAGGACCCCTGGACGGCTAAGTCCAGTCAAAGGATTTTGCGCAAAAGGTTCCTGCGTTGCAGGGGGTTGGACGAGATGACCTTTGTGTTCCATTCCAACTCTACAATTCTGTGATTCTAGGTGCAGGTTGAAAAACGGAAAATGCTCATAGTTTAAATTGTATCATTGCTTGAACATTTGGCATAAGAGAAGGCTGTGTGCAGGAAACAGCTGGGTATATTTTTTGAATGACACACTTTTGGAATGGAATGGGAAGTTCCTATTTTCATCGGAGAAATGTTGGAGGGTATGGGAGCCGCCACCACCAAGGCCCTGTTGCATTCCTGTCATCATGAGCCCACCAAGGTCCCATTCCTCTCTCTCTCTCTCTCTCTCTCTCTCTCTCTCTCTCTCACACACACACACACACACACACACACACAATATACATTTTGTATATTATATATTTTGTGTGAAATATATCTAATCATTCAATAGTTGGTAAGTGTCTCTCTAGGCTGTTTTATTCTTATATCCATGATTAAAATAAGTGCTTCAGGGACACACAAAACTGCCTTATATTGAGTCAGGGCATTGATACGTCTCACTCACAATTGGCTAAGCGATTGCCCATGATTAGAGAGGCAATAATCTTCTTCAGCTCCACTTGGAGAGGCTGGAGCCTGCAGACAAAACTTTGGTAAAAATAAAATCCTAAAAGAGACAATGGGTAGCAGCTTCCTGTCTGATCTCAGCAGACAGAATACGTAAACAGTAAAGGTAAAGGACCCCTGGACGGTTAAGTCCAGTTAAAGGCGACTATGGGATTGCGGTGCCCATCTCCCTTTCAGGGTGAGGGAGCCGGCGTTTGTCCACAGACAGCTTTCCAGGTCATGTGGCCAGCATGACTAAGCCGCTTCTGGCGCAACGGAACACCGAGACGGAAACCAGAGCGCACAGAAACACCATTTACCTTCCCGCCACAGTGGTACCTATTTATCTACTTGCACTGGCATGCTTTCGAACTGCTAGGTTGGCAGGAGCTGGGACAGAGCAACGGGAGCTCACCCCGTCATGGGGATCCGAACCACTGATCTTCTGATCGGCAAGCCCAAGAGGCTCAGTGGTTTAGACCACAGAGCCACCCGCGTCCCCTACAGGAATATGTGTACTGGTATATGGGAAGAGATTCTCTCAGACAGTTTTCAGTTCTCTGTAGTTCTAAGACCTTGACTCTAGGATGCTGAATTCTTGGTGCCAGGTACCAAATGTTCCACAAAGTGTCCACTGCACTGTTAAGTTTCCTGAAATCAAGGGGCGAAATTGCTTAGGACTCAAAGGGGCTTCTCATATCTAGGATGCTGCTGCATGGTATATTTATTGTTCAGATGTGCAATATCAAGCTCAAATGTGTGTGTATATATAATAATATAGTTAAGAGTGTGGGAATCAGTTGTGATCTTTAGGCCACTACTGGTGGAATGATCTCACTGAGGGCGGTGGGATTATTCTGGAGTAAATCATATTGGAGTTATAGCCGGTGCTAATTTTCTCATAAAGAGCCATTTGTATGGTGCTTTCCTTTCTTTTCATGAAATTGATTTGGCTGGCAGCGGGTGGCTTTTGAAGCTGGCCGGTTGCTTGTAAAGACATAATGTGTTATGGTGATTTCAGAAAAATTCTCCGCATTCTTACAGGAGAAAGTTTATAAATGCACAGCAGCTGCCCAGCTGCCATGGTCCTGATATCCTCGTTGCCCTCTGGACGTCTTCTGAGCCAATCTGTCGGCGGCGGTGTGTTTACAGAGTATGAACTTCACTTTGTAATCCACGGCAGACCCTTTCATATCAATAGACTGCCGATGTTCCAAGGCTGTCTGTTATCTTTCGGCAAGCATGTAGATAACAAGTGTGAGAAAGGAAAATTGTGCTTCACAAGCTGGAAAAGGAAGGCAATTGTTCTTTTACAAAGACGCAGAGCTAATTTTTAAAACATGCATCTCTTTAGACTGTTGAAGAAGAACAAACAAGAAATTCGCAGATGTGAACTTGCCAATGCATGTGGGGAGTGCAATAATTTTTTCCTCTTCCACGGTGAATGCATCTAGATTTTTGGTTCATAGTAAGGGGATGTTCACAGTAAGATGTCTAAACAGCGATAGCCCTTCTGATCCAGAATTTGTGGTCTGTGAATGATTGAACGGAGGCTACAAATTTGCATGTCTGCAATTTTACCATGCAGTGGGGAAGTGGTGGGAGAGGATTTTGCTATCTGATGCAAACAGAAACCTCTAGATCTCTGAGTGCACAAGTTAGGAAAAATGCAAATAGCATTCATGGAGGTGGTGATGAGGACAGGGGGGCACACTGTGATCAAAGCAGGCATGAAGGGAGAATTTAACTCTTCCCTGTTGCAGTCTCGAATAACAGCCTTCCTCTGAGGCTAGTATCTGCTTTTGGGGGAAATCTATTGGCTCCAATGGGTGATTCCCCCCTCCCAACACAAATATCAAGTTTCATTGGAGGGATCTTCTTCAAGACTGCAACAGGGGACGAAATAAATCTACCATCCAGGCCAGCTGTAGTCTGACCATTATCAGTCTCCCTCAGCTGATGCTATTTGCATCAAAAAATCCTAAGCATTAAACATAAAGATGAGTCTAATTTCACATCTAGCCTGACCTTCAATTTGACTGTTGCTGTTGTTGTTGTTGTTGTTATCTGAGGAAGCTCCTAGCCCACACTGTTATGAAGAAGCTGTGAAATGAATGAGAATGCTTACTGAGGGTTCAGAAAGTGGAAATGGGATTCCCAGTGACGTCCACAATTTCTGATATTTTAAGAGATACGGGTGGAAGGATGGGCGGGAGGTGATGGTAGCAAACAGAGTGGGGGGTTTGGGCTTGTCGGGGGACAGCTGATCTGGGTCTCAACTTATGACATCATCATTATGAGACTCCATCCTTTTAACTGTTGTCTACCATAAGCCTTTGTGAAAACTGAAGCTATATATTTGGGCGATAGACAGAGAACCTGAGTGGGAATGTGAGACCAACATTCTGCACCAGAAGCAAAGAAACTGGTCAAACGCAGGTTGTATTGTAATGCAGCAAATTATTGGACGTTAAACTCGAGGCAGCTCATAACGTAGTAAGCCATGATCCAATTATGTGTGCTGAGTAACCTTAGAAAAGGCACAATTCCTCAAGGGTACATGGTGGATGTCTGATTCCCAACATTGCCCTAGATTAGATTTACTGAATATCCTGTCTTCTCAGAAAGCTCTAGTAGCGGTTTACAACCTGAAGCCTTGGATGTACTCCTATAGTTCAGTAGTCCTTTGTCATTTCCAGTTGTTATAAATTGAGATGTCTTCAAAATGTAATGAAAGCCGCTGCTTATAAATAACTAAATCATGGCAGCAAAGCCCAGGTGTTCAGATATGTATTATTCACAAAGTAGCCCCTAATGGCAGGAAAATACAAAACCCCACTGAGGAGTTTTATGTTTTTGTTCCCGTTTGTTAAAACAAGTCATTGTCATGAACCGTCCTGACAGGTCCTGGAGTGACATTATAACTGTTCTCCCCCTCCCCGGAAATGTTTGGACTACAAAGGACGTTGGCACCAAGTAAGTGGCAACACAGCAGTGTCAAATCGTGTCACTTGCCTGTGGGGCGTGGAAATCTAGTATTTCTATATGCTGTTCACTGTTGCAATGTGTGTGTGGGGGGGGGGAACGAGTCTTACTTGGCTAGTGGAGAGACAATAGCGTTGGATGGATTTGCAGAAAAGCGATGAGGTAAAAAGAAACACATAAAAAATAAAGATTAAAAAATAAGAATAAAAGACACTACCAGATTAATAAAAAGTACAAAGAAAACTAAAGATGTCACCAGATAAAGGCATCAAAATGAAGATTAAAATTAAAAGGCACCACCAGATTCCATCAATATCTATCTTTCCATCTATCTCTTTCAGGGTTGGGGAACCTGTGATTCCAATTCCCATTAGCCCTGGTCAGCATGGCCAATAGTTAAGGATGATGGGAATTGTAGTCTGGAGGACCACAACCTCACCTGCCCTGATCTATATATGAGAGACAGAAAGAGATCAGACTTAGTAAAGGTATCCACAGTTTTTTTTTCTAGTTGCAGAGCCTGGAATCAAAGACATGAACTTTGCCCTGTGTCCTGGCTCAGGACCCTAAGAATACTTTCATGCAAATTGCTCTAAATAGCGGAGCACAATGTAACATACAAATATACCCATATACTTAAGAGGTATTGTCATGTAAATGCTAACACACACACACACACACACACACCGCCGCCATTCTGAATCTTTTTTATTATTATTTTATTGTTATGGTTTGGACAAAAGAAAAGCCGAGTGCTTTGTTCTCCTTGCTTTTGACAACAAATGGGACTAAGGGAAAGTGACTCGCTTGTGTGGGTTAAGTGCATGGCGCACAATCTAAAGAGAATATTTACGGCTGGGCTGAAAATAGGGCGGGGGGGGGGGAGAGAGAGAACGTAATGGTTGGAACAACAAGCTCTTTTATACAGCACAGCGGACAGAATCCCCTACGAGCTGGGAAAGGTTTGGGGAAGAAAGGGAGAAAAGAAGCTGGTGGTTTTTTGTTCCGCAGAGCAGTCTTTGTGGGGAGTAGCAGCTGGGTAAAATGTGTGTGGCTTCATCAGCATCATGAGTTGAAAAGCAGACCCCTGCCAGATAGGATGGCCGCAGCTGTGCAAAGGCTGCTCCATCAGTAGAGCACTTAGAGGCCATCTACTGTGGGCACCTGTTTGCCCCCCAGGTGGTGAAAGTGGAGCTGTTCAAAAGAAAACCTCCAGCAGGCCTCACATCTTATTTTTCTAGTTCTTTTCCCCCTGTCTGCCACTCCCTCCCTGGCTTATATATCCCATATTTTAATGTTTTGGAGGATGGAGTTGAAGTGGCGTTTCAGCTCCATTCTATTCCGTCCCCGAAACGTGTATCAGAAGTGAGCTGGAGTTTCCTATTGGTTCAAATGTCCAGTATGAAAGGTCCTTCGCGATGAGAGGAATACCTGAAGAGGATACATTATTTACTCCAAGGGCACATACTGGCAAATTCAGGTTGTGCGATTAGAGTGGATTTGGTAATATTGCTCAACAAACTAATTTCCCCTTTCCGTCCCCACACAAAACCCCCCACACTTTTTATGATAGGGAATGCGATGGCGAAATTCACTGGAGGGTGTGGGGTGACACTTGCTTGACACATCATATAATCTCTCCATGAACAAATAAGAATGCCTGCTCAATAAGTAGCCAGTGTAATCTGACCTCCCTGCAAACTTTGTGCAAAGGAATCAGGGGTGAATGTTCCACAAACAGGTCCATCAACGTAAGCTGTCATACCCAATGCAGTAGATCACCATGGTGCTTTGGATAGAGGCAACTTATATTCTACTTACCTTGTATGTTTTCACATCTCTAAGGCAATAATAGGTGGTGGTAGTGAATTCACTTTTAAATGGTTGTTGCCGTTCCTTAGACTGAATGTATTCAAAAAACAAAACAACTTGATTATGCAAGCACCACCATCTTTCATTAGAGGGACCCCTCTGCTCTCCAGGTGCTAACTCTTGGTGGGAAACTTTGAGGACCTTGCTGTTCTCTCTTTTGGGTTGGTCATAGAACCAGACAATGGTAAAGCTGGAAGGGCTCCTGAGGATCATCTAGTTTAACCCCCTGCAATGCAGGAATATGCAACTGTCTCATATGGGGATCGAACATGTTGCAACCTTGGCATTATCAGCACCACACACCAACCAAATGAGCTATCCAGGAAGCTATTATGCATTCAGTGGTCAGTGTTTGCCTGAGCTTGAGTCTGGTCTAAGGATTCTGAGTCCCTGTGTTCTGATTCAATACATGATATCCAATCACAGAACATTTCAGGATTTGGGCTATTAAGTACCGTAGTGGGTGGACATAGCAGACGACACAGTGATTCTCAGCCACCCTGCTTAAATAGTACTCAGTAACACGCAACAGTAACAACTCTCTCTAGCTACCCAGTCCATAAACGGCACTCTCAATCCTTCATTTGCATGTTGTGGACCTGAGTGAGAACTGCAGCCACGGTGGGCAGAGTGAAACTATATACACAACACCCCTAGTGGCCTAGGGTGAGAACTTCAATACATAACATGGGCCTTTGCCATTGGCCCTTAAACTCTTGAGTCGTGATTCGCAGCTTGGAAGTTTAGACAGCCAATCACGTAGGGAGTGGGAGCGGCCCAGGCCTTCGGAAATGTATATAAGCAGTTGCTTTGCCCCTGTTGTCCAGTTCTGTTAGTTCAATAAAGGTTCTTACTGTTATCACTGTGTATTGCCTCATGGGAACCCACCTACACTTCAGATGCCACACTGTTTCATTTCCAGTCAGTGCATATCCCACAACCTCCTGATAAAATCCCACAACATGTTTTGGTGGTTTATTTTTGTGCTGCCTTTGTTGCACTATAGCCCCTCCGGACAGCAATAATGTGGTAGCATTTGGGAAGCATAACAGAACAAACTGAAGTATGACAAATCCACTACTAATGCACTATTATTGTGTCAAGATTATATTGCAGAATACACCCACAATAAAACAACCATCTGGAGGCAACCTGACTCTTCCTGTCTTTTGCTCTAGAATTACAGTAGATGGAAATCAATGTGTCTATGTGCCTACATAGTTGAAGACTACATTAAGTTATCACAGAAAAGAGCAGACCTATTTCCTTTCCTTTTCCCATTTCTGTCTTTCTGATCTATTGATGCATTACCTGTGGCCATCAAAGCAACCCGGGTGTTCTCAGAAGTCATATAAATGCTGTGCTGTTAACACAGAAATGTCTATTCGAGAGGGGATGAGCAAATTCGGAAACCAACACACGTCTTCCTTCTAAAATAGATACATGGCTTGTCATTAATCTAAGACTCCTGAGACGGTGCCCTTCTCTTGTTAAAGTACAGTAGTAAATGGTTTGCAGAGGTCATGTTCTTTTAAATTATGTGTATCTTTTAAAGCATATTTACATTGCTGATCCAGCCGAATCAGTAATGTTTTGCTGCTGTCATTAATGGGAAATCAATTTCCACCTTAAACATATTATGAATTAAAAAGAGAAAAGACTCTTAAGAGGGCCTTTAGAGATGCCTTTTCCATTAGTAAAGCTGTATGTTCACTTTCCTCATGTCCTGTTCAGCTGGATATGTCCTCCTGATACAAGCGTTATTTCTGTAACTTTCCTCCCTAATCACGATAGTTATAGGCATGTCTTGCTTAGGGCACTGATGTAAATTCCAGGCATACTTTTAAGTGCTTAGATTGTAAAGTTTGCTGAGTCAGAACTCTAGAGAGCAGCAGTGACTTAGCTGGGTGCTCCATATGGAGCAATACCATCTGACACGTGTGAATACCAGAATCACATGGGTGAAGCCAACTGAGCAGGTCTTTCATACTCATTTGTCTTCCTACCTCTCAGAAAGACTCCTACAATTGACCTTGGCAGTGAGGTTCTGGAAGTAGGTTCCAT
This sequence comes from Lacerta agilis, assembly GCF_009819535.1. Classification (NCBI taxonomy): domain Eukaryota; kingdom Metazoa; phylum Chordata; class Lepidosauria; order Squamata; family Lacertidae; genus Lacerta; species Lacerta agilis. Next base: position 114,650,552 of record NC_046312.1, on the reverse strand, counting down.
GCTTTTATGGGTGTCATACCCTCTAACATTTCTCTGATGAAAATAGAGGTGTGTAATAATAATAATAATGATAATAATAATAATAATAATAATAATAATAATAATAATAATAATGATACCGGTAATAATTTCTACCCCACCCATCTGAATGCATTGCCCAAGCCACTCTAGACAGCTTGCAACATACATAAAAACATAATAAAACATTAAACATTTAAAACCTTCCCTATACAGGACTGCCTTCAGATGTCTTCAGGTTGTATAGTTATTTATCTCCTTGACTCGAGGGGGGTCACATAACTCCATACCCTCCAACATTTCTCCGATGGAAATAGGGACGTCCTAAGGAAAAGTGGGATATTCGAGGATCAATCAGAATCCAGGATGGCTTCTGTACACTAGGAACACTTGGAGGATCTGTAAATACCTGAATCGGGTAGGTGGAGCCTAATCACATAGGCCTGTCATATCCAATCAATGCCTCCTTTATATGACTTGCCACACAATTCTACACTATGTAAAGGTATAAGGTAAAGGACCTCTGGACGGTTAAGTCCTGTCAAAGGCGACTATGGGGTTGCGGCACTCATCTTGCTTTCAGGTTGAGGAAACTGGCGTTTGTCCACAGACAGCTTTCCCGGTCATGTGGCCAGCATGACTAAACCGCTTCTGGTGCAACGGGACACCGTGATGGAAACCAGACCACATGGAAATGCTGTTTACCTTCCCGCCGCAGTGGTACCTATTTATCTATTTGCACTGGTGTGCTTTCAAATTGCTATGTTGTCAGGAGCTGGGACAGAGTAATGGGAGCTCACCCCGTCACGGGGATTCAAACTGCTGACCTTTCGATCGGCAAGCCCAAGAGGCTCAGTGGTTTAGACCACAGCGCCACCTCCCTTGGCCTGAAAGCGAGATGAGCGCCGCAACCCCATAGTCACCTTTGACTGGACTTAACCGTTCAGGGATCCTTTACCTTTACCTACACTATGTAGCCTTCTAGGATCATACAATGAGATATGGCTCTCATTCAGCTGCGGGTTGGGGTGAAAGGGATCTCTGTAGCCTACCAAAAATCAAACTATTGTTTGAATTCTGGGTGTGCATGTGCGTGACATTTGCAGTCCTGCAGCTGTCTCAGTGGATGTCACCTGCAGTTGGCAGTCTACACAGATTGCCTCTAAAATGGCTGCCATTTGTGGGGAAAGGTCGTGAGACACAGGGAGAATAGGTCGTGAGAAAATCTAACTAAAGGGAGCCTCTGGAGAAAGTTTGGTCATATAAACACACCACTGTGCTCTAAATCCTTTCCTCATCCCCTCTGCTAAAATGGGACTGTTTATCATCTCACCTAACAACACAGTGTGTCTCCTTCACTCAGAGTACAATGGCTACATCTATTGCCTCCCTTCATTTCCTAGGCATGAGGGCAAATAAGTCCTCCCTTATCTCAAGAGCATCAGATGTTGACAGCTCAGCTTATTTTGGAAGGCAAGCCCTCTGTGTGTAATGTCTGACTGTCTGAAAACATGTTTTGCATCAAATTGCCCTATTTCCCTTATTTTAGCAGATGAAAGATCTTCTTCCTGTTCCCAGTGTAGTTTTTTTCTGCCTGAATATTCTACTGTTTAATTTTAATTCTACCTGATTTTGATTTGATGGGCAGATTGTCTAAACAAGTACGATGTGTCTGATGGATGACCACATGTTTGTTGAGAGATAATCTCAATAATCAGTGTTTTTCAAGTCAACACAGATCTTTCCAGAAGAACCTCTTTTCTGTATGTAAGTTTATATGATGGTTAATTCTGTGGACACCAGTTTTCATTAATGACAATGCTTTGGATTTCATTTGGTTTATATTCTTTATTTGAAGAAATACAATAAAATGTTGTGGGAAATAATTGGTTTTAAGCTAGTACTATCTGAAAGAATACAGAACAAGACACAGGTCAAGACTTGTCAAGCATTCTGCATTACTGAATGAGTCCTCCTCTGCCAAACTTAATTCACACTCAGTATATATTACTCAGTATTCTGGATCTCTTATGACTACTTAGCGCATATTATGCATACCTTCCAGGTAAACATTTGCTCTCCATGTCTCACCCTGCGGTTTGGTTAGCTGGGATATAAGCCGCCCCACCTTTTTTCCAGAAAGCAATCAAACAGCTTTGGGTTCTGACAGTATCTTAGAATGGTTTTCTTTAGATGCCAACAAACTGTTTTTGAGTGTCTGGATTCGCGTCTGTCATTCCTGAAGATTTGCAATGTTGTGCTCCTCAACAAAGACATGGGTTGCGGTGTAAAAAACCCCACCAAAATTATAGAACTGATTGTTGTTGGGTTTTTTTTGTATATTTACAAAATGCATTACACGAACTGAGGGGAAAGTAATTTACCATGAGATATACAGAACTATACTGTAACTCCTAAAAACTGGGTTATTCAGACAGGACTTTACAATGTAATTTTTTTTTTTTTACCAACCAGTATTTACTTATACTTTTACAGATGGTTTGATTAACCTTACTGTCATTTTGTATGCTGTACACTGTCTTGCTGTAGTTTTATGAAAGTGTACACTATAAATATTTCAATAAGCAAAGAGATAGGTAGATAGCATACAGGCGAACTTACGCCAGTGTACTGGAAGAAGCAAAGATCACCAGTGTCGAAGCAATAATTCTTCAACATCAGCTTCGTTGGACTGGTCATGTTGTGCGGATGCCTGATTATCGTCTTCCAAAGCAACTACTCTATTCCAAATTTTAAAATGGAAAGCGTAATGCTGGTGGTCAACAAAAGAGGTTTAAAGACTCTCTCAAGGCAAAACTAAACAAATGTAATATAAACACCAACAACTGGGAAACACTGGTCTGCGAGTGCTCCAATTGGAGAACAGCCTTTACCAAAGGTGTCATGGACTTTGAAGACGCTCGAATTCAGGATGAAAGGGAGAAGCGTGCTAAGAGGAAAGCATGTTTGGCAAACCCTCACCATGATCAACTCCCGCCTGGAAACCTATGCCCCCACTGTGGAAGGATGTGGGGATCCAGAATTGGCCTCCACAGTCAGTTACGGACTCACTGTTAAGACTGTGATCATGGAAGACAATCTTACTCGGCTACGAGTGATCGCCAAAGAAGAAAAAGAAGAAGCTTCCTTCTCACATCTGCACGCTACAACTGAAGGAGCCCAGTGAGAAGGAGGCAATGAAGTTCAAAGCCATGGATTGCAAGGAAACAAAGATATGGAGTTAGGTAGGCTGTATGGAAGTGAGAGCTGGACCATAAAGAAGACTGATCGCCGAAGAATTGATGCTTTTGAATTATGGTGCTGGAGGAGACTCTTGAGAGTCCCATGGACTGCAAAAAGATCAAACTTATCCATCCTTAAAGAAATCAGCCCTGAGTGCTCACTGGAAGGGCAGATCCTGAAGTTGAAACTCCAATACTTTGGCCACCTCATGAGAAGAGAAGACTCCCTGGAAAAGACCCTGATGTTGGGAAAGATGGAGGGCACAAGGAGAAGGGGACGACAGAGGATGAGATGGTTGGACAGTGTTCTCGAAGTGACTGGCATGTGTTTGGCCAAACTGTGGGAGGCAGTGGAGGATAGGGGTGCCGGGCGTGCTCTGGTCCATGGGGTCACGAAGAGTCGGACACGACTGAACGACTGAACAACAACAACAACAACAACAAGGCTGTTGAAAAGGCAGGCATGTAGGCTGCATACATACTGTACATTTAAAGCAATCCCCACAAAGAATGCTGAAAGCTATAGTTTGATAAGGGTGCTGGGAATTGTAGCTCTGTGATGGCTAAACTCAGTGCTTTTTTTCTTAAAAAATGTTTAGGGGTACTCTCATTTTCCCACTCATACTGAAATACTGCCCCTCAATGAGGCCAAACTTAGATTCACAAAATGTGTACCCCTGCGTCCCCCCAGGAAAAAAAGCACTGGCTAAACAACAGTTCCTAGAACTCCAGTGTGTGGGGAAGGTGTTTTAATTGTGCTTTAAAAGTAGGGTGTGTATGCAGACTTTGGCTCTCTCTTACTGTGATGGGTGCTTCTGTGTCTCAGAACTTACGATAAATATCGCAGCATCCTCTTTAATCCAATCAGTTGCAAAAAAGGGACATTTTTCCTGCTATCATCACTGGGATCTCCACACAGCCTGTTAAGTTTACTTTTGCTTTGTGAGCATCCCAGACAGGCGTTTAATCAGAAGTTTCAGTTCCCTGTGTCCAAGACTGTGCTTTGGTTCAGTGCAATTAAACCAAATCTAATCTTAAAATAGGTCTTCATCCCAGATAAAACCAGCATTAGCGCACAGAGAGGTAATTCTTTGCTTTCCAAAGAGCAATAATGACTGAATATTAAAGGCAAACGACATGGAGTCCAGTACATCAAACCTCTAATCTACTTAGCAGGATTGTGTTGTATGGTTTACATGGAATTAGAAAGAAATGCAATCACCATTCCATTGCTTGTGAGGGATACAGTATTCAGTGGAGCCCATGGGATGCCACTTAAAATGCTGTGGTGGTGATTCTTAATAGCTCCAGTCTTGTGAACCAAAATTATTTCAGAAAGTGTCCATCACTCATACCTGTTATTATCCCAGGCATGTATTAAAGCTGATGTGGGGTAGGGAGAAGGAGTGGTCATTTGGCTACTTCCTATGGTTTATTGAAACAAGCCAGGGAGGAACCATTGTTTCTGACCATGGCTTATTCAAACTAACCATGGTTATCCTTGTCATATGTAACAACAAACCATGGTTAATTCTAAAATGGAAGCTGCTGCTTCCAATCTCCTCCTCACAGCTCCTCTTCCCCATCAAGGTGCATAGGACTCAGTTATGGATGGCCATGTTATTTTGAGGCGGAAAATCACACAAGTGCCTCTCCTTGGGAGCAGAAACATTCTGATAATGGAAAAGTACCGGTAACAGTTTGCTTCCCTTGATTCTGTTTGATTCACGTTCAAGATCAGCTGCCTCTAGGAAATACACACACCCGACCCAAAGGCACTGTGGCCAAGTAATTCATTTCTACCTCTTGTTGCTTTCATCGGAAAGAAGATAAAATTTCTTCTTATTATAAAACCTTATACAGTTTAGACTTAGCTGCATTGCTCCTCCCCCCATGTTGACAGTCTCTAGACTAAAGAAACAGAAATGCATGTGAATCTCACCCTTCCCAAAAATTTGCATTTATTGTTCCTGTTGACTTACTGTAACCTTTCTGAAAATAAAAAGGAATCACATCTCTCCCCACCATCTTCCATTTGTCTTTTCCCTTGTTTAGCCTGTTATTGGGAAGCTGGCTTGTTTCTTTGGAAAAGCAGTAGCCCATTCCAGAAGAGTTTCTATAAAATGTATCCCAGACCCAGTCTGACTTTTGCACATCACTTGCTAGCTGTCCAATTAGCCACCAGTTCTGATTCCCAGGCTTAGTTCAGCAAACATTGATCTGCTGCAGCAGGGCTGTTCTCAATGCTCCTCAGACATATTCCCATGCTTTTCCCTATGATGGTCCTTCTACATAACTACCGTGTTGGTTGGATTAAGACCTAGTGCAAAGCTACTGAAAGAAATGAGGACTTGGGTGTTAATTCTCTGTTCGGATGAGCTGAACAAAAGAGCTGGTAAAGGAACGCAGCCTCTATTTTGCCAACTGCAGAATGAAAAATGGACTCAAAGTGTGAGCTGTGACTCCCATCCAAATATAAGGCGTTCACATGGAAGTTAAGTTTCTTTCCACTCAAAAATCCCAGAGTTTCGAAGCATTAGCCATGCCCCACAGTTAAATTAATCAAGGCTTCTTTTGGCAAATTCCTGCTCCACCTACTTTTCTGGCAAGAGAGAGCTTAAAAGCAAATGGAGAGGCCTGAAAACTGGAAAATATGAACATTGTGAGTGGTTTATTCAATCTAAAAGGAAAAAAACCCACACCAATATATATCTTAATTTAAAACGTTCTTAGGCACACAGTGCAACGAAGTGGCATTTTGTAAAATGGCATTAAATGTAAAAGAAATTAAGGAGAGCTTGCTAAATCGGAACAGTGGCCCTCCATCTAGTTCTGTATCCTCGCAGTGGCCAACCAGATGTCTGTGGGAAACGCTCAAGAAGGGCATGAGTGCAATGACACTTTCCTCTCCTGCGGTTTTAAGCAACTGGTACTCAGAAGCATATTGCCTCTGACCGTGGTCATCAAGGTGAGTAGCCACTGATAGACTTATCCTCCACAAATTTGTCTAACCCTCTTTGAAAGCCATCTGAGTATCAAGATCAGGGACAGCCTTTGAACTGAGCAACAAGAAGCAGTCGCTTCTCATATAAGATTACAGAGAAGGCACCATATTGCTGCATCCAGTTGCCATCTGTCTGTGTATCACTGGAGGGGGTGGTGAGGAGGGTAGGAAGGAAGGATATTGTTTCTGGTTAAGTCAAGTGTGACTTTGGTTTACGGTAATTCAGAGATGGGGAACCTGTGGCTGTCTTACTCTGCGCAAGGGTGGCCTTGACTGAAAGCATCAGAGAATGATTGATTGATTGATTGATACCTTTACCTCCTTATACCATGCTGCCTTTCTGTGGGCTCATGCAGATGTAGTAGGTTGCCTCATTTCAAGAATAAAAAATATCTGAAGGAACCCAGTTGACCCCGATGAGGCCTTCATGACACATCTGAAGGCAGCCCTGTTTAGGGACGTTTCTAATGGTTGATGTTTTATCGTGTTTTTAATATTCTGTTGGGAGCCGCACAGAGTGTCTGGAGAAACCCAGCCAGATGGGTGGGATGTTGTTGTTGTTGTTGTTGTTGTTGTTGTGATATTGTTGTTGTTGTTTCCATTGTTAAGCACCCTCTTTTATTATTATTTCCATTGTTAAGCACCCACTTTTTGTCCTCAGTCTTTCACCACATTTTCCAATAGCCATGTTTTGCAGACACTCAAAGTATCCCTATTTTCCAAATTTACAGACGCCGTCTCAGTTTCTGATTTTATCCTGGAATGTCCCGCTTTTCCTTAGGACATCCCAATTTTCCTTAGGACATCCTTAGGACATCTCCCAATGTTGGAGAGCATGGAATAAGACATCTCTATGTTCATCGGAGAGATGTTGGAGGGTATGTTTTTGCTGCCTCTTGCCTTTTTATCATGACCATTATTGTTCCTGCTGTCTACCAAAATATAAACACTGTGCTATCACAACTTCCTTTCACTGGAGCAGCATAAAGAAAGGCTGACTGCAATATGGTTTCAGAAGGGGGGAAACCATGAAGACAAGCCTTTCGTTCACCTGTTTACAAGCTCACGGCCGTGTATTTGTCAGGAGCAGAAATCAAATCAAATAGTGAGGGAAGGTGTCTCTCAGAAACACCCAAATAATTTTGTTTCAGCGTCCCCATCCCTCCACCAGGGAAACCGAATATAGGTTTCCAATCGTTTTATAAAATGGTTGGGCAGATGACAAAACGACGTTACATGCAGGAAACAACTGCTTCCCTTCTCTCCTTTTTGGGCATTTATATAAACAGCAGTGTGACTGTTACATAAAGCCAAGGGCCCTCCCCTTTATAGCATTTTTCATTGTTTATCTTATGCCAGCCACAATAAATACCACCACCGCTTCCCTTCCATTTATTTTCAAAGAGTTTATCTACTAGGAGCAGTGTAAATAGGGAAGATAATAATTTATAAACTGTGTGAGACATGTATGTAAAAAAGTTCTCAAGAACAATCAAAGTAACAGTTAGCATAGGATGTTTACAAGAGCAATTTGTTCCCTGGTTTACAGCGAAGACGTTTTCAGGTGTGGTGGCTTATTAACCCTTATAGGGCTTGTTTGAGAGTCCCATGGACTGCAAGAAGATCAAACCTATCCATTCTGAAGGAAATCAGCCCCGAGTGCTCACCGGAAGGACAGATCCTGAAGCTGAGGCTCCAATACTTTGGCCACCTCATGAGAAGAGAAGACTTCCTGGAAAAGACCCTGATGTTGGGAAAGATTGAGGGGACAAGGAGAAGGGGACGACAGAGGATGAGATGGTTGGACAGTGTTCTCGAAGCTACCAACATGAGTCTGACCAAATTGCGGGAGGCAGTGGAAGACAGGAGTGCCTGGCGTGCTCTGGTCCATGTGGTCACGAAGAGTCAGGCACGACTAAATGACAACAAGGGCTTGTTCATTTCTCCAGAATCCAGAAATGACCTCTTCCTTGCCTTCAGAACCTGTCATCCAGACAGCTTATTATGATCTCATCATGGACATGAAGTGAATGGGGGTGAACATACCCTCCAACATTTCTCCGGTGAAAACAGGGACACACTATTCCAACAAGCTAACCCTGTTGCCTGCCCAGATCTCTCATGCATGCAACTGCATTTCTTGGAACCAAGCACTTTGTTTCAGTGCCTGCCCCTTAGCTTGTAATTTCAAACATTTCCCAATAAAAATATTAAGCTATTTAGACAGTAAAGCAGTTGCTCATGTGATAATCAGTTGCGGTTGCACAATCCTTAAATGAGCAGTGTAGTGGAAACATGTTAGTTACGGCGGCAATTACCTTGGGCTGTTCAGTATTTATCTAGGCATATGCTAGTCAGCCAGTGGAGGAAAAAAAAACTATTTTGACTCGTGCAATAACTAGTCAGTCAGGGGAATAACTGCAGGTTGGTTGCTTCCAGTTCAGGTTTGCTGTTGCTTTGTTAGCAATTTAAGAAATCAGACCACGCTCAGACTTGAAACAACCATGATGAAGCTGTCAACAAAGTGTTGTCAAAAATAGATTCCGCTTTATTAGACCTAGAAGTACAGGCAGGAAGTAACTTTAAATCCAAATGGGACACCGTTTCCAGTACTGTACTTACTCAGGAAGTTTGGGAATCAGATCTTTATAAATGGCCCAGAAACTTCTTCCTTTTTGAAGTTAGGCTGAGCAAAATATGTTTGTTTGTTTTTTAAGATAATGCTGGCAGTGTGGTAACTCAGTAGCTGATTTTTCTTCCTATATTACTGTATATTTCCACTCATCTGTCGTCACACTGAGGACTGAGTGTGGATGCATCCACAGCCCAGGAGGCCTTCCCATTCTTCCTCTGCTGCCACTGCCACCATTGGTGAGGTGAAGGGAATGAAGGAGAGAAGCTCTTTCTTGTATTTGTCCGCACCTCCTCCCTGCCTCTGCTCCTGCTGAGAATGATGCAGGTGGCGCTATCGTCTAAAGTTAACCACTGAGCCTCTTGGGCTTATTGATCAGAAGATTGGTTGTTCGGATCCCCATGACGGGGTGAGCTCCCGTTGCTCTGTCCCAGCTCCTGCCAACCTAGCAGTTCGAAAGCACGCCAGTGCAAGTAGATAAATAGGTACCACTGTGGCAGGAAGGTAAATGGCGTTTCCGTGCGCTCTGGTTTCCCTCACAATGTTCCGTTGCGCCAGAGGCGGTTGAGTCATGCTGGCCACATGACCCAGAAAGCTGACTGTGGACAAACGCCGGTTCCCTCGGCCTGGAAGTGAGATGCGCGCTACAAACTCATAGTCACCTTTGACTGGACTTAACTGTCCAGGGGTCTTTTACCTTGAGGATGACAAGAGATAGAAGCCTGTATTTCAAAACCCTCACCAATACATTTAAAGCACATCAAACACATTTAAAGGACGCGACTTCTGCCAAAGAATCCTGGGAACTGTAAAGCTTGCTTTTATTTTATTTCATAAAATTTATATACTGCTAAATTGTTGTTGTTGTAAAAAACACCCTCTTAAGGGTGCTGGGAACTGTAGCTCTGTGAGGAGAAAACTATAGATCCTCAGGATTCTTTGGGGAAAGTCATGTTTTTTCAATGCATGTCAGAGGAGCTTTAAGTGTGTGGTGTGGATCTGCCCATAATTATGTGGCTATTGAGTGACTTTTGTGACTGTGAACCAGGTCATACTTACCTGTCTGCCTAAGTTGTTGTTTCCCCCTCTGTACTCCATGCCTCTTTCTACACGTCAAAATATTTAGCAGTTTTAAAAGTGGGCTGCATATTTTGACAGAACTTCCATAATGTTTTCTGGAGTCTAGAGCCATTACTAAATGAGGGCAAAATGCATTGCTTGATGTCTATACAGTGGTACCTTGGGTTAAGAACTTAATTCGTTCTGGAGGTCCGTTCTTAACCTGAAACTGTTCTTAACCTGAAGCACCACTTTAGCTAATGGGGCCTCCCGCTGCCGCTGCACCGCCAGAGCACGATTTCTGTTCTTATCCTGAAGAAAAGTTCTTAACCTGAAGCGTTATTTCTGGGTTAGTGAAGTCTGTAACCTGAAGCATATGTAACCTGAGGTACCACTGTAATGTTCTCAGCTCCGAAGGCAGGCAGAGGGCCTTCTCGGTAGTGGCGCCCGCCCTGCGGAACGCCCTCCCACCAGATGTCAAGGAAATAAACAACTACAATGGAACCTCGGTTGTCAAACGTAATCCGTTCTGGAAGACCGTTCGACTTCTGAAATGTTCGACAACCGAGGCTCAATGGGTGGTCGGCAAATCCCATTGAGAAATCTGAGAAACGCACCTCGGAAGCCGTTCAACTTCTGAGGCGCATTCAAAAACGGAAGCAATTACTTCCAGGTTTTTGGCGTTCGAAAACCCAAATGCACGGCTTCCGAGACACTAGAAAACAGAGGTTCCACTGTATCTGACTTTTAGAAAACATCTGAAGGCAGTCCTGTTTTGGGAAGTTTTAAAATGTTTGATGTTTTATTGTGTTTTTAATATTCTGTTGGGAGCTGCCCAGAGTGGCTGGGGAAACACAGCCAGATGGGTGGGGTATAAGTAAATAATAATAATAATAATAATAATAATTTTGATGGTTCTCCATATTTGTCTGTTAATGCCTACTTTTCTTTTCAGGAGGTATTTCATGTGCAGCATTACGGTACATTAGACCATTAGGCTATGTAGATAGGCTTCTGAATACATTATTTATTCTCATTATTAATACCTTACATCAAAGCCTCAGTGACTTACAATGAAAATAACTATCAAATGAGTATACAAAATATAAATACACAACAATCTTGATATATTCCAGCTCATTCAGACTTTCATCATTGGTTAAATGATCAGCATTATGGTGTGCAAATGTGTTGATTACAACTAATCAAAGCAGAAATGGAGTGCTGTCAGAACTTCTTTATTGTTTCAGAAAATGGTTTGAATTTACCATTCAGATACAAGCCCCCACATACAAACAGCCAAGGGAAAAATTAAGAAGAAAATGACAGGCTGCTATTGTCTGCTCTCTACAACAGAGTTCCATTGTATGGCTTTTCAGCGCTGGTTCTTCCATTAAAAGGGACAGCTTTAAAATCTTTCTTAATTCAGTAGAGGAAATGTTACATGGGTCAATACTGGAAAATTTTAGGTTTGTGAAAGAACAAGTCTTTCCCATCCATCCCACAATCCCCTCTTCATTGATGAGGTCGAACAATTGAATAAACTTGGGAGACATGCCCAGGTTTCTGCCGTCTAAGCCCAAAACGTAGCAGAACTTGAAAAGGAGAACGCAGTAGAATGATCATTGTTTAAAATCCGATCTATCAGAGCAGCATTGATGGCATGCAGAACTGCTCTCCAGTACCTTTGAATGATATTCAACGTTAGGCAATTACTGAGTGTGGTACAAACAATGGAATGACGTATTCCTATCAATGAGCCAACTCAAATTATCTAAAAGCTTAATCTTTGCTACGCCTTTAACCCATTCCCGTTAGATAGGCACTTCATAATTGAAAGGACCCTTACAAGAAATGGGAGACTATCTAGAAACTGCCCCTGCAAACTTCTCTTCCTAATAATGAAGTTTGGACAAGCTCTGCTGAAACTAATGAAGTCTGCAAAGCCACCATAGTGCCTGACGAATTGCTCCCATAAGGTTTCAAGTTACCTGGTTGGATAGCCGCCAAATGCTTGAATTAGCTAAGTGGATTTCCATTTAAGCAGGTGGTCTATAAATTAGTCACTCAGTTTTTGATTAAAATTCTATTAGCATAATTATTCGTAACAACAACAACATTTCCTCCCGCTTTTCTTTTTTAGTAAAAGATTTTATAGATTTCCTAGAAACTGTAAGAACAGTACAATAAGGGTGGGGTGGGGAGGTGCTCAGAAATGCAAGCCCAAATCATCGTTTCCTCACTGAAGGACCACTTAGCATGTGTCTCCAGGCAGCTTCAGCTGCAAATCTCCACTTCTTAAGAAGGAAAAGGAGTCCTTATTCCAGCAACAGTCTTTTATCAAGAGTATCTCTCCACTGACATCCCTGTGTTTCATATATCTGAAAAAACAACACCAGATTTTTTTTTATCCTGACAGCTTTGATTTCTATTTCCTTCAATACCACAAACCAAATTCCCTTTATCATTTGACAACCCCGACAGATACAATAGTAGGAGAACAGATGTAGTCTAACAACATCTGGAGTACCATAAGTTCCACAGCTGTGGCTTAAGCAGGTGAAATTGCCTTAGTAGATACAGTCTTAGACTTGGACTGGAAAGACAGGAAAGTGCTGTGTTCCCAAGATGGCCGCAATGATGCACAGGCAACTAACTTGAGCAGCAACAAAAAAGAACAACAACCCTGCTCGCATGTGGCAAGTAATCTGCTCACATGATGACTTTAGCATGAGAGAGACATAATTTCACATGAGATGGCGAGGGTGCTACTCTTGGTCCACTTCGCAAGGTTGTTGTGCAGATGAAACCCCACATAAACTCCTTATGGCATTTTGAGGAAAACTTTGTAATGTAGCAGCTACATATAATTAAGATTTTACTGTTTACCAGAATGTATAATAATAATAATAATACCCCGCCCATCTGGATGGGTTTTGTCAGGGATTGGGCAGAGGAGGAATGGTGGAGACCACCTCCCCAGCCTGACCCATCTAGAGAAGAAAAAGATAGCTCAGAATTACAACAGGGGTTTGAGGGAGGTCACAGCTCAGAGGCAGGTGAGGAGGAAAGCTGGGAAATAATGTGAGAGGAGGAAGAAGATGCACCAGAGGGGGGGACAGCTGATGGACACAGTGTCTTTAGAAAGCATTCCATAACCCCTCTCTCCAAGAACCCAGCAGGCATTGAAAGTAGGAGAGCAGATAACTCAGAGGCAAAGGGCACATCTCAGCATCCGTTGTGATGATGCATGAAGAATGAGAGGGAGGGTGTGGAGACTCACTCGGGGCAATGCCATTACTCCAACAGGCTGCATTTCTAAGCCTCTCTCTGTGAATATTGAATAAAAAGCACTGGTAAGAACTTTCCTTGTCTTATCCGTTCCTGGCAACCTACTGTGGGGGTCAGATCCTCTGATGCCTGACAGGTTCCCCCAGCCACTCTGGGCAGTTTACAGCATATATAAAAACATAATAAAACATCAAGCATTAAAAACTTCCCGATACAGGCCTGCCTTCAGATGATTCAGCAGGACATGCCGTTTTCAAACTTGGGACTGCCAAGATAACAGGAATGTGGTGACGGAAGCACTTAAGTGGGAGCATTAGCAGTTGGGAGGGAGGGATAGTCTATCCCCCACCCTGCAGCCATCGCTCCTACCAGAATTTGCTCCCATCTGGGGGTGGAGGAAACCTAAAGGAGGGTAGTGGCAGCTTACTGGAGCACCTCTGATGCAACTGGCCTGCCTAGGTTGTTGCTCATGCAAAGAAGGAAGAAAAATGAACATTTGCCCCTTCCTCTACAGAGGTATCTACTAGATCAAAAGCCCTTCCTGGAGCTTTTGGGTTGTGTCCCTGTCAATATTTTAATTAAAACGTTCATTTAAGATCAGAGAGAGGTTTCTGTGAGATTTACAAGGATTCCACTCCCCCCACCCCACCCGCAACTGTCAGTTTCATGGAGATGAGGGTTGGGAAGACAGTCAAATAAATGGTGATGCAACATGGCAGGTAATGAAGAATTCCGGGGGGGGGGGGAGGTTAGGATTGTCAGCAACCGCACCCCCTCCAAGTCAGGATGCGGGCCAGCAAGTGGCGGAAGGTCTCCTGCACAAGTTGGAGGAACACAGCGACTGCAAAGCAGGAAAAGCACGGCTTGTCAGCGCATTAAGTGACGCAGATTCCGGAGTGATCATTAAAGCATTTGAAAACGAAACGTGTGTGATTTTGGCCTTAACCTGCATTAGCCCAAATGTGCTGACTCGGTGTGGTTTGCAGATCTGGCTGGCTGTGACTCAGTGAAAGTTAATCTGTTTTGATATTAAAAGACTGCTGGTTCATGACACTATTTGATTCATTAGAGACATTATTGCTTAACTCCTGTGATGTTATCTTCCACCCACTACAGGACTGGATAATAAGACACCCAGGGGCAGCGGTGTAAATACCTCGCATAGAAGCCACCTGAGGGCATGAATCCTCTTCATCTCTGGCGTGTGGAGACAGAGCACATCAAAATATTTAGGTGTTGGCTCGCTGCAGTCATGGTGAAGAAATGTCTTCCAGCAAGAAGGAAACCTCCGGCAGACATTTCGCCAAAATTCACTGACTGAATAAATCGCGAAAGCAACCAACTCGCTTTTGTTTCTACCCTTATCTGAAAGTGAGCATGACATCGATCTGTGCAGTGTTTTGTTTTTTTCAAGAGTTCTGCATTACACCTATTGAAGGGAGAAATGAACCAACAGGACTTACACTTATTTCCTGATCCAGATACTTGGATGTAAACATTTAGGACATACTTTTCCATCTATAAGACTATTTTTGGAGACTTGGATTTAAGAAAATGGGAGGAGATGGCACAGAGTTGTTGAGCTTATTTTTAGGGGGGATTGCCCAAAATCACTCAGCCAATCAACACCACCCATTCACACAGCAACCAATAACATGCACAATAGGCGCTGACAGCCTCGGCAGCAACCAATCAAACTTCCAACCTTCCTTTTAAAGAAAAAAACATAGTCTTATAAACGGAAAAGTACGGGAGGAAATGTGCTTTAAATGTATGGTATGTATGTAGCCTGGGATAGTTTGGGAGTGGTTTTCATGCTCAGGGATGATGGGAGCCACCATTGAATACCATCTAGAGGTTCACAGGTCACACATGACATTAAATAATCAAGCTGCATTGTACCAGTATATCAACGATGGACTGTTAATCTATTTGTGGGGAAAACTCTATGATGTGCCCAAGATTCTGAGAAGACTGAAAAGAAGACTAACAGAGTCTGTTCAAACCAGTAATTGTTGTTGTTGTTTAGTCGTGTCCGACTCTTCGTGACCCCATGGACCAGAGCACGCCGGGCACTCCTGTCTTCCACTGCTTCCTGCAGTTTGGTCAGAATCATGTTGGTAGCTTCGAGAACACTGTCCAACCATCTCGTCCTCTGTAACAAAAATATTATTTTTAACACTCAGATTTTGAGTGCTAAGACTTACAGGGGGAGCGTGGAGTTCCTTTGGGAATTGTCAACGTAACAACTGAAGATAACTTAGAACTTCCTTTCTGTTAAGGTTTGTTCTGAAACTATGAGGATTAGTTCTATATTCCAGTAACAGTTTTCTAGGTTTTGTCAAAAAGGCCATTAGAGTAAAAGCATAGGGAAGAGAAATATGGAGGAGTGGTGAAAGAATAGAACTGCTGCAAACCACTGTGTATTAATTGCTTCTCTTAAGACAATGGCTTTCCCGAATTGTCGTGAATGGGTCACTCAACCCCCGCCCATCGTTGGTGAGTCCTGCACATCAGTAATTAATGGTTGCTTTGTTACGACTTTGGCTGTAACGGATAAACTAGTGAATCACTTGAAGTCAGCGAAGCTCGCACAACTATTCCTATTGTCTGCCCTGATCCCATGAAACCCCTTATGCCAAACTGATTAGATT
Organism: Lacerta agilis; assembly: GCF_009819535.1. Taxonomy (NCBI): domain Eukaryota; kingdom Metazoa; phylum Chordata; class Lepidosauria; order Squamata; family Lacertidae; genus Lacerta; species Lacerta agilis. The sequence continues at coordinate 114,634,652 of NC_046312.1, read as the reverse complement.
TACTGTTCACTTGCTAAGCTTGTCTGTTCACAACAGCATAATGCAATCAAGCATTTTGAAGAGCGAAACTGGAGCTCCACAGAGAAATGGGACGGCCAGGGCTTCCTTACAAAGATTGTGTGTGTGTACGTTTATTCCTTTAGCCCTTTCCTCCTTTCATTCAGGACTGGCTGGAAGTTAATTTTAACCCCCCCCCCCAAAAAAACACCCCACACTCATACACTTCCCGTCTGGCATGTCTCTTTATTTGGCAAAGTTTTATTCCCTTTTTTTAAAAAAAAAAGTTTCTGGCATGAAATAGTGAATGGGCTTTGCTTGGCAGGGGGAGAGAGTGGAAATAAGCGCGTTATAAAGGAGGAGAGAAATAAGAAAAAAGCCAGCATTTCAATACAATGGCTGCTTAAAAAAGCCCTGTAACTAGGCCCCAACTCTGCAAAGATTTAGGTAAGCGAAACCTTTTAAGTACTGTAGATACATTGGCTGGAATAAAACTGCTTTTAGTGAAGAAATGTAATGGAAATAAATGGAAAACCCCTTTGGCCTTAAAAGTTACAGTTAGAAATAACTGGGTAGATAATAGCCAAACAAAGCTTAAGGTGGAAAACATAAAACAATAGAAAGCATTGAAAGCAAATGTACTCACAGAGGCCCCGATTCTTTGTTTGCATGTGTTTCACCAAAACAAGCAATGTTTGTGGTAAGGTATAAGTGAATGGGTGAACAGCAACAGTACTTTTTTTTCTGTTTTCACTCAACAGCCAGTTCTCACTTTAGATTATTTGAAGTATACACCTGAAAATGTAAATAACACAAATAAATAAATATTAGGCAAGCACCCCCATCGTACTGTTTTCAATGCCAGCTTTAAAAAAGAAAAAAAACGTACGGACAGGAAGACACATAATTTTATTTTATCTATTTGTTTTTAAAACTGTTGATTTTACGTGTATTCAATCATTTTATTGTGTCTACTTGTTTTCAACATCTGTTGATTTCTATCTGCATATCCTTAAGATTCTATATTTATTTTGCATGTACTGTAAACTGCTTAGAGGTTGGTGTTTTTAAATTAACCGTGCCAGGCATATAAATATACACGTTTGGACACGTCTGTCATGCAGGTACCCTCATCAAGATGTGAGAATGGTTGCAGCAGCTCCTAATTAAACATACACACACAAAAGTGGCAAAATCGAATTGTCCGACATGTAATGTGTGGGAGCAACGAGAGCTACTTTTGTCAATGTTGAAATGATGCTGATGTACTCATTGTGGCTGAATGTTATCAGATCCCTTCACAGGCTTCCTGTCTCCAGCCCAAACTCCCTGTCCTCACTTTGACATGACCTTGCCTCGTCTTCTGACCCTTGTTCCTCTTCATATCCCTGCTTGCCACGTGTGCCCTTCCAGATCTACTACAAAAGGACTTATTCTCCCTTAAACTGCTCCACCCATTCTCCCTCACTGCCCCCCCTATATGCATGCAGTGCCACACTGTCTCTCTCACTTCCTTTCAATTTGTCATGAGTTTGGACAGTCTTGATTTACTCTGCATTGATATATGCTATGGTTTTGCCTAAAGTGTCATGGTTGTGGGTGAGTGTTGGCGTTTTGACTGAAAAGCCTTCATTTCTCTTAAAGGCCTGGTTTTCCAAAGTTGACTTTGGGGGACAAGCTGACTTTCCCGGTCCAATCTCCAGCTGGGGGGGGGGCGGGGTGAACCTGCTACCATCTGAATGAAAACCAAGTGCTTTCCCAACAAGCTACAGCCCCTGCCCCAAAGTCCACATGCATTTCTGTAACTCTAACCCCACATCCTAGATGTAACTCCATCAAGATAACTAAAAGTTATCTATAGCACCATGAAATTCTCCTAAGCTTAAACAAGCGTAGAAATGAACTAGAGCAGTGTTTTCCAACCTTGGGTCTCCAACTGTTTTTGGACTACAACTCCCATCATCCCTGACCACTGGTCCTGCTAGCTAGGAATGATGGGAGTTGTAGTCCAAAAACAGCTGGAGACCCAAGGCTGGGAAACACTGACCTAGAGATTTTCAGCTTGCACTTACTGTGCTGTCGCAGTATTTTCTACCGAGGTTCTCAAAGGGACCCCCAAAACAAAACCCACTTCCACAAAATAATCTATGTACTGTAAACACGGAAGCGCTGAGAGGTTCACCTTAGGAGGTATCTGAATACTTAAATCCAAATATGTATTGGTATTGTCAGTGGTTTCTGACAGTCCTGTGCTGAAATGTAGACCCAGAGCGATGCTTCACAGTGGCGATTTATTATCTCCCAGACTCTCGTCTCGTGTAACACGACTGCCCCAGCTAACAGACCTCTTTGCATTCTGGTAACTAACGGCAACTATGCGGAGGTTTTGCTTACATGGGGAAATGAAGGCATTGTCCGGGGCAAATAGCTCAGACCTTCGTTTACCAAAAAAAAACAACACTCTCTGTGCTGCTGACTCAGTCCTTTGGCGGTTCTACTTTGGAAGGAGACGAGTCCAGTTGTCAGTGCGCTGTTCCTTTTGCAGCTTGCGTGCAAGGAAGAGAAAGAAATGAATGGAGCTTAGCACACTTTGAAAACAAACATTTTTTACTGTGGCTTGACACGGTCCGCTTCATGCTAGCATGAAGCAAGCACCGACATGCAGTGCAGAATGAATACCTCAGGCGCATACTTCATTTCAATGATCTTCTATTATGTGCTACCAAGATGCCCATCGTTATGGGGGGGAGGTGCTGCAGGATCAGGCCAGTGGTCCATCGAGTCCAGCATCCTATTCTCATAGTAACCAACTAGATGCCTATGGGAAGTCTACAAACAGGACCCAAGCACAAGAACACTTTCCCCTCCTATGATTTCTAGCAAATGGTGTTCAGAATGTCCCTATTTTCATGAGAGAAATGTTGGGAGGGTATAGAAACACACAGCCTCCAACCATGAAGGCAGAGCATAGCCATCGTGACTAATAGCCACTGATAGCCTTTACCTCCATGATTCTGTCTAATCCAAGATGGCGGCCGTCGCTGCCTCCTGTGGGAGCCAAATATCCCACAGTGCTAAGATGGCTACAGGACTCCCACCCACGATTTGAATGGTACTCAGAACCCTGGAATGCCAGATTGCAATTACTGACATTGAGAACAAACCTATTCGTTAGAGTTTTATTCTAAAATGCATTGATTGTAATCTAGGTTAGGGGGGGGGAATCGTATATTTGGTTTACGAACTCGTTTCACCTGCTTCCTGAAAGATACACAGCTGTGTGTTCAACATACACCAAGAAAATTATACACTTCAGGCCAAATACATGTGCAAATGTGCTTTTTTTGTGTCCCTCTGACAGATGAAGACGTTAGCGATGAAAGAGACCATTCTTAAAGTGTATCCAGAAGGCAGATTGGAGTGCCTCATTTGGCTCCAGCTCCTTACCCACCTTTCCCCCCTCTTTAAAAATGAACATTTCAGCTTCAACCCTATCATTAGGCAAAGAATCGTTACATTGATGAGGAGAGCATTGCTGGCACGGCTACAGCTCAATATGGAAGCCCAGCAGGCCCACATCTTGCAGTGCGCTTGGCAGAGTCCCAGCATGCCAATAATAAACAGGCAGCTGAAAATCCAGCGATGGCAGGACACGTGTGAGCTGAAAAGACTCACAGCTTTCATCTTGCCGAGAGACCATCCTTGGCAACAATGACTTCCACAGAAACATATTTATTACTTAAAAAACAAACAAATGCTGTATCCTGCCATTTCTTTCCAAAAGAAGCTCACAATAAAAACTAATTAGTATTATTAGTAATATTAGTAATAATAATAATAATAATAATAATAATAATAATAATAATAATAATTTATTAGTCACTTTCAACCCAAAGGGTTTTCAAGAAACTTACATTGAAAAACTTATACAGAAATAAATTATGCCATGGGAAGAAAGGGGGAATCATATAACACATTAATATTCCATACAACATTGGAAAAACAAACAAACAAACATACCACATTACAACCAGGTAACTACAACTTTCTAGCCTTAGTCCTAATCTGTAAATTTTTATTTCCTATTGATAATTAGGAACCTAGGAAACTGAGTGAACTCTAGCTGGCTTCCCCTGAACAGCTGATACATTACAATTTATTTTGCTGATACCAGGAAAGCTTTTTTTGTGGTGGAAGCAAGCAAGAGGAAAGAAGCAAAGAGGTACCTAGGAAGTCGAGGAGCAGCTCCACATCGGATGCAGCAAAGGTATTTGCTGTAGGTAGAACACATCTGTCCTCCGGCAGATATACCAATTGCAATGGGGTCGGCCTTAAGTGCACATATAACCAGAGAACTGTGGGGAGATGTGTCTTGTCATTCGTACTTTAGGTGGTTGTTTATGGAGGCACCAGTGCAACACCCACTGAAGCAAACACAATTGCAGGGTCATGTGGTCCTAGGTTTGCGAGAGACAGTGAAGGATAGGCGTGCCTGGCGTGCTCTGGTCCATGGGGTCACGAAGAGTCGGACACGACTGAACGACTGAACAACAAGTGGTCCTAGGTTACCAGATAGTGAGCTCGTCCGTCCAACACATGAACCACAGAACCTTAAAACATTCATGCACTCATGTCACGCAGGCGCTGCCCAGGCAAGGCTCACAGGCGCATGCACACATAGGTGTGTAAGGGCACGTGCCCGTCATTCACACACCTCAGTTGTTTGCCGCAGGAAATGCCAGCAGAACACAGTCTGCAGCAAGGAAGAATGGCACCACTCAGAGTTACATATTGGTTTAGAATTTTTGGCTTGGCACAGGAGCATGGAATGTGTGCAAGGCCAGAAAGGAGCTCCTTCACGAGGGCATATTATTATGGCTTAGATTTCGCGGACGGCCAGTGTGTTGTAGGCACGGGAATCTCGGTCTAGGTGTGCTGAAATCCATGTTCAAATACCAACCTACCTACCCATGAAGGTCACTGAGAGGTCTTGGGCTGACAGGGTCTCCTTATGAGAATAAAATGTCTGTGGGCGAGGGGGAAGATTCATCACCTATGGGTGCCCTGAGCTCCTTGTAGGTGTGGGATATAAATAAATAAATAAATAGCCGCTACAAGTTGGGGGCTCACAGGGCTAACTTTCTAGACCACTATTCTACCTCGGTCAGACCACACCTGGAATACTGTGTAAAAATTCTGGGCACCCCAGTTTAGAAAGGATGTTGACAAGCTGGAACATGTGCAGAGGAGGGCAACCAAGATGATCAAGGGTCTGGAATCCAAGCCTTATGAGGAACTGTTGAAGGAGCTGGGTATGTTTAGCTTGGAAAAGAGGAGACTGAGAGGAGACACGATAGCCATCTTCAAATATCTCAAGGACTGTCACATGGAAGAGGGAACAAGCTTGTTTTTCTCCTGCTCTGGAGGATAGGATTCAAACCAATGGATTCAATTACAGGTAGGTAGCCGTGTTGGTCTGCCATAGTCAAAACAAAATAACAATAATAAAAAATCCTTCCAGTAGCACCTTAGAGACCAACTACTGTATATTCTGGCGTATAAGACTACTTTTTAATCCAGGAAAATCTTCTCAAAAGTCGGGGGTCGTCTTATATGCTGGGTGGAGAATCTGCGGTCGAGTATATCTCAAACTCTATATTTTAACTGGAAAAGTTGGGGTCGTCTTATACGCCCAGTCGTCTTATACGCCAGAAAATACGGTAAGTTTGTTGCATGCACACGAAAGCTCATACCAAGAACAAACTTAGTTGCTCTCTAAGGTGCTACTGGAAGGATTTTTTAAAATTTTTTAATTTTTATTTTGTTTTGACAATGGATTCAAGTTACAAGAAAGGAGATTCCGACTAAACATCGGGAAAAGCTTTCTGACAATAAGAGCTGTTTGACAGTGGAACAGTCTCCCTCGGGGAGGACACTCCTTCCTTGGAGGTTTTTACGCAGAGGTTGGATGGCCATCAGTCATGGATGCTTTAGTTGAGATTCCTGCATTGCAGGGGGTTGGACTAGATGACCCTTGAGGTCCCCTTCCACATCTACAATTCTGTGGCTCCATACAGCCTAGCCCAGAGCCTGCCAACCTATTTGGGAATTTTGACAACAGCGCTGCTGGCACTAGTAAAAAATAGCGGCCACATCTGAAGCAGCAGAAAGAGAGACAGGCGCAAAATAATTCCCCCCATCAGTGGGAGGGAAGGTCCTTTTATTTTTTTTTGCAGTGGTACCATATACCTCATAATTTCCTGTGATGACCACCAACTTGTATGGCTTTAAAAAAAGGGGGGGGGGTTTCCATGGAAAATGAGACTTTCAATAGCTACTAGCTATGATGACTCCAATGGTAGGAGGCAGTATACCAGCTATTGGGAGTCTGAAATAGGGAGAGTGCTGTTGCATTCGTGTCCACGCATTTGTTTGGCCACTGTGAAAACACGATGCAGAACCGGACGGGCCTTGGGCTCTTCTTAGATTAAGGAGCTCAAGGTGAACGCTGTACCCACCACCATTTTATCCTCACAACAACCCTGTGAGGTAGGTTAACCTGAGTGATAGAGACAGACGACATGTCTATTGAGCATTCATCTTGATTTGCTTGCATACGGCTTGGTGAGGAGGGTAAATGATACCTGCTATTTACTGAGCTAATGGGCAGGACTAGTTAGAAGAAGAAGAAGAGTTTGGATTTGATATCCCGCTTTATCACTACCCGAAGGAGTCTCAAAGCGGCTAACATTCTCCTTTCCCTTCCTCCCCCACAACAAACACTCTGTGAGGTGAGTGGGGCTGAGAGACTTCAAAGAAGTGTGACTAGCCCAAGGTCACCCAGCAGCTGCATGTGGAGGAGTGGAGACACGAACCCGGTTCCCCAGATTACGAGTCTACCGCTCTTAACCACTACACCACACTGGCTCTCAATTAGTTAGTAGGATTAGGCATCATATTGGTACATTTTGAAGTCCATGTCATGGTATCGGTTTCATAATTTTTGACCTGCCAATATATTGTGAATCGTGATGTGTGTAATACAAAAACCATGGCGCGAGAAAAACCGTGAAGCCAGTCGATGCCTCTACATACCCGCATCCTTATTGCAAGCATCAGGATAAATCAGTGTACTGCGATGATGTTTAGCTGGTGATATATCACAATAATACACAATAATACAGGTAATGCCCAGCCCTACAGTCTAGATGTATTGGGCTTGAAGGCATATCTTGACTGCTCCTTAGGAGAAGCTTCTGAGTTTAGAGCCATTTGATAATGAAACCCAGTGGTGTAGCGAGGGCGGGGCATTGGGGGCGATCCGCCTCGGGTTCCAGCCCGGGGAGGGTGACACTCTGCGCCACCCCCCCCGTGAGTGCGACTCCAAAGCCGCCGCCCGGCCACCCCCCCCGCGAGTGCGATTCCCAAGCCGCCGCCTGGCAGCCGCCGCATGGAAGGGGTGCTGGGTGGCAGCTTGGGAGTCTGTGTGGACTGCGCATGTCCCCAGCAGCCCGCAGGACTGTGCACGTGCGGACATGCACGATTCACCCAGGCTGCTGCGGGCATGCGCAGTCCGCCCGGGCTGCACTCCGTAGCACATGTGTCACGACGCATACGCTATGGAGTGAGGCCCCGCCCCCGGGGGTGTCGCTTGGCCTTGCCGCCCCCGGCAGCCAAGCGGCTCAGTACGCCTCTGATGAAACCAATTAATTGGGGTGGGTGTGGGGTGCACTTTTCCTTGCTGGGGGTCTTCAAGGACAGCCTAAACAGTCATCTGTTAGGGAACTTGGTTTAGTTGTGGATCCTGTGCATCCTGCCAGTGGGCTGTAGCAGCGGGCGTCCAACCCCCGCCCCCACTGTATTTTTGTATGATTCTGTCTTGTAAACTGCCCTGTGCTCTCTTGATGACTATAAATTCAATAAACCATAAGAATGATTTCATGTGTGGCCCTTGTTCTTCCTAAATTGTGGTGCCCAGAATTGGACACAGTATTCCAGGTGTGGTCGGACCAGGGCCGTCTCAAAGGGATCGTGCGCCCTGGCGCGACGATCCCTCGGCGCCCCCGGTGGGCCGCCTCTCCGCCCACCTCCCTCCCGCGCTGGCCGCCCCTCGGGAGGGAGGTGGGCGAGTGGGGGATGAGGGGCGTGGCGCTGCAAGCCGGCCACCCTCCGGAGCCCCAGCTGGAGCGCTGGGAAGGGCGCGCAAAGCCCCGCGCTGCTCCAACGCCACGTCCATCATCCCCCGAGGGGCGGCCAGCGCGGGAGGGAGGCGGGCGAGCGGGGGATGAGGGGCGTGGCGCTGGAGCGGCGCGGAGCTTTGCGCGCCCTTCCCAGCACTCCAGCTGGGGCTCCGGAGGGTGGCCGGCTTGCAGCGCCACGCCCCTCATCCCCCACTCGCCCACCTCCCTCCCGCGCTGGCCGCCCCTCGGGGGATGAGGGGCGTGGCGCTGGAGCAGCGCGGGGCTTTGCGGCCCTTCCCAGCGCTCCAGCTGGGGCTCCGGAGGGTGGCCGGCTTGCAGTGCCAGGCCCCTCATCCCCCGCCCCATAGGGGCGGGGTCAGGTTGGGGAGGGGGCGCCCGGTATGCCGGCGGGCTCGCGGGGGCGCCCCTGGGGGGCCTGGCGCCCTGGTGCACCGCGCCACCTGCCCCTATGAATGAGACGGCTCTGGGTCGGACCAAAATTCAGATGTAGTCTGATCCAAAATCGTCCTTTGGATTTTGGCTGAAAGCCAATCTGGGGTCCACCATCTGTCCCAGAAGTTGTCTTCTCTGGTTGGGGCGGGGCCTCACATAAGGAGGAATGGTGGTATATATAAATTTAATAAAAAATAACAACAACACACTAACAACAGTGAAGCCGGGCCACATTCCAATGTTGGAGAACATTGAGTCTCTGGCTGTTAACCAGAAAGTTGCCGGTTCGAGCCCACCCAATGGACGGCTGTGGGCAGGATTCCTGCATTGCAGGGAGTTGGACTACATGACCCTGGAGATCCGTGCCAATCCGCGATTCTTATGAACACGCCCCAATCCTGGAGAGCGGTCAGCCCGAGCGATTTCCAGCCGCCTTGACTCAGATTTTCTGGGCAACAGGCAAAGCGGAGTTCCGGCAGGCCGGGCTGGGCTAGGCAGGGCAGGGCAGAGCGCGGCAAGGCAGCAGTGCGCGCTTGGGGAGAGACGGGGCGGGGCTCCACGCTTGTTGTTCGTCACTTGGTGCAAAGCCCGAGAGAGTCTCCGGAGAGAACAACGAGCTCATTCACGGAGTGGCAGCGAGGCGGGCAGCCAAGACGGGCGAGGAACGCGCCCCGCCAGCCTGGATTTTCCTCCTCGCCCTCTATCCAGCGACAAGCCTTTCCCTGGGATTTGCAGCCGCGAGTGGCGCACCCTCCCGGCCCCATGCCGCCGCTTCTCTACCTGTCCCTCCTGCCGGGGCTCGTCCTCGCCTTCAACCTGGACACGGGCAACGTGGTCATGTGGAGCGGGGACTCCGGAAGCCTCTTCGGCTTCTCCCTGGCGATGCACCGGCAGCTGCAGCCCGAGGACAAGAGGCTGTAAGTGGGTCCGTGGTGGGGGAGAAGTTGTCTGCATCTTGATCCCGGCTGGGTTTTTGGAAGGGGGCGAGTAAATTTGGGGGGGGGATCCCCATAGGATAGCTCGGCTTGCCTAGTCCTAGTTGCGCCGCGTACTGGACTGGAACAGTTTCTGGCTCCCGAGAAGCCCAAATTCCATCTTAATGCGGATCCTCTGTCTTGGCTGGGCTTAAGCACAGATCGCCAGATTCCGAAGTCGGTTTAAGTTGTTTGCTTCTTTGGGGGGGGGGGGAGAGGGGAGGATGCAAACGTGTTGGCGCGCGCACGCTCCTGTGCGCGCAAGGCCCGCAGGTGCGATCGGGCAGAAGTAACCACACTCGCGCGCACAGGTTGCCATTGGGAAGCGGCGCGGTCGCTTGGATCAATGGATCCCTCGCTCCGAGCCGCGATCCTGTGCTCTCCCCCCCCCCTCGGGGTCCTGTCGGGGAGGGAACCCGGGGCTGGTTGGGATCCGCTCAGCTTTGGGGAAGCGGAGCCGGAGGCGCTGCTTAATTCGGAAGTTTGTTCGCCGCCTGTGCCCGCGTTGCGATTTCTCCACCAGGGGGATGGAGGTGTGGAGCCAGCAGGCAGGGTGAGGCTCCCAAGGACACCAACTTCCGCCGGTGTGTGTGTGTGGCAAATGCCTCCCTCAGCCGACCCCCGATCGCGGATTTGCATGGAGTTATTGTGTGGGGGTGGGGTTTGTTTGTTTTTTGCTAAAAACCTAAATGGGAATCGAAGGACCCACCAACCACCTGTTATGGAGGGCTGTGTTACGATTGGGGGGGGGGGAATCAAGAGTTGCTGCAGAAAACGCGGCGGACGGATGGGACGGATCAAAATGTCGGAAGGCAACTGGGTGTTTTGAAAAAAGGTGGCTGATCCGGGTTGTTGCTCCGGGAGGCACTACCTGATGGAGAACTAGAGTGGGGGATCCATTAAGCTAAACGAGATTCACAGAAAAGGCTTGGCTTGGAACAAAACGAAACCTGCCCCACTGTGTTTGCGCATTCCTGATCCCTGCTAACAAAGAATGCCGACGGGGGGTGTAGGGCAACAAAAGGACCTTCCCCCCTCAGGGAATGCAAACTTTTCAGGTCGGTTGAGCAGCAACGCCGAAGGGCGGTGCTAAAATAAGCAAGTGTTTATACGCTCCCCTTGAGGAAAGGCACGTTGAAAAGGCAGGATGCCCGGTTTGAACAGCATTTGATCGGTGCCATTTTTTGAAGAAGAAAGAATCCTTTGGCTTTTTGTGGGTGTGTAAGCTTTGCCCAGTAATGCCAACACACAGCTGAGATACATGTCTCTCATGACAATCACAAGATATGCTTGCCCCCAACTTTTTCTTCTCTTCTGTGGACAGATGGTGTAAACAAGCTGCTTAAATGAGGAACAGGCTTTTAAATTGGGCTGCTACCTGGTTCAGAAAAACAATCACCATCACAGTCTGGCCTTCTCTGTGCTGTTAACACAGGTTTGATCTTCAGAAATCGGCTTAAGTTCATGAGACTAAACATGATCATCTGCAGATTGCTGCAGCAGACCCTCCAAATGTCCCTGTTAAGGACGTCCCTGATTTAGAGAAGCTGCTTGTGACTTGATCCTGGAATGTCCTGCTTTTCCTTAGGCTGTCCCTATTTTCATTGGAGAAATGTTGGAGGGGATGGAGTTATCTGACCCCCGAGCCACCTGAAGGCAATCCTGTATAGGGAAGTTTTAAAAATGTTTTATTATGCTTTTATATATGTTGGAAGCTGCCCAGAGTGGCTGGGGCAACCTAGTAAGATGTGTGGGGTGTTGTTGTTTAGTCGTGTCCGACTCTTTGTGACCCCATGGACCAGAGCACACCAGGCACTCCTGTCTTCCACTGCCTCCCACAGTTTGGCCAAACTCATGTTGGTAGCCTTCGAGAACACTGTCCAACCATCTCGTCCTCTGTCATCCCCTTCTCCTAGTGCCCTCAATCTTTCCCAGCATCAGGTCTTTTCCAGGGAGTCTTCTCTTCTCATGATATGGCCAAAGTATTGGAGCCTCAGCTTCAGGATCTGTGGGGTATAGTCCATTTATAATTATGGAATGGGACGTCCCTACTTTCATCGGATAAATGTTGAAGGATATGGGAGCCGCCACTACCAAGGCCACCAGCTGTGTCACCTTGTGGAGAAGCAGTGTTGGCATTGTTGCTGATTTCCTGAAAGGGCTTGCAAGAGCTCACCCAAATCTCATGAGGATGTAGGCCTGGCCAGGATGCCTTTCCTGCTATACTTTCTCGGCTTGACAAGGCATGTGACCCTCATCTGTTCTGATTCTACTCCAGCTGACGAATCACACACCTTCTCCCCTAGCTAGTGAGCCCCACCTGGGCTGTGGAAGTGCCACCCTGCTCTGCCAGACCACCTCACCACCACCACCCGTGGGACACTCGCCACCACTGTACCACCTGCCAGTGGCAATGCAGCTGTACCAGCACTGATTCCCTAGGCGCCGATTCCCTGAAAGAGCTTGCAAGATCTCACCCACATCTCATGAGATATTTTGCTCTCCTCGACATCTGGCAAGACTTTGATGAGATCTTGCAAGATAGAGCAGGAAATGAGCATCTATCCTGGCATCACTTCTCTGGCAGAGGTGTGGGCGTGGCAGGAGGCGCCCATGAGGGTGCTGCCTCAAGGGCTTCTGCTACCTGAGGCAGTTATTTCACACTACTTTATAGGTGGGCTGGCCTTGCCGGAGGACATTATGGGCATGCACTCTGGTATCTGTTTACCTGTGAGCACAGGTGCGTTTTTTAAATTAAAAATAATAATACAAGTTTCTTAGTCTACCAGATTTGCACAAAACAGCAGCCGTGTGTGTGTGTGTGTGTGTTGCTCTGCCAGGAAACCTGAGATCCATGGGTATTTGTTTACATGTACACATAACACCTGTGATCTGCCATGCTGGCAGAAAAGAGTAGTCCAAAAATAAAAATAATCGATACCTCACTGCAAACTAGGTAAGGATTTGGAGTTGTTCACATTTAGAGTTGTTGCCTGTTGCTTCATTTCCTCCCCCTTTCCTGCCCATCTCCTGTGCCCATGGGCGTAGCTGGGGGGGGGGCAGGGGAATCCACAAATATTATTGAAAAGCATTGAAAGTGCTCAATTATTACCAGGTGTCCCTATTTTCCAGGGACATCCCTGATTCAGAGAAGCCATCCCGGTTTCTGATTTGATCCTGGAATTTCCCACTTTTCCTTAGGATGTCCCTATTTTCATTGGAGAAACGTTGTGGGGTATGGAGCTATCCGACCCTCAAGCTGTCTGCATAGGGAGGTTTGTTTAATGTTCAATGCTTTGTTGTGTTTTTATAGATGTTGGAAGCTGCCCAGTGTGGCTGGGGCAACCCAGTAAGATGTGTGGGGTATAAATGGTAAAATTATTATTATGCAATGGGAACTCCCTATTTTCATCAGAGAAATGTTGGAGGGTATGCTGCAGATGAATTAGCTGTAAAGGGGTAGAGCACGAGACTCTTAAGCGTAGGGTTTTGGGTTTGAGCCCCACTTTGTGCAAAAGGTTCATGCATGGCAGCAGGTTGGACAAGATGACCCTTGTGGTCCATTCCAACTCTACAATTCTGTGATTCTAGGTGCAGGTTGAAAAACGGAAAACGCTCGTAGTTCAAATTGTATCATTGCTTGAACATTTGGCACAAGAGAAAGCTATGTGCAGGGACCAGCTGGGTATATTTTTTGAATGACACACTTTTGGTCAAGCCTAAATACCAATTTTGCGCTGGGGAAGAATCTGATAAAAGAGCATGGTAAACAGGTGATGTGATGCCACCTTTTAAGACAAACCTTTTAAGATGTGATGCCAAACTTTTAAGACTGTGTTGTGTGGTTTGCTCATCTATAGATAATTGGCGAGATCAGAATTGCCGTATACAACACCTCTTAAGCTGAACATGTTAATAACGAGTGGGAAACCTCTGGTCTGTGGGCCAAATATTTGGCCTGTGAGTTTGTTTTGTGAAGCCATGTCCACTTGTCTTCTACTTGATATCATATACATGCATTGAAGGGGGTTGTGCTAGATGATCCTTGGGGGGTCCCTTCTAACTCTGCAATTCTATGTTTCTGTGATTCTGTATGATGACAGTTGTGGGGCAGGTAAAGATACGGCTGGGCCAAAATGGGGTTTGCAGAGCCCTGTGCATAGCAGCTTCCTGATTGTAAAATGCTGGTTGTCAGCTGGTCAATGCTTGCAGAGAGCTGTGCTTGGCATTGGGGGGGGGGGGCTGTCACTCAGCTGATTGCCAGGGCTTCAGAGCAGGGCAGCCCGCAAACCCCAAAGATCATCTGATTCAATAATTTACATGTAATCCTAGGTTTTCATAAGTGCAGCACCTTTATACATTTAGCACTTTAGAATGGCGTGTTTTCTTAAATTCCTTACACCAACCTTGTACGATCACCCAGCATTATTCTAATTGTAGATGTGCAGTTAAGGCTGAGAGTGTTGCTTACTGCCACTTGCTGAGTTCATGGCACAGCTAAAATTGAATCCACAAATTTCCTATTCTCAGCCATGCAATCCTGTGCATGTCTACCCAGAAGTAAGTCCCATTGAGCTCAACGGGGTTTATTCCCAGGTAAGTGGGTATAGGATTTTAACTTAGTTCTCTTAGTCTGCAGTCCTATACTCACATTTCTTGGGAATAAGTCCCATCCAATGCAACAGGGCTTATGCACTGTGCTAGAGAACTTCATTTCATCAAGAACTGAGATGAAACAACTCTCATTCGACTCTTGAATATTTTATGCGAAATAAAGTAATGCATATATTGGAAAGTTGAGCCTAAAGTGAAAACAAAAACCTGTGTTTGCAATGGACTTCATTTCAATGATTTTATTCATTTTATAATATATAACAAAAACAAACACAAAAAAACATGACATTAACAATTACAGCAACAACAATACACTATTTTTATCTAATTTTCTTAACATCTTGATGGGACCTCCTTCGATCTTCCCTTCCTGGATTCCATTTTTCTCCTGTTTTAAGCAGGATCACCTTCATACTTAACTTTCTTACCTCTTAATATCCATTTATTCAATTATTCTTTTTGCAACCCAATTTTCTCTATTTCTTTTTTACCCCAATTTTTATCCGGAATGTTTGCAATGGACTTAACAATATTTGAAGTGCACCTCCCATTAAACTTTAGCTTCTTTTCGTTCTGGAGGAGCAGAACGGAAGAGGAGAACTCCCTTTCCTTTGCCCTCAAGGCTCGGCTGAGCTGCCACAAGTACGAACATGTGCTTCCTTTGGGCATGGCTGCCTTATGCCATTGCTGGCGTCGAACCAGCATTTATCAACTTGCCTTTTGACTGTGCATTGTTTGTTGAGCTCTCTCACTTTGAGGGGTAGAGATAGACATAGCATCAAAAGCTTTCTTCACAAAAGCTTGGCTCCAGTTATGAGTGTAGAAACACACACATTTAATATAAGATTGCAATCCTTAACACACCTATTTGGAAGTCATATCCTGTTAAATAAATGCCATATCCAGTTAAATAAATGTTTAGGACTGGGGCATAAGGCTGTATTACTGTTTATAAAATGAAAGCCAATGGATCTCAGGCAAAGAACATCAGATATATATTTACAGGGGCTCTTGGAGACTTTAAGAACATAGGAGCCCTCCTGGATCAAACCAAAGGTGACTAGTCCATCCTGTTCTCATGGTAGCCAACCAGATGCCTATATAGTAATTATTATTATTATTAATAATCATACATACATACATACATACATCCCCTGCCCTGATCATACCCTGATCAGGTACATACATACATACATACATACATACCCTGCCCTGAAGACTGATCGCCGAAGAATTGATGCTTTTGAATTATGGTGCTGGAGGAGACTCTTGAGAGTCCCATGGACTGCAAGAAGATCAAACTTATCCATCCTTAAAGAAATCAGCCCCGAGTGTTCACTGGAAGGGCAGATCCTGAAGTTGAGGCTCCAGTACTTTGGCCACCTCATGAGAAGAGAAGACTCCCTGGAAAAGACCCTGATGTTGGGAAAGATGGAGGGCACAAGGAGAAGGGGACGACAGAGGATGAGATGGTAGGACAGTGTTCTCGAAGCGACTGGCATGAGTTTGGCCAAACTGCGGGAGGCAGTGGAGGATAGGGGTGCCTGGCGTGCTCTGGTCCATGGGGTCACGAAGAGTCGGACACGACTGAACGACTGAACAACAACACCCTGCCCTTCTGGCTGGGTTTCCCCAGCCACCCTGGGCGGCTCCCAACAGAATATTAAAAACGTGATAAAACATCAAACATTAAAAACTTCCATAAACAGGACTACCTTCAGATGCCTTCTAAAAGTCAGATAGTTGTTTATTTCCTTGACTTCTGATAGGAGGGCATTCCACAGGGCGGGCGCCACTACCGAGAAGGCCCTCTGTCTGGTTCCCTGTAACCTCACTTATCGCAGTGAGGGAACCACCAGAAGGCCTTCGGTGCTCGACCTTCGTGTCCGGGCTAAACAGTGGGGGTGGAGACATTCCTTCAGGTATACTGGGCTGAGGCCGTTCCTATGGGAAGCCTGCAAGCAAGACATGTGCAAAATAGGGCTGGGCAATCTGGTTTTCAACATCACGATATATCACCAGCTAAACATCGCTATATAATGATATATCACAATGTGTGAAATAAGGATGGAGCAATGTAGAGGCCCTGGCTGGCTTCATGGTTTTTCCCACTTTGTGATTTTTGCATAGTATTTTGTTGTTTAGTCGTGTTCAACTCTCCGTGACCCCATGAACCAGAGCATGCCTTGGAAACTCTCACTTCTTCTCAAAGCTTCTCCTTTTTTATGTCCACGGCAAAATACTAGAGTGGTTTGCCAGTTCCTTCTCCAGTTGCATAGTATATACACACACATATCATGATTTGCAATATATTGCCAGGTCAAAAGTTATGAAAATGCTATCACAATATGCCCAGTCCTAAAGCATGAGAGTTCTCTTCCAACTTTAACCGTCTTGTGGATTTTATTTTATTTTTACAATCAAGTGGTATATAAACTTTATTAAATAAACAAACAAAAAAACTTGAACAGCAACTGGTATTCAGAGGCCTACTGGCTCTGACAGTGCGGGGTAGAGCATAGTGGCCATTGCAGCTTGTAGTCTTTTATACTCCATGAATTCGCCTAATGCAAGCTGGTTTCAAGATCCATATAGTTCTGACAACCGCAAAAAATATTTATTAAATTTGTATACTGCCTTTCATCTGAAGATCTTGGGGCAGGTTCACGGCATAAAAATACAAAATGCATAATAGAAACAAGAACAAACCAAACCAAGCCCATAATCCCTGCCTCCCACCAACACATTTAAAAGGACATCAAGTGTTAATCAGCCCAAGGCCTGGTTGAAGAGGAATGTTTTCACTTCCTCAAATAGAAGAAGCGCTATCTTAAGTTGGCAGGGATATTTATACACCCATAGTTGTGGAGGGCTAAATATTATAAGGAAGGGAAATGAAGTGTAAAAATGGGGGTTGTGATAAATACGTTCTTAAATGGCATGCCAAATTATCCCTCTGACCAATTGCAGCTCGCTCAATAATGGAACGTTTCCGTATTAAAGATATGTGAAATTTTCTTCGGAATAGCAAGTTCAACCCAGGATGTGCAGCAGGTGAGGTGAGGTGAGGTCCACGTGGACTTAGGGAAAAAAAATTATATGCTCGTCTCTTGTGTTGATAAGGAGGGAGCTGGGAAGAAGCCACATTTGCTTTTGTTTCTTACTACATCCAAGAAACCCAGGGCTTGTATAGCCATGGTTCTTCCCAATGAGCCACCCATATTTTATTATCGCAACCATCTTGAGAGGTAGATTGACCCAGGGTGATCTGGCAAGCTTTGTGGACGAGTGCGGGCTTGAACCTAGGCTTTCTCGGTCTTAATGTGGCACCAGTCACATTCGCACAATACATTTGAAGCAGTATGATAACAGTCTTGGCTTCCCCCAAAGCATTATGGGAGTTGTAGTTAGGAGTGATGACAGTTGTTAGGAGACCACTATTCCACACACAGCAGCATCAATTCCGGAGTGGTTTAACAACCAGGTCCTATTCACAGGGAGTTCTGTGGGGAGGAATAGAGGTTTCCTCACAACTCTTAACATTTGTAACAAACTACCACTCCCAGAATTCTTTGGGGGAAGCCATGACCATTTAAAGTGGTATCACACTGCTTCAAATGTATTGTCCTACTATGGTCAGTCTAACCGTAACACCACACTGGGCCTGAAAGCTAGACTTTTCCTTGCTAAGTGTGGCAATGCTATACAGATATTAAGTATTAATATTACTACTTCAAAACAAAATACAGAAACTGCTCAACAGTTGATAGGAATCTTGGGCAATCTTGTTTGTCAGGAATACATATTGGCTAGTATCTTCCAAATATTATTGTTTCCTGGTGCATTAGACATTAAAAATTTTTCCGATACAGGGTTGCCTTCAGATGTCTTCTAAAAGTCAGATACAGTAGTTATTTCCTTGACATCTGATAGTGCATTTGGGGTCTGAATCATTTAAACACTAACGTGAGCACCTTAAATTGTGCCCATAAACGAACTGGCAACCAACACAAACCAGGGGCCTGAAGATGAACATTTGGTTGATGGTTTGAAATCAAAATCTCTATTCAGCATTCTTATTGCTGCCAAGGGGCACCAAGCAGGTTACAATATGTCCTCACGACCACCCTGTGAAAGTAAGGAAGGCAAGGAGATACAGTGATTTACTCAAGGTCGATAGAATTTAAGGGCTTGTATTCACAACAATGTGTTCCCCCCCCATCCAAATCTTAACACCCAGTCGCTTCTCCTTATAGACACACCAAATGTTAGCTACATTATCCCTTTCTCCTTCAAGAGAGTCAGGATTAACTCTGTGACACACTGCAGTGTTCTCCACAAGGCCCTTGCTGGAATGAGTGGAAATGTTTGTTAATCTAAAAAAAGTACCAAATGTAAACACAAGTTTAAGGTGCAATCTGTCTAGTTCAGCTGCTCTGTCGCCTCCATTTGTTTCCTTGTGACTTGTTTGCAAATCCCATGAAAGTCCCACAGAAAGTTTAGAGTGGGGATGTTAAGAAAGTGTGTGTGTGTGTTAGTGTGTATGGGAAGCAATGTTTGGTGTACAGCGATTTAAGTGCTATGTGTGTAAAGCACTAGTTGACATACGGGGACTTCAGTTGATTTATAAGAGCAATGAATTGTTTGCAAACGGATTGCTTGCACACCCTGCCTTAAAAGAGTTCCTATATGCAGCAAATGTGCATATGTTGAATTAGATAAGCTGGTGGTTTCTTTGTTTCCTGTTAAAAACAGCTAGCAAGGTCTGAAACTGCCTAACAACTCTGTGGCCTAAAGAACAATATAGGGGGCATTATTTGGGTTAATTTGTATGGCGGTGGTTGTTTTTTTGGTCAGGAATCATTCCCCCCCTCTGTGTAACTGAAGAAAATTCAGTATGTGCTCTGGTGATGCACAGATTTGTCTTTAGCATACATTTCTAATTGTGGGCGAGATTTGTGCGTTAGTACTTCACGACACTTGTGTTTTTCCAGATATGCAAAAAAGCAGAAGTCGCTCTTGCACCTGCAAAATGTAGAGAGCGGGCAGGAGAGAGTAGAATGTGTATCAAATATCTTTTTGCTCTTAAGGAAAACAGCCATCACGCCCACCTCCCCAATTATCTTTTGTAGCTGAAAAATAAGACCTGTGAGGCAGCTGGAAATTTGTCATAGGTGACTCGGTGGGGGAGGGGAAGGCAGTCGTGGAGTCACAAGAATATGGCCAGGGCGAAAGTTGAAACTGCACATTTGTGGCCTTGTGTGATGTGACTGCGCCACACAAGTAGACTTGGTTTCTATGAAAATGAATTCCAGTTGTTGGGAATCACAAATATTGCACTTGAGTCGGGCCCTGCATGCAGGCTTTCCGTAGGCCACTGTGAGAACAGGATACTGGACTAAAAAGGCCTTTGGCCTGATCCAGCACGTTTTTCTTCTTATGTCCTTAAAACATGTACAGATGTTCAGTAGGTTGCTGTGTGTCCATGATGCAGTTGTGAGCTTGGGCATACCAAAAGATAATTTTGTTTCTTGTGCTTCTGTATACTGTATTTTAATTTCTACTCACTTAACACTTAAGTGAGTTTCACAGCTCTGAAGTATTGGCCCGTTATGGGAGGTCATGAGATTTCCTAAAAAACAGATTAGTTTCCCTTGTAACGCACTGCTCATAGATTAGTTTTATCTTCACACAGGTTGAGTAATGTGGTGTTGTATAAAAGACCGGCTACTAAATACCAAATACAGGCAGCGATCAATTTGCGTTCCGAGGCACTGCACACTGACGTGAAATCGTGTGGAATTGGAACACCTATGGAAAAAAACCAGCAAACTGCCTGTTTCACCCCTTTTTGTGACATTTTCAGGTCACTTCTGGTTCGGTGTAATGCACTTGTGTGCAGTTGCACACATATTGGATGCGCCTAAAACAGCCGTTGCCTGTAAGCTTTTTGAAAAATGGACTTTATAATATCTTGGAATAGCAACTACATATTCAGCCATATATCTCTTACTTTGTGTTACAATTTTTTAAAAAAATTTTTTTCTATGACTCAGATATTTCTGCGAGTATGTATAGATGTTGTTGTTGTTGTTGTTTTAAAAAAGATAGTAAACATGGGTTGTGTGACAATTATAACCAGTGTGCACAACTGGGAGGATAATTCTGATCCATGTATCCTGAATAAAGTAGTAACAAATACAGGTATTTGGGGAAATCCTTTCATAAGCATGTATCAGATGAAAAGAAAACAGTGTTTGCTGCAGTTCATCTATCTTGCTTGTGGAAAATGAAGTGTGGCATTTGGAGTCAAGTTCCATTAAAATCAGTAGATCTTACTTCCAAGTAGATGTGCACAGAATTGTGCTGTAAAGCATGCTACTGGATTGTAACTATTTTGAGTTTAAGTGATCTTGAGCATACCTTAATTAAATGTGTAGTGATTCTAATCCACTTTATTTTGTTCACTTACTTAGAAGATTTAAACTCCATTTTTCCATCTATGGTCCCCAAGGTGACTTACAAACAGAATAAAATAATGCAAGGAGCCATCTATAGTCACAGTCTCAGGCAGAATCTGAGAATCTTTTAGCAATGCTAACAAGAGAATACGATTGGTGGTTTGGGATTAATTTGATTTTGTGACCTTGAGAGCTTTAATTCAAAGAAGATTGTATTTCAGGTTCCCAGCTGTGCTTCACCTGTACAGTCTTCCATTCACACCCTAGCTTTCCCCCCATTTTATTTTTATTTTTGGAAAAGGTCAATCGCTCTTCCTAATTTCATCTCTATACACCACAACCTCATTGAATAAGAGAGACTTGATAAGGGTAGAGGCATTTGTTTCACCTATCAGGATGAGTGGATGTAGCAATCCTCAGAGCTCATTTGTGGCTTTTGAAAAGTGACATTATTTATCTGTTTAAAAAAGAGTTGCGTCAAGGTGTCAGAGTCCAGTTCTACCGTGGGGGGTTTAATTCAAGTGACAGCTGGCTTCTGTATTTGGCATGAGCTTTCAATCTGTGAACCAACCCCACCTGTTTTTTTTTGCCAGGCAATTGGATCTTCACAATAAATAAAACACAAAGGGGAAAATGAGACACAAGGCCTCCTGCAAGAGTAGAGAGGAGCTTGGTGGAAGTCTGTATAGATTAGCAAGACTTTACCGAATATGTACTGATCCTGATTCAGAAACTTGACACCTTGCTTCTTCATACTGATATTGCATCCAAAGCCCCATGGATCCACTGAGAGGCTCAGTCTTCAGGCCTGGAGCTGGTGCAGCAAAAATACTGTAGATAAATAAATAGCACAACAACATCAACCCATCTTCCAGTTTTCCACCCTGGCCTGTGTGAGCTGGTGGAGCTTTGGATGCAGCAGTTGATCCTCCTCACTGCTCCTCAGCTGGAGATTTGGATTATTCACCCTCAAAGTAAAGAAAGCTGCCTTACCCTGAATCAGACCATTGGGTCCATCTAGCTCAGGCAGCAGGGGTCTAGGCTGGAGAAATTCCCTGCCCCTACCTGGAGATGCTGTGGATTAAACTGGGGTGGGGGCTTCTACATGCAAACCACCTGCCCTGCCACTGACCTACCAAAAGACCTTCCCCTTTGGGTATATTTGGTTTTGGTGAGTCATCTTGTGAGTGTTCCACTCTGATCGGCGGAAAATAATGAACAAATGTGCTCGCTCAGCACTGGGTAGAAGCCAAAGTCTTGCCACGACTTTGGCGTGTCGTGGAATGGCCATTGCGGCAGGGAGCATTGGTTCAGTTGTTGCCTAAGCATCATGCGCACTTCCTCTCCCTTCCCCCTCCACCCTGCCAAACAGCAGCAGCAGAATGTTGGCGATGAAATGGCTGCTCTTCGGGCAAATGCCGGGCCTCAAAAATAATTCAGAGCAGCACCAGTCTACTTTAGGCTTCCACAGATTGTGACAGAAATTATCTACTCGTCATGTCCCAGAAGCTGTTTTCACTAACTGCTTCTTGGAATTCTTGCTAAGACAATGCTCTCATTCACCCTACACACTGAATGAGGGCTCAGCAACTGGTTTCATTTTTTAAAACCATGGTAATCTCTAGTTCTCTCCGAATTTTCACTTAATCTTTCCTGTAAAGTTTTACATGCTTAAGATTCTTCAACGTTGCTGGTGAGTAACTCATATTTGAAATCCAGAGTTTAATAGTGGGATCAAATAACGGAACTGCCCACCACAGTTTTCTTCCCCCACCCCCCCACCCCACATTTGCTCTGAGAAAGGAGAAAAGTGTACAGGGAGGCTGTGATTTTGAGCAATAAAAGGAGAAGGTGCTTAATTCTTTCCCAGCCACCTGATTTCCCATTCACAATTCCTGCTAAGCTGCTTTCCCTCCCATGCCATTCCAGATGCATGTTTTACATGACAGCAGATAACCCTAGGAAGAGCCTTGCTAGATCAAGCCTAGCATCCTGTTTCCTGCAGTGGCCAATTAGATGCTTCTGGTGAACTCGCAAGCAGGATATGAGGGCAACCGCCTTTACCCTGCAGATGTGGCAGTTGCAGTTAAATGCAGAACTGCAGGATAGAACCAGCTATGTAGAACAGCTCTTTGAGGAAGGATGCTCTTGAAAATCCTTTCTCAGAAATACTTGAAAGCAGAGTAACTTCACTCACCTCTCCCATGTATTCAGGCCAAAAATTGCATGCAGTGTTGGGGGTGAATGGTCGAGAGCCAGTTGGCTTTAATACTACAAGTCATGGCTGGGTTTACCCTCGCTCTGAAGTTCTGCACAAAAAGAACGTTACAGTGGTACCTTCGTTCTCGAAATTAATCCATTCCGGGAGTCCGTTCGACTCCCAAAACCATTTGAAAACCAAGGTGTGGCTTCCGATCGGTTGCAGGAGCTTCCTGCACTCAAGCAGAAGCCGCATTGGACGTTCGGCTTCCGGAAAATCTTCGCAAATTGGAACACTTACTTCTGGGTTTGCGGCGTTCAGGAGCCGATTTGTTTGGCGACGAAGCCATTCGAGAACCAAGATACCACTGTACTCTTAAACTGACTAAAGGATCTAAAATAGGGAGGTCTTCCACCTTCGTTAGAAATTTTAGAAACCCCAGAGATTTGAAATAGTTCATTGGCTTTTCTACTTCTATTTACAGTCTCATCAATACAAATAAAATAAAAAAGAAGAAATAGAAGGGGAAAAAAGAAGAAAAAGAAAAACACGAGAAAAAAGTTAAAATTGGTTTACATAACCACACTTCTCACATACATACAAATCTTCCGATCTTTCTTAATGTACTTTCGTTACATCATTGTTTGTCTGCACAGTTTTGATCTTTATTTCTCATCTTCAATAGTATTCAATATTTATTTAATTACAAGTATCACTCTAGTTCTGCTAATAGGGCCTTATTATTGCAATATATTCTTATGTATTCTTTAAATATTTTCCATTCACCAAAAGTTTTCTGCGTCATTTCTCCTCTAACTCCTCCTGTCAATTTCGCCACTCTGTCAATTAAGCCACTCTCAGTGTGGCTTACACAAATCAGTGCTGAGATGGTCCCTGCCCTCAGGTTCAAGATCTAAAAAGATATAACACAGCAAAAAAGGCATGGGAGGGAGGAAAGCTCATGAGCAAGCCATGCTTTGAACATTGGTGTCCAGGGACTCTCTAGTTGTCTCCTGCTCTTCCTGGCTCACCATAAATGTATTTTGCTGTGAAGTCCGAATCAAGCAAAAGGCCATTACCACTAACTGTAGTTCCCCTCTTAATCAAAAATAGAAACCATGGTTTGGAATGGGTTTTCAGTTGTGGTTTAGAGGCAAACTATGGTTTGTGGCAGCAATAGTTTGCTTGATTCAGGCATCGTAGTAAACTAGATTACCACCGAATTGTGGGATTGTGGGGGTGGAAATCAGAGTGCTTGAGGAGAAGAGGAAAGGTAAGGATGGCGCATGTGAGGCATGAGAAATGATCCTGATGGTTTGACCATGACATCTAATCAAGGTCACTGTGCTGTGTTTGATGCCATGACAGTTTTAAAGCTGCCTGTAATTTTATTTAAGACAGGCAGGGTATTACACTGTGGTGACGAAGTGGAAGTATATAATCCTTACTGGAATGCAATTCAATTATAACGGCTAAGTTAAGTAGCTTTAGGTTATTATACATTGGTTCTGTCATCTTCATTTGGGTAAGGAGTTGGCAGAGGCAGCACTGAGCTCAGAGACCAGTGTACAGAATATCAATGCACATCTTATTTTATTAACGTATAAATCAACCTCGTATACCCCGATAAAACTTAAAGCGATGTTCTCATTGTATGAAAAGTGGCTGTGAGTGGGGAAAGTTTGTCTAGAAGCTGCACTGGGACATGCCTAGACGGAGGACTGACTTATAGAAGGTGAGCTGCCAGTTTGATGACCATAAATCGTCAGGTGGAAATAAGCATTTCCACCTGTTGGGGATCTGTGACTGCCTGTTGCATGTCCATAATTAAAGACTTGCATCTTTTTTATGCGGTGGTCTTCAAAACCAGAATCCGCCTTTAGCCCAAGAGCGCATTTGGGGACCCGCACCGCATCTTTACTTATTGTACTGCTGTTTTTGCAGCCTGTCTTAGATCAGGCTGTGACGCAGGGGGGTGGTCACGACCCTCCTGCAGAAGCCCAGTGTACAATGTTGTACAGCAGGGATGGGAAACCTCAGGTTCACGGGCTCAATTGCAGCTCTCCAGACTTCACCCCTCACTGGTCTTGCTTCACAGTCTCCTTCAATGCTTTTGCCTTCCTAGAACATGTTTTTGAACTCTGAAAATGCCTGCTAGGATGGAGCGTGTAGAGGTGTGTGTTTGTTTGTAGAAACTAGCCTACTCTACAAAGGTAAAATTTACACTCATTGTTCCACCCACTTTTGCCTCTGGTTCCACCCACTGTTGGCACATGGCCCCTAGCGGCCTTCTGGGTGAAAAAAGATTCTCCGCTCCTGCTGTACGGCGTTCCTCTCAGCAAGCATACTGCTGCAAGTACATTTGAGATGTGGGTAGGACAGCACATCTAGTATTCTACTTGGAATAGAGCAAATGGAAGCCGAAACTAGGGTAGCAGAACAGTAAAAACAGAGGGTTGGGTCCATCAAAGTGTTTACCATACCTGTCAAGTTTCGGATTTGAAAATAAGGGATCAGCAGTCTCACCTATCCCGGGGACAGTCACATGTCAGTGGTGGGCGGAGCCAGAAGCAAAAGTGGGCGGAGCAGCAATGTAAACTCCAAGCGGGCTCGGGCTCGGAGCGGAGCAAAGAGGAGGGCAGCCAGCAAAGAGGAGGGCAGCCATATGCTCCGCGCAATGGAGCCCCATCGTCTTCTTGTCTGATCCCACCAAAACAGGACATGAAGCAGCAGCTGCTCAAAGCAGCCAGGCTCCGCCGGCCAGCTAACCCTATGGGCCGGCTGAGGGGCTCGGCGGCAACGGATAGGGGCTGATGCAGGGGGAGGAATACACCCCCCTGTAAGCATGGGAAACGGCTCCCACTTGCTTTGAGGGCTGAGGCTTTTCTCTCCAAGTAGGCGAGGTCTTCCCACCCAGTCCCTGGCCAGCAGGGGAGGAGCTGCTTCCATTAAAAATGGGAAATTTAAGGGAAATAAAAAAATAAGGGAGAGCAGCGGGAAACTGCTTAAAATAAGGGAGAATCCCGGGGGAAACGGGATACTTGACAGCACTGGTGTTTACTGAATCAAGGTCAAAGTTGTGTGTGCAGACGAATCTTGATTCCTAAATGAAGACCTCCAATTTTTAGATTACATTCTGCAATTGCAATGCACAAGGATGAGTTTCAGTCCAGTTATGAAACCTGAAGATCAAACAAAGCATTAGTTCATGGAATTATGTGCAAGTAAGGCTGTAAGCTTTGGTCTGCTTACTTGGAAGCAATATCCGCTGAATATAGTGAGACTTGTCTCTAAATAGAAGATAGCCCTGCAAAGCCCCAGGGGAAAGAGGGCAGAGTGAAGACTGTGCTAAAAAAAAAACCCACCCTTGATTCTGTGCATATTTGATAGGTTCCAAATGCATCCCCCTGTTATAATGTACTCCCTCCACTGGGCCTGACAAATACAGTAATACATTTATTTTCAACTGGGCTGAGCATTAAAGGAGTACTGGTTCCTAATTCAGTAGTCTCTCTTGGAACTATTAAAAATAGCTGAATCCAAGAACGGGTACGTACAAGAGATAGTAAAGAGAGAGGCCAGGAAAAACGAAAAACCAGCTGTTCTGTTCTTCCTTTTCAGACTAGGCTGATGTAGACACGAAAAGACAGATGGATAGACCTTTGCCATGCAGCCAGAGACAGGCAACACAATCCTGTCTCTTCCTTAAATGTAAACCTTTTGTCTTCAGTGAAGTTGTTAATGAATGAATAATTCCTTTGTATAAAAGGGTCATCTTTTCTTTTCTTTTCTTTCTTAAAAAAAAAAAAACCAATAGCCAGAGCTAGCTAGCCTAATAGGGAAAGCATCTGAACTGAGAATTTGAAATTTAATGGGATATGCTAAAATTTAATGAGTTGTGATGAAACGTTTATGAAAAGGCTAGTTAATCAACCCACAGTCCGTTTCTCTTTCTCTTTAGCTACCCTGTCTGGCCACCTTCATTCCTCTTTCTCTGTGCCTTTTTGTTCTCTGAAAGACAGAAATGTTGTATTAGCTGTCAGCTCCAGAGAAACGTTGCCCTTGTGTTGTTGCTGTTAAAAAGTTATTCCCCTCTTTCCCGCTCCAGAAAGGAGTAGCTCAAAGCAGCATGCACATATAAAAAGCAGGCTTTTAAGAGTGATCTAACCTTGAAAACGTAAGTCAAGCTCAATAACAGCAGCAAAAAGCAACAAACAAAAAACAAACAAAAAAAAACTCAGAAAAAGCAGCATTAACAAGCACCCTGCTCTTTCAAACACTGCTTTTATTTGTTTTGCTTTTATTGCCTTGCGCTTGGAAAACCATCATGGTAATGGATGGGCAAATTGACTTTGGGGAGAACCACCACCAAGAAGTCTCTGTCTCTTTGATAGCCAGCCACCTTGCCTTGGAAAGGGGTGGTCTTCCTCCTGGCAGACCAGCATACCCAGGCAACGGAGAAGGTAGCCAGATTTGTTGAGAGGGCAATGAAATTGAGGGCTGCCAGCTGAATAAAAGTGCCCCCTCATAATTAAGATCTCATTTATTCTTGTTTTAATTGTGCCGAATCCCGATTCAGCTCATTTTATTGGTTATATATGGTTTTTATCAGTATCTGTAATATGTTTTGTTTGTTTGTTTGTTTGTTTTGATGCAACGGCCTGTGGGCTATGCAAATAAATAAAGTTTGTTGTTGTAGGTGTAGAAAAACCAGCTGTCCTAGCAATTCTAAGTGGAGGTAGAATTCTTGTGGACTGTTGCTTGTTACAGTTTTAGGACCATTCACTCAACTGAACAGCACTAATTTTTTTCCATATAATCGTAGAGTCCAGAGGAATCAAGAGTGTGAATAAATATGTATGTACTTAAAAGCAGTTATGTAATTTTTAATATTTCAAAAAAAATCTCTTATGTGATTGTATAAACAGGGAAAGCTGCTTCATACATGTTAACATAATAAAACTCTTTTTATCATTTCTCTTATGTCTAATAACAGAACAGATTGCTTTCTAGATCCAGCTCTATCCTGTCAGGGTCCCTCATCGCAACAAAAATAAAACAGGACATTGTCTGCTTCACTTTCTCAGTTGTTTGGCAACCTAATATAAACTAACATTCTGTAAAGCCACAAAGTGTGGCAATTTCCACTATTCCTTTTTCTTTCTTGTTAAAAATCTAGCCAGGCAGGATTTACCAGGCAGCCCTATTATAATTGGGAAAAGAACTAGTAAAACCAAAGTGAGATGGAAGCAGAATAAAAATGAGGTAAAAATAAAAGAGGTCTTCTCACAGGGAGGGAGGAGAGCCATACCGAAAGCACAGAGCTATCAAATGAATGGTTTGGCGCCAATTACAGCTCAGGCCTTGCTATTGATTTCAGTGGGAATTTAGCTACCAGCCTTTGGTTTGGTTGCAGAAAGCCCTACACAGCTTGGAACCAGAATACCTGAAAGATAGGCATCTCACCTTTTTATGCCCTATTGATCACTGTGTTCTGTGTTCCTACCAATACTGACTTAAATAGGAGGTCCATTCTGCACAATGTAGGAAATGGGGGCGCTCACAATGTAAACGAAGGGGACCTTGGTCAGGTGAAAAGGGAGAAGGGAATGTGGAAGAAGGGAGGGTGGCAAGCAGGGGTGGCAGCCCTTAGTTTTATATATTTGTGTTTCTCTAACATTTAGGTCTTCTTAGAGACTATCCTTAAAGATAGCATAACCCAGCTCTGGACTGCTGTTGTGAATTGGAACGGACCTTTTATGAGTTCTGTATCTGTGTATACCTGGTCGGGGTTTTGTGTCTCACAGTCTTTCCAATAATAGTCCAATAAATAGTCACTGAAATAGTCGTTGAAAGTTGTTGTCGAAAATGAACCCTGTTGCCTTTGGGTTTCATAAGGTGGTGTAGCAATCAAGATTTTAAGGCTCGCAAAAATAAAAGCTGTGGGTTTTCTCAATTCTCTTTCCGTCCTGCCACCCAGACAGGTTTTTCGTTGACGAACGTTGGTGGTCCGGAGAACTTTAAGCCTGCTTAGGTTAAGCCAGCAACAAGGTGGAGCTCGAGATAATTTTTGAATTGTCCTGAGAATGTTCCTCAAGACAAACCCAAGTCAGTTAGACACACACTCTGTGGGTGGGTGGGTTGAAGTTCAAAAGGAAATGCATATTTGCTTAGGGAACACCCAGTCCTGGCAGCCAACAGCTACTAACATGCTTATCAGCGGCATGTGATAAATTTCACCTTGATTCCTCTTTTATTGCCCTTTAAATACATGTGTTATAAAAGAAACTTGTAGACATATTTCATTTCCTCCCTTTCTTAAAAAGTAAAAGGGAAATAGATTTGTATGCATGTATTACACACACATAGGGACGCGGGTGGCGCTATGGGTTAAACCACAGAACCTAGGGCTTGCCAATCAAAAGGTCGGCGGTTCAAATCCCCGTGATGGGGTGAGCTCCCGTTGCTCGGTCACAGCTCCTGCCCACCTAGCAGTTCGAAAGCACGTCAAAGCGCAAGTAGATAAATAGGTACCGCTCTGGCGGGAAGGTAAACGGCATTTCTGTGCGCTGCTCTGGTTCACCAGAAGTGGCTTTGTCATGCTGGGCACATGTCCCGGAAGCTGTAAAACGGCTCCCTTGGCCAGTAACGAGAGATGAGCGCCGCAACCCCAGAGTCGGACACGACTCGACCTAATGGTCAGGGCAGGGGTCCCTTTACCTTTTTATTACACACACACACACACACACACACTTAATAATAACTTTGGTTTCTTCAACATTTGACTTTTTTCACTCTGATCCTGTGCTTCCTGTCTTAGAAGTAAATGCTACTGAGTTCAGTGGAACTAGCAGGTAGAGCAGTTCCAGGGAATCTTTTTTGGAGAAGAAGTTTTTAACTTTCTTTCCAAGGACCTGAAGAGGAAGAGGATTCAATGGTTATTCATAATAATGCAGGTTGTGAAAACTCCAGTGAAATGGATTGACAGGAGATACAGGGACAAACAAAAAGGAAGCACTTCAGACAGTGCTGATTAATTTATTGAATTCATGGCCATAATATGTGGGCATGGCCTCTGGCTTTTAATGACTTTTAAAGAAAGGGATTAGATTAGACATTTCCATGGAGGATGGGTCTTTCAGAGACTGCAAGTCAGGGCAGCTGAATGAAACAGGCCTGTCCAGAGAGAGAATATGCAAACATCCAGTAATGAGATTACCAAGGGTAGTTGGGAGGCCATCTTGGATATACATTTGACCCTGACTGTCTACATATTTCTCCTCCCACTGACCCTTCATAGCAGAAGTGGCGAGTCCTGCTTCGAAACTGGGACCATTTTTAGCCATATTCAGGGTTGGACTTGTCATTGACATCCGTCTCTCTCAAAAGACAATGGAGTGCGCCTCTGGGGTTGAAGTCCAATGGTTGCATTAGCAGCACTGAAGGGACCTCCCTGTGGCACAAGCCTGGGCCCTGTATATGGAAGTCCTGCGCTTCCCAGATGACAAGACTCTTCCCCTCTTGGCCTCGCCGATGTGATCCAAAGAACAGCAGAGCAATATGTTTGGCACCTGCTTGACTGCAGGTTTTGCCAGAAGGAGGCATATAAGGCAACAGCCAACCGTCTTATGGACGCCCCTCCAGATTTGTGTAGGGCAGTGGTGTCCAAACTTTTTTCAAAGAGGGATGGAGGGAAGGGCCGTGAAGGCCGACCAAAGGGCCAACCAAAGTTGTTGACCTTTTTTTTAGGATTGATGTTGTTGACTTTTTTCAGGCTGGATTAAATTGACCGGCGGGCCAGATTAGGCCCTCGAAACGGACTTTGGTCATGCCTGGGGTGGGGTGATGGGGTCTGGCTTTGGGTGGGGGTCAGAAGCAACATTCCAGGCATCTCTATCTCCCCTTTAAGACTCTCACCAGGCCATACTTAGCCAGTGTGGTTCACTGGTTTAGAGCGGTAGACTTGTAATCTGGTGAACCGGGTTCGCGTCTCCGCTCCTCCACATGCAGCTGCTGGGTGACCTTGGTCTAGCCACACTTCTTTGAAGTCTCTCAGCCTCACTCACCTCACAGAGTGTTTGTTGTGGGGGAGGAAGGGAAAGGAGAATGTTAG
The DNA here is from genome assembly GCF_009819535.1 of Lacerta agilis. Classification (NCBI taxonomy): domain Eukaryota; kingdom Metazoa; phylum Chordata; class Lepidosauria; order Squamata; family Lacertidae; genus Lacerta; species Lacerta agilis. Next base: position 114,603,660 of record NC_046312.1, on the reverse strand, counting down.
CCGCTTTGAGACTCCTTCGGGTAGTGATAAAGCGGGATATCAAAGCCAAACTCTTCTTAGTCCTTTTCTATTCAAAGCCTCATTCCAAATAAAAAAAATCCATTGGAGATAGAAAATTAGCTCACCAGGGCTCACTAGGCTTCTGCCTGCTCTGCTGGCTTTTTATTTGGAGGAGCATTTAAAAAGCAGCGGAACATAGTTACCTGCTGTCTGAAGTGGTATGACCCATACTGCTATCAGACCATTACTCTACCACCTTGTTCTGCTGAACTTGTAGATGAGACCCAAGTCCAGTTTTAGGAACAATATAGGCTAGCGCTTGGGAAGGGGGTGGAATGCAGCAACATTTAAATTGGCACCATGCGAAGAACAGCTCAGGTAGGAAGTTGGTGCTCCACGCCAATCTCTGACACATCTTGCAATATGTTATTTTTGGGAAACAGCCCATGCCCTGCAAACTAGACAGAAGTGGAATTGTAAAACAAATAAATGTAAACTGTATACATACAGACGTACCTTGGAATCCATTCCGGAAGTCCATTCGATTTCCAAAACATTTGGAAACCAAAGCATGGCTTCTGATTAGCTGCAGGAAGCTCCTGGAGCCGATTGGAAGCTGTGGAAGCTCCGTCAGACATTCGGCTCCCCAAAATGGTTCACAAACCGGAACAGTCACTTCCGGGTTTGCGGCGTTCGGGAGCCAAAACGTTTTGAGAACTAAGCTAGTCGAAAACTAAGGTACGACTATATATATCTATTGCATTTTATTTTCTTCTGCAATTTTTTGCAAGTTCAGCTTTGCTCCACCCTGGTTTGGCATTTCCGTTTGTGAAGTCCCCCCGTCCATTCCTCATATGGAATTCTGCTGTTTGTCTCTCAACAGGTTGCTGGTTGGTGCCCCTCGAGAAAGAGCTTTCCCATCACAGCTAGCCAATAGAACTGGAGGGTTGTATAGCTGTGACATCTCAACTCCAAATGCAAAATGCACACGAATAGTATTCGATGAGAAAGGTGAGCTCAGCGATATCTAGATTTCGTTCTGTTCTCTTCTAGGCAAGGTTCAAACGCTCATATATATATTTTAAAAAAAATAAACCATGGGCGGGGGATCTTATATTTTGCTTTAATTTATGCTCTGGGAAGTTATTGACCATTATTTGAGAACAGTGCCATGGTGCCTCTGACTGAGATAAATGGGCACAGAACCCATATTTTCCTAAATCAGCATGGTATGCTGTTGGGCGACTCTCATTCATTTCTAGGAAGTTACAGGTAGGTGGCCGTGCTGGTCTGCCATAGTCAAAACAAAATAAATAAAATTCATTTCAGTAGCACCTTAGAGACCAACTAAGTTTGTTCTTGGTATGAGCTTTCGTGTGCATGCACACTTCTTCAGATATCTGCACACGAAAGCTCATACCAAGAACAAACTTAGTTGGTCTCTTAAGGTGCTACTGGAAGGAATTTTTTATTTTTTATTTTATTTTCTAGGAAGGTTACGCAGGAGAACTTCCTGATGTTTGTGTCCAGGGGAAAGGGGAAAAAAAGCAACTTTCGGGTTTCCCGGGGGTGGGGGGAGCTCAACAATTTTTGGGTCTTTCTTTAAAAAAAAAAAGCACTAGAGGAGTCACAGCTTCATTATATAGCTCTGCAAATCACTTAATCCTCTCAAAATTGAATATAATATTAATATTCCCGAAATGCCTTAGTGATGCTCACTTGAAATGTCCTGTGTGAATATTGTAGAGAAACACTGCCATCTAAAGACAGTTTTAGGTACTGAATGAATATATGGTGCAATCGTACGCATTCCTACTTGGAAGGAAACCCCACTGAGTCCAACGAGACTTTCCTCCAGGTAAATTGTGTATAGAATTGTGGCCTTACCTGTCAGCGGGGTCATAGTTAAAATAATATGTTTGTAAGTCGCTGGAGAAATGTTATTTTAAAAGTTGTTTTTGTTTTTTTAGTTTTTTAATCAACTTGTGATAATTTTCCAGCTGATCTGAGTAAAGAAAGCAAGGAAGACCAATGGATGGGTGTTACTGTCCAGAGTCAAGGGCCTGGAGGGAAAGTAGTGGTAAGTCCAGCCGGCAAACATTTTGCTAATGGCATTTCTCACTACATTTTTATTCATTTTTAATTGAAAAATACTAGGAATCACACCTGCTGTAGGGCCCGAGAAATCATTTCCTCTATTTCCAGTTTTTTGGACCGTTACGAGGCCAAGAATGGCTACTATTTTATTACTATCAGCCACCATTATTTAGCCAGAGCAGGTTTGAAGGAAATCTGGAAGCTGCAGAAGCACAAATATATTTAGTGTGGGGGTCCTAGTGGGGAGGAACCCACAAAACAGTCCCAACAGCATGCTGAGTGGCCGTGGAATGGCGACTGAAGGTTTGGGGGTGGGGGTGGAAACGGAGTGGTTGGAAATCGGAACAACGGCTCTCCACACTGCAACATTTTATTACAGGTTTCACTTGCATCCTGTATATACTTCTCTTGATTCTCAGTCACGGTGGTCTTCAGGTACCGTCGCAACATTCATATGCTAAGGAAAAGAAGAACGCATGCACAGAACCTTTAAAAAGGTTCTTTTGCTAGTGCAGAATTCAGCAGCCAGCTTTGAGCATATTACACCGATCCTGGTCCGACTGCACTGGCTACCAATTAGTTTCTGGGCCCAACTCATAAAGTGCTGGTTTTGACCTATAAAGCTTTAAACAGCTCAGGACCGCAATTCCTCAAGTACCGCCTTTTCCCATTTGAACCTACCCACCCATACCCTGAGATCATCATCTGAGGCCCTCCTTCATGTGCCTCCTCCTCGAGTGGTTCAGAGGGTGGCGACATGAGAACGGGGCCTTCTCTGCAGTGGCTCCCTGTCTGTGGAATGCTTTCCCCAGGGAAGTTCACCTGGCGCCTTCATTATACACCTTTAGGCGCCAGGCAAAAACATTCCTTTTTAACCAGGCCTTTGGTTGATTTGATTTACATCTCTTGCCCTTTTAAAATGTGTTGTTTTTTTGAGGGGGGCTATTGGGTTGTTGTTTTTGTTTTTGTTATGTATTTTGTGGTTTTATATCTTGATTTTATCCTCTGAGACCCCCAGGTATAGGGCGGAATAATAATAATAATAATAATAATAATAATAATAATAATAATAATAATAATAATAATGCCATCAAACTGATGAATGCTTCACTGATCCCTCCCCGTAACTGTCCTAATGAAAAAATATTGTGAGGCAAAATAAAAATGCGTACTTCCAGATGATTTAAATGTCATCTGTCCTTTGATATGGCAGCATGTTGGCTGTTCAGCGCAGAAGCATTCAATATCAGTGAACTTGATGTCAGCTAATCTAGGATTGTAGCCTCTTGTTCCTCAGCCCTGCCAACCTCCATACAGTTGCCCCGCCGAAGTGCCAGTGGCTGCTTTTCATTTCTCTTGCGGATAAGGCCGCTCAGCTTTGCTTATTGCCTACGGTGTTCTTAATACCTTGCAGACTTGTGCCCATCGCTATGAGAAAAGGCAGTACGTCAACACGATCCAGGAAACCCGAGATATCATTGGAAAGTGCTATGTGCTGAATCAGGACCTCTCCAGCAGCGAGGAAATGGGTGGCGAGGATTGGAGCTTTTGCGATGGCCGGTTGCGAGGCCACGAGAAGTTTGGCTCCTGCCAGCAAGGCGTAGCTGCCACTTTTACCAGAGATTTTCATTATGTTGTGTTCGGGGCACCGGGTGCTTATAACTGGAAAGGTATGGCTTGGATTTTTCTTTAAATATCACTCGTGTGGGGCAGCTTAGTCAGTACACCACGAGGCTCTGAATCTCAGGGTCATGGATTTGAGCCCCACGTTGGGGGAAAAAGGAGTTGGACCCTCGCGAACTCTTCCAATGCTACAGTTCTATGATTTTTGTTGCCTGTTTACAGCTTGACTGCTGTTTCAGCATCGATAACTTTGTTATTTTGTTTGTAGATTCTTGAGCTGTATACACCCCCACCTACATTGATGCTCTTTTCCCCAAAATCAAAACGTTAGGTGTACAGTGGTACCTTGGTACTCAAACGGCTTGGCTCCTGAAAAAAATTGGCTCCCAAACGCCACAAACCCGGAAGTGATATCCGGAAGTTTGCGAACGTTTTTCAGAACCCGAACATCCAAAGCGGCTTCCGATTGAGTGCAGGAAGCTTGTACTCTGTCATGCCAACAGCTGTGGCATCCTGTTCTCCTCTGACCTTTCTCCTTTGCAAAAATAGTAGCAGCGTGCCCCTGTGTGCTGCACACGAACCATGCAAAACCCTTGACCCTTGGCACAAGGTGTACTTAAGTTTACCCTTCCAAATTATGAAAACTGGACCACCCTGATGCGGTGTGTCAAATAAAGAGCCATTGCTTTAGTTGAATTGCAGGTACTTACTGCCGCAGCGCTTGGTTTGAAGAGTGCTCTTTTACGGCCCGGAGAAAAAAACCACACGTTTGTTTAGTTGAGAGTGTATTGTATACCTGTCAAAACCAAAGTGCTTGCTTTCTAAATAGCGCAGAAGTGTGTTTTCATAATTAGGGGACGGCTCTTTACCTAAGCAGCAGCAGGGATTGAACATAATGGACATTTTTAAATGTTATGGTATTAGCGCTTGAAAAAATTCTTATAACAAATATCCACGCTGAAGAGTCTTGTTGGTGCGAAATGACACCTCTCATTTGCAGGTGCAGAGAAGCAGGATTCTCCCTGTTACTGCAGCCTGTCCCAATTTGTCCAAATGTTGTTGCAGTACAATTCCCATCATCCATGTCTGTTGGTCATGCTGGTTGTGGGCTGATGGGCACCACTTTGGGAAAGGTTATGTTCTTTTTTTAAAAAAATCTCCCCTTGACCCAGTGTTCCACATCACTTGCCTTCTGTTTTAGCTAAGATAATTCCTGATTTTAAATGACTGAGTGTGGACTTTGTACTCTCAGAATGTGACTTCCCTAGTAACTTAGCTTTTCATTATCAACACAAATCACTTAGTTTTTTTTTTTTGTATCAAAGAGGTCCAGAACCCTCAGAGTTGTGGAAGTAAAACTGCCCTTGCCGAAGGTGGAGGACGGATGAGGGCACATAAGGTGCTGAAGACCTCCCTCTTGGAGGATGATTTGGCGCACTGGAGGAAAACTCCTTTGCCATTGTTGTGCCGTTGCCAGTTCTGTGCTGTTTGTACACACTGGGGCTCGGAAGAGGCCATTTTGAGGGTGTGTGTGTGTGTGTCAAAAGAGCACCCCAAACTCCTTTGGGTTCCCCTGACAGCCACCACATGGTCCAAAGAAATACCTTGCCTAGAGTTGGTGCTCTCAATTCCATCCCATTAGAATTGAAGGTGGTGGAGTTGAGAGAGTAATGCAAGAGAAAAGTTATGTCTTCTCTTTCTCTTCTTACTTGGCCAATTTTCCTTGGTTATCGCAGCTTAGGACTGTGATACCTCAAGGACCATCTCTCTCTCTCTCTGAATCCACCTGGCCCCTGAAATCCTCTTCTGAGGCCCTTCTTTGTGTGCCTCCTCCCCAAAAGGTCCGGAGGGTGGCAACACAAGAATGGGCCTTTTCCGCAGTGGCTCCCTACTCGTGGAACGCTCTCCCTAGTGAGGTTCGTCCGGCGCCTTCATTATCCACCTTTAAGGCAAAAAAGTTCCTCTGGAAACAGAACTTTGCCTGACTGATATCTGACGCCCTTTAAACAAGCGTTGGGGGAGGGTTATTGGAATGTTTGTATTTTTATTATGAATTTTGTGTTTGTATACTGTAATGTGATTTTATGTTGTGAACCACCCTGAAACCTGCAGGTATAGGGAAGCATACAAATTTAATTAATTAATTAACAACAACAACAACAACAACAACATTGCATATTTCACAGAATCATAGAATCATAGAGTTGGAAGAGACCACAAGGGCCACCCAGTCCAACCCCCTGCCAAGCAGGAAACACCATCAAAGCATTCCTGACAGATGGCTGTCAAGCCTCCGCTTAAAGACCTCCAAAGAAGGAGACTCCACCACACTCCTTGGTAGCAAATTCCACTGCCGAACAGCTCTCACTGTCAGGAAGTTCTTCCTAATGTTTAGGTGGAATCTTCTTTCTTGTAGTTTGAATCCATTGCCCCGTGTCCGCTTCTCTGGAGCAGCAGAAAACAACCTTTCACCCTCCTCTACATGACATCCTTTTATATATTTGCTGCACCCTGCAACTTCAACCCAAGTCTAGAATGGGGCCCGTTACACAGTGTTGCGTCAATGTTCCTCCCTCCCTTTCCCACAAGGATTATACCATAGTTGCTTTGTTTTTCTGTTTTCGTTAAAGCTTATTTTATTTCCCTCCTCCCCCCCTTCCTTTGTCATTCATCCCACTTTTTTGTTTTTTGCCATTTCATATTTTTTTTTCCCCTAGGAGTGGTGCATGCAGAGCAAAGGAATCAGTCATATTTTGAAATGGGTATCTATGACGATGGGCCTTACGAAGTTGGCGGGGAGAACCAGCTCGATGAGAGCCTAGTTCCTGTTCCATCTAACAGTTACTTAGGTAGGACGGAGCTCTTCAGAGATCTCGAAGGAAATTTCACTACCCAAATGTGGAGCGATAAAGTGAAACGCTGTTGGAAAGTAATTCAGTTATGGGCCCTCCCCACCCGCTTGCATTTAAGCCAAGAGCTTGTCGTTCGTGCCCTCCTTCGCCATTTCCACAACTGCTTTGAAGTGTAAAATGGTACTCTTGCTTGAGGTACCTCTAAGAGCTGCTAATGTAATGAGACATTTCAGAGCACCGATGAGGACTTGCAGATTTTTACATCGTGATTATAACCTCTCTCTCTCTCTCTCTCTCTCTCTGTCTCTCAGTCTCTCTCTCTCAGTCTTTCTCTCTTTCACACACACAGTAAGTACTGTATGTGCATTAGTAGCCCTAAGTCATGTGACCTCAAAATGTGTAGCACAGGGAAGTTTAATGAAATCCTTTGTTACTCAACAAGATTGTGATGGCTAAGAAATGAACGTATATATATCTGCAGCGGATAGGGATCCAGAATTTGTCAGCTAAATTCTGAGGCCTCTTTGCAATGCCTTAATGGCTAATCCCCCCGCCCCCCCAGATTGGTGTGTCATATGGCAAATTGTCGAGATTGCATTTTTGTTCGCCCTCGCTTTCTGAGTGCCAGCCGACGCAATTGGTGCGGCGTTTTGCAACGAACTGTGAAAACAATTATTTCTTAACGCAAACGGTGAAGAACGGCAAACAACTCACCGGCTTTTGCGCATGTCTCCTCCAAGAAGGGATAGGGGCCCTTAAGGATTGAATAGCCACCCATCTGTAAAAGCACACTTTGGGGTGTGATTTTGAGGGGAACGTTTGAGGCCAAGGATGACATTTTGTCATGGAAGGAAAAGTCTGTTTGTGTGTAAGCTGAGTTAATACAGCGTTATTTTATTTTTTTTAAAGCTCTGAGGCGGGATCCAAATTTACTTTACAACCCAGGACCCTTTTAACCCTCACAGCAATCTGATCAGCGGGGAAGTTTCCACGAATCTGACTCCCATTTGCCATGAGTGAAAATCTGTAGATGTTAATGGGTGTTGAAGGGTAGGAGCACTAACACCCAACCTCTTGCGTGGCAACAGGTCACATGCCCTGTAGCTTCAGGCAAGGCCCTAAAGGATGTAGCTTGCCTATATTTCCATTGGTAAAATTTCTGCTCTCTTTCAGGTTTCCCCCCTAAGGCTCCATGTTGTTATGCTCTCTGCTTAACTTGTCCTTTCTTTCTTTCTTTTCTTCCTTCCTTCCTTCCTTCCTTCCTTTATCTTCTTTCTCCACCCACATTTGCAGGTCTCCTTTTCCTGACAAGTGTTTCTTTTGGTAGCCCCGATCAGTTTGTGTACAAAACACTGCCTCCCAACGTCAGGGTAGGCAAGGCCACCGATCTGATGATGAATAGCTATCTAGGTTTGTGACCTCTGAAAAGTGGTTGTCCCATCTCACTTCCTTCGTTACATTCCAGACTTTCGACATCGTTATTTGTTTTCCATTTCAAGTTGATGCATGTTGTGGAAAATGCTCAAATGAGAGGAGGGAACTTCTGAAAGCTTTGGGAGAAAAAGAACCGCCAGGACTCGAGCTTTTGGGGTGCTGGGTTGGCTAGGGGCCTGCAGGTCAAGGATGGAGAACCTGTGGACCTCGATGACTGCTCCACCAAAACATGGATAGAGGGGAGCCAATAAGACGAAGGTGGCCACACCAAAGAGGGAGTGCTCAAATTGTTTACTGCACCTGTGTGAGCCTTATAGAGCTGAATGTAGACATTAAGCATCAGTACCTTTTGGGGGGGGGAATCGCGCCATAAGCATGATACATTTTTCACGAGGTCTTAACATTACTTTAACATCATGGGCGTGCTCTGTTAAAGCCAGTGAACACTTGAATAGATTTTCATTTATTACAAAGTCTGAAGCAAGCACAAACAAATGGCTGATCAATCTGTGAACGTGGCTCTCCGAAATCGGCACTGTACACAGTGGTACCTCGGTTTTCGAGTGACTCGGAAGCCGAACGTTTTGGTTTTCGAATGCCGAAACCCCAGAAGTAAATGCTTCCGTTTTCGAATGCGCCTCAGAATTTGAACGGCTTCCGCTGCGTTCCCCCCCCCCAATTTTCTCCACTGATTTTGCAGGCTGCCCTTTGCGCCTCGGTTGTCGAACATTTCGGAAGTCGAACGGTCTTCTGGAACGGATTATGTTCGACAACCGTGGTACCACTGTATGTGCTGCTTTGAGTCTGCTTCAGTGTCTGCTGGGTGAGGACAGGTTTAAACTTTTTAATGTACATGTGTAGACCCTGTTAGGCGGGTTTTCATCGAGCCTGTGCTTCCAGTCACCCCTTTAACATAGCAACAATCACAGAGGCTTTGCACTACAATAGTATCACACCTTCAACTGTTCGTCTGTTTTATTTTTGTGCGGTAGGTTTTTCTCTGGACTCTGGAAAAGGCATCACTTCGCAGAATGAGCTCACTTTCGTGTCTGGAGCTCCGAGAGCAAACCACAGTGGAGCGGTTGTCCTTTTGAAAAAAGACACTGTCATTCAACGGGCATTATCTCCTGAGCACACCTTTGAAGGCGAGGGGCTGGCCTCCTCTTTTGGCTATGATGTGGCCGTTGTAGACCTCAACAGTGATGGGTAAGCCTGCCGTCTGGCTCCTCTTTCTTCTAGTACCATGGGGAAGTGTGATCGTATCTCTTTTTTTGCAAAGTGGGAGAAATGAGGCTGTTTCTCATTAGGTTATGGCAAACTCAGAAAAGCATAAATGCACCATTGCTTTTAAGAAAAGCAACCTGCCCGTTTTCATAAAACGCAACTGACGGACTGTTGAATGTCCTCACGCTTCCTGCTCCCCTGACCCTCCATTTTAAACCGTTTGAAGTGTGTAAGCTTACTCACTGTAAAAAAATTCAGCAAAATGGATACTTTAAAGAAGTATCTCAGGGAATATAGACCAGGGAAGGTGAAACTGAAGACCTCCAGTTGTTGCTGGATTTCAACTCATCAGCCCCAGTGAACAGGGTCCAATAATAATAATAATAATAATAATAATAATAATAATAATAATAATAATACAGTGGTGCCTCGCTAGACGAAAATAATTCGTTCTGCGAGTGTCTTTGTAGAGCAAATTATTCGTCTAGCGAAGCACCAATTCAAACCACTAGTTTTCGTGACGGAAAAAAAATAATTCGTCTTGCGAGGCAGCCCCATTGACTTTTTCGTCTTGCAGGGCAGCCTTCCGCTAGTGAATGCCATTCGTCTAGCGAGTTTTTCATCTAGCGAGGCATTCGTCTAGCGGGACACCACTGTAATATATTTATACCCCGCCCATCTGGCAGGGTTTCCCCAGCCACTCTGGGTGGCTCCCAACAGAATATTAAAAATACGATAAAACATTAAAAACTTCACTATACAGGGTTGCCTTCAGATGTCTTCTAAAAGTCAGATAGTTGTTTATTTCCTTGACATCTGATGGGAGGGCGTTCCACAGGGAGGGCGCCACTACCGAGAAGGCCCACTGTCTGGTTCCCTGCAACCTCAGTGAGGGACCCACCAGAAGGCCCTCAGAGCTGGACCTCAGTGTCAGAGCTGAACGATGTGGGTGGAGATGCTCCTTCAGGGATGATCCAGCAACATTTGGAGAGCCACAGGTTCCTTATCCATGACCTAAACAAACCATAATAAGTGTAAGTCTAGAGACAATGGATAAAACAATCACCATTAGCTGTACTGCTGGATAAGTGTTTAATGGTTGTTGTATTGTTTAAACCAGGCATGGCCAAACTTGGCCCTCCAGCTGTTTTGGGACTACAATTCCCATCATCCTGACCACTGGTCTTGTTAGCTAGGGATGATGGGAGTTGTAGTCCCAAAACAGCTGGAGGGCTGTTCGGCCATGCCTGGTTTAAACACACACACATACACACACACTGTGGTCCAGAGGATTAAACAGAACTTGGATTTGGGAAATCCCAATCATGAACTTTGACTTGAGTCACTGTTATGAGCGGTACAGTCTTGTGCATGTTTACTCAGAAGTAAGTCCCATTGAGTTAAAAGAGGCTTACTCCCAGGTGCGTGATTGTAGGATTGCAGCCCAAGTTCCGTACATGCAAAAACTGGACGAGCAGTGAGCAACTTGGCAAGATTGTTGTGAGTTCAGTGGGAATAAAACACCATAACAGCAAAGTACTGTAGAAATGGCTGTTTATCACTGAACTTCTTAAAACTGAATTCAAGAGATCTCTCTGAGCAGCTGTTTTATTTGGAAGCCTTGTGTTGAATTGTGCACTCTGCTGAACATGTTGTCATTCTGAGGTCACTTTTATCACCTGCTTCTCACAGTTGCCTTATACACAATGAACTTGTTGTTTTCTCAGTTGGCAAGATATTGTTGTTGGAGCACCACAGTACTTTGACAGGGAAGGAGAAATTGGCGGTGCTGTGTACATTTACATTAATCAGCAAGGCAAGTGGGAAGGGGTCAAACCAGTTCGGCTCACAGGACCAGCAGACTCCATGTTTGGAATCGCAGTGGAAAATATTGGTGACATTAACCAAGATGGATTCGAAGGTAAGCGGGGAAACGATTGGGCTGCTCTTTGATGATGATGAATTTCATTTCTATACCACATGATATTTTTAAGAACAATATTTCAAGACGGTTTACAACCTACATCAAAACATCATATCAAACAATCCAAAATATTATTATTATTATTAATATTATCATTATTATTATTACTACTACTACTACTACTATTACTATTACTATTACTATTACTATTTAAATTTGTATACTGCCCTTCATCTGAAGATTGCAGGATGGACCACAAGATAAAAAACACAAAATGAGGACACAAAAGGCATAATGAAGCAAAAAAAAGAAAAACCCCAATAACCTGCTCTCTGGAGAAAGTCAAATAGAAAGCGTACATTCAAAGTACATTTGATTAATGGGACACTAAATATTTCAAGATGAAATACTACAAAGGAGGTTCGACTACAAAAGCACATTTAACAAAGCAAAATTAACAACAACAAAAACCACACGAACATTTCAATGGAAAACACTACTAAAGGAAGTCAGATATAAAACTCATTATTTAAAATAGCATAAATAGCAAGAGAACATTATCACAAGCATATAACATATATACTGCTGCTAATTTCTGATTCTCAGGCCTGGACCAACTCCATGGGCCGTGCCTTATTTTCAATTCATGTAGCTTTGAAAACCTGCATGTTCAGTTTGACTGTTTTGCTATCTCCCTCCTTTTTATGCAACAGATATTGCTGTAGGGGCTCCATATGACGACTCTGGCAAGGTGTATATCTATCACGGCTCCAAGAACGGGATAAACACAAAACCAGCACAGGTACTAACTAGTGATTTCTGCTTCTCCTTCCAATTGAACTGAAATATTCATTTCGCTTGTTTCCTAAGCTTCTCCCTGCCACCCGCTTCTCTCTCTTCTTTGACTTTGTATGCCACTCTCTTCTCTGCCTAATAATCTCTTTGTGTAAGACCCTGTCTGCACTATACATTTAAAGCAATATCATGCCACTTTAAACGGTCATGCTTTCCACCAATGCATCCTGGGAACTGTAGTTCATTATAAGGGTGTTGTTAAGAGACTGCTATTCCCTTCATAGAACTTCAATTCCAGAATTTCCTGGAAAGAGGAGTCGATTGTTAAACCACTTTGGAAATTGTAGCTGAGTGGAACAGTGAAGTTTCACCCTACGTTTCCTCAAGCTATTCCTCTTAAGAGACGCTGCTTGCTAAGTCTTTTGCCTTCTGTAGAAAATAAGTTAAAATACTTTTTCCTGTTGTTGCAGAATTCAGCTCTTCCTTCAGATTTGTATTATTATTATTAGCAAAAAAAAAAAAAAAAAATTGCACGTGTGGAGCATGGCCTGCCTCCTAATACATGCAGATGTGATATTCTTTTGTTGTTTTAATTTATCATTGATTTTTCTGTTTTTATTTATAAGCTTTATGCAGACAGGAAATCTTGGGGGGGGGGGGAATTGACTATGTGTCCTGAGGGCTTGTCAACAGACTCTTAACTGCATTAATCAATAACTCTTATAATTTTTGGCACTGTTTCAGATTCTGGATGGTGGGGCAAACGGAGTCTCGTCCTTTGGTTATTCTATCACCGGAAACATGGACCTTGACAAAAACTCCTATCCTGATATTGCTGTTGGGTCTCTTTCAGATTCTGTAGCTGTTTACAGGTGTGTAGCGCCTTCTTGATTTAACGTTGATTTAACTCTGGGGCCCTTAATGTGGTACCTGTCGCACCCTGGTTGTTCTCAGACACCTCCTTTGTCACCCTTAAAAAATAACTGAGGGTTTGGGGCATTGTTTGTTTGGGAGGTTTCCTGCTTTCTTTCTTTGTTTTTTTATTTGTTATGGGGTGTGCACAGGCTTTTTGTTTATTTGGAAGGGGCGGGGGAGTCTTGAGCTTCACCAGTTTTCTTCTGTGAACTGGGTATTTTGTGGTTTCCTAACAGTTTCTTAAATTTCCAAATGTGTCACTGGGCCCAAACATTTTTGAGGAGACTAGACTTAAGAGCTGGCATGAAGTTTCCACAGTATACTTTTCATCTTTTAAGAACAGAAAGGCCCCAAACTTTCATAGACATTAAAATGAGTGAGTCCTTGAACAAGAGCACAGTCACTTGGGCATAATTGTCTCAGACAGAGGAATGATGATACAGTGGTACCCCGCTAGACGAATGCCTCGCAAGACGAAAAACTCGCTAGACGAAGGCATTCGTCTAGCGGAAGGCTGCCCCGCAAGACGAAAAAGTCTATGGGGCTGCCTCGCAAGACGAAAAATTTTCGTCTTTTTTTTTTCCGTTTTGCGGAGCGCGGCTGTCATTGCCGCTCCGCAAGACGAAAAACCCGCTAGACGAAAATTTTCGCAGAACGAATTATTTTCGTCTAGCGGGGCACCACTGTATAGCAAATGTGTCTTGGACTGTACCATTTCAGACTGTTGTTTGCCTAGAATCCCCCCCCCAATCTGTCAGTGTTCAGGGAATTGTTTTCCAATGTGGAGGGCCAAGCCAGTCATGTGACTTTCTACCTGCTGCCCAATGGCGTATTGTGGGTTGCCAGTGCTCGGGGCTACATGGAGGGAGGGAAACGGATGGGTGCGCATTCAACTGCCCAATGACATCCATGTCACCCAAGAGATCACAGCCGCAGAGATAAGAAAATAAGAGCCGTTCCTTTGTCTGGAGAGGTCACTTCCTGGTTTGCATGGAGAAGCCGTTTTCAATGAAGCCCAGTGGCGGAAGCATGCAGCTGTGTTGAGGCAGCAACGAGTGTTGAAATTTTGCACCCCTTTGCCCTCACCCCATACTACACCATGGCTGTTGCCTGAATTAGAACAGTCCAGACACAGGAGAATATAATCTAGGCCTAAATTGCCACTGTTGTGGGAATAATTGTGCATAAAAAATTGTGCATAAAAAACAGAGACAGAAAACAGACCAGGACTGAGGAAGAGAAGTCAGTTTTATTTTAAATGCAGTCACCCAGCCTTTGTTTATCAGATGTACAACTTATTTTGATGAAATATTTTACTCTAAACCCTCTTGTGCTTTCAGTGCTAACACTGCAAAGAACTAGGCCGCTCTGTCAGAGCCTCTCCATCCTACAGTATGAAAATGGACGGCTCAATGCGACTTTCCCTGTTTATTAGCTTAAAAATTCCTTCCTCGAGTGCCATTGATTGAAATAACAGTTTCTTCCTCAACCTCCTCTTCCCTCTCGACGTACCAGGTCGCGGCCTGTGGTGAACGTTAAGAAAACTATTAAGATAGATCCCGGCAGAATAGACCTAAAGAAAAAGAACTGTGAAGTCCCCAGCGGGATTTGGTAAGCCGTTGAACTCCTAATATTTGTTTCAATGTTTTTGGCAAACGTTAGTGTGTTTCATATGCACGAGAATTTCCACTATATGGCGTACTGCATGGGAGGTTACTACGCTAATACTGCTAATACTGTTAGGTTGGATTGTTAGGTTGGATTGTTGATGTTACTCATGTAGTGTTAGGTGTTAAGAGCTGCAACAATGCCTCTTCTTCCCATGTTTCCTTGGTTATGTTGGAAGCAAGGGATTGCTTGTTCCGACACATCCCTTTCACTTATTGAGGCAGCAGGGCCTCCCGGGTCTCTTCCTTCACTCTGTCTTTACCAATATCTACTCTCCTAGCCTGAAGGCCACAGTTCTGAAGAGGAACATTTCTTTGCCTTTCTGTGGCCGCTCACCAAGCAAGTGTGGTAGTGCGGAAGGCATCCAATTCTTCTGGCCAGCCATGCATAGGGGACTGTGAGGGTCCTGGCTCAGCTCTGCAGGGTCCAACCCTCAAGTTCTGTGACCTCTGAACCACCAGCCTCTGATTCTATTGGCTTTGAACCACCAGCATGGCAGTCCTGGTCTCAGCTAGTTTCTCCTCCTTGGAGCTCAAGGCTGGAGCCCTACAAACCTCTTATAGCGGAGGCCACGCTGCCAGGTTTTTGAAGACCCTTGGGGAAGGTGTCCTCAGTGCGCCTGCTCCACAAGTCACCATTGCCCATTCATTTGCCTTTTCTCTTTGGGACCAGCCCCTGCCACTGCCCAGAAGAACTCCAAGCAAGCACTTCATCTCATTGTTCTTGTCCCTGATCACTAGGGTTGGGCGATACCTCGTTTTCAACATCGTGCTATATCAGCAGCTACTGTGTTTCCCCTAAAATAAGACACCGGCTTATATATTTTTCCCCTCAAAAAAACATAGTATGTCTTATTTTCAGGGGGTGTCTTATTTTTATTACGTCAGGAGCAGCGCGCTTGCTCCCTGCGCGCGAGGAGCAGGCGGGCCAGGACTTGGGCGAGAGGCATCTGTTTGTGTGCGCCTCTTGCTCGCTGGCTCCCTGCATGCTGGCGGGGCGTCGATATATAGCACGCATGTGCAGCGTATGCGCCGTACGTAGCGACACTGTGCATGCGAGCTACGTAGCGGGTTGTCGTCGGTGCCACACGGAGGATCCCGGCGCCGTCTGTACGACGCTGGAGCGCCGGCCCTGGCAAACTGTATGCCTTGACACCCCTGGAGACGTGGCACCGGGAGCGCACTGCCCCCCCCCCCCGTTGCTATGCCCCTGCTCTCAGGCTCACGCAAGCTGGAGGGGCGGGGGCTTCCTTAAAGACGAGTCCAAGAAGGTTCTCACCCAGAAACTTCTTAGGCTCCGCCAGCAACTTGAGCTGGCCGATGTATTGCGCCATACCAGTTTCAGACAATTTATCGATCTATTGCCCAGCTCTACTGATCACTTGCTTAGAGCAGATGGGGTAGCGGCAGCGAAGAGGCACGGGAGCAGCGAGGATTTCAAGGGGTTGACCACGGCAGTCCCTTTCCCTTTCCCTTCTTGGGACAATGCAAATGCCAGGCCTCAAGACGACAGAAGATGTGTTTATGGCACCAAGTACTTGACTATAGAGGGTGGGCAATGCATTTACTCTCGAGATTCCAGCAGCTTTTGGTGAAATGTCTCCAGTGCTGAACTCTTTGACGTTTATTTCTGTGCTCTTGAATTCTTCCAGCGTGAATATTGAAGCATGCTTTGAGTATACAGCTAGTTCCAGTGACTTCAACCCCAAACTAAGTAAGTTGGTATGATATAACAATACTTGCATATCATTAAGTGTAGCTCCCACAACAATTTGTCCCATTTGCAAATGTGTCCATGGACCCCATTTTTTTTATTTTTTTTATTTTACAGTGGTACCTCGACTTACGAATTTAATCTGTTCCGAATGCACATTCATAGGTCGACAAATTCGTAAGTCGAAAAAAGCGATTTCCCCATAGGAATGCATTGGAAACGAAAAATTCGGAAAAATTCGTAAGTCGAGTAAACTGCATCTAAAATTCGTAAGTCGAGTACACCCCATCTAAAACCGCCAACGGATGTCCTTCGGATGTCGAAAAATTCGTAGGCGTGTGGGCACTTTTTTCATTCGTAAGTCGAAAAAAGTAATTCGTAAGTTGAGGTACCACTGTATTTTCGCGATCTCCTGTTCTGCATTGTTTTAACTTCACGTGTTCATGCAGAATTGCCTGAAACGGGGCACTTGTGTCCTTACAAAGGCAGCTCAGTGGTGCATCTTGCAATGTAATCAGGTCTTAAAACCTGTTGCCTTCCAGGGGCAAGGCAGGGGAAAAATGGGCTAATGTACAACACCTGTAAGATAGTATACCAGCCTTTCCCAACCTGGTGCCCCTCCCCAGGTGTTATGGACTACAAATCCCATCAGCCCCCTAAGGCAGGGATTGTGGGATTTGTAGTCCAGCAATATCTAGAGTGCGCTAGGTTAGGAAGGCTGAACTGCATTGATTTCTTAGTACCCTTTAAACAAAAAGCAGTGAATTAAACATGGTATAACTTGTCTTCCTTTACTATTTCTGAGGGTTCTTTTTCTTTCCATTCCAACCCCCCACCCTTCCCAGTTCTGAACTATACAATTGAAGCAGAAAATGAGAGGAGGCGATCGGGCTGGCCGTCCAGAGTGCAGTTTTCCGACCGACTCTCTTCTAGAGGGCAGTCTCTTGAGCGACTCTCTGATCAGTTGAGTGGGAGTGTGACTCTCCAAGGACAGAAGAAAGAAGAGTGTGTGACAAAAAAACTCGTATTGCAGGTATGAGAAGCGCAGAGGCTTCTGTTTTTAATGCTGCCCCATTCGGGTCTAGTTTCGCCAACAAATACGCTTTCAGGTGAACTTGAGGCGGCCTCTTGCTTGTGGGTCACCTATGAGATCCATTGTGATGCCGTGATTAGAAAGCTGGCTTAGGAAAACCTGTGGCCAAGTTCCCGCACAGCCCATGAAGCCCATTGGGCAACCTTTGGCAAGTCCGTCTCCATCAGACTTAGCCTACCTCGCAGGGTTGTTGTGAACATACAGGAGAACAACATGTATGCCAGCTATTGCGAGCTCCGTGATTTTGCATGTTCTAGTCATTGCACAGAATAACAATTTCATGTATGCTTCTTTAGTTCAGGCAAAAGCAGTTTACATAGAAATATCAAAACATTATGCATGTATGTAAGCGCCCTAGGAACAAATTCCTTGCTTGCATCCTTTGGTCCTACAAGCAAGGAATTTGCCCGTGATTTCATTTGACTTTTTGAAAAAAATCAAAAATTAAAAAAAATTCCACTAAAGGCCTCCATTCCTCTATAAAAAGTCCGTCATTTTCAATGCATAGTCTGTTACTTTCAAAAGCCACACCTCCTTCATTGGAACCCCCTCTTCTTTCCATTTCTGCGCATATACTATTGTAGCTGCTGCTGTCACATACATTTGGCAATGCAAGTAGTTACTTTTAGGTTAAATATTTGTGGGATGGCCCTAGCCGGTTGAACTAATGTGCCAGTGTTGGAAACTGAGATGTTATACAAGAAAGAAGATTCCACCTAAACATTAGGTGAGAGCTGACAGTGAGAGCTGTTCAGCAGTGGGATTTGCTACCAAGGAGTGTGGTGGAGTCTCCTTCTTTGGAGGTCTTTAAGAGGAGGCTTGACAGCCATCTGTCAGGAATGCTTTGATGGTGTTTCCTGCTTGGCAGGGGGTTGGACTGGATGGCCCTTGTGGTCTCTTCCAACTCTATGATTCTATGATCACAGTGATGGTATTGTGCAGGCTGGGGCCTTTGTGCACGCTGGTCGCAAAGTAAGTTTGAAGCCAGGATATTTGCTGCCAAACCCAGCAGGGGGTTATTCTGTGTGCTAATAATTCAAATGTATATATCTCTTAGGAAAATATCAAAGATAAACTGCGTCCAATTCCTATAACAGTTGGCGTCGCAATAAACGGCTCCGAGTCCAGCTCTCAGTCAAGGAGGAGGCAAGGACGGTCGCTCCCAGAACTTCTTCCCATTCTAAATTCCAATGAACCAAGTACAGTTAATGCGGAAGTAAGTTCCCCCCCCCTTCCCTTTCTAATCCAGAGATCTGTTCCAGCCTGAATAGTTCATTTTGCACCACGTCTCAGAAACACGTAGAAAGAAGGAAAGTTTTGTCTGAGTAACAGTTCAGAAATCTGCATTTGTAATGCCTGCATGCTTGTTGATGTGCGCTGTCTGTTAATCCAAAATTCACAGGGGGGATGTGCCACAGGATTACTATACCTCCTCTGGGGACACTTAAACATGTTTGGTGGACCTGTGAAAAAAACCAAAAGCTTCTGGAACACAGTGTATGACGAGCTTAAAAAAAAAGTTTAAGTATAACTTTATGAAAAATACAAAAGTTTTTCTACTAGGGATAACAGACACAGGTGTAGCAAGAGAAGATCAGAAAATATTCCTCTATGCCACAATAGCAGCAAGGATCCTAATTGCTAAAAACTGGAAAAAAGAAACTGTCCCCCCCCAAAAGGAATGGCAAGATAAACTGTTAGAGTATATTGAACTAGCTAGATTAACAGAGGCAATTAGAGATCACACTGGACAAGAGTTTCAAAAAGCATTGGGGGGGGGGGGGAAGCAGAGAATACTTCACAAAACAGTGCCCTAAAATACATACCTGGACTTGTTTCGATTAATGTCTGCAGGAGACTTTGTGGATATTTAAGTTATAATTAGAAAAAATCTTAATAATTATTCCTAAAGGAAACAGTTTATAAGAAGTAAATAAGGAGGCCAGATACAGGATAAAGGAAGTCTTTTATTTGGTTGTTTGTATTGTTGTATGTTATGTTCACTGTATGTTACGTTCACGTTTAATGAGGGTGGATTTGTGTATTGGGGTGTGTGTGTTGTGTTATGTTGTAAATAAAATTCCAATAAAAATAAAAATTAAAGAAAAGAAAAAGGATTGCTATACCTCCTCTGTTTCCTATGTGGCTGTTATTCTTTAAATTCGATGCTGTTCCATATCTAAACTTGTGTTCATTGTAGGTGCAGTTCCTGAAAGAAGGTTGTGGAGAAGACAATATTTGCCACAGCAATCTGAAGCTTCATTACAGATTTTGCACCAAAGAAGGGAATGAAGACAGATTTTCTTATTTACCAGTGTAAGTCTTTAAGGAACGGGATACCAGTTTTGAAAAATAAAGTGGCTTGTGCTCCTTGGACAGGCTTTTCTTCCCGCTAGGCCCTAAAACCTGACTCATTCTGTGTCCTTAGTAAGAACAACATTCCAGTGCTTGTCCTCAAAGACCAAAAAGACATTGCCCTTGAAATCACAGTGACAAACAGTCCGTCGGATCCGAGAGATCCTGAGAGAGATGGAGAAGATGCCCATGAAGCCAGACTCATAGCTACCTTTCCAGATAGCTTGACTTATTCTGCTTTTAGGGAGCTGAAAGCCTTTCCGGTAAGTACTGTTTCCATTAAAAAAAAAAAAAAAGCATTTCAGGAAAACGCGTTGTAAACTTTTATCAAGGGAATGGTGAAAGGTGGGACTCCACAACGCCATCTGGTGTCGCCGTGTTAATAATGCACGTAAAACGCTTTTTCTTCGCTAATGTAGCTGAATCCCAGGTGATGAGGATGTTCAAAGAACCTCCATTATTTCATTTAACTCTTTGCATTGAAATGTTGATCTCTTTTAATTTAGGAGAAACAATTGACCTGCGGGGCTAATCCAAACGGCTCTCAAGTAGACTGTGAACTTGGAAATCCTTTCAAGAGAAATTCTTCCGTAAGTGGTGTTTTCTTATAGAGCCAAAGCCTGGGGTACAGTTGTACCTCGGCTTTCGAATGTAACCTGTTCTGGAAGACCGTTCGAGTTCCAAAACGTTTGAAAACCGAGGCGTATTTTAAAACCAGTGTTTACTCAACATCTGATTAACTGTGAAATGTGCTCCTTTTCTTCCAAGCCAAAATCACTCCCCACAAAAAGCTACCGTATTTTTCCGTGTATAAGACGCCCCCATGTATAAGACAACCCCTATTTTTTTAAACCCAGAATTTAAAAATTAAAGTTGTTTAGCTTGGGGGGGAGGGAGGTCACTTCTGCCAATAGCTCACCCGCCTGCCCGCCACTGCCAATCGCTTGCCACAGCCACTGCCAATCGCACACCTCGCCGCAGCCGCCAATCGTCTGCCCACTTGCCGCCACAACAGCCCACTCACCGCAGCCACCAATCACCTGCCCGCCTCGCCACAGCCGCCAAACGCCTGCCCAATTGCTGCAGCCAATCGCCAGCAGGCCTTGCCGCAACCACCAATCACCCGCCCAATTGCCACTGCCAATCTCCTGCTTGCTGCTGCTATTAATTGCACGCCCCCCCCTGCATTCACTATCCGTGTATAAGACGACACCCAATTTTTGCCCTTTTTTTTTAAAGCAAAAAGCATCCCCTTATACACGGAAAAATAGGGTATTCATTAACCATCTAGTCAGGACAGAAACTTATAATAACAATCAAAAGTAACGCGAAGGAGCGCCTTACAGTTGATATGTAAAAGAAAAGATCAGAAACATTGAAGCACAAAATTAGAAGAATTTTGGCGTTATATTTATACCATAGTAAACAGAGCAATCCAAACCCTGGCCAGGCATCAGGGGGGCACGATGGATTGGCATAGCCATCACTGCACCTGCAGCCCTGTTAACTCATGCCAGCCAAGGTGGAAGGCAGGAGAGGTCAAAGCCTCCTCTGGGGCACATAGGCCTGGAGCTGGCATAGTAATCAAGTGATGGAAATGGGACTGGCTTCTGGGGCTGTCCCCACCCCTGGAATGCCTTGTGGGGAAAACAGGGATTCTGCACCCTTGGAGTGATGGCAGAACTCTTCCCTCTGCTCCAGCTTGGTGTCCCCTAAACACCTATATATATATATATATATATATATATATATATATATATATATACACATACATACATATACACACAAATCTTTATTGAAAGTTCAAAAAGTACATAATTATATGTTTACTAAACATGGTGAGACATAAATAAAAGAGAGAGAAAAGAAACAGAACCCATGTAGAAAGGAAAATAAAGGGGGAGATGGGGAACCCAAAACTCTATACTTTGCAAGGTTGTTATTGCACTTCGCCAGATCTTAACCTATTACAGTATTTGTAAGAATGGATTCCAAGTATCATTCAATTTGTCCATGGCAAGTCTGCGTTTATATGCAAGTTGTTCATATGTTGCGAGTTTGTATAAGTCTTCAATCCAATCGTAGGAGGGAGCCGCATTTTTATTTTTCCAATTACCAATATCAGTCTTTTTGCTGTGGTAAGGGCACAGAGAGTCCACTCGTATTGCCCTTTTGTAAGGTTCCATGTGCTGGGTATATAATTCAAGAGGGTATTTTGCTCTGTGTGGTGTAGTGGTTAAGAGCGGTAGACTCGTAATCCAGTGAACCGGGTTCGCGTCCCTGCTCCTCCACATGCATCTGCTGGGTGACCTTGGGCTAGTCACACTTCTCTGAAGTCTCTCAGCCCCACTCACCTCACAGAGTGTTTGTTGTGTGGGAGGAAGGGAAAGGAGAATGTTAGCTGCTTTGAGACTCCTTCGGGTAGTGATAAAGCGGGATATCAAACTCTTCTTCTTCTTCTTCTTCTTCTTCTTCTTCTTCTTCTTCTTCTTCTTCTTCTTCTTCTTCTATTCTCCTCCTCCTCCTCCTCCTCCTCCTCTCCTCCTCTGTAAATGGAAGGCTGTTCCATACAGTTCTGTTGATAGTTTCAGTTGCCTTCTGCCAAAACAGGTGGGTAGCCGTGCTGGTCTGCCATAGTCGAAACAAAATAGAAAATTCTTTTCAGTAGTACCTTAGAAACCAACTGCGTTTGTTCTTGGTATGAGCTTTCGTGTGCATGCACACTTCTTCAGATACACTGAAACAGAAGTCACCAGATCCTTAAATATAGTGAGGGAGTGGGGAGGGGTATTACTCAGAAGGGTGGCGGGAATGGGTGATCAGCTAATAGGTGTGGAAAACCTGTTGACGTCTCTTAACACTAGTCTTGTAGGGAAAGGCAAGGGGTGAGATGGCTAAAGATAGCTTTGTTAAGTATAATGAGATAAGAATCCAATGTCTTTGTTCAGACCAGGTTTCTCCATGGTTCTAAGTTTGGTGATTAGTTGCAATTCAGCCACTTCTCTTTCCAGTCTATTTCTGAAATTTCTTTGTATTAAGACAGCTACTTTGAGATCTTTTATAGAATGTCCTGGGAGATTGAAGTGTTCTCCTACTGGTTTCTCTGTCTTGTGATTCCTGATATCAGATTTATGTCCATTTATCCTTTGGCGTAGGGTTTGGCCTGTTTGTCCAATATAGAGAGCTGAAGGGCACTGTTGGCATTTGATTGCATACACAATGTTGGAAGATGAGCAATTAAATAGTCCTGAGATGGTATGTTTGATGTTGTTGGGACCAGTAATGGTGTTTTCCGGGTTTATGTGGCAGCAAAGTTGGCATCTGGGTTTATTGCAGGCTCTGGTACCAGTGTCCATGTTGAGTCCTGTTGTTGTATTATTGTGGGTGAGGAGCTGTTTGAGATTGGGTAGCTGCCTGTAGGCGATGAAGGGTCTTCCTCCCAGAGCTTGAGAAAGAGAACTGTCATTGTCTAGGAGAGGTTGTAGATCTCTGATGATGCGTTGTACTGTTTTAATTTGGGAGTTGTATGTGATTACTAGTGGTGTTCTGTTATTTTCTTTTTTGGGTCTGTCTTTTTTGGGTCTGTCTTCTGCCAAAAATATTTCAGTAGTGGACAATGAAAAAACATATGTCGCCTAAACACCTTGCTGAACATTTCATAGTCAATTCAAGTATCTTGCCAATGACTGCCAGACCCTTAAAGCATCTATCAGAATTACCTATCCTAGTACATAAAGCAAAAATTGATATGCCTCTAATCTATATTAATCACTCTGCATTTATTCCATTTCTCAGGTTACATTCTACGTGATTTTAAGTACAAGTAAAGTTAATGTCGATACCAAGGACTTGGACATTAATCTGAAATTGGAGACGTAAGATTTTTTATTTTTTAAAAAGTATTAGTTACTTTTTCTAACGCTTGTAAATATTCTGAAATGATTGTGACTTGGTTGTGAATGCGGCGTAATGATGACATGGAAATGGTTAGTGGTTTTAAAAACAAAGCAGAAAAAAACAAGTGTCCTTTTGTTTCCTTTTTGTTGCAGAACAAGCAATCAAGTTAATTTGGATCCAATTACCGCTAGTGCTAAAGTAGTTATTGAACTGCTTTTGTCACTCACAGGGTAAGTGTCTTATATTTAGCATAACAAATCAATGCTAGAGACAATCCTTTTGTGGTGGTCGTTAAAATGTGGCGTTTCTTTTAACAATAGGGCGGCTAAGCCTGCCCAGGTGTACTTTGGAGGCAATGTCATCGGCGAAAGTGCTATGAAATCTGAGGAGGACATCGGCAGCTTAATAGAATATGAATTCAGAGTAAGTTGAGATATATATATATATATATGAAGGAATAGTTCTAACACCTTCATTATACATCTTTAGGTGTAAAGCGAAAACATTCCTCTTCAACCAGGCCTTTGACTGATAGACATCTGATGTCTTTTTAAAGGGGTGGTGGTGGTGGTGGTTTGGTTTGTTGTTGTTCTTATTTTTACAATGTATTTTGTGTTTTTTTTTAATATTATGATGTTATCAGGGCCGGATTTAGGTTTGATGAGGCCCTAAGCTACTGAAGTTAAAGGGGCCTTTTATATGTCCAGCTGTCCTTTGTCAACAACAAATTGCCGCTGTTTTTTTGTGTTGAATACAGGGGCGGGGCGTCCACTTAGGCGAACTAGGCAATCGCCTAGGGTGCCAAAATGGAGGGGGCGCTGGCCAGGCTTGGGCGGGGGTGCGGGACGGGCTAACAGCAGCTTCTCCGCTGTAGTGGAGAGGTGCTGCTTGCCCCCTACACCACCACCCCGGCTCCCGCTAAAGCAGGCTTTGGCGGGGGTCAGGGGTCGGGGCGGGCGAGCAGCGGCTCCTCCACTACAGCGGAGAAACCGCTGCTTGCCTCTCCACCCCCCCACCTCCCGCTAAAGCAGGCTTTGGCGGGGGGGGGGGGGCGCCAGAAGATTGGACTCGCCTAGGGTGCCAGA
The DNA here is from genome assembly GCF_009819535.1 of Lacerta agilis. Lineage (NCBI taxonomy): Eukaryota > Metazoa > Chordata > Lepidosauria > Squamata > Lacertidae > Lacerta > Lacerta agilis. Next base: position 114,578,985 of record NC_046312.1, on the reverse strand, counting down.
AGCCCTAGCACCGGTCCTGGTTGAATATATGCTATATGGTAATTTATGGACCTAGTAGGTATCTAAAGCCATTTGCACATGTTGCTGTGCAACCAGTCCATGCAGAATGCAGGCACCCTATATATAGAAATGAGCAAACAAGTGATATTTTAGGGAGCAGGCTAGCAGGCGGGGCCTATTACCTACATCATAAGAGCATACACAACACAAAACACTGTTGCTGTATGTAGGTTTTATTTTAATTGTTTTTTATCTTATGTTTTGGAAATGTACATCCAGATTTTTTTTCCTTTAATTTTTTGGGGGGCCTCCAAGAGAGTGGAGCCCTAAGCTATAGCATGTTTTGCTTATACGGAAATCCAGCACTGAATGTTTATGTTGAGAACTGCCCTTCATCTGCAGATGAAGGGCAGTTTGCAAAAAAAACAACAACAATCAATATCAATAATGTCTTGTTGCATGAGAAAATGCATGTTTGTTTTTAATATTCTTGACAGATAATTAACTTGGGCAAGCCACTAAAAACATTTGGCACAGCTTCCTTGGACATCCTGTGGCCAAAAGAAATCAAGGGAGGCAAATGGCTGCTGTATTTGGTGTCTATCAACTCCAAAGAGTTAGGAGAAGTCCAGTGCGAACCTCAGAATGAAATAAACCCTTTGGGAATTAAGGTAAATAAGTGTTGCCTGTCCGAACATTGCAGGGATCTATTGCAGCTCTTTGGCAACTGGAATAAGGTTGTGTGTTGTTGTCTTTGCAAGAGTGCCTGAGAAAAAGTGCATATAGGAAATTGGGTGGTGATGCTGCTGTTTATACTTCTGACAAGCCTGCAGAATTCAGTTCTCCTGCATAAATCCTGCTCCAACTACTCAGTTGTGTTAATCTTTTAAATCTTCTATAGCACACTTCTTTTTTTTAAAAAAAGGACCTGACTGCATTTGTATCCCTGTTCATTTTTATAGATGTCTCGAAGTTCAAGGACAAAACGTCAAGTCTCAGAGAAACAGACAGAGGGTGGCAAAGGCTTTTCTTTGTTTTCAGAAAGAAAATATAAGACTTTGGTAAGCATTTGCCGTAACCTGTTACCAGCTGCTTTGCGTCCCTCTCTCCCCCTTTATTTTCCAAATTAGTCATCAAGTGTGGATGCCAAGTGCAGGGAGATATTAGGCATGAAGATTTTGAATTCCTGTTGAATAATTTTATTGAGTTAGTGTGACACGTATTTTCAAAATAACCGTTATTTTGAAATTTAAAGGATTACAGTCGCCTGTCACCTTAAAGATGGACACTTTTATCAGGGCATAAATGTTTGCAGATTAGAGCCCAATTTATTAGTGGGCACTATGTGACAGTTCTTTATGGACCATCAAGAAGGCTGATCGCCGAAGAATTGATGCTTTTGAATTATGGTGCTGGAGGAGACTCTTGAGAGTCCCATGGACTGCAAGAAGATCAAACCTATCCATTCTCAAAGAAATCAGCCCTGAGTGCTCACTAGAAGGACAGATCCTGAAGTTGAGGCTCCAGTACTTTGGCCACCTCATGAGAAGAGAAGACTCCCTGGAAAAGCCCCTGATGTTGGGAAAGATGGAGGGCACAAGGAGAAGGGGACGGCAGAGGATGAGATGGTTGGACAGTGTTCTTGAAGCTACTAACATGAGTTTGGCCAAACTGCGAGAGGCAGTGAAGGATAGGCGTGCCTGGCGTGCTCTGGTCCATGGGGTCACGAAGAGTCAGACACGACTGAATGACTGAACAACAAAATGTGACAGTTTATGTCCTAATAAAATGATCAGCATTGGACCCAAGCCAAGTTAATTGAGCTTAGCTTCCACTGAAATCAGTGAGACAAGTTAAGACTTCACTTACATTAGTTGCTGTTGATTTTCATGAGACTGAATAGCCCAAACCCGATTCCATATGCTAAGGTGTGTGGATGGGGCAGATGCTTTCTTCCACGCAGCCCCCAAAGCAGTTTTGCTGGCCTCTGCCCTCAGAACGACACCACAGTCACGACTCTGGCATACAGCTTCCTATTCCATGCACCTAATATGGGCAAAAAGGGGGGCACTCCACCCCACTCTTCCACTCCCTGGGCCAGGGTTAGGATTGCTCTGCCCGTCTTTATCCAGCCTTAAGACCCTCTTTTTTTAGCCACAACAGTACATGGCTGGGAGTTTGTAACACTTTTGAAGAGGGCCAAAGTTTTTGAAGAGAGGCAGATTGTAATCCTGAGGGCAGGGACAAAGTCAGAACTATATTTTTGTAGACTTTTGGGATAAAGGGGGAGGGTGTGAATGCTGTAAATAAACAAGGAATTAATAAAATAAGAATTAAGAAGATAAATGTTTTCATTATTGTGAATGAAAAGTCGAACGGAATCCATTCCGGAAGTCCGTTCGACTTTCGAAACGTTTGAAAACCTAATTGCGGCTTCTGATTGGCTGCAGGAAGCTCCTGCAGCCAATCAGAAGCTGCGGAAGCCTCGTTGGACGTTCAGGTTCCAAAAGAACTTTCTCAAACCGGAACAACCACTTCCGGGTTCGTGGCGTCCGGGAGCCAAAACATCCAAGTTCCAGGGCATTCAGGATCCAAGTATCTTAAATTCTACTGAAAGATTTGAAAGTCTTGTCCAGTGGTCCCAGTGGAAGTAGGAGTTTATCCCTTCATACAAACAGCATCTTAGCAATGGAATAAAATTAATGCAATTGAAGAGTTCCCTGGGGAAACCCAGCCAGATGGGCGGGGTATAAATAATAAATTATTATTATTACTACTGTTTCTGTTTTAAAAAAAGCTTTCATTGTTCCTTTTGGCTGCAAAACAACACGTTTGGCAGAAACATTGGGTATCCACCTGAAAAGTATGCACTTTTTAAAAAGTTTTGCGTATTTAATGCAGGAATGTAACGAGGAGGCAAACTGTGTCACCATAAGATGCCCACTACAAGGACTGGACAGCAAAGCATCTGTTGTGTTGCGTTCGAGACTATGGAATAGCACTTTTCTAGAGGTATGCTCTGTTAACTTGTCTTAGATAGATTGGGACCACCTCTTTTTATTTGATCTAATGCAAATTTTTCTTTTCTTTCTTTCTTTTCCACCCCGCTTTACCAGGAATACTCTAAAATGAGCTACCTAGACATTGTCCTTAGAGCAACCATCAGCATCGCTGCGGCAGATAACATTAAGCTGGCAAACGAAGCTACTCACGTGAGTCTGTAACATTTCTTTTCACGGCGGAGGCCGTACATTTTCATAGGCAAGGAGGGAACTGTTCTTTCGGAAACGAGGAACGCAGCATGTTCCAACAGGAAATATACTTCAGTAAGAAATCCTCTTTCAGCCTGAGGGCCGCATTCCCTTCTGGCTGATTTCCCAGGGGCCACATATCCGTGGTGGGTGGGGCCAGGGCAAAAGTGGATGGAACCACAACTGTAAATCTCAACTTTTTACAGTGGGCTGATTTCTGTACACACGCCTGCATTGCAGGGAATTGGACCACCTGACCATCTGGGTCCCTTCTAGCTCTACAGTTCAGTGAGTCTGCAACTCAGCCCAGGCAAGCAGGAAGCACTGTTGGTAGTGCAAGGATACAATCCAGCCTGGCAAAAACACCCGAGGAGGCTGCATAGCAGGGGGAGTGAGAAGGGTGTAGCCTGGAGAGAGGGAGTGTGGATGGGGGAGCCAGATGGGGAGAGACACTCCTAGCTAGCAGGACCCAGTGGTCAGGGATGTTGGGAACTGTAGTCCAAAAACAGCTGGAGACCCAAGTTTGGGAAACCCTATTGCAGACAGTACTGAGCTAGATAGCCCAATGGACCTGCTTGGGTATAAGATATCCTTCCTACGTTCCTACTTTTAGTTGCTAGTAATAAACCATCTGAAGAATGGTTTAACACTGTCCACTATGATTCCATTGCTCAAGGATGCAGATTTTTAAAGTTCAACACATTGTGCTTAGCTGTCTTCTCCACTGAAATCTATGTACTTTCCTGATCTGTAGGTGCGGGTGACTGTCTTCCCTGCAAAGACAGTAGCTCTGTATAAAGGGGTGCCTTGGTGGATCATCTTAGTAGCTATTCTTGCAGGCTTGTTAATGCTTGCTCTGTTGGTATTCTTGCTATGGAAGGTGAGTTGTTTTACTAATACGCTATTTTAATATATGCTCCACACATCATGGGTGTGTTTTTTTTACAGATGGAAAGATACCACCATCCACTTAGTATAGGGAAATGTCTTTCCTTTGGTTGAGATGTTAAGTGAAACAAAACTTGCCTAAACAAGTAGTAGGGGTAAAAATCAGTTTTGATGTTATAATTATTTGTGCCGAAAAATACCTGGTGATAATTTTAAACTCGTGTGCATTTTATTTTTTGTAGGATAGCATTTATCTTCATAAGATGTCAAAATAGTATTTATAACATGAAAATTAATTTTGAGACTGTTATTAAATGGGGAAGCAATTCCTAATTTTAAATTAAATATGCAGAGACATGATTCAGGCTTGTTAGGATTGAATGTTGGCACTGAGTTTTATTTTGTTTTTTTACAAAGGACAGAACTCTGAAATTAACCAAGGTCATAAAGGAAACCACATGTAATGCTAAGGCAAACCACAGCTTAGCACAACCAATCAAATGTCCAGATTCCTGGAAATAATATCAGGACTGCTGTGTTCTTCTGATACTGCTCCTGCTGCACTGCTGTGACATAAGCTATGGTTTGGCTTAATGTTACATCTAAATCAGACCCGTGGTTTATCTCCGCCAAACAACAAGTAGCAAGCCATAGAATAAACCTTGACTACTGTTCATGGTTTATCTGCAGCATGATAAATCTTGAGTCTAGGTTTGGATGCAACACCAAGCCACGCCATGGCTTATTTCAGCACAGCATAGTAGAAACGGAACTGGAGGAAGAACGAAGCAGCCACAATCTTCTTCCCAAGAAACCCACAAATTTTCCTCATTCGTGCCAAGCTATGATTTGGTTTAGCTTTTTTTCTGTATGAACTGGGCCCGTCTCTTTCATGATCTTGGTTCGCTTCAGAATCTTGTCCTTTGTAGATAAGTAAAAACAGCCTAGCTTTATGTGTGAACCAGGTCACCATCTTGAGATGTTTTTTCACATATGTACATCTAAACACACTCTGTGTGTGTATGTATACATGAATGTGCTGCCCCTTGCATCAAAGGATAATTGATAAGGATTTCAGCTCGCTACCTAATGGACCCAATCGTTCTCCTTGTGAAGCGTTGTTGCCCAGGTGTATGGGGATTCCCATAGGACTCAACGTGTCACCCTTTCCATTACCTCAGTGTACTGGACGATGCAGTGTGCCAAAAACCTTACAGGAAATAGGAGGTTCTTGAACACCTCCCTTCCTCTCAGTGCTATTCAGATTATTTGGGGTCAAGGTGTTGAGTCGCCCACAAAAAAGGGACACAGAAATTCCATCAGAAACCTTTTTATACATAGGCAAAAAACAACAACAACCAAGGGTCTTCACAGTCACTCCCTCTTTTAAACACCCATTTGATTTCTCAGAAAAGTGAATCAGGTTTTGTTTTCTGCTAGAGAAAACAAACATTATATGATTTCAGCAGTGCCAGCCTCATGCACGGAGCATTTGTATCCGGTTCCCCCAAATAGTATTTTTTTTTTAATTAATGTTTGCCAGCCTGCTGATAATGTATAATACATATAACTGAAGGGTGAAAACAGCAAGTGACAAAGCCAGTGATGGAAAAGTCTTACTGCAAACAAGTCAGCTTGAAAGGTTATTGTAGAACTGTGACATAATTGGATGGATATTTTAACATGTGCATACAAAAGAAATCTGGTTCACTTTTCTTTTCTTTTTTGCTTTTCACATTAGTCCGTTACATTGACTAAATGCCTTGCTTCCTTATAGTGTGGTTTCTTCAAGAGAGATAAGAAAGATCATTATGATGCCAAATATCACAAGGCTGAAATCCATGCTCAGCCATCTGATAAAGAGAGGCTTACTTCTGATGCATAGTATTGATCTACTTCTGTAATTGGTAATTGATCAGTTTTTTTTTGAATTTGTTAGCTGCTGCGGGACATGCTTCTTGGTTGTGGTGGCTAATGACTGGAAGCTTGCTGCATCTGTTTCCATTAATTGCTGCGTTTTCAAAATATCAATTTGCGCTTGCTTATGTCGTTTATAACCGTCTCTCCCTCTCTCAGTGCACGAGGACGCAAATCCTTTCATCAATTATTTTTAACAGCTGTTTACTTGTGCGTTCTTCCTTGAAATTCTGAAGGCTTTCCGCATAAGGATGGCAATCCAGCTTCTCAACATGTAGGCTCATGATCCAGGTGACAGATTGTGCCCCTGGAGCTATGTTATTCTGCTATGGAGAAAAGGAAATGTTCTAAGGAACCCCCGGGCTCCGTTCTTCATTGTGAAGATGGGTTCTGTCAGGAGCAAACTAGACACGACGTTAAAGGCACCTGCAGACTTCAAGATTGCAGATTGTAAAAAAAATGGAAATAGCATCATCTGGAAAGAAGAGGGGATGATAATTTTGTCAGGATCCCTCCGTTCTCTGAAGTTGCTGTTCACCTTGGGAGGAAATCCCTCACTGTGATTCCTGCAACCACCCTGGCCAAAGCAAATGCGAGCTCTAGAAGAGGGATTTTCTGCAGCAAATCCCATGCTGCAATCCCAATAATGATCAGTCCTGTCCCTATGGCTGATGCTATATGTAATTTTTAATACCTTCACATTAAACTAAATGCCAAAGTTGAATGTCCTATATAGTTTGGCCCAGAGGCAAGCTTTCCTGAAAGCCACCTTGCCCAACCACAACAGATCTTTTTCTGCAATATGCAATAGAGGATTGGATGTGCCCTAGATCAAACTCTGGATCCACATGGACTTATGAGGATTTGACCTTATGCTCAACGTTAATGCGTGTGGATCCTAGGACATGTCTGAGAATCCTTTGCAAGGTGCTGGGATTCTGTAGCTGCCTTAGAGGTAAACTTCTATGGAAAGTGCTCCTCCCTTCAAGGGAAATTGTGGCGCCAAGCTGCTATTCACTGGCAAACAATGAGGAGCTAGGTAGATATAGGAGCATTTTCAGATGTCAGGCTTGAGCAGCATTGTGCTGTTTTGTTCTAATGTTAGTTGATAGCATGAAAGAGAAAGCAGGAGAGATCTGAATAGAAAAGAGCACCCATCCCAACTTCAGCTTTCCCACTGAAACGTTAAGCAAGAAGCTCTAAGCTTGTGGGGGGGGGGTCTTCTTGGACCGACTGCGGTGCAAGTTTTCATATAGGTAGTTAATGATACTATTAGAGGTGGTTCATTTAAACCTGCCTGTGGGTTCTTTCAACATTAAAAACAATCATCACTATGGCATTAGCATTTTAAGGTTTTACTTCCCCAATCCATCACATAGTTAAAGCTGCAATCCTGTGCCCACTTACCTGGGAGAATGCTCTGCTGAACTAAGTGGGACTTTAATCTTAGTAGACATGTATATGATTGTGCTGTGTGTGTGTGTGTGTGTGTGTGTGTGTGTGCATCTGGACGGTGGCCTGTGATTGCAGTCGACAACAATTAAATCAATGTGAGATTTGACATAGGCTTCAATATAGCATGAGCCATACCATATATAGATTGTAGGATTCTAGATATGTTTTGCTCCTATGCTCAGAAGTTCAATAGCTTTATTAACCACTAATGCATGCCCAAAGCCTTTATTGCTGGTACTGCTTTTTCTCGTAAAGGGCTGTTCTCAATTTGTCAATTTCTGTGGGAAGTTTATGGTCAATTTTGAACTTCTGTTTTCTATCCTTAAATGTGCATTTCTCCTCTGAAGCTTGCCTTCTGCATGATGCCGTGTGCTGTTGCGAAACCTGTAGTCATATTTAAGTAAATATTATATTCTGCTTGCTGGATTGCCAAGACAACCACTTTCATCTTTAATGAGCAAAAGCGTTACCTCTAAAAGAAGCTGAAATGAGTCAGTTGTCAGACAAAACGAGCATTTATCTTAGGTTATGTGTCTGTTGAACAATCTCAAGACACAGGCACTGAGGTGAGGGGTGGATCCAGAGGCCTATGAGCCCAGTTATCATGAGTGAACAACCGGAGGCAAGATAATGCCTGCGGATGTTTGTGCTAATTCCCTGTATCCATAGGTGGTCTTCAGATCTCGTGAGATTTGCTGAAACCAATCAGAAGCACCATTAAGCAGAACATTCAACATGCTGGACAGTGAGCTGCCAGCCCCAGCCAAGCTCAGCTTGAGAGACTAGAGAAAAAGGCCCTTCCTCCGTGGCATGCACTCTCAAGACCTACAGGTCCCGAAGTTCCTGCAGGCATTTCTCATACGTAGGCAAGAGGAACCAACAGGGCCTATCATTAGAAAAACGGGACATCTCAAAGACATTGAGATCCCAGGGAAACTGGTGATAAGATTTACAGGCCCATGGGAGTAAACGAGTTAGGCTTCTGGCCTCCAGAGTGCATAGAATAAGCAAGGCTATCCCCCCTCTCCCCACAGGGATGGAGAACAGTGCCTACAGGGCATTTGTCTTTTGTGTATTATTAATTATTTGTCTCCTGTGTATGATTAACGCATGCCCTACTGTCATGTCTGGCGGCTGCAAGTACAAATCAGGCAGCTGGGGGCATGAGGGTCAGCATTCATACCAAGCCAGGAGGGAAGACACTGGGAAATAGCAAGACTGAACAGCATCACTCTTCCACCGAGTTCCGTGGGATGTAGCTTTGAGGCAGTCGAGTGGTGAGAGAGGTTCTTTCTACTTCTGGTTGCCCCCAGCCTTCTGTGAAATGAGAAGGCCGATCCCTTCCCTTCCCTCCCTCTCAAAGCTCTTTGGAAAAGTGGAGAGCCTTGGACAAGATAAGTTTTCACTGCTGAATGCCTTACGACCTGGTCTCCATCCCCTTACTTCACCCCTTGTGAATCCTCAGTTTGTGCTAGAGAGTTGGTTTTTTGTTTTTTGGAGGGGGGGGGGAAGAGTTAGGTTTCTGTCTTTCTATCCAAGCTGGCACAAAGTGAGATGCCATTCCCGATTCTGCCCACCTCACCCCCCAGGTTCTGATATGCAGAACTTGAAATCAATATTTTGCTCTGTTTGTCACTTAAGAAATTCCTCACCGCCACCAGAGACCGTATTTGTGGGACTTTACTCTACAGGGAACTGTTTTCATAGTTTGCTAATATAGGATTATTAATTGAGAATCCACAAGCTCACCTTTTATCTTGACAACATACAGAGTATAAGTATGTTGGCTCAACTTTTTTCTTTTTAAAAGCATTATTTTTATAAGGGAGATTTGAGATTAATGGAAGTGATTTCTATTTACCTGCTTGGATTGCGCTCTTTGCCGACTCCTGCCGCTGCTGTATTTGGGGGTGCTGCATTTTGCCTGTTCTCTTTAAAGGAAGGCTTGTCTGTGTTCTGCCGGCGCAAGGATGTAACCGCACATTTAACTCCTTATCTTGGATTTCCTTCCCCTGTAGTGCGGGTTCTTCCAGCGTTCCAGGTACGATGACAGCGTCCCACGCTACCACGCTGTAAGAATTCGGAAAGAGGAGAGGCAGATCAAAGAAGGAAAAACTAAAGAGAATTATGCAAAGAAACAGTGGATCACGAAATGGGATGAAAATGAAAGTTATTCCTAGGGATCACCCCTGAACTGAAGGCTCATTAAAATAATAATAATGTGTATTTGATTCACATGATGGAAGGATGGAAGCCCTATGTACAGAAACAGCTGCCTTAAAAAAATACTGTTACTTCTATATGAAAGCATTTTTTTTTGTTTTACAGACCTAGTAAGACCGCTTAAACCAATCTTACATGCCTTATCTAAAATGTCCAATGTTCAAAAGCCATTTCAGTTTTAATCCAAACTATCAGGCAGAAAAGGAAGAGGGGAGAGCCTGTAGAGCGAATATAATCTCAGGCTGCCCTGTCTCTTTGTCTGGAATGGTTGAGCCAATTGTGTGGGAGAAGCGTTTGTCCGAGAGCTAAATAGAGATGAAGTAACCTGAGATATGTGGCTTATTAGAACTCTCCTGCGAGAATTTGAAGTGTGCATTAGTTCGAACTGCATGTTCGGTCCTGTTTCAACCTGGCTAACCTTCTTGCCCTGTTTTTTTGCATACCTGAGCAGCTAACCTAGATCCTCAGCCTCACTTGGATGAAAGATACTACGATCATTTCCCTAAACATGGGTGCTCTTTAACATTTCGGTTCATTGGTCTTTTGTTATTTAAATCTGTGTCTTTGTGGAAGGGGATATCGCCTCGCATGGAATGCAACGTCACTTTTTTTTGTGAGGAGTCCAGCCACACAACACTACACAGACACATATATGGTATGAGACTTGAGTGTGACAGACTGGTGTTGCCTACCTCTCCCATTGCAACTTCCTAGTGGTAGCAAGCCAAGCATTAACTTTGGAACATGCTTTATATTTCCTGGTTTTTAGGGACATTCCACCCACCCACCCCCCAAAAAACCTGGAAGATACTCTCCCTTAATCTCATGCATATGGAAGCTGGTTGTAAGTATTCACTTTCGAGAGACACTCTGCAAAATCCCATTTCTAGGATTAAGCCATGGCACTGAAAATAGGTTGTAAACTTTGATGTGAGTCTGCTAAAATCAAACCTTTCACTTCGCCCATGTAAGTGAAGTAACGGGTTCTTTCATTTTGGGGGAAATGTATGGCTTGGGTTTTGAAAGGCTTTTTTTTGTTTTCGTTTTGTTCTGCTGGAAAAAACAACAACAACAACCCGCATGCAACAGAAGCAAACGTTTCCTTACTTTTTGTGAAGCTTTCGTGCATTTGGTTGGTTGCTGGGTTTATTTGTTTTTTGTTTCTGCCAATACATATGAATGTGTTCTTGTTAAAAAAAAGAAGAAGTATGCATTCAAGAACCGATGCAAATGGGTGTGGCTAAATTTCTAAAGGAGAGGTGAAGCTTAGCTTTGTCTGGAAGTCATATTCGCGTGGAAGCCATTCCTTCTGTCTATGAATATATGGAGAATAGGGGGTGTTTCTCAATAGTGAGAGCATGGCAATTTGCATGCATTTAAATAGGGTTGCCACATTACCCAAAGCTGTTGTGTTTTTTTAGCAATTTTTTTTAAAGCCCCCTTGCCATATGTCCAGTTTTTCCTGATTCATTTTGCCGCTTCAGGAAAAATCCATCCTGACTCCATTTTGTAACCCGATTCCCTCATGTGTCCAGGAAAACCCAGACATATGGCAGCCCTAATTTAAAGGCATTCTTTAACTACTGTACTGATCCTACTGTGGCAAAGGGAGGGGAGTTTTAAAACTACTGCCCTGCCACCCGAAAAAAATTACCACCCACCAACATACATAGCGGCATTGAGATGTGTACTTCAGGTAATTTTGAAATCTCCCAACAGTGCAGTCGTATACACGTCTACTCAGGAGCAGGTCCTGTTGAGTTCCATGGGTCTTCTAAATAAGCATCTATACGATTGCACCCTAAATCTGCTAATTCCTTGTCCTAACTCTTGTGTGCAGCCATGGTAGCCAGCATTATCTTAAAATGTGCAATAGGCCATGTTTCAATCATGCTTTTTTAAAGATCAGTTTGTGTGCCCCTGTTGCTCACACCAAATATACACAGGTTTGTTTTTCAAAGCTTGAATATTGGTTGTACTTTTTGTATATACTGTAAGTCATTCCTATATATTTATTTTTACCATAAATCTTTGTCTTTGACTAACTGTTAAGCCAAAAAAATTTTTTTTTAATGAACTTTAAATATAGAGAGCAATAGTGTGTAAGAGTTCAGGGTTTAAGACCGAACACTTTCCACCAGATGTGCCAATTCTTAAACCTTTGGATATCAACGACTAAAACATTCTTGTAAAATTCTTCTTTATACATATTTCTGATTGTGTGATAGAGGAAGTATTGTATCTTCTGAATAATTTGTGCACTAATGCATACCTGCAGATGTTTTATCTATAGAAGTTTTATATGACTAACTTATGTGGCAAGTGTTCCGTGGGTGGGGGGGACAAGGGGGGAGGTTTTCTAGCTCTGTATTTGCAACAAGATCAACAACTGCAAATGTTATCGCACTTGAAACAAAGGATAAGCTACGAATAAATTTAGCTATGGATCTTCACCGGTCCAATTTAAGACTACTGAGTAAATGTCCTAAATACCTACATTTTGATTTTAAGAATAGTTCCATACGGTTTGATACTTGTAACCAAGGCATTTGCTGGGGGTTTTTTTAAGCTACACATCTATATATTAAAAAAAGCCCTCATTGGTACTGATTAAGCAAGGATTATAAAGGTGCTGTAACATTTACTATATATGACATATCAACAGAAGCTTTAGTATGTGCAGATAGTTTGAGATTGGGTGAAAACTATGCAGACTTTTAAATATTTATCTTCAGGAACCAGACTCTATATGCCTTACAGTTACACTACAAAAAATAAAAATAAATCACTAGCTGATAGTGATTATTGTCCTTTCCAAGGCTGTCAAGTTCAACTTCTTTCATTCCACCTTGATCTGGGATCACTCAGTCAGTAGAGCACGAGACCCTTAATCTCTAGAGTCGTGGGTTCGAGACCCATGTTGGGCAAAAGATTCCTGCACCGTTGCAGGGAGTTCGGCAAAACAACCCTTCTGGTCTATTTTCCAACTCAAGGCTTCATAGAATCACAGTCTTCGGACCAACCCCCAAAAGGAAACAACTCTGACCACACAGTTTATATATAAAAAAGTATTAATTTTTGTCCAAAAAGCCTTTTTAAAAAAAGCCAGTGTGGTGTAGTGGTTAAGAGTGGCAGACTCGTAATCTGGGGAACCGGGTTCATGTCTCCGCTCCTCCACATGCAGCTGCTGGGTGACCTTGGGCTAGTCACACTTCTCTGAAGTCTCTCAGCCCCACTCACCTCACAGAGTGTTTGTTGTGGGGGAGGAAGGGAAAGGAGAATGTTAGCCGCTTTGAGACTCCTTCGGGTAGTGATAAAGCGGGATATCAAATCCAAACTCCTCCTCCTCCTCTTCTTCTTCTTCTTCTTAAACTTATTATTGCCAAACCTCATTTACCAACTCTGGTGCCTCGCAATGTATTCCACCAAATACTGCTGCTTTGTCTCCCACTTCAGCTAAACAGGGTCTTCTACAAGAGCCTCATAGCAGCATATTATTGGGTGCAGCACTTCTTAAATCATTATCATTCAGGATCCCACAGCTATGGGCTTTGAAACTTGAAAAGGCAGAACTTCAAAACACTACTGCATCTCCTCATTTAAAAAAATACAATTGTAATTCTGGTGCCTTGTCAAACAAAAAAAAAGGGGGGGCCCAAATCCATAGGCAATGCTAAATTAGGACTGGTCTTTTATAATAAAGTGTCGTCTCAAGTCATATCACTGGTATATATATTCATTTTATACATTGACTGTCGCTAACATCAAATGTTAAATCACGGCTAAAAATCACCTGTGGATATTTGTATAAAAAGTGTGAAATAAATTTTGTATGAAAAGCTCTTTCTGTGATGGTGTATTGTATACAACTTATACATTCTTTTATTTCTGCAAACATGTAACCAATATTAAGTCTGGTTAGGGACACTCCACACAGTATACAGCAGAAAACACAAAATCAAAACAGCTAAATTTAATAAACACACACTTGAGATTCAAATTATAAAATGCTTGGCATAGCAAAAGCTATGCTGTTCTCTAACCAGGGTATTTATGATTATAGAGGCAAATCAAGAAAACCTATTAGTTTCAGACTTGGATTTAAACCGATTCCACCACTAAAACAATCTAAAGGTAATTCCTCTGATGGAGGATGAGATTCAGGAATCCTTAGTATACTACAGAAAACTATACCTTTCCTGTATTAGATATAATTCAATTTATAGATTATATAATTTAGGCTGCAATCCTGTTCACACATACTTGGGAGTAAGTCCCATTGAACATAGTGATACTTGCTCTTGAGTAACAATAGACAGGATTTTCACTGTCAGCAATTCTTAACAAAACATAAAGAATTGTCACCAAAAAAAGGGATGTTGGACACATGAGTTACTATGTTATATAACATGCTATACAATCAAAATAGAGTAAGGTGCCAGAACAAGGCAATTACCACCAACGCTTTTTCTAAAGTGTTTAAAGTACAGTTTATTCACATATTTTATCATTTTCAAATTGTATAGAAAAGAAGACATTTCCAGTATGCGCAGGGAAATCTCACAAATTATACTATGACCCTGGAAAGAAATGATAGGTGCAGATGTGCAGTGTTGAATATGGACCAAAAAATAATACCCTCAGTATTAGCAGAACGATTAAAACCATGGACTTTTTTTTTACCTCACAAAGATCAGTTAAATGTTTAAAACAACCATCAGCTGAGAGAAAAAAATGAGGGAAATTACTGTTGTTTCTTTGGCTGATTGACAGTAGGTTGTTGATGTGGAAAAGGCTTTTAATACAGCAGAGAGGCATTTTTATGAGGGAAGCTTTGAGGGAACACTGCATGGGACCAGTTCTGAGAGCCTGGATAGATTACATAAGGCCACTTTGCTTAGGATTCTGAAAAATGCTAAATTTCACAACTCGGGGGAGGGGAGGGAGGTAAGGTAAGCTTATAGCCCATTTTCTCATTGGAAAGGAAGTCCTAGCCAATTTAGCCTCGGCCTAAATAATGCAATGGGTGAACAGTGCCAAACATTTGTGTGAAATCAAACGCTGGAACGAAAAGTTGGAACGAATAATTCAGGGAATACTTTGTGACTATTTTACCAGAGTCAACAAGCTTGATTATTAAATATTTTCAGGAATGCAGTAAATAAGGACAAAAAGATTGGGGGCAAGGGGGTCGGAGGGCAGGCACAAGGACACTGATAGGAAAAGCTTTGCGAAAGTACTTGAGTTTTTCTTTGGTAACTGTTGCAGGCCTGGTATTTGATGGTCGTGTCAGAATTGACACAAATTTAAAAGCGCAGACAAGCCATGGAGCTCCATAGGACACCTTGGGATTTTTATTTTTTTAAAAAACGTATTTTGGAATTATAAATATCCTCAGGAACATGCCTGACTGGAAATCCTGCCAGTGTTGCCTGATTATTTCCAAAAGCCCTTGTTTATACTTACGATCTATTCATTTATAATTTGCAGGGATTTCCTGTATTTAGAACTCAGTCATTTCAATTCAGCTTTTAAACATTGCTTTTGTATGTTCTTTTGTACATTTCTGTTTTCTTACAAGTAAAGTATTTTTTTAAGTCCTGCTTTTAAAAAAAAAGGAACCTCCTTACACAGTTTCAATGGAATTTTTATTCTGTAAAGACAGGCATGGCTAGGCTGTTACACACTGCTATTAAGGGCCCCTCATTTTCAAAGAATTTTGTTTAGGATTACGGCTGTGAAACTTAATCCTATACATGTACATGTGAAAAAGGATTGTAGTTTCACTAATGACAGATCAGGTCCCATGTTGTCATTACACCATTGCATTTGGGAGTCACAGCCGGTTACACAGCTATGAATAATATACTTATTAAATCTGCATGGATAAAAAACAACAGATTTTACATGTCCACAATATAGGAAGCAATTCTTTGTCACGCTATGGAAATGGTGTTTGAGAAATAGCAGCCACTACCAAAGGGAGGAAACAACACACAAATGCATGAAAATGGTAGTTATGCAGTAAGGTGTGGGTCTACTGCACTGCAGAAAACTACGGCCTTTTCACAGAATGTGTATGTATCAGCTATGTAGTACTCAGTGTAGTGGATTGGGGGGGGGGGGGAAGTACTCAGTAAAACATGCATTAAGTTTACTAATACTGTAACTAAGATACTGACTAGGTTGGGAAATTAATCAAAAAAGCAGACTATCCCGAATGGAATAAACTATCCCGAAAGAATAGTCCCTACTACTCAAAATTAATCTTACGCTACAATCCTAGCGATGTCTAGTGAGAAGTAAATCCAACTGGACTTGCTCTCCGGTGTGTATAGGGTTGCATCTTTAATAACGTGTTATAGATTCCAATTTGAACCGCTGCAACGGGGTGAGCTCCCTTTACTCTGTCCCAGCTTCTGCCAACCTAGCAGTTCGAAAGCACACCAGTGCAAGTAGATAAATACCGGTAGGTATTGCTGCGGTGGGAAGGTAAATGGTGTTTCTGTGCGCTCTGGTTTCCGTCACAGTGTCCCATTGTGCCAGAAGCGGTTTGGTCATCCTGGCCACATGACCCAGAAAGCTGTCTGGACAAATGCCGGCTCCCTTGGCCTGAAAGAGATTAGGACAGCACCCCATAGTCACCTTTGACTGGACTTAACCATCCAGGGGTCCTTTACCTTTTTTTACCTTATAGATTCCAACCCTGTCTGCCAGGACCAACTGCTCTAATTAGCATAAAAAGGTAAAGGGACCCCTGACCATTAGGTCCAGTTGTGTCCGACTGGGGTTGTGGCGCTCATCTCGCGTTACTGGCCGAGGGAGCCGGCGTACAGCTTCCGGGTCATGTAGCCAGCATGACAAAGCCGCTTCTGGCACACCAGAGCAGCACACGGAAACACCGTTTACCTTCCCGCCAGAGCGGTACCTATTTACTTGCACTTTGATGTGCTTTCGAACTGCTAGGTGGGCAGGAGCTGGAGCTAATTAGCATAGCCAAGTTCAAAAGACAAGTCTCCCGCAATTGTAATAGTGTAAGAAGGGCAGTATCTTCTATATTTTCTTTTGCAATGCCTTTTGTGTAACTAATAACAATTCATTAGCACTGTTCTATTTTGCATCTGGTCACCCTACTCCTAACAGTCCTCGCCAAGTTCTCTTTTTAATCATTGATCTTAAGCATGTTTATGCAGCAGTCCCAATGAATTCAGGGGGCCTTACTCTGTAGTAAGTAGAAACATAAATATATGTCTGCCTTGAGCAGAACCTCCAAGAGCAGCAGCGAAAAGCTGTTTTCATGTGGGAACAGGGTGCGTGAGAGTCTATTTATGATGCTACCCCCCACCCCCATGACTGACACATCTTTAAATACCAGTAGCTGCAGGCCAACAACAAATGGGAAAGTTTAAACTTTCTTTTTAAAAAATGCAACGGTGAGACAAACCTTATTTATGATTTTTAGCAAACAGCAAAAAGATGCGGGAATTTCTGTTCTCCCCTTGCAGTGTGTAACAACATAATCCTATGCATGTTTATTTGGAAGTCAGTAGGATTTGTTCCCAGGTGCGTTCAGGATTGCAGCCAAAGTCACTCAAAACTGTACTCCTGTGCACTTAAGAATCATAGAATTGTATTGTGTACATTGCAAAAAGGGGGGTTGTTATTGTAGTTAACCACACATTAATCAAATATGGTATTTATAAAAACTGATAGTACCCTTTTTCCTGTTTTGTTTCCCACATGGGTTTTATTTCTTGTTTTTTCTTCATTTTTGTGTGTCTTATCTTACTCTGTGCATTTGCAATCTTGTACTTTTTATTTTTCAATAAAGAATTATTTTTTTAAAAGAATAACAGAATTGTAGAGCTGGCCTTCCTTGGGAGCACATCCTACTTCTTCTGAGATCCGTTGCGAGGTGCGTTAAAGCTAACCCAATTCTCCCTGCCATCTCAGAGTCGTTGGGCCAGAATGGCTGGGGCAACCAAGTCAGATTGGAGAGGTGCAAATAAATCAACATTACCATCATCAACAACTTGTGGGATAAAAAGGTAAAGGGACCCCTGACCATTAGGTCCAGTCGTGTCTGTCCAGCTGCTAAAAGAGACACAAGGCATGCACACAGCAAGCAGCACCGAAACGCAGCCAAAGAAGCGGGTGCAGGTAGCCAAATCTTTGAGGAGAAAAGGGAGCTCCGACCGCACCGCAACCACCGGGTTCCCTCAGGTTGGAGCGGCTCTTCCGGACCCACCCGCCGCACCTTCGCGTCGCCTCGGCCCGCCTCTCCGGCCCCCTCCTTGGCTGGGCGCCGAGAGGAGGAGGCGGCCCTCCTGCCGCTCTTGTCGCCCGGCCCCTTGTCCCTGCCTGGCGTCGCCGCCGCCGCTGCCCACCTCCTCCCTTCTATCTCCGCACAGAGCAGAGAACCTGCCTGGGAAAGCCACAGGCTTTTCGGCTTGCAGCTGCCGAGCCTGGAAATGGCGGCGGGGACGACCTGAAGGGGGACCCAAAACAAGAGCGGAGCGCGCCGCGCCGCAGCTTCCCGTGCGCCCTGGTGCGCGTTGCGCGCCGGCTGCCTGCCTCGCTCTCCGCGCAAAGGGGGTCGCCATGAGGCTCCTCCGGGCGCTGCTGAGGAGCGTCTCCCCGGCCACTATCCCTCAGCAGGTGGACTTCTACTGCCGCTTCTCCCCGTCTCCCCTCTCCATGAAGCAGTTCCTCGACTTCGGTGAGTGAGCGCCGCCAACCCGGTGGGAAAGCGCGGCGCCCCTTTCGTTTGCTTGCGCCCTTCCTTCCTCCCAACAGCCCACCATTTTCTTCTCCCCGTGGGGTGGGGGCAGGGACACAGTCCCTTGCAGACCCTGCTTGGGGGTCGGAGGGCGCTAGGCCTCCCCTCGGCGACCCTCCCTCATCCATGGCAGGCGCCTGGGTGCGGGCCCCGGGACGCGCAGCCAATGGGAACGTGCTTCCTCTGTGCCGCCTCCCTCCGCTCACATTCGGGTTCTGGGTTTGCAGGTCAGGAGGAGGAGGCCTCGCGTTGTCGCTTCGAGCAAAACAAATCCGACTAGGCTGCTGCTTCCGGAGTTGCCTGAGAATTCAAATGTAATGCTGCGGCGGCAGTCGTAGAGCTGGAAAGGGGACCCCCAGGCTCATCTAGCCCAACCCCTTGCAGTGCAGGAATGTCAACACACGCGGGTCCCCCGTCCAAGTTGACCCCGCTTTAGCTTTGCAAATAGGCTCGCGCTTTTATTGCAGCAGCGGCGGCGGCGGCAACAACAACAACAACACATTGCATTCCTGAGGCTGAGTAAACACGCTTGTGGTTGGCGGTGCAAGTTTTAATTGTTGTTGTTGTTGTTGTTCAGTCGTTCAGTCGTGTCCGACTCTTCGTGACCCCATGGACCAGAGCACGCCAGGCACGCCTATCCCTCACTGCCTCTCGCAGTTTGGCCAAACTCATGTTAGTAGCTTCGAGAACACTGTCCAACCATCTCATCCTCTGTCGTCCCCTTCTCCTTGTGCCCTCCATCTTTCCCAACATCAGGGTCTTTTCTAGGGAGTCTTCTCTTCTCATGAGGTGGCCAAAGTACTGGAGCCTCAACTTCAGGATCTGTCCTTCTAGTGAGCACTCAGGGCTGATTTCTTTGAGAATGGATAGGTTTGATCTTCTTGCAGTCCATGGGACTCTCAAGAGTCTCCTCCAGCACCATAATTCAAAAGTTTTAATTAAGACCTTTCATTAACACACGCGCCCAAATTCTCTTGCTAGTGTGCAAAGCGGGTGTTTCCAGCAAAGGGAAATTGCCACGCAACCACCTTAACAGGCGAGAAAGGGATTCTTTACAATGCCTCTTCTGGAGTCTGAGCGGAGAGGTGTTATGTTGCCGTGCAAAGAATTCAGCTTTATTGGATGTAGCACCTTTTCTCTCTGCTCAGATGTTTCTTAGTAAGTGATGGCCCTTTTTATCCTGGGACAGTTTTCTGTCCTGGTTGTCATTATTGCAGAGGCCTGCACTTCCCAATCATAGTGTGCAGAGTCCTCTTCTAAAGCCAGGATTCCAAATTGTTAATTTCCCCCCAAAGTGGACCATATATGAAACAGACATGTTTGTGTTAATGGCTACTTTTCCTTATCTGTTGCAAGTGGCCCTGCTGAACATTTTATACAACATGTGCATATTGCATCAGCTAAACACTACACCCTTATCTGTTGACAAGCAGTAATGTCCTAGACCTACAATATCAATCTGCAAGCGCCAGGTTTATATATTTTAAAAACATTTCAGCAATATTGTTCAAATCTAATCTGGTTTGTAGGCTGCCATTTGCCTCAGTGTATCTAATTGCAGCACCCTTTTAACACTACCATTTGTGACATGGCAGCTGATATGTTGTATTCGAACAGTGTACCTGATAGCAGAAACATTATGAGGACTAATTTGGACTTTATGCGATAATTTCGCTTTTGCTAAGTACACCTCCATGTTTGGTGTTTACAGTGCTCGATAGCGTAAAAAATGTGAAGGAAAATGCCTATCTCCAAATATTGACATGTATCAGGCAAGTGTGGCGAATGAGGTCTAAATTGAGCATTAGCTAATAATGTGATGTTATTGCTAGGAAATGAAAAAAGCATTTTGCCGCACATCAAGAGTGTGGGGTGGTTATTTTTCTTATAGCAGTTGTGTGTTGTTAGCATTACAACAGTGTTACACAAGGAAAAATATATTTCAGTGTCCGTGGCTTCTGTTGCATTGCTCCTAGAGTACACAAGGATTTCTGCTAAACTTGAGCAAAGCTACGCGATCTCTTATTGTCCAAATCCCTTTCGATAGAAGCCAATGTTACTAATTTAATGCAGATCTCAACCTAATTTCATTGTGGCAGCTGACAGATGAGTCCGAAAGGATGGGAGTAAGGTAGGAAGAGGGGAAAATTGGGCAACAGCTGTAATGGAAGGAAGGTGAAGGTACATACCTCTATCAAGAGCTATTTGACCCTCGCCTTGCAGTCCACTGGAAGAAGAGAAAAATAAAAAGGGAGACCTGCCCACTGCCAAGTTGTGGTCCATAACAGATTACCCTCAAGTTGATGTAGGAGTGACTGGAAGTGTCTTTTACCAACTTTGGTTGGTAAGGAAGTTACAACCGTTCCGGGTTTGAGATAGCTTGACCTTGGTTGAGCATGCACTGGTAACAGAGTTGGATTGCTGCAATGGGCTCATGGATAGCTCAGTTGGTTAGAGCATGGTGCTGATAACACCAAGGTTGCAGGTTCGATCCCTGTAAGGAACAGGCTGCGTGTTCCACAGACCAGGCCTTTTCATGTGACTGTCCCTGACCTGTGGAATAGAATAGCATTCCTGTTGAATTATGTCCCAACTGGCTTTCCCAGCTGGTTAAATAGTTTTTTACTACCAAATGTTCAGGCTCCAGGCTTGTTTTATATGCATTTGCTATTTTTGTGTTTTTAATTATCTTGCGTGTAAATCGTGTTGAGGCAGTGGTTTAGAAGGTGATTAATAAATTAATTGTCAGAATAATTATGTAGCCCTCCTTCACTGGAAAAGGGTATCCCGTTTATGATTTAAATCAGGGGTCAGCAAACTTTTTCAGCAGGGGGCTGGTCCACTGTCCCTCAGACCTTGTGGGGGGCCGGGCTAAATTTTGAAGAAGAAAAAATGAATTCCTATGCCCCACAAATAACCCAGAGATGCATTTTAAATACTGTAAAAGGACACATTCTACTCATGTAAAAACATGCTGATTCCCGGACTGTACGTGGGCCAGATTTAGAAGGCGATTGGGCCGGATCTGGCCACCGGGCCTTAGTTTGCCCACCATGATTTAAATGTTCCATATATTAGTGTGTGAGAGTTTTTTGGGGGGAGAATAACTACAAATTCTGTCCCCTCATTTCCTTCTTCCTCATGAATTTGCACATTTCCATAGTTGGGTTCATTGTTCCCTTTATAAAATAACATCCAGTGGTTCTGCAGATATTGTTTGATTCCTGTATATTCTCTCCCCCCCCCCCCCATTTAGGATCGGACAATGCATGTGAGAAAACTTCGTTTATGTTTCTGCGGCAGGAGTTGCCAGTAAGATTGGCAAACATAATGAAAGAAATAAGTCTGCTTCCAGACAACCTTCTCAAAACACCTTCCGTTCAGCTCGTCCAGAGTTGGTAAGAATCAGTTTTTACAAACGAAAAGCAAAACTGAATTTGGATATTTAATAGACACAGTAAGTGATGATAGAAAATGTGAGGTGCCCTTACTTACTTTTTACATAACTTTGCTGCGTGTTTTCTTCTCACTTGTGAGGAAAGATTTGGAAGCTGAAAGCAGCTTTTTTACCCTGTCCAATGTTATTTTGCTGAGTTAATGATCTCGACTTTGTTAGAAAATATTAGCAGGAAATTTCAGCTATTCTATATATGTGACAAAGGCCAACCGTGCGGAAATTGTGTTCATAGGTACGTCCAGAGCCTTCAGGAGATCCTTGATTTTAAAGACAAAAGTGCTGAAGATGCAGAAGCTATTTCTTGGTAAGTGTATTTTAATGCATCTGAATATATTGTGGCAACGGATTCTCTAAACCAGGCTTCCTCAAACTTGGCCCTCCAGATGTTTTTTGGCCTACAACTCCCATGATCCCTAGCTAGCAGGACCAGTGGTCAGGGATGATGGGAACTGTAGTCTCAAAACATCTGGAGAGCTGAGTTTGAGGAAGCCTGCTCTAAACTTTGTGTGCAGATGTTATTCTGCTTTGAGAAGATGAGTGTCATCCTTAGATGCCATTGAACAGTGGTCTTCAGACTATTTTGAATGAAGAGAAGTCAGAGGTAGACACATCTTTCTTAAGCGTTTAAAATAACAAGGGTTGATGGACCTTGCTCTGAAAATGATCATGGCTGTGCTAACAGAGATAGATCCATATTTGAAATTTCAAATTCTTGGTCAGTTTTCGCTTCCTGGATGATTTGTTGAATAGCAAGGTGTTGTTGTTTTTTAATTAACCATTGATTTTTTTTTTTTTTTTGCACTGAATAGTTAAGTGGAAGCTGTGATTCTTGAGCAAGGGTGGGGAAATTTTGGCTCTTCAGCACTTACCGAGTCAGCCTACAGTCAGCATGGTCAGTGGGAGCTGTAGTACAGCAATATATGGAAGACCAGTGTTTTTCAACCTTTTTTGGGCAAAGGCACACTTGTTTCATGAAAAAAATCACGAGGCACACCACCATTAGAAAATGTTAAAAAATTTAACTCTGTGCCTATATTGACTATATATGAAGTAATTCTCTTGAATAGGAATCAAATAAACACAATTTTTCCCACGGCACACCAGGCAACATCTCGCGGCACACTAGTGTGCCACGGAACAGTGGTTGAAAAACACTGTGGAAGACCATAGTTTAGCCACCTAGGGCCTTTAATGTGCCTCAGACACATTTCACAGAGTGCGCACTTGGTTCCAGTTTTACAGATACTGTGATAACAATCCGGAATCGTCACAACGATGTCATTCCTACCATGGCTCAGGGCGTGATAGAGTACAAGGACCACTATGGTGTTGATCCAGTGACCAGTCAGAATGTGCAGTATTTTTTAGACCGCTTCTTCATGAGCCGTATTTCAATCAGAATGCTTCTTAATCAGCACAGTAAGTACTTCTGTTAATCGCGGAGATGAAACGTATGTGCAGAGCAACTGAGGGTGGTTTTCTTTCAAATGCAGGGGCATTGCATATGGGGCACCGTGTTTTAGCATTTTCCTTGTCTGTAAACCCTTGCCAGTTTGGTTCTTAAAACAATATATTGTTTGTTCCCCAGATGTAAACAAAAAACAAAAAACTGCTGCTCTTGCAGCCTATAAATTGTGAATTCACTTGTGATGCCCGTTTGTTTTCTTCTTCCATTTGGCAGCTTTGTTGTTTGGAGGGAAAGTCAAGGTCAACCCTGCTCATCCCAAACACATTGGAAGCATTGATCCTAAGTGCAGTGTGGTTGAAGTCATAAAAGGTAACATCAGGTGGACTTATCAAGGAAAACAAATGTAATAGCAAATAATCAGTGTTTAACATTGTTCGTGGTGTCAGTTATGCTGGTGGTTATAATCAGAACTGTGTGATACTTTGCCAAAAAGGGGGGGGATTCTCGACAAGTTGACCCAAATTTTACATAAAGTAAACCTGAATTATAGAACTTACAGACAATTTTTGTAATTTAGTCCTAAACTAGAGAGTGTGTGTGACTTCACTTACTTGGCTGGAGAGTAAACACCATGGATCTAAACAGGACTGACAAAAGAGTAAACATGCATAGGATCACGGTTACTTTCCTGTGCTTTTTATAGTCTGTATTTGGCTGGTCAGGGGGGCTATGAAGGGCTACTATGAAGAGAGCCAGTGTGGTGTAGTGGTTAAGAGCATTAGACTCATAATCTGGTGAACCGGGTTCGCGTCTCTGCTCCTCCACATGCAGCTGCTGGGTGACCTTGAGCTAGTCACATTTCTTTGAAGTCTCTCAGCCTCACTCACCTCACAGAGTGTTTGTTGTGGGGGAGGAAGGGAAAGGAGAATGTTAGCTGCTTTGAGACTCCTTTGGGTAGTGATAAAGCGGGATATCAAATCCAAACTCTTCTTCTGCTGGAAATTTTAATCCACTCTGGCTTCTGAGGTTTTACAAACATTGTTAACATACTTACAAACACATTCAACCTCAGGGACCATATCGTTGGCTTTTTTTTTCTTTTTTAAAGAAAGAAAGCTCTGGAAATTAAAATCTGCATTACCATACACTTTTTCTGTACTTTGCACCGAATCAAGGCACGCATGCAGCTGTAGCTAGTAACTTGAGTTGTTGTGGCCAAAAATATTCATGATAGGTGTCAGCTGCAGTCCTCAGCATTTCACTCCCGAACAGTTAAGAACTGGGCTGTCGTTAATCTGTTTCCTGACATTTTAAAAAACTGCTGCCAGGATATTGTGCAGAGCTGCGAAGTGTAAACCTTTAAACAAAATTGTTGTGGTTTAATTTTTTTTGCAGACGGCTATGAAAATGCAAAGACACTTTGTGACCTGTATTACATGAATTCTCCAGAACTTGTGCTCGAGGAGAGAAATGGTAAGAACAGGAAGTGGAGTGGATTATTAAAGGAAGTCACAAGTCCTTAGCAAGGATTTATCATGCACTGCCTCTTTTTGAACAGGTCTCCCTTTTTTAGACTGTGTCTGCGGTAGTAGTGCTCATTTTTCCATTGGTTGGGCATCATGTGTGTGATGACTGTCTTGCTCAGTCTGCAGTGTGAGCAGGTGCTGCCTCTGGTGCATAGAATGTTAATCGGGTATCGTGGGCACAGCCTTAAACATGATGTGTCTATATATGCTGATTTCATTACAGACATATGCTGTGGGGAACCTTGGGCAGCTGCAGGTCTCTGCATCATGTTTGCACAGTGAAAGAAACATGTTGCAGTGTTCACTGTGAAAAGTTCATAGCGTGAACTTGTGAAGTAGCTTTCGGTGTCGAGTTCCAGGGGTCAGCAAACTTTTTCAGCAGGGGGGCAGATCCACTGTACCTCAAACCTTGTGGGGGGGGCAGACTATATTTTTTTCAGGGAGGGGGGATGAATGAATTCCTATGCCCCACAAATAACCCAGAGATGCATTTTAAATAAAAGGAAACATTCTACTCATGTAAAAACACCAGGCAGGCCCCACAAATAACCCAGAGATGCATTTTAAATAAAATGACACATTCTACTCATGTAAAAACATGCTGATTCCCGGACCATCCGTGGGCCGGATTTAGAAGGCGATTGGGCCGGATCCGGCCCCCAGGCCTTAGTTTGCCTACCCATGTATTAGATGAACGAAGATTTGAACCTGGGTCACAAGAGTCCCAGGCTGACAGTCTGTTCATTTAGCAGTGGCCACTTCGCCACTGACCCCTGTTGCCCTTTTGGAAAGCACTATAGTTATAGCAGGTAGCCAGTAGGAAAATGTTTGCTATGCTGTTTGGTCTGCTCCCTCTGACCACTGCAGGACTGGGAAGCAAGATGTCCTCACTCTGGCCCTGTTGACAAATAGCACTACAATTAATCACTATAGGCAACCTGTTACCTACTGTATAGAATGTAGTTGCGCCAGTGTCTAATTGAAAGTCATTCTTGGTTATTATTAGAGTCCTCTCCAACCCATATCCTATGCTTATTTGTTTCAATAGGTTTTTATTTTATTTTAAACAAAACAAAGAACAAAGTATTTTTATAAAATGAATAGATGTAGTTGACAGTTCAAATTGTATCCTTAAACAAAAGTTTCAACAACAATTTCAGCAGGAGTAACACAGCCCTGTAATGCTGCCAGATCAGGATTTTATTTCACTGGGCAGAGAGTAAATCGGACATATGTACACCATGTGCGGCCTTTTACTGAAAAGGCAAAGAGCTGCAACATCCGTCAGTGGTTACTATTGCAAGGAGGATGTGTCTTTTTTTTTTTTTAAATAATTTCTTTATTGTTTAAAATCATAACTGATAACGCATCATCAAACATTAACACACACAGTTACATACCTTACAATCATACATAAACACATACCTATATACAAACCTTACATTCATATCTTCAGACATCCTATAGAAACCCACCCATTCTTGCATACTTATGTCTTACACTACTTCATTCGATCTCTATACTTCCAATTATCCTTCTTGTATTTCTTGTCTACTTTATAACCTTACGTACAGTTTTTATTCTTTTTCTTTCCTCTTGCTATTTACACATATTCTCCATTTAGTTTTGAGGTTCAATCTTGGTCTGCCTTTAGGATTTCAGTTAAACCACTCTCTACTAAATACTCTTTGAATATCCTCCATTCCCTCCAGACTACCTGTTTCGACTGTCCTCTTAATTTACCCGTTATTTTGGCTAGTTGTAAATATTCAATCATTAGGTTTTGCCAATCGGCTATGGATGGTATTTCCTTACTTTTCCAATTTCTAGCTACCAATATTCTCGCGGCTGTGGTGCCATACATACACAATGTTCTCTTCTCTTTTTTAATCTCCTCTGGCAAAATACTTATCAGGAATATTTCTGGTCTTTTTTTGAAATTAATTTTTATCAATTTTTTCAATTCTTCATAAATCAGATTCCAGTAATTGTTTATTTTTGGACATGCCCACCAGATGTGTTTATAAGACCCGATTTCATTTTCGCACCTCCAGCACAATGGGGATCCATTCTTATACATTTTCGATATTTTTTCTGGGGTGAGATGCCACCTGTACATCATTTTCAGTGTATGCTCTTTTAAATTATAGCAGGCTGTAAACTTTAGGTCCTCCCTCCACAGTCTTTCCCATTGTTCCATCATTATATTATAACCAAAGTCTTGCGCCCACCTCACCATTACAGATTTTACCTCCTCTTCTTTCAAATCCCATTCTAACAGTATATTATAAATCAACGCAATATGCTTCCCCTTGCTTTGGAGCACTTCTTTCTCAAATCTAGATTTTTCTTTTGCCAAACCCGTTCTTTTATCTATTGTGAGTCTTTGGTAAATTTGAAAATATTGCAGCCAATCATTTAGATGTTCCTTTATTTCTTCATATTTTTTCAGATGGAACTCATTCTCTTTTTCTTCTAATAACATCCGATAGGTGGCCCTTCCTCCCTCCATATTTGTTTTTTTGATTGTTATTACCTCTAAAGGTGATGTCCAGAGCGGGATTTTTGGCTCTAGAATCCCTTTATACTTTGTCCAGACTAAATATAATGATTTCCGGATCAAATGGTTCAGGAAACCTTTGTGGACCTTCACCTTTTCGTATAGAAGGTAGGAGTGCCAACCATATCTGTTTTCAACACCTTCCAAGTCCAATAACTCATAATCTTTTAATAATATCCATTCTCTAATCCAATTTAGAGCTGCTGCCGCATGGTATAGTTCTAAATTGGGCATGGAGAATCCTCCCCTCTCTTTCCTGTCAGTCAATAGCTCAAATTTTATTCTTGGTCTTTTTCCGTTCCAGACAAATTTCGCTAAATCTTTCTTCCATTCTTTAAAGATTTTCATACCCCCCAATACCGGTATTGCCTGAAATAAAAATAACATTTTGGGGAGGATATTCATCTTTACCGCCGATATTCTTCCCCATAGTGAAAGATTTAGTTTATTCCAGACCTCCATATTTGACTTTATTTCTCTCCATGCCTTTTTGTAATTATCGTCCACGAGATTGATACTTTTAGGTGTTATATTTATTCCTAGGTATTTGGCTTTATTTTTAATTTCCAGTCCCGTTAATTGATGTAGTTCTTCTCTCTCATATTTATCCAGATTTTTGGTCATCAGGGTGGTTTTTTGGTAATTTATTTTTAGCCCCGCCACTTTACCATATTCCTTAATTAAATCTAATGCTATCGGTATATTCTCCTTTGGGTCTTGCGTCGTAATTATTAAATCATCGGCGAAAGCCCTTACTTTATATGTGTTCTTTCCCACTACTATTCCTTTTAGTTTTCTTTCTTTCCTGATGTTATTCAAAAGGACCTCTAGTACTATTACAAAAAGCAAGGGTGAAAGGGGACACCCTTGCCTAGTTCCTTTTGTTATTTTGAAGCTATCCGTTACATTCCCATTTATTATTAACCTCGCTCTCTGTTGGTTGTAGATTGCCTCTATAGCCCTCCTCATATTTTCCTTTAGTCCAATTTTTTCTATTTGTTGCAAGGAGGATGTGTCTTTATGTGTGCAAGGCCTGTGACACACAAGCCACGGAGACAGCACTTATGGTATACCTCCAGTATACCTTTTCAGATTGTGGAGTGGGCATCTTTTAGACCAGGCACGTCCAACTCCCAAGAGACTGCGATCTACTCCCAGTTTTTAAAAAAAAAAAAAAAAAAAAAACTGGCAGTGATCTACCCATTGTCATTGGGGGGAGGAGGAGCGTGCGCAGGTGGAAGGGGAGGATTGCCAGAGTTCCTGAGCTTTTTTTTTAGGGAGGAAAGGCCAAAGTTGTTGAACTTTTTTCAGGGGGGAAAGGTGAACCATTAACTACCACGCTAACAAGCGCACAAAACAATAAAGCCAAATAATGTCGGCAGCAGACTATAAAATACAGCCCTATTGACACTACGTAGGGACAGGGCATGGGGCGGAAACATTCATTATACATAGCTTTTAATCCCGTGATCGATAAGGATCCAGTGATCGACCACGATCATCCGGAGACCTACCTGCCGATCGCAGTCGACCGGTTGGACATCACTGTTTTAGACAGATAATAAAATGGAAAAACAGATACTATGTACCTGGATCCAAATGAGCAGGTGCTTAGTTCCAACGTATTAGTTTTGAAGTTTCAGAATAAATTTTTAATATGGTATTGGGGGCAGAAGTGGCTTGTGTTCAGCACGGGGCAGGTGGGAATCCAAAAATCGCACTGGGTAGATATACAAGCTCTGTTCGGCATGCCTAAATAAGCTTTTTGAATCTGAGCCACTGAAAACTTTTAAGAGGGCCACACTGTTTAGTCGTGCTCAGTCAGGCCTTGCCAAAACTGATCGTTCATTCAGCACTCGGTTGTTTTTTGTTCCCCTCTTTTTACAGTAAAATCACCGGGGCAGCCCATGCAGGTGGTGTATGTGCCGTCACATCTCTACTACATGGTTTTTGAACTTTTCAAGGTTTGTGCAAAACACTGATATGTTGTGGATCCTCTTTCTCCGTTTTCTGTTGTCAAGCTGTCAAGAAACAAGACAAACACGGCAATTCCTGACATTTGATATGCTGAAAAGATGAGTGTGTGTGTGTGTGTGTGTGTGTGTAAATCACTTTTAAAGACAAGCGCTTTGAAAATAACACGAGGCTTGCACACCATCTACTGTCTTGAAGGAGGTCTCTGTAGGCATTCTGCCGAGCCCACAGCACCCAATCTCGCCCTCATGCAAATGCTGTTCTGGCCATACCTGGTAATGTCCCACATCTCAGCTAGATGTTTTATTTTCATTCCCTTCAAAAGACTCGGGTGAACATAATCTCATAGGGAAGTAGCCAGTGCACCAAGGAGCCCAGAGGAGGGCAGGCTGATTTGTGAGGCATAGTAGGGCTTCAGGTCAAGCTGTGGTCACCAGTCCTGGAGTTGGGCTTAGTACACGAATGTGGGCCTGCAGATGTTGTTGGATTACAACGCTTTATCATATCCATAGTTGCCATATTACAAACAGTGAAAATCTGGACAGTTGTTGAGCCTTTTGAGGGGGGCGGGCAAAATTGTTGAGCTTTTATAGTTTTGCCCAAAGTCGCAGGGTTTTGCAAAATTGCAAAAATTGCCGTTTCTCAGCTATTGTTATAGAAAATCAGGAAAAACAGTTGCAATAACATGTGCTGCCATACACCTGAAATTTCCCAGATATTTCACCGATTCCCACCCACACGCAGTATTCCAGATATTTTCAGGAAATATCGGACATATTGCAATTTTGTTATATCTGACCATTGGCCAGGCAGTCAGAAGTGGAGTGTCCCCATGCCTGAACCGGCATTATTCCTCTGTGATTAGGAGGCAGCTGTGGTCATGACTGCCTTTTAACATCTGGAGATTCCCCACCCCTAGTGGATCCCTTTATGTGCACAGGGTCGCATGTGAGAATGATAGAGTTGACCTCTAGATTTTGTTTCCATGGATTGCTCTGCAAGTAAAGGGACTCAGTTTCATATCTAAAATACAAAATATATGTTGTTGCCCGTATTTAAATTCTAAAACGGCAGGGAGCAGAATTCAGACTACCATTCCAGCACGGCATCCATGAAATAACTTTCAATCTTTAAAGACAGAAATAACCAAATACTAGTCAGGTCGGTTGGGTAGCTTCATAAAACTGTTTAAAAAGCAGGAAGCAACTTTATAATGTATTCTAGAACAAGTTACTTCTAAAATCTCTTGAAACTTGGTCACAGCTAAATGGAACTGTTTTATTAAATTATCAAGCTAAAATGATATACAGATATGTAATTTGGCCATTACTTCCATGTTTTGAAATCTTAGAATGCAATGAGAGCTACAATGGAACATCATGCGGATCGAGACATTTACCCTCCAATTCATGTCCACGTCACATTAGGCAATGAGGATTTAACTGTGAAGGTAATGGCATTGTTTACTCTCTTATTTCCCACTTTGCAGTCCTGGCAAACGGTGAAAGCGCTGGTTTTCCAGTAATGTTCACCTTGATGTGAATTTACATGCCATGGGCATTTTGCGTGTTTATTGACCAATGAATTATCTGGCCAAAATAATGTATATCATAAAATAGCAAGTAGAAGCCGCATATGATTCAAACAGGACTGCTAGTTATTTTGCCAATTCAGGGATCTTCTGATCCAGGATGAGGAGTTCAGCCAATTTTGGACGTGGTTGTGCTCCCCATAACATTCAGATGAGCAGCTGGGAGATGCTCCTGGATCTATCGTTGTTCTTGGATGTTTGAGTGGCAGCTGTGGTTGTGAGTGCTTTTCGCCAGCTGCAGCCCCCTCTTGAACTGAACAGGCCTGGTCACAGTCATAGTAATATCAAGAGTGGACTGTCTGCCAATGAAGAGCGTTCTGAAATTTGATCCAAAAGGCTGCCAGGGTTTTAACCGGAGCCAGACAGGTAGAATGCATTGCTACAATATTGTTTCATCTGCAGCGATAGTCAGGGCCTAGGATTTCTTGATCACCTCCTCCCATATGTAGCTTCTCAATACCCTATTCCACATTGGAGACCCTGCTCTGTGTCATCCGAGGTTCAGTGGATGGGTGGATTCTCAGCTTGTGGTCCACACCTGGCTTTAAAGAGAGACCTTGTGGGGATTATATCTTTTGTAGATTGGGGTTGCTATTGAAATGTTTCCTGCTGTTTTTACTTATTTGGCATTAAAAAAGAAATCTTTGGTTTTGTATGATTTGCATTATTATATTTCTATTAGCTGCCTATTATTATTCTAACATCCAAACTAACTGAAGAGTAGTGTATAAATCGTTTTGAAGAAGTACATTTTGTACATGCAGGCCAACATTCACCATTCATTCATTCAGTTAGTTAGTATACCACACTAAACTCGCAGGTCTCAGGGCGGTTCCCCAGATAAAAGCACAATATAAAAACATTAAATGCATAATAAAATATACAAGGTATATAATTCTAATGTAAGGTTGGGTATTCCTGTGTTTTGTTTTTAGCCAGATCTAGAGCGTGTGGCATGAATCGTCCCCAAGTCCTAATCACTCATGCTGTTTATGAATCACATTCTTAATAAATATCATTTAAGGGAATATTTATAAAGACGGTTTCCCCCCTCCACATTCTAGATGTGTGATCGTGGCGGTGGTGTTCCTTTGAGGAAAATAGATCGGCTGTTTAACTACATGTATTCAACTGCACCCCGTCCCCGTGTTGAGACATCGCGAGCAACACCTCTGGTATGTAAGCCATTTTTATGTGATACCTTGCATTCCCAATTGGCAAATTAGTTAGTTGAAATGGTTAACAAAATATTTTCTTGTACATTAAAGGGGGGGGGGGCTTTTCCGGTTGAGGGCAGCATTCCTTTGGGGTAATGTGGGGGGGGGGGAGCCAGCAGTGGATACATGCAGAGCTTCTTGCTCTCTTTCTTGCTTCTCTCCCCACCCATCTCCATTTCTTGCCTACCCAGCAGGCTACCAAGGAAAGGACAGATCACTCCTGCCAGATGTAAATTTGCAGAGAGGTCTTTTGAAATTAGGCAAAGAGCCACATGAAATTAGGCCACACTGGCTGTAGGTTGCCCATACACAGATCCATTGCTTATGTTAAATATGGGCCAGGATGATGTTATTATTAACTAAAGCCAGTATCCAGAGTTCCACTGTTGCATGTATAAACAAACTTCCAAATGCAAAAAAAAAAAAACTTCAGTGAAGAAAATCAGGCTCTAGCAAGGCACTGTTCCATCAGCAAAAACCTGCTTTGTGCAGTTAATGATGCATATAACTTGCTCCAGTTCATGGGCAAGAACAGCCTCACTGCCATTTTTGCTCCCTGCTTTCTATAGTGGTGCGCAACTATTTTAAATGCTAATAAGTTTAAGGCTGAAGATTCTGTGAGCTGGTGTCTTAGGTTGTTTTGGTGGCTTATCTGGGCAAGTAAAGGGTCATATAAGTAATTCATTTGAGCAGTGCTATTTTTCCTTAAAAAAGAGGTGCTAGAACTCACCATGAATGCCTCTCTTATTCTCTTATAATGGCAATGGTGTCTACCTGAGTGGTACTGGAACTGAGTTCTGGTGAATGCCAGCTGGGGGAAAAGCCCTGCATTTGAGCTGTGTAAAATTGGGAAACAAGACTTGCAGAATATCTTTCCCCCCATAACTGATCATAAAAAACACATATTGCTATTGCATTTGGGGCTGCTTTTGAAGACTTAAGAAATTTCAGTTAATTCAAAATCCAGCTATTGAAATTTCCAAGCTTTCAGCTTTGGCAGTTTTTTATACTCCACAGCAAGTCAAATAAGAACATTGTTCAGTGAGATAAATTCATATACCACTAGGTCCTGTGTCTGCTTGTTCTTACATTTCATCTGAGTTTCTGTGGTATCTTCTACTGCATTATCTAACACTTGTCTTTCCTTATGCCTAGTGGTTATACATCTGATAATGCCAGTCGTGTCACACAGTGAAATTACTGGATATCCAGTACAGATGCCCATGCAATCCTATAAGATGAGAAAGTTGCCTGCAGATGCAATAGGGATAAATGAACATTACTCTGGAGTTGGGGCCAGACAGCTTTTTTTCAAGGGCAATTGAACAGGAGAGGAAGGCCCAACTGTGTGGCTTAGTGGTTAAGGATGTTTCATCAAGGAAGACTCGGGTTCAAATCCCCAGTGTTGAAGTTTACGGAGTGACCTTGGTCTTTCTCACAGCTTTGTTGCATAGCTGTCAACTTTTCCCTTTTTTAAAGGGAAATTCCCTTATTCCGAATAGGATTCCTCGCAAGAAAAAGGAAAAGTTGACAGCTATGCTTTGTTGTGAGATTAAAATGGTGAATAAAAATGTATGCTACCTTGAGCTCCTTTCAAGGAAGGCAAGTTATAAATGTAATAAAAATAAATAAGTGCAAGCTTCAGTTTCATCTGGATAGGAAGCCATTGCCATGGATAGGAAAGAATATTAGAGAACACCTACCTGCAGTTTTGTCTTCATTTTCTTTTCACTGTAAAAGTAATTCCCCTTTTCTCATGTTTGTGTCCAGCAACAGAATGCTTTTTCTCTAGCAAATGTTGGTTATTTTGGGCAGGATTCAACAAACAAGTCCCACTAGCAGAAGCTCACACAAGGACATGATGGGGGTTTTCACTGTCCTTCCCTCGCACCCCCCAAAATTGGCTTGGGGTGTGTGTCAAGAAGGCCCCATAACATCACAGGGAGGAAGGAAGGAAGGAAGGGGGCCATTCTGGATGGCAAGCTAAAATGCTTGCGCTGGTGGAATGATCAGAAGAGTGCAACTTTGAATTCCTCCCATTACTATTTTTGTTTTTCATATGTTTTAGCTAACTCTCGTTTTTTTGTTTTGTGTGTGTGTGTTTGTTATGTTTAGGCTGGATTTGGTTACGGCTTGCCTATATCCCGTCTCTATGCTCAGTACTTCCAAGGAGATCTGAAGCTCTATTCACTGGAGGGTTATGGTACAGATGCGGTTATCTTCATAAAGGCATGTTATTTATCACCTGCTTTGACAAACGTCTTTCCATTTAAAAGGCAAGATCTGATGATGGCTAAGTTATATTGAACACTGCCCTTTCCTTCTCTCTGCAGGCTTTATCAACAGAATCTGTTGAAAGACTGCCGGTATATAACAAATCAGCTTGGAGACATTACACAGCGAATCATGAAGCAGATGACTGGTGTGTTCCAAGTAGTGAGCCAAAAGACATGACTACATTCCGCAGTATATAGCAGTATGGGACAATATGTGGTGTGCAGAAGATAGCCTTAGTACAC
Source organism: Lacerta agilis (assembly GCF_009819535.1). NCBI lineage: Eukaryota > Metazoa > Chordata > Lepidosauria > Squamata > Lacertidae > Lacerta > Lacerta agilis. The sequence goes on along the minus strand of NC_046312.1, from coordinate 114,544,220 downwards.
AGTTCATGTTAGGACTGTGTAAGTCTGGTTTACTACAGTACAGCTCTAATATGGGGGAGCACACATTTTCACTAAACAGGTGTCAGAAAACCATGTATTTTCTAGAGCAGCGGTCGTTTAAAAAAGTGAGTATGCTAAATTCATTTCAATCATTCCATCTTAAATTGCTTCAGCAGGTAGATCTGGTGTATCAGATTCTAGATTTTATATAAAAAGGTCAGTGCACAGCTTGTTCAAGTATTGTACAGTTTCACTTGCCAAGCATTCTAATAAGACTTCCATTGAAAACTTAGCTGAATTAAAGAACTGCAACGTTATAAACCTTATCTGGGAATCAGTTGCACTAGCACAGCATTACAATGTGAGAAATACTAGATAAAAGATGATCATGCTTTTCTTTCTTGGAATCAAACAGTTTGAGCCTTCTAATGTTAAGACACTATAGTTCTTCTAACAAACCACATGCATTTAATTTCATACATGATCCAGCTTGAGTTTCATTAATATTAATTGGGAAGTTTAGCACATAATTAAATATCTCCCACTAAAATCAGTGGCACTTGATAACATTTACATTTGGCTAGCTTGTGCCTTGTGTTTTTACCCTCTGTAGGAAGTCTGAATGAAAATCTCAAATCTGGTAGTGCATAAATACGTTATTCATTATTAGGATTTCCAAGAATGAATATTTGCCTCTCTTCAGAATATTCAAGGCATAATGAATTAGATCCCGAAAATGATGAGTTGAATTTCACTCATGTAGTGAGACTTTCCTGCCACCCCCAGAGTTGGTTTTGAGGGTTGAAGGACTGTCTAGAATGGCATGTGATGGGGTACAGGGGCTGTAGTGGGATAGGAAATTACGGAGAATTCAGTGGGGCTGACTTGTGGGAGTGCCTTGCCACACGCACAGGGCATCTCTGGATCCAGCCCCTTTATATCAGCAGTTGCAATTAATGCAAAAATGCTGAACATGATCAGGACAAAATTGAATTGCTGGAGAAGCTTAAGCAAGTCCTCAATTCTTCTGTTAAAATTACTGGTATTTGAAAGTGCTTAAAACTGTTGATGAATTTTGCTTTTCAGTAAATGAAAGTTGTTAATAAAGCACAGCCTGCCTCCTAATTTAATGCCACTGATACTTGCACTGATTTTTGCAAAAATGAAACAGGCCTCAGGTTGTTAAGGAAGTTTGGACATTATGCACATAGTACTTTTGACATCTAATTGCTATGGGTGTGTTTCTTTGCACTTTTATAGTATTTCTCTTGAAATATTTTGATATGTTCAGCTTCTTAAGAATGAAAAGAAACTGGAGCAATAACAACATATTAGTTCTTTTTTAAAATGTGGTATACTTTCTGTTCCGAGCTGATGTTTCTTGCTGCTCTAGCCTATTAAATACTTCTATACATATTTAACTTCCTGTTTTCGCTCCTATCTTCTATAAACATGTGGCCAGCTGCCAAGTAGTAGAATGAAAGCAATTTCATTTCACTGAATTCAGCTGAATTCTGGCGTATTCGGTATCTCTAATACTTTCATGGTAACTTGCAAACTCAACAAGAAGCGGATGAACGATTTCAGCCATTGTGAACGTAATGCTAGTATTGCAAGGAATAATCAAGACAGAAGCTATCTAGTAAGTTGTGCTTACATTATAGAGAGCACAATTGCTATCTATCTGAAGGGTAGTTTCACATTGGCAAAGCAAGGCCTATTGAGTTGGGTTATAGTTGCAACTGGTGGTTGAAGGTAGAACAAACATTTTGGGAAGCAAAGGGCTCCCACAATCTAGTTTGCAGACTTGCTAAGCCCGAAGTAGGTCACAAGAGCGAATCTAAAATGTAAGTATAGAACAAGAAACTGAAAGAACAAGGATCAGCTAGGCCAGCTCCCAAGTATATGTCTGTCTGTCTGTCCGTCTATATAAATAAAAGCTCAGATTACTGCATGGGAATGAGTGAAAATTAAAATTGCAGTCATTAAAAGTAGGGTGCAGTCCCAATAGCCTTGTGGTGCTAATGAAAGCTACCAATTGGTACTTTTCCCCCAACTGGCAATACAAGGCTATATAGTTGGGAGGTACCAAAAGTTACCCCCAACTAGGTTGGGACCCCCACTCAAGCAAAGAAAAAGTTTTTTTTTAAGGGACCTGCAGAGAGACCCTCTTACCAAACGCTGCTTCAGCCTAAGCACAGGAACCAATTTTACAGTATCTCGTGAAGGTACTGGGAGAAAGATCACACAGAAAGGAAAGGGAAAGGCTAAGGAGCTGCCAGAGGCTGCAGAAGGACTGCTTTCAGAAGCCATAAGCAGCTCTGTTGTCTGGCTGTAATCAGGTTGTGTTCAACATATGTGCCCGAGATAACAGGCCCCGATAGTGCTAAGTAAGAGCAAGTTTCAACAGCTCCACTACACACATAGCTCCTTTCCTCAACAGTCAGCGCGCAAGGGAATGGTGGAGGGACGAGAAAGATAGACAGAGAAGGATTTTTTTAAAAATTAAGCAGAGAGAGAAGGGAGTGGGGCATAAAAAATAGTGAGTCATGACACTAAGGTGGGAGCAGAGAAAGTGATGAGTTGAGGACTGAGAAACTAAAGTCCAATAGAGAGGACTGAGAAAAAACGGTGTAGGACCAAGAAAAGCAGGGGTGGGGAAGGTAGCAAAAGCAAGAAACATTGACCTGAGGACAAAAGCCAGTGGAAGTTTAAACATTGCTGCTTTTGCCAACGGCAGGAGTAAACTGGATTATGGGAACTGCCTACTTCTCAAAATGTTCATCCTGCCTTTGACCACCTGGTGGAGCCGTAAACCAACCAGATAGTCTTTGCATTGCCAATGGGGATAAAACAGTTGCTCACACACCCAGACATCTAAAGCAGCTATGGTACATTTTTACTCAATAGGCACAAACACTTATTTGCTGCATGTACACACAACCTCAGGTTCTGCAACTTGGTGTTGCATTTAAATTCCTTTATATCCAGCAAAAGTGGCATAAAATAAATAATGCTCTCTTCACCTTCTCTTTGGTTCCTAGCTCTCCCTTGATAATTTTTGCTGCTAATGTTTAATTCACCTCCACAATTTGCAATGTTCATGTGATGCCTCCTAGGCATGATCCTCCATTAAGATGCACACACAGAAATCAAAGAATGCAGTTTAACCACTTTGCAGTAACTGAGATGCCGGATTAAAAAGTACAGTGCCATGATTGTAAACACATTTACTCAGGAATGAAACCCTTTTCAGAGTAATGGCAGTGCCAAATGATGTGTTAAGATTTTTGGCGATAGTGGGGAAACAGCAAAATAAACCCACCTGCACTTTGGGGCATCTTAGTAGGAAATTCATTACGTGAATTGGATCATAGAATGTGCTGTGCAGAATGAAACTGCCCTTGGCTATAACCAATAGCAGCTTAGTAGGGAAGTTTTCAAATTAGACACATATCAAGCTACTGCTTTAAGGTATCAGTCTTTGGAAGTAAAACATTTCTGCTCTGTGAGCTAGTAAACAAAGAGTACAGTATCATAAAAAAAGAATACGCTTGCACCTGCCTGCCACTTATGAAGGTTTGATCATCTGGAGGTGGAGGGGCTGAATGAGATACTGGCATTAGTACGCTCTATTCATGTAAAATATGAATTGTAATCAGGGCTACAGTCCTGATCCAGTAGTCAGAGGAACTGCATGTGCATTGCTGTACCATGGATGCTTGTTGAGTCCGCTTCCACGCATGCCTTCCAGACTGCCAGGGGATTTGCATGTACACATCTGGATACGCATGCACATTGTCCCAGCTGGATCAGGATTATTTTAGTATGTTCAACAATCAAAGTCTACTGAATGTTTACCACTAACCAAAACAACTTTGTGGTAGCAAACTCGCTGTTCAGTCATAGGCACAATGAGTTCATTTGCTATTTTAAAGATTGATTCCTATGAATAAAGCATTTCAGAAGAAAATAATTTATAATGCCACTTTATATTCCAGGCAACTCCCTGTTTGCACAGGGATTGCGTTCTGGGTCACCTTGCGTGTCAGTGGAGTGTGCGTAAGCTCGCCTCATTCTGCTCCCTTCTGGGGTTGAAAACTGTTCTCGCGTCAGCGGTCGCATGCCAATAAAACTCACAAAAAATGGTTGCCGTGTGTATTCCCTTGCTAGAGATAAGATTTGGAAATAATTTTGATTGCAGGTGAAAGAATAACATTACAACAGCCAGGCATTTTGTATTCGGAATTTTAACATTGTACTGTGAAAATTTTGGCTTGCAAGAAAGAGGCTTACTGTGATTTTTATGATAATAAATCCTAAGCATTTTTTAAAATCTGGCACTCCATTGATTAATTGCACGGTAACTCCTGGTGTCTGTCTTGTATTATCACTTCTGTGTGGAAACACTGGGTCGCCCCTAGTTAAGGCTGTAATGGGTTATGGTTGCTGAGGCTGGTGAGAGTTGGGAGTCAGACAACATCTAGTGGCCCACAATTCCTCTGTTGTGATAGTCTTCAGGTGTGCTCCATCTATGGACTGCCAGGCAGGCTCACCTTGACAACTCCCTTATATACAATGGGAAAAGGTACTCTTCCATAGTAGTGGGGTAGGAAACCTGGAAAAAAATTCACATCTGGCAACCAATGTGCTCCTTTGGTTTCAGATAGTAGGTAGGTTGAAGAGCCCAGACACAAATTTTCACAGCTCTCTAGTGGCTATGGTGGCTCATTTACCAGAAGTAATGTATTTAGCATTAACTCTGGAAGTGTATACTCAATTCTGAGCAGGGGCGGAGGAAGCCTCCTAGGTACCCAGGGCGGCGACCGGAGGCAACCCTGGGGGCGGGGCTTTGTGACATCACGACACAACGTCACTGTGGCTCCACCCGGCAGTGGGGGAAAAAGCCCTTTTAAAAAAAGCAAAGCAAAGGCTGCTTACCTTGGCTTTTCTTTTCTTAAAAGGGCTTTTCTCCCCACTGCCGGGTGGAGCCGCCCGCAGGGGTGAGGGGGGCCAGCGAGGATGGGGGGTGTCACCCTGGTGACAAGCGTGACACCCCTCCTCCTCGCTGGCCGCCCTGGCAGCGGGGAGAAAAGCCCTTTAATTTTTATTTTTATTTTTTTAAAGGAAAGGAGGCGCCGGTGGCTGGCTAAGCCAGCAAGCCAGCCAGCCACCGCGTGCCGAGCGATGCTTTCAGCGCCGCCAATCACGGGGGACAGTGCCCCCCACTCCAAGTGTCACCCCCACCCCGGGGCGGCCCGCCCCCCTCGCTACACCCCTGATTCTGAGCAAACTAAGCCTCCTAGAGAAAAAACCACCTAGGAGGCTTAATTCAGTCAGATCAAGTATACACTTCCAGAGTTATGTGATGGAAACAGCCCTGGGAGGAAAGTGACTCCAAATCTAGAGACATTTTTTCATTGCACAAGTTCTCAATACTCTAGCCTGCTTGTATCCAATGTTAGTTATACTCCAGGTAAACTTGGGTTCATTAATTCCAGCAGGTCTACTCTGAGTCAAACCTGGGTGACTAAAGCCCTCTTATTCATGCAATAGTACCAATACACATTTTCTCCTATTCTTGGTTCCTTGAATCCAAGATAATAGTACTATGCAATTAAAATTTTAAAACTTTTATTTTGAAAATGCTCAAAATGTGCATTTCATTTAGTCTCAATTACAATTTGCAGTTTTCAATGTTTTCTTACAAAATAATCATTTCATTAGATAGGAGCATGTTACTAATTCATGCACATGTAAGTCATAATAGTAATAATTTCAAAATACAAGTTACCTTTTTTGAATGAAATTTATTCCATTTCTCAAAAGTGCCACTCCAATGTAGTGTATTTTTTCCTACAACAGATTATGTGTTACCCAACAGCACATGGCAATTGTGTTTGACACTATTCTGGAAAACAAATGCAACTTAAGAACAGGAAGACATTTTGTAGTCTACAGTGTAATTATGCACACTGCAGAAACCCAGTGCTTCAATTCATACCTCCTCCAGCTATTCCTATTCTGGTATTAGGAAGACCAATAGCATTGAAAGTTCAGTAAAAATATATTTTTGGTCCTCAGTATCTTGAGTAGGAAAGTATTACAATTTGATCTTACATGGATTATAAAACCCCATAGTCCATACAAAAGTGTATAAAATTGATCAATAAACTTTGAAATCCTGCTTCAACATACTCAGTTTAGAAACTTAGTGTTACCGTATTTTAGAAAATAAGAAAGCCAAGATGCAAGTCATGAATTATATTACTACAATACATTTTGAATTTAAAATGAACTCTGGAAAATACAGGATTTTAAACACATCATTAAGTCAAAATACGATTAAATTAATTTTCTATTTTTTAAACTTAATTTTTCCTCTATACAACACTAGTGGCAACAAACTTCTCTTCAACAGAACATAATGACCTGATACTGCCTCTCTATACCAGATACCACCCAACATTATACTGTAATTTATGTTCACATCCTATTCATCAAAACTGTACTGTATATACTTCTGATAGACACTTCAGGGACCTAGAATAAGTGATACATATATACACATTACTTAATGCAAAGTTAATTTACTGTTCATTAGTACAAGTTAACGATCTAAATATAAAAAAATGGAAAATATTTCATTTGATGAATCATATAAACAGGGAAGGACTGTAGAAATGGGAGATTAAAAAACCTATATTGTAAAAGCTATCACTTCCCACCTCCCCCATTCATAATTATACAGTAATATACAATTGTGACACTTCTTCAAGCTGAAGGGAGTCTGATAAAAATAAAGATATTGAAACATTACCTTGGCATAGTTCCACTAGCCCTTGTGACCACCAGATTAAGTAGTTGCATAGGATATCTTAAAGAATTTTAGCAGCTTGATTCTACAGTGGCTACCACTCTGCCAGTTCTCCGGACTTCTTTCTCTTTCTTTTGAAACTTTTCTTTCTGTTTCTCCAGCTTCTCTTGTGCTTTTTTAATATCTTTAATTTTCTTCTTTATTGTTGATCGGTCATTTTGACTAGATACTCCCAGGGCCTTTCAAAGAAAAAACACATTCTATTATATTCTACAAAGCAGCAGTATTTGCAGCATAAATAATGCCCTTTATTGTTGCATGAGTTTTGGGTTGTTGTTGTTGTTTTGGGTGGTGGTGGTTGTTGTTGTTTTTTTAAAAAAACATTTTCAGCAGTACTCACAACCATTAATTACCATTACAAAAAAAAAAATCCAAACTAAATATTTTTGCAAACAACAAAATTCAGCAAATCTATGGAAGGAATACAAATGATTTAAACAAGCTGGAGAGAGATATCGTAGTCAGAACAAAAAGCATCTTAGTGCAAACAAGAATGGTTTGCAAGTAGTACAAACCTGGGACAGCTTAATGTGAAATATTTATTTCCTTCACTCCTAAATACATAGTTGGAAGAACCAATCTTAAGGGGCGGATCCACACATTTCCCTCATATTCACAATCATAAAATGTCTTCATGAGTATACCCATGATCATGCAAGTAAAGATTAGTGTGAACTGGACTGTTCAACAATTCATGGGACTTCAAAAGATGAAGGGAATGCTTCAATAGCCATGAAAATTGCGATCAGTAGTTATCTGTATCCAGGCCAGATCATACTAAAGTCTACCCACTCAGGCATGGTCCAGTGGCCACTTGCATTCACAGTGCTGAGGCACTAATAATAATTAAGAGGACAAGTTGGTTGCAGCTACCTTAAAACCTATTAATTTTGCTGGGCTTCAGTGCACTACTCTCTTCAAAAATGACCTTATGGTAAAGGTAAAGATAAAGGTACCCTAGACCATTAGATCCAGTCGCGGATGACTCTGGGGTTGCAGTGCTCATCTCGCTCAATATGCTGAGGGAGCCGGCAGTTATCCACAGACAGCTTCCGGGTCATGTGGCCAGCATGACTAAGCCGCTTCTGGCGAAACCAGAGCAGCACATGGAAACACCGTTTACTTTCCCACCAGAGCGGTACCAATTTATCTACTTGCACTTTGACGTGCTTTCGAACTGCTAGGTGGGCAGGAGCTGGGACCGAGCAATGGGAGCTCACCCCGTTGCAGAGATTCGAACCGCCGACCTTCTGATTGGCAAACCCTAGGCTCAGTGGTTTAGACCACAGCGCCACCCACGTTAGCACCCTAGAAAAAAGAACTCCTGGACGGTTAAGTCCAGTCAAAGGTGACTATGGGGTGTGGTGCTCATCTCGCTTTTCAAGCCGAGGGAGACGGCGTATGTCCACAAACAGCTTTCCGGGTCATGTGGCCAGCATGACTAAACCGCTTCTGGTGCAAGGAAGCCCGTGACAAGTGCCAGAGCATGCACAGAATCACTTTCCTGCTGCCTTCCTGCGGCAGCAGTACCTATTTCTCTACCTGCGCTGGTATTCTTTCGGAACTGCTAAGTTGGCAGAAGCTGGGACAAAGCAATGGGAGCTCACTCAGTCACATGGATTCAAACTGCTAACCTTCCGATCAGCAAGGCCAAGAAACTCGGTGGTTTGGATGACAGTACCACCTGCGCCCCAATAGGGTAGCAACCTATATTTAGGATCTAAAAAAATACAATGTTCCACATACTCAACTAGAGTTACATTACTTTATGGGACTGCTGTGAGGTCCCTAAAGGAAGGCCAAACAGATGTGCTACCATAGCATATGAGAAGCTAGTAACATTCTTTTAGCATGGTGCAGTATAGTTTTTTATCAGTAGATGGCAACATCTGATAAGCCCAGAAAACCTATTTGACTACTTTTGAACATACAGTACTAACATTTCATATGATCAAAGCTTAATAAATTAACTTAGGATACAATAAAAAGGTGTGTCCTAATTCAACAACAAAAACACCCATTAAAATGAATCTATTTTATGTAACAAGAAATTGAAGGAAGGAAGCCAACCCCTAAATTATCAACATATAACATAACAGTATACTTTTATGGTTAAAATGTTCAGTGCATAGTTTTTGCTTCGCATAAGACCAGGTTTACAAGCTTACCTTCAACTTGTCACTGTCAAGCAGCATTAACTGCTGTCCATCTATACACTTGGCTGTGAATTCCACAATGTACTGCTCCATATTCATTCCCATTAGCCAATGGCACACCTGCTGCGTTGTCCATTCAGAAATGGGCCGACTGTGCCATTGGTTTTGTTTCCCTGTAGTTGATGGTTCATCATCTGAAGTCTAACAAAGCAAATCAGCTTTTACTTAGGTACATAGTAATTTAATTTACTGCTTTTAAATATAAAAAATACTGCATTATATATAATATAAACATTCAAGACTTTGAATTGTTGAGTGCATAGCTTGTCTCCCCTCCAATATTTCAGTTTGTTTTCTTATTTAATTCCCATCGTGCAAAGTGCCTGAACACATATATCAATGAACAGTAATTTAAAGAATGCTCATTGTAAATACCTTTATGAAAAAGTGGACTCGCTGAACCAAGTGTAAATGTCCAGGTTCGTGAAATATAGGATTTTCAGACCCTGCTTGATAACTTATAGGTCTTATCAAATTCACTTGTTTTATGGTATCACTGACAGAATGTCCAAAAAAATAGTTTTAAATTATTGTAAAGGATCATACAGTTTCTGGTCTTCTAGGTACAGCACTCTAGGTGGTAAGTTTTACTCAGAGTAAAGGTAAAGAATCCACATAAATTAATGGCCATCACTTAGTCATGTTCGTTTATTTCAATGGGTCTACTCTAAGTAAAACTTGGTTGTATACCATTCTCTATGTTTGTGCCACATAAAGTCCACCTGTATTACACTGTTTCCATACATACATCACAAATGCCCTTGAAATGGAAACTAGGCCAAAGGAAATGAACTGCTGGTCAAAGTCCACATCAGAGTGAACACTACATGCTAGAGAGAAGGGAACAAAACACTCTTTTTACCTATTACACTGGGTAGGTCTCTATTGCTGAATTCATTTTATGGGCAAAACAAAATAAAAAATAAAAAAATCCTTCCGGTAGCACCTTAGAGACCAACTAAGTTTGTTCTTGGTATGAGCTTTTGTGTGCATGCACACTTCTTGGGGATAGTGAGAGTCGGTTTTTACAACTTATCACTTAAGTTATGAAAATAATACCACCTCGGTCTAGATGTGTCATTAGCGGAAAAATACAAAGCTGTTATGTATTACTGTGTATTCATTTTCTACAAGAGTGCCATGGTTTCTTTGGTTCCCCAACTTTTATTAGGAGCCTGTAGCTAAGGGGACAAAGGACATACTTCTGACCTACCATGGCCAGAAACAAAAACTATCTTTCAGTTTCCCTAAAGCTATCATACAGTCTTTGGTCGAAGAGAAGGTTTTTCTTTCTTACTCAAGATAAATACTAAAAACTCGTTATTTCATCCTGTGCTGAAAAGAAAAGGATCACAATACATAAAGTCTAACCATGCTGATTATGCATCTTCATTGAACTTTTAAAAAATGAAGTACTGATAATACAAATTTTGTTTTGTTAAAATTCAGCAATGGCATTTGCACCACTAACTCAAGGTTGGTTTCTATATGCTTGTAAAAATGTAGTATGCGACCCCTACTTTTGTTATTGTACTTGCAACTCATTTTTTTATTGGTTTACTGCTTATTTCTTTAGATGATAGCAATGGTTTATGAACTAACTGCTGCATTGCTCTAGATCAAACTATACATGCATATGGGGGCAAACAGGTTTCTTACAAGTTTCCATCATAGCAGTTAAATTTGAGAAATTTAACTGAAAAGGGAACCACCTCTTTGCTACAGCATGCAAACTTCACACAGCCTCCCCACCTGAGCTCTTCAGTATTTCTTTTACTTTCAATGTAGATGCAAGGACCATCTGAAAGTAGCAGGGATCACGAATTCAAGAGCCACTTGTTGTTCAAATTTAAAAGCAAAATAACTTTATTAAGTTATAATATAAAAACCAGGGATTAGCAAGTGATGTCCATGAACACAGAATACTTCTTCCGAGCCTGTTTCACAATGTCAGGCCTCTTAGCTACTCTTGTAAAGACATATTTTTAAAAATACAAATAAACTACTTTTGTTACATTAAAATGTTTAGCATGAGCAAGTATCCAATATTTACTAAAAAAAACATTAACTTGTGTCACTGAAAGGACACTATCTCCATCCTTCCTTGTAGAGATATGCAAATTCCATTTCTAGAAATAAAGTAAAGGTCAGTTTCTGAAAGCCCCAGTTGATGCAGAGAGAAAATGAAGAATGAAATCCAGCCCTATTGTGCTGAGAGTGCAAAATCCTCAAGACAACTGGAAGAGAGTCGCAAGGAACCGTATCCATCTAAAGTGAATTACAGAGTAATTTGAAAGAGAAGTGAAAGGTCAACATAGTGTATAGACACAAAACTGTTAAGGAACAGCTATTCATAAGAGTAGAATACCTATAGGGCTAAGTGCCCAGATGCTACATGAGGAGATGTGAAACTCCACACTTAAGGCTGAACTTAGCTGGCACCACAAAACCTTCCGCACTGAACTCTGCATAGTTTTGAAAGATCCAATTTTTAGGAAATTCAAAAAATGTTTGGTGTTATAATGATCTAAAAATATTTCAAAAATAACGGAGCAAGAATTAAGCTCTACAGCCAAAAGACTGAAATGAGGAAGACAATGTGTATTCTGTTAGAAGCACTAATGCATGCCATTCACACAAATAGAAGAAGCATAGAAAGCAAACTGCATTGGCTGGTGGTACTATTAATCAACTGGCTGTCTTATAATGTTAGAGATGTAATTAAAAGTGTTTTTTTTCTTGCAATGCAGGAGCAGAGCAGATACACATTCAGTCTTGGTTTGGCTTCGTTTACATGCAAAGTAGCTCAGTGTGATAAAATGTTGCCAACAATATATCAAACCCAAAACTGATAACAAGCAAAATACTTTTTGTCTGCTAGGTACATTTTTCAATGTGGGCTTATTAAAATATTAAGGTGCAATGATGATAACCTACTCTTTTTATCAGAGACAAACTTAAATTGCATAATATAGTCTGAATTGTGATATCAACAATATACAGACACACTGAAACTCACCTCGTTTGAAGAGAAGGTTAAAGTGTGTGAACGCCCTGAAAGATTTGGCTCTGTCACTAACCCTGACAGATCACAACTTGGCTTGCTATCGTATGAATCATCTATGACAATTCTACTCTGCAAACAAGTGAAAATAATGTGTTGTTAACTTCCCCCTTGGAACAATAAATCACAAGGAGGCACAGTGTCTTATTTTTTAAAAAAGTAAAAATAACTAATCATTTATTTCCAGTAACTCTGAACTATAAACTTATCTACATTCATCATGACTCTCTCCCAATTCACAATACACAAGTATTGGGCTCCTATCATCTGATCTATAGAAACATTCAGAGAGTTCTGGTAGCTATTTTCAGCACATAGAGTTAGTCAGGAATGAATAGGGTTAGTCGTGAATTCATTCCCTTAATGGGGGCTAGGGAGGGATTACACTTTGACCTTAGTTTTCTGATTATCAGAGACTGGAACCAAGACCTGCACCACAGGCAGCTCCTGGTCTTGAGGAGCACAAAGACTCTGCTTCCAAATGTTCCATCCCTGCTTTCAAGTTGCAGGTATAGTAAGAAAAACAGGGAGCAGTATGGCTTCCTGCCATGATAACTTTTCCTTTTGCTACTCTCCTTGCACCACCTCCCTTATTTAGAGCAAGCAGGCCTTACATTAGCACCCAGCATGGTCACGCGGATGCGGAGGGGCTCCCCAGGACTGACACTTGTCTGCTGCACTCTTGCTGACTCCCCCTCCCCTAAAGCTGGCTTCCCTAATCTGCCACCCTCTCAGATACTTGCCATCCTGAATCCCAATTTGGGAGAAAGGCAGGATATAAATACATTAAGTAATAGTATTTAACAGCCCAACAGGCATTGGCTGAGTCCTCTTCCTGTCCAATATGGGAGGAGATAATACCTAGTCCAAAATAACACAGGCTGAGGGGTGGCTGGAATGAAGCACCAAAATCAACAGTAACATGTATTTCTATCCTGCCAGCTGTCTGTTACACATATGTATGGTTATGGTTATGGTATTTCATGGACACAAAGATGGAACAAGAAAATTGGAGGACCAGATATTTTAGTAGTAATTATGGCCCTTTAGTTAGAGACCAGTCCTAAATTCCCAGACAGGGGGACCACTGGATCCTGAAGATCTACCACTCTGCAGGTGGAGGATATGGTCCACTACTGGAGGCCAATGGTGATTGGAAAAGAATAGGGCTGCATTGTGATGAATCAAGGAGGCCTTGGATTCAAACTCCTACTCCCAACAAGCCCACAAGCGATAAAAACTATGCCTGCCCAGAGGTGTAGCATGGGGTGCAATGGCATTGGTGCAATGGCCCTGGGTGCAATTTTGAGAGGGGGCCCAAAAAGGCGCCCCCACAGCATGCTCCTTCATCAGAGCCTGGCTCCGCACCAGAAGGAGCTGAGCCTTGGCCGTAGCGCTTGCGTTTGTTACAGTTCTGCCCCCTGGGTTAGGCCTGAGCCAGGGGAGGAAAGCAGGCGAGTGGGCGGGAGCGCTGGCACCCACCCTCCTTGGCTGCAGCATACCTCATGCCTGGTGGCAACAGCTCTGCTGCCAGGTGACTTCTGACCGGCAGTGGAGAGCAGCGCTCCTCGGTCGCGGTAAGGCATGCCTGGCCACAGTGGGTCTGTCACCTGCCAGCAGAGAGTAGGAGAGGCAGCGGCAAAGCTCCTGTCCACCCTCCTTGGCTGGAAGGCACCTTGCGCCTGGCTGCAGTAGCTCCGCCTCGACCATTGGGTCAGGCTTGACCCGGTGGCAGACAGCAAGTGGAGAGAGTGCGGCAAAGCTGCCACCCACTCTCCTCAGCCAATTCGTGGCCACAGCAGCTCTGCTGCCAGGTTGGGCCTGACCCAGCAGCAGAGAGCAGGAGGAGAATAGGCAGGAGCTCCTCACCTCTCTACAACCTTGTACTCTGGCACACTGGAGGGTGCCCTCCGCCCTCCTAGGGGGTCTGTTCTTCAACCTGCCACAGGTAGCGCAGGCATATGCTCCACTGCCATGCCTGCCCTACAGCTGGTGTAGTTATTTTCTTTCACTCAAAGGCACAAAAAATGTAAGGGTAACAAAGCCCAACAAAATAGGAGGCAGGAGAAGATTTCCTGGGGAACAAAGGGCTCACATGAATTGAGGTGTGTCTGTTACCTTATTTTAGTAGTGTATATGAAACAAGCTATGGAAAGAGGAAGTAATAGTGGGCACAGGTAAACAGGCACAAAGCCTTTATAGCTTCCCATACTTTAATGCTTCTTCAAACTTTAACCTTCATTTCCTCATTAGATCAGGGAAGTGCAATCCTTCCTACCTGCCCCTATTTCTTTAGAAACATACATTTCCCACTCTGAGAACCACAGTACAATAAACCTGACTTTAATAAAACTGAATGTATCACTGGTATTTATCATAGGTACCATGTGGTGACCATTCTTACATAGCTTTCGAGGTCTGCAATAACAGGCAAGACTTACCTATGCAAACAGAAAACAATGAACCACTCTCTCATAACAGTACAAAAAGCACAGAAAGGTGCTTTTTAAGCCATATACATTTAAGTGTAGTTAAGCACTACTGTGCTCACTGCAGTTGCAAGTTATCAACCCTGGGCTTGAACTGAAAAGGCTAGAGATGCAGAATCAGAAAGTTCTAAAGACAGACCTACAACTGTAGCATGACAACTCTGGACAAAGACACGATGCATTTTGTTTTAAATGACTGGCAGTGCAATCCTATACATCAGGAATGGGTAATGTCAGACAGAGGAGCTAAATTCAGCCCTGCAGGCCTCTCTCTATGCAGCCCTGGGGCCACACCCACCATTAGCATAAGACATCCAGAAGGTTCCTCACAAGGGAATATGGCCATAGAAATGAAAAACATTCCCAATTTATAATTTGGCAGAATATTTGGACTATTTGATATGTATATGTATAATTTGGAATATTTAATGTGATTTGATTGGCTTGTTAAAAGTGGAAAATTTAATAAAAATGTTATATTAAAAAAGAAGAAATGAAAAACATCCCCCACCTCTGGTCAGAAGTAAGTATGATGAGTTCAACAGAACTTACAGGTAAGTGTGCATAAGATTGCAACCTGAGTAACTTCCCTGCATGGGAAGAACTAAAGTCACAATCACACTGTTTCACCTATCTGACAACTCACAAGTTGATGTGAGTAAACTGTTCAATCATTGTTCAATCATTGAATCTCTATGTGGACACAAGCAGGCATAAAAACACTAATGCTGGCATAGATTGTACACGCTTTCGAGGTTTAGAAATCTTTTCCAAGACCAAGACATGCAAAATGAGATGCTGATGGTTTGAAATGCACGTGTAGATTAATTTAACAAACTGAAACAAATATGGAATCCACAAAACGAAAGAAAACTATGGGTAGAGTAGCACATTTGTTTTGTCGAAGTTATTACCATATAGAAAGGATCAAGCATGCAACAACATGCACATTTAATGGGTGGCAAGGACAAAGTGGGGGGGAGGGGAGAGAAATCATGTGACTGCAGACAGCCTTGCCATCACCACTGCTTTTTAATGTGCAGATTTTCTACTTTCATCTGTGTATATGTAAAGCCTTTAGTTTTTTCAGAAAGCAACATGAAGATGAACTCTTTTTAACAAGGGAATTTCCACTACACCATTTCCTCCAGTGGAAGCCTCTGTTGGTTCAGAGTTCTTTCTGAGAACAGAATAAGCCCTTATGTTCATGGGAGGGCATGCTTGGATCGCAATCCATTGTCCTTAATAGGCTAGCCTTATCGTAATTGGGAAAGCTGAAAGCTGGAGAAAATAAGTCAGCACTAGTAAAAATACTTTTGAATGCCACAGGGGATCACTAGTCATACATAACATATTACTTCCTAAGGTGAACAACTTGCACGTATTTCGTTTTTACGATACTTGTCACAGCATTTATCTCTTGAGCAATATTAATCAAATCTAAATGTGCAAAATATATACAAATAAACACCTTTTACCTTGTTTCTGTTCTTCTCCTGGCTCTGTTCCAATGCAACATCATGCCCACCCTGAGAAAAGCTCAGGGTGCTACTAGAACTATGCTCTTTATGGCTGTCTCCAAACCAGGAGAAAGGCATACAAGTGGGGATAGGGGAATCTGAATCTGACGCAGATAAGTTGTTGACAGAGTCTTCCAGCAATTCTCGAGAGCCCCTGAAAGAATGTAATTTTTCATGTATGAGCTTTGACAATCTATTGTACATATAATCATACCATGTGAAATAGATATGACATAAGAGTCATATTTTCATCATCAGTACACGGAAACACATTTTACACCACACAGTTTAAAGCAATTTAATGTTATTCAGATTAGTAGGTTTAAATTACTATGTATAAAATATTTCAGAAGTAGCTTTCCTGCTATGTTATCTTTTTGCAAACTGAGCACTAGTATGTTACCAGCTATGAAACACTTTAAAAGTAAATCTGATTGCCTTTGAATACTTTCCTTTTTCAAAAAGACTGAAACTGAGGTTCAACATTCTAACAATGCACGCGATATAAAATTGAGAATTGAGAATGATGTATATTCATTCAGATGATTGTTCAAATTGCACAATTCATTGGAATGCATAGTTAAGAACATAAAATGCTTCTCTAAGTACCGGCTGTCTAGCGAACTCCTTGCATTTTCTTTTTCTTGCTTCTTCCCTTTACCACCAGATTTTCTTAGGCCCCTGAAATTAAAGAAAATAGTTTAATAAAATGCACAAATTAGCTACCAGTAAGTCAAATCTGTCCCAATATATTTGTGGCATACTGCAAAATAAATCAATAGGTTTCACACAATTGTCAATTCACACTAGTCAAGTATAGTAATGGGAAGTGGGGTAAATGAGAGAACAAGTAGATCAATCCCCAACTGACCACAAGCAATCAAGTTAAACTGAAATGACCCACTATCTTTGAACCAGCCCAATTGTCAATTATAAATAGAAATATGGTTCACATTTCAAATGTATTTCACAGTGCAATCAATTATAACAAATATTTTATAATATTCCATTATGAGAATATACACTGAAGAAGAAAAGAAGCAACCCATCATCATATAACTTAGTAAATATAACTCAAGACACATAGGTGCATCCTTAGCTGTTGATATATATGGTCTCTCCCCCCAAACAAGAATTGTCTTGAACACCCACAACTTTACATCCCATCCCATCTGTGCCTTCTTTGCTATGTGCTAGAATGGTTGTCACTACACATCAATCATTATTTTAGTTATGAGCTATGGACATACACTGTAATTTTACCCTCAACTCTGGCAGAGGGGAACCTGAACATCCTTCTCTAAAGATGCACAAAGTTAAACAATAGTAAAAGCATTCCACCTTAAAAGTAACTTTCTGGTCTCATACAGAACCAACTGCAATTTAGCTAGATTTATTATCTCAAATTTTAAACAGAAAAGCCCTACCACAAGATCTAACCTTTATATTTTGTCATAATGCAACAGAACAATGTTCTTTATTTATTTGAATGTGTATAGTCTGATCCTAACGGTGCCTATCCCAAATTAAATTTATTTCTTATTAATTTGTGTTTATGATTGCAGACTGAGGCAAAGCCATTCCCAAAGATAGTCATTCAAGCACTGAAGGACCCTTATGGCATGAAGCAAATTATTAAAGCTTTGAGATGCCAGAGGAACAAAGAAGTTTGAAGCGCGGTTATTTCCACGTACTCTTCAAACCAGTGTCATTTTCAATTTTGATACAATCATTCCCAGTGCCAGTTATGCAGATTAGCATCGAACTAGTTTTTGATATGTGATAAAACTGCAGTTCAGTTACAGGAACTTTTAACAAACATTCTATCATTTAAAACATGCATGTCGTACCCAAAATCTGGGAAACGCCTTTTGGACTTGCCCGCAGAGGCACCTTCACTTGATTCAGTCTTTTCTTCACCTCGTTTGTCATCTGTGTAAAATAAAATAACGACATAAGAAGTCTAACACTGATATACTTCCTAACTTAAAAGAAAGCAAAGCCTCTTCTATTGACGAGCACAACAGAAACTGTATTGTGCTAACAAACATTTTACAATATTTCCAGTTACAGGCAGATAGCCGTGTTGGTCTGCCATAGTCAAAACAAAATAAAAAATAAAAAAAATCCTTCCAGTAGCACCTTAGACACCAACTAAGTTTGTTCTTAGTATGAGCTTTCGTGTGCATGCACACTTCTTCAGATATCTGAAGAAGTGTGCATGCACACGAAAGCTCATACCAAGAACAAACTTAGTTGGTCTCTAAGGTGCTACTGGAAGGATTTTTTATTATTTTTTATTTTACAATATATTATTCTCTTTGCTTTTGCAAGGTGACATCAAATGACTGAAGCATACTGATAGTGCAATTTCTTACATTTAAATAGAAGATTAAATATTATATTAAATTTACAGTGTTGTTTACATTAGAGGCATAATGTACAAGAATGGGGAAACAGCAACTGTTTAACTTTTAATAGCAGGAGGCAAGAACCACACAGTGTGTATGAACAGTTTTTCAGGACTTAAAATTTTTAAACACAAGGAATTTTAAATTACCTTTGTTCACTCTTCCTTTGCCTTTTGAGTCTCTATGCTTGACATTTCTGCTGCATCCTGAAGGAGAATTTGGAGTTGTATCATCATTAGAAGCTGGCTGAGTTGTTTCAGAACTATTTTCTGTGTTT
Organism: Lacerta agilis; assembly: GCF_009819535.1. Classification (NCBI taxonomy): domain Eukaryota; kingdom Metazoa; phylum Chordata; class Lepidosauria; order Squamata; family Lacertidae; genus Lacerta; species Lacerta agilis. The sequence continues at coordinate 114,525,366 of NC_046312.1, read as the reverse complement.
GGTTTATATACTGGAGAAGAGTGCAAGGAAGTTGATGGACTTGATTCTAATAAACTGTCAGTGCTTTCAGCATGCTCATGCTTCTCATCTCTTTGATCTACATCACTCTGCTGTGATGAAATGATCTTCTCTGTCACTTCTGAAGATCTGCTCTGGATTATTTCCTCTGTATTATCATCATTATCATTATCATCCACATCCTAAAAATGTATTAAGAAATAAAAGTTTTAAAATTTAAAGTTTTAATAATTGCCTAAGTCCAAGGTACCAAATGCTTATGTACTTTAAATAATCATACAACCACTGTTCATTACTTTTTTATTTAATATATTATTTGCATTAAACTACATGCCTCATACTTGGCTATGTTAGCCAAGTTTTCAGATAAATTTGTTGTGGTGGCAGCAGGAAGAGAGATTTACTGAAATGTGCAGCAAAAACCCAGCTCATAGCAGGACATATTATTAAGAGTGAAAAGGTGGTACAGCGGAGTGTTGGTTAAATGATAAAATTAATCTCATCAATGAATGCATTTAAACGAAGTTAAATTATATCTGGAGGGGAATCAATGAAGTGAATACTGTACCAGCAAGTTTATTTCCTTCTGTCCAGCCCCAAGAGATGCTTTCAGCTTTGACCGAGAAGGTGGCTGACGTTTCACTTTCAAGGCAAGCTGAGCTTTTGCCTTATGTGCACTGGTGTCTAACCTTGGTGTGTCCCCAACAAAAGTATCAAAATCTGTAAAAAAAAAAAAAAGACAAAACAAAACAAAGTTACCTTAAAAATGATATTCCAGCAACAGAGCCTCTGTCTCCCCATCCCCTCCCTAACAAAATTAGTCAGTGCTCTTTTATAAGCTTGCATTCAATGTCTTAAGTAATCTGACTCTATAAATTGAATGGAAACACTGAATTCAGACTCCAAAGCTTGCACACCCTTTTCAGTAGCACAGCTGGTTCAATAAAATGCCCTTTTATAAGTTGTTTGTTAAGTCCTTTGTTAGTATACAACTGTCAGGACCATACCTGAGTTTTACAACAGAAGGCATACCTCGCTGAATTAGCAAACAGATGGCAATTCAAAGTGGATCGTATTAAAGAACATATTGAAGAACTTACAAATTTTGCTTGTACTGTGCACCTTTTACAGGTTGTTTAACAGTTGTCTAACAGTTGTCTAATACATCCCTACTTATTTATTACTTCACCGAGGATACAAAATATATGTGTTCTTCTCATTATGTATGCAACTTCTGTGCATACCATGAGTAAGGATATCAGGAGATCTTCATTACAAGATGTTGGGAGATGCATATCCCAGTGGTCCTATCACTTAGCTCCAGTTAAGGATCTGCCCTGGCCAGATTTAGGTTGACTTTTAAGCTGACCATTGCACTTTTTGTTGGAGCAGCTACAAGCAAGTTTTCCCCTTAGAAAGAGGAAACGTATTTCATAAAAAACCAATGACATATTCCTTAGCAGGGACTCTTTCAGTTAGGAACCCTGAAGACAACTAGACTCAGCAATACAGTTGTGGTGAACCTTTTGATGCCCGCAGGCTAGATTGTTACCTCCCCCAAACCCTGTGGGCCATTTCAGAGCAATCATATGAAGTCATCATTCTGTCAGGTGAAATGTTTTCCTATGCCCACATGATTTAAAATCAACATTGAAGGCAAAGGCTTAGGGGGCATGCAGATGCCAAGAATCAGTCGATCTGTTGTGCCTGCAAGCCATTTCCTGTGCCCAATAATAATAATAATAATAATAATTTATTATTTATACCCCGCCCATCTGGCCGGGTCTCCCCAGCCACTCTGGGCGGCCTCCAACAATCAAAATACAATACAGAGTCACAAATTAAAAACTTCCCTAAACAGGGCTGCCTTTAGGTGTTTTCTGAATGTCAGGTAGTTGTTTATTCCCTTGACTTCTGACGGGAGGGCGTTCCACAGGGCGGGCGCCACTACCGAGAAGGCCCTCTGCCTGGTTCCCTGTAGTTTTGCTTCTCGCAGTGAGGGAACCGCCAGAAGGCCCTCGGCGCTGGATCTCAGTGTCCGGGCTGAATGATGGGGGTGGAGACGCTCCTTCAGGTATACAGGACCGAGGCCGTTTAGGGCTTTAAAGGTCAACACCAACACTTTGAATTGTGCTCGGAAACGTACTGGGAGCCAATGCAGATCTCTCAGGACCGGTGTTATGTGGTCCCGGCGGCCACTCCCAGTCACCAGTCTAGCTGCCGCATTCTGGATTAATTGCAGTTTCCGGGTCACCTTCAAAGGTCTGGAATTGGTGTTAGAACCTGAGATATGAAAGCTAGGCAGGGCCGTCTTAAAGGGATCGGCCGCCGTGGCACAACGATCCCTCGGCGCCCCCGGCGTGCCGCCTCTCCGCCTGCCTCCCTCCCGCGCTGGCCGCCCCATGGGAGGGGGGGTGAGCGGGGGATGAGGGGCGTGGCGCTGGAGCGGCGCGGGGCTTTGCACGCCCTTCCCAGCGCTGCAGCTGGGGCTCCAGAGGGCGGGCGGCTTGCAGCCCACCCACCAGCACGCGAGCGCCCGCCCGTGGGGGCAGGGGCGGGTTGGGGAGGGGGTGCCCGGTATGCCGGCAGGCTCGCAGGGGCGCCCCTGGGGGGCCCGGCACCCTGGCGCGCTGCACCACCCAGGCCCTATGACGAGACGGCCCTGAAGCTAGGAGCTAAATGGCACCTTAAACCTAGGTTATGGGCGCAACAATGGAATGTCTAGGCACACTGTTTTAATAGCAAGAATATAAAGCTGAAAAGGAATGAACTGCAGCTAAAATATTATGCTCATTTTTCACATGGTCTAGTCCTTCCTTTTCCCATCCCCCCTAATATTCTTAAGAGGGTATCTTCTCCAGTCTTCATAGAGTAGCTGGAAATGGGCAGGCAGAAAAAGGTCCTCCTTTCCTTCCACTCCGCAGTTTTAATCTGAAATCTTTGGTGCACTACTGTGCCCAGAGCTCAGAAACTACTCGCACTAATGAAATTCCCTCTCGCAAAATGCGCCTAGAACAATGGGAGTTTCGAACACTGGCTGGAATCAATACAGGGAAAGTATTGAAGGTTTTCAGGGTTGGAGGTTCCCACTGATGCAGTAAAAGTGCAGTAAAGGTTTTAAGCCCTGATATAGCCCTACTTATACACAAATGGAATCAGTATTATTCCTGCTTCATCACCTAGGGACTAACAGTTCTACTTACTAGCAAGATTGACATCTTCCACTGTAAAATTCATAGCAACAACATATAGCACATATTTAAGAAATCGAAGAAATAAATGCTGCTGAATTTCTACTTTTACTTACCAGAAAAATCCAATTTCTCTATTGAAGACTCAAATTCCTTAACATCATCTTTTACTTCAAGGTTTTCTGTAAGTTGTTCAGGACTTGGAGTTGCAGTTTCTAATAAACTGCTATTTCCAAACATAAATGGGAGTCTCTCATATATTTTTAATTTATCTTCAAGCTCTGAAATCTGAAAATGTTACAATGAAATTTAAAAATCAATAAAGCAGTTTTTAACATATTTAAAGCCAGTAATTACTAATTCATCTTGCCTAACCTTCTCCTGCAATATTTTCAGCTGATTTACATGCTCCTGGTCTCTCTCTCCAATAATTTTTGTATGATCCTCTTCCTTTTTCATGAGTTCTACTTCTCTGGAAGAGGAAAGAAACAGACACATTATGCAATTTAGAAGAGTTTCATTTGAAAACAGAACTGGAAAAACACAGTGTATTAAATTGAGCTAGTTATCAACATGTGTATTGAAAAAGCTAAAAATAACTACCAGTACTGTAGATATTGTTAAGTCTTCTACTTTTACAATCTCATCTCTTACATAGTATTATTCTGGTTGTTATATACAACTAGTGAACACCAACGTCTTCATGAAATTGCACAGCTTCTTGTTCTCTTTCTTTCTACTTGTTCTTTGTTCTCCCACTCACTCCCTGCCTGTCCCACATCTACTCTTTCTATTGCCACTGTCCTCTCCCGCTTACCAGGATGGCCTGTTCTTACCAGCAAAATACATTTCCAAGTAATCTCTCTTTTTTTAAATTAACCTGACCAGTTCCATTTTTCCTTAAGACCAAAACCCATTCCACATTGTAAGCAGCCTGATGGATTTAATTTTCTTGCATGCCTCCAAATGCACATACAGGAGACCCTGTTGCAGGATCTGACTAACCAGTCTAAGGAGAAAATGTGTTGTGGTTTTCTATTCTACTCCCACCCGCCACCCTATTTTAAATGTTAATTCTGTTGCTTAGCAGATGTTCCATGTGACCTCCTGGTTTCTTTAAAAGTTCTTGATTTGCTTTTACTTAAAATTTACCTTTAGATTTACATGCTCTGAATCCTATCTAACTTACCTCTCTGCTGTGTTTATTAGAGAACTGAGGTGCCTCAAAAAGTCTCTCAAAGCCCCTCCAAGATAATAGCAAATGATACACTATCAAAGTATTGTGACTTTGTTTTTAAATATTCTGTAGAAACTACTTGGAGTATCTGTCAGATGATGAGATAGATGTTGTAAAGGATGCATTTTCCCACTGTGGCATCAACTTAGATAACTTCCATCTATTTATGCTTTCCATGTTTCAGAGTGTTTTCACTACTGAAATCAAACTCTCTTAGATTTTTCTGCATCATCCAAAATCAACCACTGACATATATGCATATCCTATAGTACATGCAAGAAATGACAAGGAATGTCCTGTATGAGATTAACTGAAAGAAAATGACAAGGAACTCACTTTTGCTGATACTCTTTGAGTAATTTCTTGGCCTTGTTGTATTTTTTCTCCAGGGCATCATATTGTTCCTGAGTTTCCTTAAGATGTTCATTTACTGTTTTGCATAAACTTTGCGCTTCTAACCAATAGGTCTCCAACTTCTTTATTTTTTCTTTGTTCTCACTTAAAGTTTCCTGGAGCTGGGATTTAGTTAATTCCCATTCAATCTTTTCAGCTTCTGTTGCTTTTAACTTTAAAAAACAATTCATCAGTATTAGGTATTAGCTATGTAACTCTTCACAATCATTTATGAGTCTTAAAAAAGAAGTAGTCAGTTCTAATGCAGCAATGAAAATAAAACAACAGCAACAAAAAGCTACTGACTTGCATATCAATGATTTCAGTGAATCTACTTTGAGTATGAGTAATTTTGTATATTAATCATTATTAACATTGCTGTAGATTCATAGAAGTCCTTTTGGACAAAATCTGTTCAGGATTATTCATTTTACAACATATTCTCATTTTATTTGTTATTTCTGGCCACATCCCAAATAAACGAGAAACCAAAGTTCTAAGATTCAGACTGCTCCTGTCAGTATGGAAGACAAATATGCTATCCCACCTTCAGAAACAAACTCATTTCTAAAGGCCTACACCATCAGACAGCTTCTTGCTAGCAATATTTTGAAAGCTTCATACAAGTCATTGAAGCTGCAGCATACATTTACATTCAATCTGTATCTGCATCGGAATTTGGGGGCTTTTTTTGGTTGAAGAGTGGGATTAAAATGCTTTAAATACCGTAAATGAAAACTGGCAGTGGCGTTGTCAGATCCAAGGCTTGAGTAACATTTACTAGTTTCATAGAAGATGTTTTTGCAGAGGTTCCTGTTTTCTCCCTGCCATGTAAGCATTTGTGCCAGTGCAGCATGAGATTTACCGTATTTTTTGCTCCATAAGACACACTTTTTTCCTCCTAAAAAGTAAGGGGAAATACCTGTGCGTCTTATGGAGCGAATGGTGGTCCCTGGAGCTGAATTGCCCAGGGGCCAAAAGCAGATTGTGCTTTTTATTTTACAAAGAGAAAAGGGAGTGTTGAAAGGACCCCGCTCAGCAGCTGATCAGCAGGAGATCGGGAGAGAGATAAGAGTCCCCGGCTCCCTTTCAGCCCCGCCCTCCTTTGTTGAATGTGCTGCAGAGGGAGGTTGCTTGTTTCCCCAGGACATGTGACTGGCTGATTAGATTATCTGTCTGAAAACAGTAGAAATGGCTCCCTTTCCTTAAGATTTTTCAGAAATGTGAGTTAAACCCCATAAAAATGGGGCTTTTCCTCTTTGCTTTTCCCCCTTTGCAAAAGGAGCTTTGCTTTTCCCCCTTTGCAAAAAAAGCTGCAAAACCTTTAGCTGATCCTCAAAACAAAAACAAAAACAAAAAAAAACCCCTAGGGCTTTTCCCTTTGCAAAAAAAGCTGCAAAACCTTTAGCTGATTCTCAAAAAAGGCCTTTTGCCTTTGCAAAAACAGCAGCAAAACCTTTAGCTGATCCTCCAAAAAAAAAACACCCCAAAACCCCAGGGCTTTTCCCTTTGCAAAAAAAGCTGCAAAACTTTTAGCTGATCCTCAAAAACAAAACAAAAAACAAAACAAAACAGGGCTTTTAGAGGAGGAAAACCAGAAAAATATTTTTTTTCTTGTTTCCTCCTTTAAAAATGAGGTGCGCCCTATGGTCCGGAGCGTCCTATGGAGCGAAAAATACGGTACTTTTCATACTGTACTTTAGATAGAAGGAAAGAGAGTAGCCATAGCTCACTCTATGCAACAAGTCATTGCCACTCTGCTAGTAAATGATAACGTAGGAATAATACTGACAGATCAAAGACTCCTATACTGTTGAAATTTACATAGAATGAATTTACTTTGCCTGTCAGATATTTTCCCAACACAGTTCAGCAGTGATTGAAAAATCCACACCTGGTACAGTTTTTTATGCTAACATTCAATTTATTTGTGTGTGTGTGTGTGTGTGTGTGTGTGTGCTTTCCTTATCAACAAATGTTGCAATTCTCCATCTTAATAAAACTTTCAGCATATAGACAACATACTAACATTTTTACAGTGCACCTGGTAGAATTTTCCCTTCTGTAGCAGGAGGTAAGAAATCAGACTGCACCATGTAATTCTCAAGCCTGGCACTATAGATGATGAAGGGAAAGGAAGTTGTTCTCTTTACAAAATGAGAATGGGCAGCAGAGAAAGGTGTGTTGGGAATCAAAACTGGGGTGCACAGAGCAAGATCTAATGCAATCTTCCTCCGATACAGTTGCCATTTCTACCAGGATGGTTCTGAGCTTGCTTTTGTTTCAAAGCATTATTACATGGAATAATTTAATAAACACATCATATTTATATTAAAAATAAAATACCAAGAGAAAGAGAAAAAATATACAAGGGCTAACATCCTTCATCAATCATCATAAATAATTTGTTTAAACAATGAGCTTACTTGCTTTTGATTAAAGTTTGGTTTCACCATACAAACCAAAATAATTTTCATATATCATTATATATTAAAACTGCACCTTTTCCTTAAGTTGGTTAACTTCAGCTGTCGTAACTGCATGCTTCAACTGTAGCTATAAAAGGATAATAAAAAATCACTTGTCAGAGGAGAAAACATGGGTATATGAAAGGTTGTTGTTTTTGTAAGTCCTTAAAAACAGTAATTCTATACTGCAGTTTCTACTGCTATGTTCAGAGTATCTCTAAAAATAAAAAGGATCTATGAAGCAACTGAGATCTATTTATCTGCAACGTAATATTTATGTTGACCACACTGCACTTATTGGTTGAGTTTGCTGGTATATGTATTCCATTTGTGAGTCAACCACTCATTTCCAATTGTAGCTGGTTCAGGAATGTAATGCTAACATATACTTTTTACCAAATATCTAACATAAAATATGAAAGCAAATAAAATGTCTTAAGTCAAAGCTTTCTGGAAAAAATAACTGAATTTAAATATTTTTAAAGATTAGTGATCAAGTTTCCTTATTCACTGACATAGAATTCTAACAAGGAAAACATTTCAGGCTGGTTATCCTTTGCAATATAGCAATAAAAGAAGTGATCCACTACTAACTTATGACTCTCAGGGTTGCAGCATGACCAAAGGAATATAATTCACATGAGAACAACCAAGTCCCCAGCTCACATATGTGGAGACTTTGGTCTTGAATAGTTTTTTTTTTTAAAAAAAAGCACCTCTGGAGAAGTGTATTCTGAAGGCTTGATATTACACATGCCAATACAAAAACAAGTTTTGGTTTTTATACTAGAAAGTTAGTAAGGTCTATCTGATAAAGACTCAGATCTAAAGGTCCACTGAAGAAGCTCAGCATAACGGTTTTGAGGCCACTGAACACATCACCCATAGAACTTGTATATCTGTGAAAGCACACTCCAGTACTGCTCTCCCAGTGCAGATGAGGAAAAAACTTCAACCAAACAGGGAAGCTCCTGGATGTACCGGTAAACAGAAGCACCAATATGGATCTAAGAGACCCTTCAGATTTCAACCTACCAGTACGTTTATTACTACTTGCTCAGTTGATATCCCCCCTATGTTTTCACCTATCTGCAGTTTATCCATGTTGCTTTAATTTATGGGAGCTGCCTTGAGCCCCACTTCTGGGGGGAAAGTGTGAAATAAATAAAGGCAGGCAGGCAGTGGAATGGATATAGTTCTATAATAGATAAAATATATTGCCAACATATAGCTAATATATATTGATAAATTTCTGCTAACTTGCTCTTTTTCTGTGAAATCTACCATCTGAGAAGTCATTTTGCTGCTCCCAGTCCTCTTTGCAACCATGCCACACTAAGCTAAATTGCCAGAACTAGGACTCGTGGTTCAGGTTTGCTCTTTGTTACAGGCTCATGGTTAGGGAGGAGGGAGCTTAACTATGACTCCCAGTTCAGATGACATGCTAAGCCAAACCTTAGCTCAGTGCAGCACAGCAGCAAAAAGTGTCAGCGAAGAGCAAAGCAGATGTAAGGCCGAAGCCTGGACATTTGTGCAGTCTAAGGCAAATTTGTGAATCATGCTAATGTCTGTAGACAGTAGAATATGTAACAGGGACATGTAATGGAGTCCAACCAAAATTAACTATCCATTTAATAGATAGCAAAACATTGCATCATACCTCTTTAAACTTCAACAGAAACTGTGTAGAATCCATGTCTGGTGGCAAATTAATATCCTCATTTTCAGGAAGATAAAACACTTCCACCGATTTTCCATGTAAATGTGATTCAAAAGAATCTTCATCTTCATCATAGTCATCATCCTGAAAAGATATTATGTATTATTGAAAATAAGTACAACTTATTCTAACAAAATGGCTTTGAAATGTCACTTCTATATTTCTGCATTTAAAATAATAATAATAACCTGTGTAAATCCATACACAATTCAAATTGAAATACTCAAAAACAGTTCAGTTCTGGTTGCCTCACTTCAAAAAGCATATTGTAAAGTTGGAAAAGGTTCAGGAAAAGAATCAAAATGACCAAGGGAGTGGGAAAACTCCCATTTGATAAGTTACAGCATCTGGGGCTTTTAAGTTTAGAGAAAAGCCAAGCAGGAGGCTACATGATAGCAGTGTATAAAATTATTCATGACATGGAGAAAGCAGGTAGAGAAGTGTTTCCTCCACTCTCTTTATAACACTAGAACTCATGGACATCCAATGAAGCGGAATGCTGGAAGCTTCAGAACAGATAAAATACTGTACACACAGCTCATATACGATGGAATTCACTCCCAGAGGAGGTAGTGATGGCCACCAACTTGCATTACTCTAAAAGAGGATTAGGCAAATTAACAGAGCATAAGGCTATCAATATCTGCCAGTCATGATGGCTATACTATGCCTCCACAGACAGAAGCAACATGCTTCTCAACACCAGTTGCTGGAAACCACAGGAAAGGATAGTGAAGGAGAGTGCTCTTGTGCTCAAGTCTTGCTTGTGGGTTTCCTACAGGCATCTGGTTGGCCACTGTGGGAACAGGATGCTGGACTAGACAGTAACTGGTCTGATGCGAGCAGGGCTATTCTTATGTTCTTAAATAAGAAGTGAAAGGTTCAGAATTCTTCACAGTTGCACTGTGTTGTGGGAGGGCAGTGGAGGGCACAAGTCTGAAGCTCCCTGTGGCTTGCTCCCATTGTACTAAGCTATAATTTAGCATGACATCTGAACCACTTCTGGGAGATCTAAATAAACTAAGAGCAGTAGGATTTAAGAGAAAGGGAGATGGCAAGAGTGAGAGAAAGGGTGGGGAAATTTTGTAGCCCATGGGCCACATGCCTTCAAACGCAACCTGCGGGGGGGGGGGGGGCGCTGCATGAGAGTAGTGGGTGGAGCCAAACTTGGGTAGAACAGGTGTAATTCTTAGCTTTGAAATGTAGCCTACATTCTAGCAACACAAAAACCACCAATGCATTATTCAATTTTGACAAGCAAAATGCATTATCACATTACAAGGACACATTCAACCAAACCCACAAAACTCAACATTCAAGGAAGGGACCAAGCATGCCTAGTGAGAGTGGGTGCTGCCTGGAGAGGCACAGAGGTTTACATTTGTCTCTCCTCCAGTCTAACGTTTACCATCCCTGAACTAGAGACAACACACATTTTTCTTGCATTTGTAGTCCAAAGAACACACACACTAGTTTTGAACTCCATTGTATTTTATCATTATAGGAGGGCACTGCTCAGGCACAAACATATCCAAAAGCTTGTAGTTGCATACATTTCTTTACTACAGCTTTTACATTAGAAGTCAGCAACCAGAGTCCCCTGGGACTAAATCCGGTCAACTGGGGAGTGCAACCTGCCCCCTCAGCTGTCAACTTACAGACACCTAAATTGAAGAGAAAGCTACAATAATTGGTAACAAAAAGCAAGATACCATATTTTTCTGTGTATAACACGACCCCATGTATAAGACAACCCCTACTTTTGGGAGCCCAAAATTTAGAAATCGTTATTTTAAAGTTGTTCAGCTTTTGGGGGAAATCACCCAAAAGGTTGTTGAGCTTTTTATGGTGATTCCCCGCTTGATCTCTCCCACTTCAGCACAGCCTCGCCTCGCCTCGCCTCTCCAGCCTGCGTCTGGCTTTGCCACACCACAGCCAGAGAAAGCTGACGGCGCCATTGCCATGCTCCCTCCTCACCTCTCCACTGCCCTAAGTACCAGCTCACCAAAGACTTACTGTATAAATCTGAACGAAACAAAAAATAAAAAAGTTATCTGAAGAAGTGTGCATGCACACGAAAGCTCATACCAAGAACAAACTTAGTTGGTCTCTAAGGTGCTACTGGAAGGATTTTTTTTTATTTTTTGTTTTGTTTTGACTATGGCAGACCAACATGGCTACCTACCTGTAACTGTATAAATCTGAGTATAAGACAACCCCCAATTTTGACTAAAAAATTGGGGGGGGGGACACATAGTCTTGTACACAGAAAAATATGGTACGTTATAGGCTGGTGGTTAATATACTGGCCCACTATCTCTCTCATTTCTCAAAATAGCTCTTTAAGAAAGCTACTTGCTGGCTAGGGCTATAGATTAAACATTTGTTGTCCACTCAGCATCCTCCAGGAAAGGAAAAGGTTTGCTGAAATATTTTGAACATGTACAGTGAGAAGTTGTAATCTTTCTTTCTATTACTGGTGTTCAGGGTAAGTGACAATCTCTATACATTCAAAACATCACCACCCGCAAAGATGGAGCAAATGCTTGGGGGACCCTGGGAGTTTACTTGGGTGAAGGAAGAAGGGGGAGGAACAGAAAGTGAAAACGGCAATGGATACAGTCAGCAAAGTTGCCCATTCACAGTATGAACTATATTTGACCAGTAAGGCTGAACGTGACTGTACTGCCTCTTGATTATGTGGACAGTTAAGAGGAGTGGAGAAGGAAATGTAACACAACAAGATTAGCAGTAAACAGGGGTCAGAATGAGCCAAGAGAAAGAACTTGGGAGCAGGGCACAGGAGAGGAAAGGTGTACAACGTACATGCAATGTTATATTTTAACTGATACCTGTTCTGTATCATCATGGGCATATTGATGCTCATACAAACATCTCTCCTGCTCCAATGTCTCACTTATAAGTCGAGCTACTTCACTCTGAGTTCCTGGTTTTTCTCTTCCAATCAGAAACCTACAGAAAACCATCAATAAGTAAAATATAAAATGACAGTGTCACCAGCAGGAAATAATTTTAATGTTTCCCCTTCAACTCTATTACTAAAAACAAACCCTGCTTAGCTATTTTATAAAACTACACATACCTGACTGTGCCTTTTGTATTTTTTAGTACAGTTGCTGCAAAAAACTGGGTTACTCCAACAAGACTTATACCATCAACTTCAACAATTTGATCATTTACTTGGATTCTGCAAGGCAAAGAATAAACATATTTGGTGTTACACACCACACTATATTTGTTAAAATAAAGGGGCATCTGAATGAAAACAATAAAAAGCATATGAGTAAGGGCTTGTCTGGTATTTATGTTCTACAGAACATACCCTACAGAATATTTTCAACTTGGTAACTTTTGGATAGATTATTAATTCTATTTATATCCCACCTTTCCTCACAAATGAGCCCTCTTCCACAGGGAAAAAAACACCAAAGATCTAAACCAGACTCAAAGATGTTTGCTTTAAAAATGAAAGTATATGTTTAAAGTGCAGGTAGGGACTAGAAGAATATATATTTAAACTAGTTAAGTACTTCTTAAGGAGGCAATATGCACTTGCTAGGTTTCAATGATACATTTTTCATAACAAAGAGCTTGTGTAAGATCCTATCTGCATCTTCCATCAGTTACAGTGGTAATCAGCAAGCTTCTAGGGGTTGGAGAACCTTCTAGAACATGGGTAGGCAAACTAAGGCCCGGGGGCCAGATCCAGCCCAATCGCTTTCTAAATCCGGCCCACGGACGGTCTGGGAATCAGCGTGTTTTTACAAGAGTAAAATGTGCCCTTCTATTTAAAATGCATCTCTGAGTTATTTGTGGGGCTACCTGGTGTTTTTACATGAGTAGAATGTGTGCTTTTATTTAAAATGCATCTCTGGGTTATTTGTGGGGCATAGGAATTTGTTCATTCCCCCCCCCAAAAAAAATATAGTCTGGCCCCCCACAAGGTCTGAGGGACAGTGAACCGGCCCCCTGCTGAAAAAGTTTGCTGACCCCTGTTCTAGAATGACATTCAGCACAATATTGGGGCTATAACCTCATAGGAGATTTAAAGAAGACACCCACCTTTGCACACTAACACTGCATGAGTGAAAAAATAGAATTTACATGGCCTACTGTGTTGTGCAACTGTCTCTCTAATACACACTATCCTTAAAGCAGGAAAACATGGTTTCCCATTTCACCTGAACTCAGCCAGTGAAACATTCAGATACTGAAAAGTAATAAAACTTAGTTCATATACTGTACTTCTACTCTGGCTTGGTTTTACTAATATCTGCAAAACAGAATAAGCATTCCTTACCGACCATCTTTCTGAGCAGCTCCACCTTCAGTAATCGTTTTTACAAAGATTCCCAGCTTTTCCAGTCCCTGATCTGCACCAACACCCATTCCAATAATACTGATACCTAAACCACTGTCACCTATGGGTTACAAAAGAAAAGAAAAAGACCATGTATTTTTAAAATTAGATTCGTAGCTAATAATTATTGGTCATATGTGCAAAATGCTTTATTGGCTTAATATAGTATTTAAATCATAAACAGGAAATCATTCTATGATGACTGAAGTAACAAGTGCATTTATGCATTCTTAAAAAAAGAATGATGTACTGTGACAATCCAACAAATTCTGTTTTTGCACGCATTCCTGTACTGTACAATCCTCCATTCAATTTTCAAAAATCTTTATATTTCAGCCTTCCAGCCCTTATCAAACATTTAAGAAGCAATCCTAAACTCAGCTAACACGGTCTTTCATTAGTCTTCTATGTCTACTCACAATTCCCATCAATTTCACCAAGGCTTAATTCCAGGCCATTTTGACTACTTTGGCCTGAAAGTAAAAGTTATTTTTGCAGGATGTTTAAAATGCATACCTTTTTCAATTTCCACAGGAAAAACCTCCATTTTTTCCACCCTTTTCTCAAGTTCATACTCAGCTGATGCTGACACAGGGTCAACCTCTTCATTACGTCTATCATAGTCTTCATTTGAGTAAGTATTGAATACCTAAGAAAATAAGAGGTGGTTTTAGAACAGTTTTGCACTCATGAGAGTTGACTAGATCTAAAAACCAGATACTATTTGCATGTAAATACTAATACAGAACCCTTCATTTTCATACCCCTTTTGCAATTTCTCTAACCAATGAAGTATATGAACTCATTACCCAAAGTCATCAACTCCACACCAAGTTAACCAAAATTCCACATCAAAGGAATAAAAGATTTAGTCTTAACATAAGAATATGAGTTATATCTCCTGACTTAAATAATTTGGTCTGCTTCCATGGCCCAGTTTTCAAATGAACGAACAATCAAAATTATTTTAAAAACAACATAAAGAAACAAAAGGCATGAAGATTGGGTATAGGCAGCCCACTGGGCTAAGACAAAAGAAAGAGATAGAAAAAATGCAAAAAGGAAAAACCTGTTCTCAAAAGTGTCAATGAATAAGATTTATAATAATAATAATAATAATAATAATAATAATAATAATAATAATAATAATAATAATAATTTATTATTTATACCCCGCCCATCTGGCCGGGTCTCCCCAGCCACTCTGGGCGGCCTCCAACAAATACAGAGTCACAAATACAGAGTCACAAATTAAAAACTTCCCTAAACAAGGCTGCCTTTAGGTGTTTTCTGAATGTCAGGTAGTTGTTTATTCCCTTGACTTCTGACGGGAGGGCGTTCCACAGGGCGGGCGCCACTACCGAGAAGGCCCTCTGCCTGGTTCCCTGTAGTTTTGCTTCTCGCAGTGAGGGAACCGCGAGAAGGCCCTCGGCGCTGGATCTCAGTGTCCGGGCTGAACACATTACAATTCAATGTGTTTCAGGGTGCAGTTCCTTCTTCAGGAACAATGTACAGATAATAAAAAATATATAAGTCAAATAATGGGATATGAACAAAATACAATACAATGCTTATTAATGGCTTGTAATAAAACTTGATAGTTTGCACTTTTCAGAATAGGCTTCTCTTTTTTGCATTCTTTCTGTTTGTGTGTCTCCCTCTTGGTACTGAAAGGAGTCAGGGAGTCCCTGACTACTGATAACTCTTCACATCTACTTTTTCAGCATATTTTTGGAGCTCTACTTTGGACAGGATAGTCTGAAAAACATACAAGCCAAAACTAGGTTTGAAATATGCTAGTTTTTTTCTGTTTGCAGATGCCAAAAATCTACATTGAAAGCTACTATACTTTTTCAAAGAAGGGTGTTTCTGGTAAAGTATTTAAAAAACAAACAAACTTAGATGTTTCCTTTTTTCTACCATCAGGAGTTATTTCACTCAGTTCCATCTATTACATGGGACATATTCTAATATTATAATGTAATTTGTTAATAATATAACCTTAGTAATGTGTTTGTTCTGTGCAGAATCAAATTGTTTCCAGGAACAGGAAACATGAAGTTTCTGATACCACTATATTTAGTAATCATGGCAGTAATCCAAAATGCCTCAGAAAAAGTAGACAAATATTTGTTATGGTATGTATTTACTAAGGAAATGAAGATGTCCTTCTTTCAGAAAATGCTTTTATTCAGATTAAATCTGGTTCGGAAATCAAGCCACTAGCAGAAATAACAACTGCTGTATCTTGAGATCCTTGGAAGATAAAGGTGGTATATAAATGAAATGAATAAATAAACAAATAGTATGGTCTGTACCAGTTTATTTTAAAATAATCAAGTTACTGGACATGGACGGAAAATCTTCTCATAATCAAATAGTTTTTATTTCCTAGGTATCACTGAAATGCTATCTAATTAATTCAGAATTCTGCACTGTTACACAAAATTTCCAAGAACAGTCTTATTGCACACAAGTAGTAATTGGAAGTATTAACTATTCACAATTGCTGTGTACCATGCAAAACAGGAATCTAACAAAATTCCGTATCTGGAACCTACGTATATCAATGAATGGTAGAGGCACAAGTTCTAGCTTTGTACATTAATCAGGAAGCAGAAAGGGAAAGTAGCACAAGATCTATTACTGTATTTATATATTGCCTAATATTTCTGGACACTGCAAAAAAAATTAACAAAAAGGTGTATGGGTTTCCCAGCTTACAATCCACTCTTCACAGAAGTAACAATTTACACAAGGGTTACATTCTGTGGATTGCACCTAAAGCCAAAAGCGTGTATTAGTCAAAACCAACTGGGTTCAAAGGTGAGTGGGATTGCCAAAGCAATTCTTCCCAGAGCCTTACCTCCATTCTGCCCCTTTTAATTTTTATTATTATTTTTGTGTAAAGCTGAATGTGCACAGGTTAAATGTGTGTAAGTTGCAGGGTGTAGAGAGTATAGAGATAGTGCAACAAAATCTGTTATAGCTTTTGGGTAGAGAAATATATTTACCTCAACTGTTTTCTTCTCAAGGTTCATGTTGCTGAAACATATTTTATTTGTGATTTATGTTTGAATGTTTTGCTTTGGTCCTAAGGAAAAATGTTTTCAAAGAAACCCTGCTAATCACTATATACCAAAAAGGTGCCAGCTACAACTCCTGAGATATAGTAGCTGTGAGACACAATGTGAAGAGGAACCTGGTAGTGTTGTGGTCAAGGCAGTGCTATACCTTGATTGACTATCTTCGCAAGTAGCTCTCACGTGTACACATACCACAAATTGCTACATGAGTTATGAAGCTTCCCAGACAATAACTTCTAATGAACTGAGCTTTTAATGGAGAGAAACTAGGAGCAGAAAGGAACATAAAGTTATCTGTATGTATAGAACTATGGGCACCAGCTTTGGTGCTTTCATGAATAGCAAGAGAGGGTGTGTGCAAATCCCAGAATTGTAGATCTGGAAGGGACCCCAAGGGTCATCTAGTCCAGCCCCCTGCAATGCAAGAATCTCATGTGCATTTTCTGAGCAAATTGCTTGCCAACTAGAAATATGGGCCCCAAAAGAAGTTTTCTATACAAAGGTTAGATTCTGAAAAGAAGAGTTTGGATTTGAAAACGCAAGCAACATCCATCGAGTTCTACCTTACTCCAACCACACTGTCAAGGGAAAACCACCCCCTTAGCACTTCAGTACTATGTTCGCTCCCACCCTTACTGGGTACCTTTGACAAAAGTAATTCCAAGAGCCTTGCTCTTTCTGTTCCCATGTCACAAGTGAAATAGAACTTTTACATCACACCCATCCAGGAAATGCATAAGCTAAAGTCACTGGATGATAAGCAATATTAGTCATACTCGGAACAGGCCCATTGAAATCAGTGTATTTAAGTACATTAATTTTGGTTGCTGTACTCTTGAGTATGATTTAGCTCTCACCCACTTGGTTTTACTCTACCATAATTATGAATTTTGGCTGTCAATGGCTACTAGGGTGTTTGCTTTCAGAGGTTAGAGCTTGTGTGATCATTTTGAAACAAGTACTTTCCCCAAAAATTCCACAATCTTTTAAAACGAGGTTTCATTCACAAGCACCAAGCTACAATTAGGCCTATGGTCATTAAACTTCAACATTGATCAATATAATATTTCCTGTTATCATGTTTTGATGTGGCAACATGAATCAGTATGGATATGAACATTCCAATGTAAGTAATTTTAATTTCCATTTTTCCAGAACATGTTCCAATTCTGCCATTTGTAGCAGATTGTCCCCTAACAAATAACCAAAGCTACTGGTAGTCATCTATAATATAAATGAAATTCTATTTCTCCTAATATAAATACAGGCTCATTCAAATCTCTTAAGATCCTTTTCTTTAAAGACATTTCTTCTCAATGTACTCTAAAAATTTCCACACCATCTACGGCAGGGGTGAGAAACCTGTGGCCCTCCAGATGTTGTTGAACTTCAGCTCCCATCAGCCCAGTGTGGCTAATGGTCACAGATGTTGGCAGCTGTAGTCCAGCAGCATCTAAGGAAGCACAAGGTTCCCTATCCCGTCACCATTTCTAAGTATGCCAATATTGGTTAAGGTATTTTAAAAGATTATCGAATAAGATGTGTGGAAACAATGGTGATTATGAACAGAACTTCACATTTCCCAAACAACTTTGGTAACAACTGGCATTCAAAATGCTTGATGAGATATCATGCCATGTGTACGGCTGCCATTAACACCATGCAGCTAGCAGGTTAAGAAAGCTTCCCAGGCCTTCACTTCCAGCTCACAAATAACAAATGCAGTTTGTGACTTTATTTATTTTCTGCTGCTCCAGAGAGTAAGACCCAAACCAATGACATCAAATTACAAGAAAAGGGATGTAGACTGAGCATCAGGAACAACTTCCTGGCAGTATGAGCTTTTCAACAATGGGACACACTGCTATTGAAGGTGGTGAGCTCTCTTTAGAGGGTTTTAGCAGAGGTTGGATGGCCATGTACCTGCCACGGGCAGCGTATTCAGATAAGGCTGTGAATATACTCCATCCAAAATTCTAGAGAGCTACTACCAGCCACCATGGACGATACTGAACCAGATGGACCAGTAGTCTAATTTGGTTTAAGACAGCTTTCTATACTCCTAGGCCCTTTCCAACTTCAAAGCCATTTGAAAATGAAAAATATACCCAAAATATGCAAAAATCACCTTTGAGAGTAATAGCTGAGACGATTATATGATATGTGCTGTTTTCAGTACAGTGGTACCTCGGGTTACATACACTTCAGGTTACATACTCCGCTAACCCAGAAATAACGCTTCAGGTTAAGAACTTTGCTTCAGGATAAGAACAGAAATCGTGCTCTGGCGGTGCAGCAGCAGCGGGAGGTCCCATTAGCTAAAGTGGTGCTTCAGGTTAAGAACAGTTTTAGGTTAAGAACAGACCTCCGGAACGAATTAAGTACTTAACCAGAGGTACCACTGTATTATAACCAAGTATAGTTCAAAAAGCCAGAAGGGCACAAATATTTTGTGACCATATTCTTCCCTTTATTTGCATAATCCACGGGAAATATAATCAATAAGCTTTCTGCTAGGTATTTACTTGCACTGAGAAGTATTGTCCATGACACACACAAAAATCATTTTGTCAACATCATATTTTCAAAGAACCATTCTAGAACTTGATTCTCATTACTATTATGGTTAGCAGGTTCATAAACCACAACCAAAGCGTCAAATTAAGGTATTCCTTACATCCCATTTGTATTGCCACAGCTGTTCCTTTTTTTACTGCCCAAACAGAAACAAAAATTTGTCTTATTACTGTACCACTGACAATGAGAAGGTTTGAATGAATTTACTTTATAGAGTGACGTTTCCCATATTTATATTTTCACTCTGCTCTTTCAATGAATAGCTTACAAAGATCTAAATGGCATGAAATACAAAGAAAAGGTAATACCAGTTCTCATAACAACCAATCACAATCCCCACCCCAAGCTGAAAAGAGGATCTTTCAGTCTTGTTCCATCAAATTGGTCACAGTGAATAAGAACATTTCTATTATTTATTCTCTTTTACTTTATTTTATCCTTCAGCATTGGTGACTTAGGCTGCAATCCTGTGCACAAACTCAGTAGTAAGTCCCAATGAATTCAGCAGGACTCACTTCAGAACAGACATAAACAGGATTGCACTGTAAATGACTACTCACTAAAGCCATGTCCTAACATTAAACTTTTGCCAGCTGTACCATAAAACTTCTTATTGCTGATTTTTAAATTTCAACTTCTAAAATTATGACTCCTGTATAAGCTACTAGAGCTATGGGTGCTAGGAAGAAAAAAGTATGTGTCACTAAGCTGTGCAATGTAGTACAAGACAGGGGCCTCTCAGGCCCAATTTAAGTAAGAAGCAAGAATGTCCCAAAGGCTAGTTTAGGTGGGAAACCCCACCCCATTGGAAAGTGTTGATATGATATGAAGTAGCTTATGGAAGATGTCAAACTTTTAAAATAAGTATATCAAGTACACAATATTGTGATTACCTTTCACCATGAACAGCTTATTTATGACCATCATAGTAATTGCCTGCAATTGTATAGATTTTGAATGGCTCTATATAGGACCCCTCACATGCAAAATCTTAAGAAAGAAATGTAGCTTAGCACAATCCTAACCATCTAAGTCCAAATGCAATAGCATGCACTATTCTGCACACCTGGGTCAATTACAGGGTACCATGCTAATTGAAGAATACTACTACTCTTTCTATAGGGACACAGGTGGCACTGTGGGTTAAACCACAGAGCCTAGGGCTTGCTGATCAGAAGGTCGTCGGTTCTAATCCCCGCGATGGGGTGAGCTCCCGTTGCTCGGTCCCAGCTCCTGCCCACCTAGCAGTTTGAAAGCACGCCAAAGTGCAAGTAGATAAATAGGTACTGCTCCGGCAGGAAGGTAAACGGCGTTTTCGTGCACTGCTCTGGTTTGCCAGAAGTGGCTTTGTCATGCTGGCCACATGACCCGGAAGCTGTACACCGGCTCCCTCGGCCAGTAACACAAGATGAGCGCTGCAACCCCAGAGTCAGACACGACTGGACCTAATGGTCAGGGGTCCCTTAACCTTTACTACTCTTTCTGCAAGTCTGCAAGTAGCAAAAAACAGAAATAAGAACAGCAGAGAACTTCTCCCACCTCCACTGCGAGGTAGGTCAGGCTGAGATACAGTGACTGGACCAAGTTCACCCAGTGAGTCTCAAGCCTCAGTAGGGATTCCAACCCCATTTTTTCCAGGTCCTAGTCCGACACTCTAACCACTACACCATTAGCTAAGAAGGAACCTTTTTCCTGGTACAGAGGTAAACATTGACAACAGACGGGAGAATCATGCCATAAACGGGAGGAGATAGGCAAACGGAGTACCAGTATGTGAGCTTTCCATCTACAGTGGTACCTTGGTAGTCAAACGGCTTGGTTCCCGAACAAATCGGCTCCTGAATGCTGCAAACCAGGAAGTGAGTGTTCTGGTTTGCAAATCTTTTTCGGAAGCCAAACATCCGACACAGCTTCCGATTGAGCGCAGGAAGCTCCTGCAGCCAATCAGAAGCTGTGCCTTGGTTTTTGAACCATTTCAGGAGTCGAATGGAAACCCAGAACGGATTAAATTCAAGAACCAAGGTACCACTGTATTCCCAATCTCTGAACCACAATGTCAGATGCTCTGGGAATAAAAAATGGACTGTAGAAAAGACAAAACTGATGCTTACAACAGCAAAGTAAAAACATACTGGCCCAAGGTAACACATGTCAGAGCAGGCTTCCTCAACCTCGGCCCTCCAGATGTTTTGAGACTACAATTCCCATCATCCCTGACCACTGGTCCTGCTAGCTAGGGATCGTGGGAGTTGTAGGCCAAAAACATCTGAAGGGCCGAGGCTGAGGAAGCCTGTGTTAGAGAAATGGTGGAAAAGGTATCAGCTGATTCTTTAATAGTCAGTTAAATGAAGTTATCATATGATCATCAGTTGTCAACATTAGTTTACCTCAAGTTTGCCCATAGGCTATGAATGAGGTTTTGGATTCGGAACGACCAACAACTGGCTGCAATCCAGGGCAGTTCCTTTTCAACATACTCTTCATTAGTTTTCAAAAGTTAACTGAGGCTGAGATATTAAATGCTAGCATTTTAAACTAAACTGCATTTTATTTTTGTCACATGATCTTCAGAATGCCTTTTTGAAACTTTACTGCTTGAACATGAAACCAAGGTGTTGGGCCTTTACTGAATAATCAAAAAATTAATAGGCTACCTAGGAGCTTATTAGGATAAGAATAAAAGCATCAATCCAAAGGTTCCCTGTGCACGGTACTCAGCCGCAATGAAAGTATCTGCAGGCAAAAAGCAACTGAATTATCAATATGGGGTCAAAGCAGATGTGACCGTAAATACAGTGGTACCTTCGGTTGCGGACACGATCCGTTCCGGGTTGACATTCGCAATTCTTAAACACTTCCAGGTTTGCCGCATTCATAATGTGAAAAAACGCATCCTGCAGCTATCGTAACCGAGGTATGACTGTATGTCTATGTCTCCCATTTAACATGCAGGTCTTGTATGATGCAAATAGCAGCATATCGGGTGGTATAGGCTGATAAGCAGCTGTGGAAGACAAATTAACCCTTTTCCTTCTCTGCTATGATCCTGAAGAAGGTGCCATTTTCACTTGGAAATCCCCCATTCACACCAATAGGGAAATCTCTCCCAATTCAAACAGCTCATTCTCCAGATCACAGCAGGTGAGAAAAAGGTTAAATTCCTTCTCATGCCTTCTGAAATCCAAATACAGTGGTACCCCGGGTTACATCCTTAATTCGTTCCAGGTTACAGTAAGTAACCCGAAAAGGACATAACCTGAATAATTCGTTCTGTGCATGCCGAAAAAACCCGAGAAATCGCTTCTGCGCATGCGCAGACCGCGAAAATGCTTCTGCGCATGCGCAAATCGTGCACACTTCGGGTTGCACTTCCGGGTTAGTGGAGTTTGTAACCCGAAAAGTACACAACCCGAAGTGTACGTAACCCGAGGTACGACTGTAACAATAATTATCAGTTCCCCTTCAATGTTGCTGCCATTTACATTAAAACAAACACGTTAATTGCAAAGACATTTTAACCTCATGATCATGTCGGCCCACAATTTTAATATCAACTACCTGTGTGGAGGTGAGAAGGGGCTTTTGAATTCTTATTCTTATTATTTCAGGTGACTGGTACAGTCAGAGCTGGATACACTGATTGAGGGATGCAAATAGGGATTAACCTGGCCCATCGTTCTTTTATACTGAGGTAATAACAGGGTAAAAAACACATAATTCACATAAATTAGGGCATGACTAGCAAAGGTATTGCCCTCCAGCTGTTTTGGACTAAAACACCCAGCTGCCCAGCCAGCATAACCAACTGTCAGTGTTGATGGGACATATAGTCCACAAAATGTGGAGGTCACCACATTACCTACCTCTGCATTAGGCACATTGTGTACGAGCCTTATAATTTCAGGTTACAGTGGTACCTCTAGTTAAGAACTTAATTCGTTGTGGATGTCCGTTCTTAACCTGAAATTGTTCTCAACCTGAGGTTAGCTAATGGGGCCTCCTGCCGCCACGCGATTTCTGTTCTCATCCTGAGGTAAAGTTATTAACCCGAGGTACTAATTCCGGGCTAGCAGAGTCTGTAACCTGAAGTGTCTGTAACCTGAGGTGTCTGTAACCTGAGGTACCACTGTATATAAAACAACTATGGAACAGAATTGATTTGGAGTTGTGAAATTTTACTCCTACTTCAAGATTCTAAACATACTTATACAGATCTAAATCCCATCAGTTTCAATGGGACTTATTTCCCAATCAGCATGCTTAGGACAGCAGCCTCAGACATTTAACTAAAGTTCAAAGGTTGCCACATATTAGCAGCACATTGCCAGATGGGTTTATAAATATTTTTTTAAATTCCATTGCAGGGGTTAGCAACCTTTTTCAGCCGTGGGCTGGTCCACCATCCCTCAGACCATGTTGTGGACCGGACTATATATTTTTTTTGGGGGGGGAATGAATGAATTCCTATGCCCGCCCCACAAATAACCCAGAGATGCATTTTAAATAAAAGCACACATTCTACTCATGTAAAAACACCAGGCAGGCCCCACAAATAACCCAGAGATGCATTTTAAATAAAAAGACACATTCTACTCATGTAAAAACACGCTGATTCCCAGACCGTCCGCGGGCCGGATTGAGAAGGTGACTGGGCCACATCCAGTCCTGGGCCTTAGGTTGCCTACCTGTTCCAAAGCATAAATAATTATGGGTGCCCAAACTACATTCTACCCACTTTTGTCTGTTTCTTCCAGTATTAAGGGCTCCAGGTAAACTGATGTATGCAAATCAATAAAGCTAATCTGTGTATCATGTAACCACCCAACTAATACTGTTTAAATGTTAACTTTCAAGCTTTTAAAAAAAACATTGTTGCAAAAGTGAATCTAATTCAGTACTCAAGTCAAAGACGATCTCAAACTTATTTTTAGGAAGACACAAGGTTCACATCACACTTGCAAAAATAACTGGGAACCATCTTGGTTAGCAGTGCCATCTTTTGCAAACCTTTATGTTGTTATGCTTTTGCAGAACACACAACTCCCTAACCTCCCCCAAAGCTCTACAATATTCCTAATCTGTTCTACCCTAAAATGGTAATCCATGTACAAGCCTAGCAATATGAAAGTTCCAGATAAATAATCATCTTCAAACATTAACCACTATTGGGAAATATTTCCTTAGATACTCTGGGTGATATCCAACACTTCTCCCCTCTGCTGACAAAAGGCATCCATCAGGAGAATGGGAGAGAAAAGCATTTCCCAGTACAGTAATTCCCCCTCTTCCCTTCAGTCTCCTGTGGCTCCTCAAAATCTGGAGGGCTGAGAAACCCTGTGAAGCAGTTTGAGTGACAGCAGAGGGTGTAGAGAGGAGGTGTCACCAAAAACTGCCTCCTGCCACCGTTCTACTGACAGATGCTTTCCACCAGTGAAGAGGAAGCAGTGGATATCACTCATTCAACCCAATTATAGGCACACTTATTTGGAAGTCCTATTAATATCAAAAGGGACTGGCTGCTAAACAAACCAGGTGGATCAAGCCAAGGGGTTCTACAATTACATTCAGTATTATTTGTCACCGTAATTAAATCAAAAGCAACAATGATTATACCATACAACATGTAAGCTTCTGGAAATGGCATCATCACATTAGGCATTAGGAAAAAGGAAGGAAAATACGAATATCCATGACACTTTACCTTGATTGGTGCTGTGGAAAACTTCACTTTTCTATCTGGATCGGGATCTTCTTCTTCAGAAAGTCCAGGAAATTCCTCATAATTACTATCATAGTTGTATTCCTCCTCTGGCAAGGTTTCTTCTCCTTCAGGGCCCTGACTGTAAGTCTCTGTTTCTCTGTCATCATCAAAAGCTGCATTCTCTATCCCAAAAGCACTGGAAGAAAATCCACAATTTTCTGGCCGTTCTTGTTCTTCATCCTCTTCTTCACTATCTCCTACTTGTTGTACATGATCATGCTCTCTTGTTTGAACTTCCTCCAGATATGCCACATCTTTTACTCCTTTCGAATGGGGCTCACTGCACCCACTAAGTTTCTCCATTTCTTCAAAGGTGAGGCCATTTCCTTCACCTTCCCAGCTTGGAAATCGGAGTGGTTTCTCCTTCTGGAAGACATTAACTTCCCCCACAATTTCACCATCATTCTCTGAAGTTTTATTCTGCACCATTATCAATTCAGCTCTAACTACTTCTACCTGAGAGATTTTTATTGGAGCTCTATCTACTGTGGACACATTGTTTGTATACTGCAGATTCCTCTCAGAGGTTGCTTGCTCTCTTCCAGATGCTTCTTCAGTGACCCTACTCTGTTCATCCTTTTCACTAGTACTGCTGCTGCTCAAATAGGAAGGAGCAGCAAGAGGTTGATTTTGCTTCAAGTACAGCTCTTCCTTAACCACTGGCGATTCCCAACTGCAGAACACCGACTCGACTGGACTTTGAGTACCCTCATTTTTTGAAGTGTCTTTACACTCTTCACTGTCACTGTCTGCCAGGAAACTCTCCAATCTTCTAGAAATAGGTCCAGCATTCAGTGAGGACAATCTTGAGCTGGAGTGCTGCACCTTGTGTTCACTGTTCCCTTGACACTCTGCCTTGTCTATGGTGACTTGAGAGCTAACATCAGTATTGAAATTAAAGTGATCAACCACACTACTACCGTCAGAAGAAGCAGAGCCATGCCTCCTCCTATCTTCAATCCTTTCACTTTTGCTTGGAGTACATCTGTCCAATGAGCTTGGTTTTTTTGTGTTCCTTTCAAAAAGTTTCCTAGTCTCAGAAAACTTCTCCGCTAGGGCAGCTTTGTCTAGATGTCCTTCATCACTGCTACAGATAATTTTGTCAGTAACCGAAGAAGCAGGTAAAGAATCCTGGGGACCACTGCAAGGGACAGAGTCAATATTTAGGAGGTTGTTTTTCTGAACACAAAAGAAAGATGGGCTACTGGGAGAAGGAGGAGCAGGGTCACTTGCAGCTGTTTTGATGATCTTGGGCTCAGAGGGTGGGCTGTTCTCAGAACAAAGTGGAGTGGAAGAGCCACCCATCTGCATGAACATATTTTTGATCTTGTGTACCCTGTTGCCATAGGTGACAGCTCTGCCCCGAACATGTGGGTCATTACCTCCACCATTGGATGAGCTAGTCAGCTTTTGCTGGGAGCCAGATCTCTTTGAAGCATTATCAGCGTTCACAGAATCAAAACTGCACTTAATAGCATGGAAATCAGCTTTATAGGCATTTCTGTGTGGAGAAGCACTTCTTAAAGTCCTCTCTCCTTTGCCTTCAGTCTTCATCATTGTCAAAAGGAGAAACCCTTCACTCATTTACAGTGGGGAGAGGTATGAAAACCAACAGCAGTTGACCTTGCTGTTCTTCACAATGCCTGGATACAAGCCTCTTACAAACTGGAGACAAAATGAGACTGGAAGACGCCTCTGACTGGCTTATTCCATGCAGGCACTGAAGTGAGTTGTGGGAAGAGCCAGAGAAGAACGCACACAGAGAGAACAAGCACTCAAGGAATGTATCTGGAAAAACGGGATCCTAGCGCCACGGCTGATCTACTATCCTGAAAGTCATCTGCAAAAAAAAAAAAAGGTTAATGAGCCGAAGGAGACCTCACCCATCTATGCCAAGTATCTCAACTTCTCTCAAACAGAATTCCATACCCTGAGGAGCAGCAGGAAACTTATCTCTATTGTGTTCTGCCAATCAAAGGGGAAGCAAAATCAAAATCAAAAAAACAATTAAGTCGCAGACGAAATAAATACAAGCTCTGAATTTCGGGAACTAACAGGAACAGAAGCTCACTGGGACTTTACCCTGCAACAGTGTTTTCAAAGCCAGTGAATGGAAATAGTGAGGATGAGAAAAACTGCTTTAAGCATGTGGAAAGCAGTTGCCTCTTTCTCCCTGGCCACTGAATAAACCATAGGCAGCTCTTCCTCATCGGGGATTAAGAGGAAAGGCTTCCAGGGCAAGAGGATGCGACTTCCAGGCAAGGCTGTGGAACCCTTTCCACAAAGGGAAAATTTGTCCCCGCGCTGCAAAACTTTTCTTTCTGGACAGACCTGCCGGCCCAAAGGAGGCCGATTTCTCTCTCTCCCCCCCCCCCCCATGAAAATACTCTTCCCCTCCTCTGCCTCCAAGAGGCTTGGCCGTTCCAAGTTCCTTAGAGGCCCATCTCTGGCTGTTCCTAATTCCTGAGGCGGGGGTGGGGGGTGCGGAATACATTGGGGGTGGGAGGGAAATACGTAGACGCCACAACTTCAACCCCCCCCCCACAATCCCTGCCAGCCAGCCAGCCAGCCCCCGCCTACGTCCTCCTTCTTCCCTCACTCGGTGTCTCTTGGCTCCCTTTCTTGCCTAGGGCCAGGCAGGAATGCGAACAATTCCGGCCCGAACTTTAGAGGCTTCCTTATGAGAGAAGCGGAGATAAAAAGTCGTGGTCGTCGTCGTCGTCCGTTCCCCCACGGGAAGGGAAAGAGAGCCAACTCCGGAGGCTCACAATGGAGAGCCGCTGCCACAGAACTCGCCGGCACCCCCCGTCTCCGCGGAGGGTTTGTTCGCTTTCCTTTCCCTCCTCACGGGAACCCAAACAACAACGCACCCCCCCCCCCCGACCCACAAAAGCACCTCCGAACTTATTACCTGAGGTAAAAATCTCATATCCCGAGCGGCGGCGGCGGCTCTTTCCCCTCCGCCTGTATCCGCCTCTCCGAACAGCGGCCCCCGAGGCTCCGGCTACGGTTTACTTCTTCTTACTAGTTCTTTTCTTCTATTTTTACAACTCCGCCCTCCTCACCCCAAAACAAAAAAAAAAACACTATTCGCTCGCCCGCCCGCCCGCCTTTCCACTATCAACTACTCTCCGTCTTGCGCGCCCGCCCGCACGGCCAGTTTATAGTTCTTCTACGGTTTTCTTTCTCGCTCTTTCCCCCTTTCTTCTTCTTCTTCTTCTCTCTCTTTCGTTCCACAGCCCCCTCCCCTCCTCTCCAGGCCGCGCGGGCAGGCGCGCGCTCAACCCCCCACAACAACAAAGGGAGAAAGAAAAAAAGAGTCCCCGAGCGGAGCGCGAGCCCCGCTTCTTCCTCTTAGAGGGAGGGAGGGGGAGAGGGATCAGAGGTGAGGGACCGGAGGCGGGGAGGAGCGCGAGCGCGGCGGCGAAGTTCTGAGGGAAACGCCTGCATCCGTTGGGATATACCATACTCGGGAGGAGAGGGAAGGTTCGGGCCATACCATCTTGACTTGAGGGAAAAGCCGGGGAAAGAGTAGCTTTGGGGATAGCTTCGGCGCCTATTGTTCCACGTTTGCCCCCTGCTGCTGGTGGCATCTGCGTATCCCTCTCTTTCTCTTTGCAACGCAAGGAATCCCCCCTGAGACTTGTCTTATTTCCATATTTTCCATTTTCAACACCCTCGCAGCAGCTCATAGATGGAGGGGAGGGGGTTGGCTGTTAAAATTCAAATCCCAAAGCAACCAATGGACCATATTTATCTATCTATCTACATCTATATACGTACAGGCCAAACGTATATGAATATATACTTTTTAAATTGAAAAAATGCAAATATTTCAGCCCTAATGCTATATAATAGATTAAGCTATTACTGGACAGGGCCCTGGCATTTTAGAGAATTGGTACAATTCCCCCAAGGCTCCGAATTATTTTATTTTTAATGGAATTTTATTAGAGGACACGATGCGCAGTATCCCATATGCATGTAAATTCCGTTGATAAAAATGGGACCGACTTCCGAATAATGTGGATATACAATCCTTTGGCAACTGCTAAAGCCACTACAATGGTGTTTACTTTGGAGTAAGCATGCAGGATCAGACTCTTAAGGTTGCAGAGGTCACCTGCTACATCCAGAATTGTGGGTGCCTGAGAAGAATGCTCTGTGGCAATGAATGGCAACTGTTGGTGGAGTGGTTTAGGAAAGGCAAACTTTCTCTCAGCCTCCAGCTTCCCACCCCTCCAATTCAAGATCGTGTATGGCTGCCTGTTTGCTTTAAGGTCCTGGCACTGGTCTTCAAAACCCTAAATGGCTTGGGACCCAAATAGCTGACAGAATTTATTGGGAATTCAAATTTCTCTGCTGTATGAGAAAGTAAAATTGAGTCCTATCAAAGGAGGTTTTTTTCTTCTTCCTCTTTTTCTCTCGGGTCTTCCTTTCCCCTCTTAGGCTGGATACTGAAGGTCATTTCTGTTAACTTGCAATAGAAGTGATTATGGTAGCACAAACTCTGATACTTGCACATACTCAATGGGGAAAGAGGAGCCTTGCAGCCTGGAGGAAAATGTGAGTTCATTTCTGTCTTATTTCCTAATTCCTAATTGCAGCTACTCTCTCTAGCCCCATTCCAGCAGATGGAATTATGAAATTGGCTACATTAGATTGCAGGCAGCACCTAGTATTGTCAATTTCATTTCCTTAAAATACGTTCTTCAGTGTGACAGAAAAGGGCAGTATATACTGTTCAAATAGGAAAAACCTAGAAAATGTTTTTCAAATCTCTTCTGGCCATGGAGGAGCAGATACCCCTGTGCTTCCACTGCCCTTTTTATTTATTTGTATTTGTTTAGAGAAATATACCCTGCCTTTCCAAAGCTTTCTCACTACTCAGAGCAGTTTACTCTGAAACTGAAATACTACATTCCCATAACAAAACAATAATTTTCAAATGCTCATAGGGAAAAGCAAATATGAACACATTGCAACACTGTGGAAGTGGGGAATGTTTAAATAAGAAACTTTAATATCTTGTCTGGGCAGGGGCTGAGGAGAAGGAAGAGTGTGTTACCCATCTCCAGCAATGTTATACCCGGTAGCTTATGCAGTGATGCCAATGGATATCCAATGGGTATCCTTTGCAGCCATTCAAACATATTACTGCAGAGCTACTTGGGCCGTTCAGTGTTTTGCTTTGTGTTATGTGCTGCTATAAGGACTACAGAATCCTGAAAAGCTAGTTTGTCCAAACGCTATGGCAAAACATGTGTACCATGAACACTAACAGGCCTTCAGTATTGCCTCAGTCTCCAGATGTTATAACAGCCGAAGTGCTAAGGTGCTGGGCTGGATGCAAAAGCAAAACTTCACAAGCATTTGAATCAAAAGCCACAGAAATGCTGATTCTAACACAGTTAATGGGGTGAAATTGCCTATAATGATATGCAGACTACGGATAACCAAGCAAGGGGACAAGAGCAGTTTTAAAAGCTATGCCCATGCTATTATTATTTTCATTTACATATTTACCCTGTATCAACTGCCCTTCACTATAAGATACCAGGACAGGTTACAGCACTAAAACAATATTTAAAGTTGTTGAAAGCCAAGCCAGTAGAATTCCAGTAGGATGATGGTGTCCAAGTATGTTTACCTGGATAGACAAGCATTTCACAAAATCATAGAATGGTAGAGTTGGTTTGTTCAACATTTTTCTTTCTGCAGACATGAAGTCATCTTGTGCCCTGCTCTTCTTGAATAAAAATGTTCACCACCAGAATAGAGATGGGTCTAGCTTACAGGTCATTTCCAAGCAAATAATCAACATTGACAGAAGAGCCTATCAAAATTGATCAAAATACAAACTCTGAAGCTTCAAGTTTTGACTCTGTGTTTAAACTGACAGCCAGCTGGTCAACTGTAACAAGGTGAACTTGGTGAACTTCCTGCCAGAAGTTGCCCACTGGGCATCTTTTCCTCCCGTGTGCCTCCCCCTCTCCCTGCCCCAGACTACACAAGAGTTTGAAAGCCTTGAATCTTTTTTAACAGGCCTAATTAAGCCATATGGGCTGCATGGGGACAGGATGGCAAATCCTAAATCACAAAGTTCAGTGAAGAACATACGGTAATCTAAATCTGCATTTTGTTTTCCTCTAATACAAACCAGGGGAAAACAGAATAAAAAGGGCATGGTGGCAGGAGTCAGAAGGGTTGGGGAAGGGAATTTCCTCCACATTAAATATTAAAAATGCTGTGTAGCTTTGCATTCACAGAATAATGTATAAACTGGTCCATTATTACCAGTAGTTTCGAACAGAGAGGCAGTGAGAGATTCCAAGATGATTCCAGGCAGTATATTATTAAAGTGCCCAGGGGTGCGTACTTTCCTCAAGGATATTCCGGGCTATTTTCTGAACGTTGAGCTTTTACTAAAGGAAATATGAAGAAAGTATTGGCAATATTCTCTCCACCACCACCACCCACATTGCTCATTAAAGAATAAAATGTTTCCACCTTCCCATGGAGCTCAGTGACCCTGGGATAACTGACAAACATGGCTGCCTCATTTCTTTTTTTAAAAAAACACCCACTTTAATAGTATTTTATTTTACTTGTATTTATTAACATGCTAGGCTACCTATATGTTCTGGCTGCTCTGCAGTGTTTCTCTGATCTCCTAAAGCAGGCTTCCTCAACCTTGGCCCTCCAAATGTTTTGAGCCTACAACTCCCATGATCCCTAGCTAGCAGGACGAGTGGTCAGCGATGATGGGAATTGTAATCTCAAAACATCTGGAGGGCCGAGATTGAAGAAGCCTGTCCTAAAGTCTCACAATAAAATGTCTGGCAACAGATTTGGTTCTTTGTTGTTCTTTGAAAGTATTAATCAAGGATACCATGGACTGGTTGATTTTTAAAATTTCATGGGCACAGCATAAAAAAACCATCTAAAAAGTTATGGAAGTCTAAAAGACTTCCTGATGAATTTTACCGCTCAGTGTGCCTGGAATACAACCTTTGTAAAGCCTTGATGTGAGGAAGAAATATGCCTGAAAGATGATGCTTCAAATATCATTCTTTTCTGCTTTCCTGCATGCATGTATATCTGAAGTTAAAAAGATGTATGTGCTGTTGTCATACAGGAAGTGATTTTGGTTAAGAAAAAGGCTTACGTTTTGAAGTAGTACCAGGCTTCAGTGGTAGATAGGCTTAGTAAATTGTAAACCAAAGAAAACTTCTCTTCGGTATAGAATTAGACCACAATTTCTGTAAACTTAAACTAGGTCTCTAATTATAGATTACACTCTAGTCAAGCCTGAAGGTTATAATTTGAAACTGTCATAGCAACTATAGTTCAAGTTACACAAAATCCTGTCATGGGGACTTAGTAGAAGCATGAGAAAGAAACCTTTAAAATGTAGTCATGTGTCTTTTTAATGGGATGGGATGAAGCAAAGACAAACAGTAAACTCAAACAGAGGGAAGAAAAGGAGGCAACCGCCGCCTCTTCTTAACAGCAGAGCGCAATTGTATCAAGAACAGGATGTGCATTTATTTAACAACATTTCCCAACCGTTTTCCAAAACACACACTCAAAAAGGAAAAATAGATTTATTAACATATACAGTGTGGTAGTGGACTAGCTGATCATGTGCGAACTTCTGTGAAGTCTGGAAGTATGTCCCATAAAAAGTTTGGAAGATGGTGGGTGATAAATATGGAAACATAAGCTGCCATATGCAAAGTCAGACCACTGGTTCAGCTGGCTCAGTGTTGTCCACACCGTGTGGCAGCTGCTCCACTGTGTGGGTTGCAGGCAAATATATTTCCCTGCCCTATCTGGAGATGCCAGGGATTAAATTTGGGACATCATTTGTTAGTTAATTTATATTCCATACATTCAGTATGAGTTTATGCTCTCAGGGCAGCAAAGAGAATCATAAGAAACAAAAGCTACCGTTTTTGAAATGAAATAGATTGGAAAATCAAACTGCTCTAAATTAAAGAATGCTTCCATTCACAGTTCTTCAACTGGGAAAACAGAAATGTTTTTGTCTGACATTTAAATGATAGGCAGGCCTCTTTGGGGAGGGCATTCTCAAGATGAGGAGCCACTACAGAAAAGCCTCTCCAGTCACTATCACCCACTGAATTTCAGATCAGAGACATAGCATGGGCGAGGGGGCTGTTGCTCTGGGTACAGTTGTTTTTTTAAGGCCACATTTTGCTCCTCACACCACCCATGCCAGCCCCACACTGCTTTGTGAGTCCAATCCCTCACCCCAGCAAAGCAGCGTGGAGCTAGCAGGGCATCAGGAGGACACAACAAGCATGTGCCCTTCCAATCACCCCAGTCAGACCGATTTTAAGGGTACCTGCCTGCCTTGCTGCCTTATCCTCCTCATGTCACCCTCCGCACCACCACCCCAGCATGTCTGTCCTGGGGGCCTTGAAGACACATTCCACTGCTGCTTCAGATGGTGCAGTTCCCTGGAGAAAGTTCTCAGATGATGATTTCAGTGGATGAGCAGTTTGATACAGGAGAAGGTGATCCAACACATATCTGGGTCTTCTTCTTCTTTGGCGATCACTCATAGCCGAGTAAGATTGTCTTCCATAAACACGGTTTTAACAATGAGTCCGTAAGTGACTGTGGAGGCGAATTGTGGATCCACACATCCTTCCACAGTGGAGACATTGGTTTCCGGGTGGGAGTTGATCACGGTGTGGATTTGCCAAGCGTGCCTTCATCTTAGCACATTTCTCCATTGTGTCCTGAGTTCAAGTGTCTTCAAAGCCCATGACACTTTCGGTAAAGGCTGTTCTCCAACTGGAGCGCTCACAGGCAAGTGTTTCCCAATTGTTGGCGTTTATACTAAAAAAATTTAGATTTGCCTTGAGACAGTCTTTAAACCTCCTTTGTTGACCCCCCAGCATTACGCTTTCCCTTTTTAAGTTCGGAATAGAGTAGTTGCTTTGGAAGACGATAATCAGGCATCCGCACAACATGACCAGTCCAACGAAGTTGATGTTCAAGATAAACCACTTTGAAATGAGATGGGAAACTCGTAGGGAGCCAGTGGAGTTGTTCCAATACAGACAATACAGTACAGGTACATGCTCTCTTCACCAGATCCCTGATAGCAACCCAGCGGCCATGTTCTAGACTAGCTTCAGTTTACAAATGATCTTCAGAGGCAGCCCTGCATAAAGGGCATGGTAGTAATCTGGTCTCAAAGTTACAACAGTGTGGATAACTAGTTAGGCTACCTTTGTACAAGAAGGGGATCTCAAGCCAAACTCTGCATGGTAGCCATGGCGGAAGGGGGAAGGTTGCAGGGTGTAGGCTGCAGGCTGGCACAGAAACTGGGTTTTGATCAGGCCCAATACTAGCTGGTGATGGCTATGATACCAGTTTGGGATTCAGTGCTTTCGCTTGCCCCCTCTCACTCTGGCAGGAATACCACCAGTAGATCTACCACCTCCCCACATTTCCAGCAGGGCTGACTAGAAGGATCCCTCTGCTCAATCCAAAGCCCTTGCAGCTCCCCATAAGGGGTAGCAGGTTGGATTGTCCTGTAAAATAGCAGGGTGGGGAATGGTGCTTCTCAATGCAGGTTTGATACACACAAGCTACCAGTGAGGAAACAGTAAGCATACCTAATTATAGTTTTAATTGGATATAAATACCTGATCAACAGATTTAATATTCAGTGGAACCATCTGGCTACTGCAGAAGTACATACTGTAATATGTTTGGCTTATTAGTGAGAAGCAGAAATGGAGGGGGGGGAGACATGATAAAGAGGCAATGAAAATTCTTCTCTAGCTGAAGTGGCAAATTTCTGTCTTTGTGAAAGTATTTAATAATGTTCTAATTGTACCAGCTCTGTGAAGTTATAAGTAACTCAAGTGCGCAGTGATGATTAGAGGATCACAGTTGGCTAAAGACATGTATCCAAGATTAGATTAATGGAATCTTTATTTAGCATAAAGTTAAAATTGTTTCATGACAAAGCCAAAAAGAAAGAAATGAAAATACCCTATTAACATTTTCACAAGCATTTTTCTTTTTAAATTGCTGCTAGTATAGCTTTTCTACTATACCATTTCTTATCTGGAATCATTACTCTTATCATGTTTGCCCATTTTTTCACAATGCATATTTATTTCATTAGTATGTCTAGACAAGAATGTGAAATCATCCTGATGCCATATGTTTAACTGTTTATTTTATTTTAGTATGACTCTAGCTCAGCTGAATGCCTACTATTATTAAATCTTCTGAAAGAACAAACAAAACATTTGAACTCTGCGACACCTCAAAAAATGTAATACATGTTTAAATTCTACAGTAGGTAATAAGGCCCAGCAATTTCATTCAGGCTTAGTTGTGAAAGAGTTGCACAAAATTAATGTAAACCTCTGTTATAATCCTATACTTGAGATCTGTGGCAGAAGAGTAACAGGATTTGGCAGAAGCCCTTCTATGCAAGTAGAATGCCAGATATACCATTGCTACAAAAACAAAAACCTGGCAGAACATCCCACACATGCATCATGAAAATAGGCTACCAACAGACTCATTCCACTGGTGTAGATATGCTGACGCAGTGGCCCAAAGGGGGTGAAGTTTTGGGTAAAACATGAGCAACATACATATGCTGTATCCTAGTAGCCTTCAACCTTTTCAGACCCAACTCACCTTCAGCCCAAACATACATTTGGGGACCAACTACTTAAGTTTTAAACCATATAGTTATATGGTAGCTGTACTACTGTTGCGACTCAGTATTGGGTCTCAACCCACCAGTTGTATCCTCTTCTGTATCCTATGCAGTCACATACCTGCCAACATG
Organism: Lacerta agilis; assembly: GCF_009819535.1. Lineage (NCBI taxonomy): Eukaryota > Metazoa > Chordata > Lepidosauria > Squamata > Lacertidae > Lacerta > Lacerta agilis. The sequence goes on along the minus strand of NC_046312.1, from coordinate 114,489,679 downwards.
TAAAACTTTACACCCACCCCAGCCATAGCACAAAGAATTTCTCTCTCATGGAGAGGGACCCTTCCCTCCTGAATTGATGTGTTTATTATTTCACGCGAAGTCCCACCAATTGGGGTGACAATATAGTCAGTGTTGTCCAAATTGGTGCACTTTGGACCCAGAATGCAAAAATAAAATCACACCAAAGTCACTTTTGGTCTGTCATCTTGATTCAGAATGGTGCCTGCCATTCAAACCGTCACTAAGACCTCCGGTCACACCTTGAGAACCCTTGCGCCAAGTCTAGCGACAATGTCCCTAAACCTATGCCCCAAAATGGGCAAAGTCATGCCAAAGTCATGTTTCAGTCTCCCATCTTGATTCAAAATGGTAGCTGGCACCCCAACATTGACAAAAACCATAGCCCCCATCTTGGGAAACTTCATGCAAAGTTTGAAATGGGCACAGTTTGGATGTGACATGCCAAAAATTGGACCAAGTCACGTTTTGGACCACCATCTTGATTCAAAATGGTAGCTGGCATCCCAACGGTGACAAAATCTGCTGCTCCCACCTCAGGCACCTTTGTGCTGAGTTTGAAATTGGTACAGTTGGGACCCATCATGCCAAATATTGGGCAGAGTCACATTTCAGTCCGCCATATTGATTCAAAATGGCAGCTTGTGTCCCATTGTCAACGAGAGGAAGTGCCGACATCTCAGGAACACTTGTGCCAAGCCTGGCTTCAGTGTCTCATAGAGGAGGCAACGCCTGCCAAGAACAAACGGGCAAACCATTTTCCAAAATACATAGTAGATAGATCACCACTACCTTCGCTGACAAGTTAATGGTATTGAAACAGACAAAAAAAGTGAATACAAATATGTCAGCTATGACCCCTATATTTTAAGCACTCTTACCGCTTTGAGTCATGGCTTCCCCCAAAGAAGCCCAGGAACTGTAGTTTGTTAAGGGGGCTGAAAGATCCCTATTCCCCTCACAAAGTTGCAGTCCTATACACCCTTACCTGAGTGTACCTATCATTAAATTCAATGAAACTTCTGACTGGACAGGCATAGAATTGCAATGTAACACCTGGAAACAAAATGAGATGCTACCAAACAATGTCTGGCAAAATTATGACATTCTGCTGTTGTGTCAGAATGAAGGGAAGACAAACATTTGATATGGTTAATAAAACTGGGATATGTGTGTTGGTATTTGTAACAGTCACTTGGAGAAATGTCTCACACATGTCTGAACTAGAAAAGACATTTGGCATCTTCATGCAGCATAAAGGCATCAAAGAAGTGAAAAGGTAAAGAGTAGCATAACATATGGGATGCGGGTGGCACTGTGGGTTAAACCACAGAGCCTAGGGCTTGCTGAGCAGAAGGTCGGTGGTTCAAATCCCCACTACGGGGTGAGCTCCCGTTGCTCGGTCCCAGCTCCTGCCCACCTAGCAGTTCGAAAGCACGTCAAAGTGTAAATAGATAAATAGGTACCGCTCCGGCGGGAAGGTAAATGGCTTCTCCGTGCGCTGCTCTGGTTTGCCAGAAGCGGCTTAGTCATGCTGGCCACATGACCCGGAAGCTGTACGCCAGCTCCCTCGGCCAGTAATGCGAGATGAGCGCCACAACCCCAGAGTCGGACATGACTGGACCTAACGGTCAGGGGTCCCTTTACCTTTACCTTTAGCATAACATATGACAGGAGTTTAATTGCGTGGGAAAATATTTCCAAAGGTCTTCACTAGGTGCAGAAAATTTATTTGTTTGTTTGTTTGTTTGTTTGTTTGTACCCCGCCCATCAGTCTGGGTTTTCCTAGTAGGCCCTAGGAAAGAGTCGGCGCTAGGCAAGCTTCCCTTTCTCTAAACTTTATACTTAATAAATCTATATAATTGAATAAATGCTAATAGAAGACTTAGGCTGGATCTACAGACACGTCAAAGAAGCATTTCAGTTAAAGGTGTTGCAAACTTCATACAGGGAAATCCCACTGGTGAAAGACAGGACTCCACAGCGCCATCTGATGTCATAGTGTTAAAACGCATGCAAAGTGCTTTTATCTTTACAAATGTAGTTGACTCCTTTGTGGTTTAGTGAAAAACATTACCTTTTCCTGCTGCCATTATACTGGAGACTGAAACAATGTCATGATTTGTTAGAACCACTAATCTAGAGCAGTATCAGAGAAGGTTTCAGTTACCCGCTACTGCATAGCCAGATGAGTAATGCAATCACACACCTACTAAGTTTGTATTTGCAAGCCAGCACTGATACTAATGAACAAACACACTTTTGTTCTACACTAGTGGATCCTGAAATGAATTTGCTGGCAAGGAATAGTTGCACCAAAGAGTCTTTCAGTTCTCTTTTAATTATTGAAGCACTTTATCATTGCAGGTGCATATTATTAAAAAGTGTGAGGGCTAACTTTTAAAGCCTTAGGCAGCTTTGACGGCCTTGGTACCTGAAGGAATACCTGGCCTCCACAGGAGCCTGCCCACATGCTGAATCCTTCTTGTGGGATGTAATCACTATAGCAGTCAAATACAACATTTCCTGTTTGCCTAGAGTGGACATGCAGGGGAATGTTACTCCAGCCAGGAGGACTTCTTGTCACACCTGTTTGGAGCATCCTCCCCCTGCATGTGACCAGGTAGATGGGCAGAGAATTTATTTCCTCGGACTTTTAAAGAAGAACAATCTGAGTGAGAGACTGCTGGCGTCCTTCTACAGAGGCTCCATAGAGAGCATTCTTACATAATGTATTTGTGCTTGGTTTTCCAGTTGCACAGCCATGGAGAGGAAGGTACTCCAAGAAGGTCATAACCACAGCCAGAAAGATTATTGGTCACCCTCTCCCATCTTTGGAAGAACTATACAATTCCAGATGCCTTAAAAAGGTAAACAATATTTTACAGGATCCATCTCATCCAGTCTTTTTTGTACCACTGCCTTCGGGCAAGAGATATAGAACAATTAAAGCAAGAACAAATAGATTAAAAAATAGTTTCTACCCCAGAGCTATAACCATCTTAAATGCTGTAACCAGATAATATGACCTTGGAGAGTTGTGATGGGTGTGTATGTATGTGCATGTGTGGCTGAAAATGTGTTTTTTGTCTTGTTTTTAAGGGATGGTATTCCATTTTGTTGCACTTGTACAACGTTGCACTTGTACAATGACAATAAAGAAATTTTATGACCCTGGGAGACCCCATAGTTTGAGGACTCCTGCCATAAAAGGACTCGTCACGAAGCCATTTTCCCTTCTTCCTTTTTCTTCTCTTGGACTGCACTGCTGGCTCTCAGCCAGCAGCACATGGTTCCTTCTTCACAAAGAGTATAAGCCACATTCTGTAACTGTAACTACCGGCTAAAGCCTGCCTTCAGGGATCATACTGTGAACTGAATGTAAGTAAACTTCTCATTACTTACAAAGAAGACTGTTGTGTCTTTATTCTTTTTAAGAGGGAACAAAGGGGGTTTACCAGGAACAAATTCCAATCTGGACAAGCCAAATTAGATTACTTAACTCAAGAGATTCAAACGAATCTACCAAACAGCTTCCTGCAATATAAAAGGGTAATGTACTCTGCTGCTGTGCTGGTTTCAAGGGTAATCCAAGAGGCGAGGTCTGGGTCTGGTCCGAAGTCTAAGGAGTCAACGAGGGATCAGTCCGATGAAGCAGAGGCAGGGCGCAAGGCAGGAAACTAGGCGAGGGCAGGCACAGAAACACAGGCAGGATCTGGCAAGCAGCAATGTTGCTCCTGCAACCTGGGGTGGGATCTGACCACCCTTTTATCTCTGCCGAGGTAATGGCCAGTCCTGACCCCCGATGACTCACCACCATGCTTCTCCTGGAGGTGAGCACTCCTCCTGCGAGTACTCAGGTCTCTCCTTCTCTCAGTCCTTAGTCTCTGCAGCTCAGGAGACGCCGGAGGTTTACTAGACGTAGGGGCCGCCTCATCCTCTGATGGCCCAGCTGACTGCAATGAGGCATCCTCAGCACCTGGAGCCAGGACAGGCTCAGGCCCCTGACTCAGCCCAGCTGGTGCTTGTTGCAGGGGAACCTGAGCAGACTGAAGCTCTTCAGAATCAGGTCCCAGACTAGGTTCAGCTGATCACTGCAGCAGAGGATCCGACGCGGACTGAGCCTCCTCCGGTTCTGAGTCTGAGCCTGAGTCCCAGGCCATCACAGCTGCTGACTCACTAGCGTGAGTGAGGAAGGATAATATTTAATCAATATATCCTCCCCTACTATCCACAACATTCCCACACTTCTCTGTCTTTTCCCCAGGTGTGCCTTGCCAAATGAGGCGAGGCAGGTAGTGAATGGGAACAGTGAAGACATATTCCATTACAGTTAGAATGGGTATAGGGAACCTTTGGCCTTCCAAGTCTTGCTGAACTACACCTGTCATCATCAATGACCATTGGCCATGCTTGCAACCAGCTTGAGGTGAAACAGGAAGGTGCTGCCCTACCACCTCCCTTACCTGGGTTGTGAAGCAGTGCCTCCAAAGCAGTGACAATGATGACAGGTTTCTTGCTGGAATCCACTTCCAGAGGTGGGGCACCCGTTGGTTGGCTTCTGCCACCTGAGGTGGCTGCCTCAGCCCATCTGTTTGCACCATCTGGAGGGCCATAGATTCCCCACACCTTACTGTATGCTTATGAAATGTGGACCACTTATAAACGCCATCTCCAACTCCTTGAAAGATTCCATCAACGGTGTCTCCGAATTTTTTTACACATCGCTTGGGAAGAACTAATGCCAGTGTACTGGAACTAATGCCAGTGTACTGGAAGAAGCAAAGATCACCAGTGTCACAGCAATGATTCTTCAGTATCAACTTTGTTAGACTGGTCATGTTGTGCAGATGCCTGATTACCGTCTTCCAAAGCAACTACTCTATTCCGAACTTTAAAATGGAAAGCGTAATGCTGGTGGTCAACAAAAGAGGTTTAAAGACTGTCTCAAGGCAAATCTAAAAAAATAAAATAGTATAAACACTGACAACTGGGAAGCTTGAGAGGGCTCCAATTGGAAAACAGCCTCTACCAAAGGTGTAATGGGCTTTGAAGGCGTTCGAACTCAGGACAAAAGGGAGAAACGTGCTAAGGGGAAGGCACACTTGGCAAACTCTCACCATTATCAACTCCCACCCGGAAACCTATGTCCCCACTGTGGAAGGACATGTGGATCCAGAATTGGCCTCTACAGCCACTTAAGGACCCACTGCTAAGACCGTGTTCATGGAAGACTATCTTAGTCGGCTATGAGTGATCGCAGAAGAAGAAGAAGAAGAAGAAGAAGAAGAAGAAGAAGAAGAAGAAGAAGAAGAAGAAGAAGAAGAAGAGTGGATTTGATATACCGCTTTTCACTACCCGAAGGAGTCTCAAAGCGGCTAACATTCTCCTTTCCCTTCCTCCCCCACAACAAACACTCTGTGAGGTGAGTGGGGCTGAGAGACTTCAGAGAAGTGTGACTAGCCCAAGGTCACCCAGCAGCTGCATGTGGAGGAGCCGAGATGCAAACCCGGTTCACCAGATTACAAGTCTACCGCTCTTAACCACTACACCACACTGGCACCTAAACTAGACACCTAAACTAGAAGAAAACCATGCTGTGTTTTTTCTTTTCTTTTCAAAAGAGCACCAAGGATGATAATGTGGGTTTTTTTCCCCACAGTGTAAACTAGGGTGACAATTTTTGGCACTGGAGAAATGAAGGTAGTAAATTGTCATTTTCAAAAGCTGAATCATTAAATACATAGAGAAGTGAGGCTGGAACTCTGAATCTAAGCACCCAGATTTGGAAGCAAATGGCTTTGGAATTCATGGCATTGAACTTCCAAGTTAATGGATGAGGATTTGGACGTGTTGTTCTCAAAGCTGGTGATACTGTTAATTAATGCTCAGGGCTGGTCTTCAATAGGTGTGGTTTGTGGACACTATGAAATCTGATTCATCCTACTTTGACTTTATGAATAAGGATTATACTTGAACACAGGTAATCACTACTCGGAAACTGTAGTGGTAAAAGTAAATCATAAAGGGGAAGCCACAGGAAATCTCTTGTTTGTTTGTCAGACAGCTGAATCATTGCAGAAAAATAGAAAGGGCTTCATTACACACACACACAATGAAAGAATAGTTGCATTTAATTGTGACATATTATTCCAAATAAAGGTGCAATCTCCTGCTGGAAAAAAATAAAGCACAATAGCTGAGTCTCGTGCAGCTTTTGGAGATGGTAAAGTTCCCAAGTGATTATCGTACCCTGACATTTTTGTGTGGGCACACTCTTAAGCTGCGATGAGTTAGAACTGCATGGGCACACTACAGAGGGATTTTAGATACAGGCTCTTGCTGAGATTTGCCAAAGTCCTGGCCTAGTATTTTCTACTGGCATTTTTAGACCTATGTGCCTGGATGGGTGTTATGCATTCAGTGGTCTATGTTTGCCTGAGCTTGAGTTTAGAAACTAAGAATTCTGAGCGCCTGTGTTCTGATTCGATACATGATTTCCAATCACAGAACAGTTCAGGATTTGGGCCTCTGCCATTGGCTCTTCTTAAACTCTGAGTCATGATTCGCAGCTTGGAGGTTTAGACAGCCAATCACGTTGGAAGTGGGAGTGGCCCAGGCCTTAAGAAAAGTATATAAGCAGTTGCTTTGTCCCTGTTGTCCAGTTCTGTTAGTTCAATAAAGCTTCTTGCTGTTATCACTGTGTCTTGCCTCATGGGAACCCACCTACTCTTCAGGATGGGTGTTCTAAACTGATTGCTTAGAAATATTTCTTCATTTCTTTGCAGGAGTGTGTCCACCTTGAGCGTCCATGGGCAGGACAAGGTATGCATGCATTGGCAAAAAAAATTAAAAATATAAATAAATAAATGTATGCACTTGCAGACACCCCAATACATTCATGTGTAGGTTTATGGGAAGTGGATTACCCCTTTCCACCTGTGCTGTGATTTCAAAAAGCAACACACACACACACACAACCCACTAAAGCTGCAATTTGACTCAGAAAAAAAGTTGTCAGGGCTTTGACAGGAACACCAGCCTGTCCACAGGAAACCCCTGTTGGCTCTCAGGAACCTTTATGGATTTGTCATTCTAGCTAGTTCATCACCCTGCAGAGAGGAATAATCGCCATAAGCCTAAACTTCACTGGGAAATTGACCTGACCATTACAAGTGACTCAACAGAGAGATCCCTACTCTCAGAAGACCATCTTCTTGCCCAGATGGGAATACCAGATTGAACATATATCCTGTTAAATGGGTCAGGCAGGCTGATGTCACCATGGATCAGCAATGCAGCCTCAGCAAAAAATATTGGAGTTTCCCAGATCCAATAGCCGTGGGGTTGTCAACATCAGATCTCAGACCACTTCTGTCAGCTTAGGCTTCGGGGAGACTTTCAGGCATTCACTACACACTTTCCAGTGACAAGTTGTTGAAGTGTTTTATTATAATAGTCACAATACCAGACTATCTCTCTGTGTAGCTTTGTGTATCACCAAGAAGTGGGGAAAATAAATCACTGTTCCTTGCTGATGCTTTGTCGAGAGTGCTGTGTTCCCTCTGTATTTAAGTAACCATGTATGACCTAACTTACGAATAATCTTTCCTATTATAGGCTGGAACAAAGCTGGCTGCTAAATACATTCATTATAGGCTTCAAGCGCTGAAACGGTTCTTGGTTGTTTTCAATGGAGCCTAGGAAATGCATTGTTGGTTGGGAAGTTAAAAGCTGCAGAAGCCTTGTGCTGTTTACAACTCGCAGCTGTTTCCCTGCCTTCTGAAGTGTCAGTTCCAGTCTGTCCCAGCTTTGTCGTTTTCAGTTAAGGCCCTGTGGCTATCAGTGTGTGCCTGTGCAAGGCAGAACCCCCTCAGAGATATTCTAAACATGTCCCTGAATGCTCATATTGTAGACAGGTCGATCTTTTACTTGTGGAGGTAGAAAGAAAAGCACGCAGGCTCCCTAAGAAGTAAGACATTAAAATAAACCTTAATCATGTTGAGTCACCTGTATTTTATGTTCTGGTTTATCTGGACCATACTGTGGTTAGGCCCCCATCTCACCACAAAATTTCTGCCTACAGGGCTGGTAAACTCTGGGCAACAATGGCAGCTCATCTCCCAGGTGAGTAGCTGCTTGGGGAGGAATTTCCATTGGGCCTAAGTCACAGAAAAAGAGTTAAACAAACAAACAAACCACCCTTCCACAGGCCATGGGACCAGTCCCCAATAATAAGCCCTCCAGTGGCAGCTATTTCAAAAAAGGACAAACCCATTAAATGCATGTACACACAGGGTGTAACATGGTGGTGGAGGGGGACCACAGGGGCGGTAGCCCAGGACACAAAATTTGTTAGGGGCGCAAAATTTCAACACCTGGTGCTGCCTCAATACAGCTATGTGCTTCTGTCGCTGGGCTCCGTTGAAAACAGCTTCTCAATGAGAACCAGGAAGTGACCTCTCCAGACAACAAAACAATTCTTCTTTTCTTATCTCTGTGGCTACAATCTTTTGGTTGATGCGGACACCTTAGGCAGCTGAATACTCATGCATACTCTGTCTGTTTCCTCCCCTCCCACTCACTCCTCCACGTTGTCCCGGGTGCAGGCAACCCATGTTATGCCACTGTGTACGCATACGATGTATCCTTCAGAAGAGCAGAAAAGAGAATCCTGGCTAGGATCAGGGCCACTGTAGCTGTGCTTTTAAAGCACAGGTGTTCTGGATGCAAACACTGGCCTTGAATAGTGGAGTATAACTTTCTTTTTGTCCTCTGGGGCATAACCATCATCCAGCTGAAATCTAGAGATGAGTTCTTCTGAAAAAATCTCAACATCAAGCTTATCTGCACAGATTTTTCTTTCTTTCAAATTTCCATCTCACTCCTTGATCCTAATGAGAAGTGAGTTATTAGGAACACGAGAAGAGTCCTGCTGGCTCAGAGCGAAGGCTCATCCAGTCCAGCTTCCTGGTCTCACAGTGGCCAGCCAGATGCCTGTGGGAAGCCTGCAAGCTTTTTTATTCTCACTATTTAACCAAATTCTATACAGGTATACCCTCCATGTTCCCAAAAGTAACTGCACCCACCCAAAAAGATACTACAATGCATAGGACTGTATAAAAATACTTAACTATTAATACTTACAAAATTAAGTTGCACAAATGAAGTCTTTTATATTGATTATGCATGTATGTCGGGCTTTTGGCATACAATTTTATGTATAATGTTGTATATAACTAGTCTGTTTTTTTTTAATGCACAAGTGACTTGGACATAGGTAGGCTCACGTGATTAAAGAGGTGGTTCAATGTGGTTACTTAATCAGTTTGAAGTGTTCCCAGTATTCAGTGATTAATTGTTTCCACTCTAAATTCATATAATTGTAGACTTGGAAGGGACATCTGGTCCAACCCCCTGCAATGCAGGAATCTCAACTAAAGCATCCATGACAGATGGCCATCCAACCTCTGCTTGAAAACCTCCAAGGAAGGAGAGTCCACCACCTCTCATAGGAGTCGACACAACTTTAAAAACAGTTCAAAACAATTTAAGGTGACTATATGCTAAGAAACTTCTCTTTAATAGCCCATGTCACACAGTCATGCCACCGTATGGTACTTGCCGTCATCACGTGATCCACCAGGCAATTATGATGTCCCTAGACCAGTATTGTAAATAGGAGCTATATATTTTAATTGCATGTATGTTTCTCGATGCTCACCAGGAGGAAACAAATGTAGTAACACACTTTCATGCCTGGAAATTCATGTGGTTTGTGGTTTCCGTCGTTCTTGTGGCATTATGGTTTCCTTAGGAGCTACCAAATACACCCACTGATTGTTGTGCTATGTCGCAGGTCCCAACAGCATTTTTCTACATCACTGTTATATACACACCTACATGCACAGAAAACTCTCTCTCTCTGCCCCTGCCCCGCGTATTATCATGAGCCATGAACTGATATCAGCTAGTCACCTGCATGCGTTTTCTAAAGCCCATTTTTGAATAATATACCTGAAGGGAAGTAGGTTATTTCAAGTGACAGTGCTCAGTACAAAAGAGAGGTCAGTTTCCAGGAAATGAGACCGATGCATGGAAATAAATTTTGCAATGTTATTAGCTCCAGTCATGCATTTTATATTAGGTTGACATTGGTTGGTGGAACAGATATGTACTGTAGCCTGCTTAAATTAACTGATACGTATAAATATGAATTAGTAGCAAAATTTTGAAGTTATGTTCTAGTATACAGTCTCTTTTCTCCAGTATCTAAGTACCGTAAGTTTCTCCCTATCAGGAAAAGATGAGTGTTATTGCACTTTAAATGCTGTGTTTTTAGTAACTATGTTTTTAATAGATTTTATACCATAAAAAAACATCCTGCTCACATAGACTTGGGTCCAAATAGCTAAAGAGAAAATGTATTAGGGTTGCTCTTTGAGCTTTTGCATTCGAGCTAGTGGAAAGTTTAACACAAGTTTGTGCAAATGGAGAAATTTGTCTGGATTTGAGGTCACGTTTAACATGCAATGTACTTTTGCTAAGTCAGAAACAGGTCATCAGGGAAGAGGCTTTACTTTGGAACCTACCCAAAGTTAATATTTATAGAATAGTTTAGATTATAATTTGAAAATTATAGTTAGAGGGCACAATTCTTTCCCTCTGACACATACTGTATGTCTGCATGCAGAAGGAATTCCTACAGGCTTCCAACCTTACTGCGATTCTGAGTGCAATGCTCCACTCAACAGCAATAATTCAAAGCTCTTTTGTACCCCGCATAGAAGTTATTCAGCAGTCTTTGGCACACAGCAAACACTTGCCCCTTGTGGGAGGCAGGGTTGTGCAAGAGCAGATATGGGGAACCATTGGTTCTGAAGATGTTGCTGAACCACAGCTCCCATCTGCTCCAGCAAACATGCCCAATGGTCAGGAATGATGGGAGTTGTAGTTTGGCAACGTCTAGAGGGCCACAGGTTCCCCACATCTGAGCTAGAGGGTGGGCACCAAACAGGAGAAGGAAGTTCTCATGCAACATGGGTAGTCTTCTATGGCCTCTACATGGGAGCATGGCTTAGTGCACTTGAAGTTCCCTATAGTCTACTAGCCCAGAGATGGAAAGAAGACAAAGTTCCTACCAGAGAGGAAAGGCAAGCTAAGCTGATGGACTATGTGTGGTGTAGTGGTTAAGAGCGGTAGACTCGTAATCTGGGGAACCGGGTTCGCGTCTCCGCTCCTCCACATGCAGCTGCTGGGTGACCTTGGGCTAGTCACACTTCTCTGAAGTCTCTCAGCCCCACTCACCTCACAGAGTGTTTGTAGTGGGGGAGGAAGGGAATGGAGAATGTTAGCCGCTTTGAGACTCCTTCGGGTAGTGAAAAGCGGGATATCAAATCCAAACGCTTCTTCTTCTATGCTGAAATGGCAAAGCTGACTGGAAAACTCAGGAACCAAGAGGACAGAAACTTTTTAAAAGAATGGGGGGAAATTATAACTGATATAAGAGACCACTGCAAGCAGATGGAAACATTAGCAGGATTTTAGTTCCACTTGTAATTTAAAAAATACTATGGATAATACGGATTGTTATAAAATTTAGAGTATTGAAGAGTATGCCGTTCTAAATGTTGAAAATAGGACCCAATGGAGGGTGATTCAGAGTGATCTCAATATATGTATATGTACTTGGACTGTTATAATGTTATATTTGTAAAAACAAATAAAAATGATTAAAGAAGAAGTTCCCTATAGTCAATCAGGAAGCTAAACGGTTGGAGACAAGGGATTCCCTTGTAAAGCTCAGTCTTCCAGTGGACTGGCATATGACCATATGACAACTTATATGCCTCTTTTCTTTTGACTTGGACAGGAGCAAACAATCTTAAGCACTTTGCCCACTTTAAATACTGAGATGCCTGCTTTGAGCTCCCAAATTGTCTCCTTTCCCAGGTTTCTGGTTTAAATCCAACACGTAAATTCCACAGTTCCAAATTACTTAATTTCTCCCGGTCATGTCATTGTGATTTGGCTACAGCTGGAGTCAATGGCTCTTCGCAAAAAGCTGTGGCTTGTTCATACTTGCCATGGGGTTAACAGGGCCGCCTGGGCTGAAGATCTGCAGAATAATTCACAATATAATTCGCTTTGTAACTGAAAGCAAACAACAGTGAGGTTGAAACACAGAACCCAAGCCACCTCCCTCTGACTTTGGCCTCCAGCTGTGAGTCAAACTAAGGTGCATGTTTGGAATAACTCAACAGTGTTTATTCTGTTGGGTGGGGAATGTACTCGGGGAAACAGACTTATCTAGATGTGCAGCCCAGACTTATCTATGCATGTTACCTGCTGAGTTCAATAGAAAGTTTAGGACTGTAGGATTATGCCCATTTCACAACTGATGCAATTATATGACACACACGACACACACGTACTTGCAGTAAGCATCGTTGAACATCATGGGTTTTGCTTCTGAGTAAACTTGCTTAGCAATGGGCAGCAAATCAACATTGCATTTACTGCATGGTACATTAACCATAAAGCAACATTGATTGCAACATAAATCCAAATTTGTGGTGCTTTTTTCCCGCTGGCTGTACCACATTCACAAGCGACACAATCCAGACTGAGGCAGGTTTCTCTTTTTCTTTTGGTTTGCTTATTTTTAGCACTGCTCGTGAAAAGTGATCTCACTGTTTGGGCTTCAAAGGTTAAAGAGCTTCCGAAACAGCTTTCCTTTGAACATAAATGCCAGAGACACATCTTCTTGTTGTTGTTGTTCAGTCGTTCAGTCGTGTCTGACTCTTCGTGACCCCATGGACCAGAGCACGCCAGGCACGCCTATCCTTCACTGCCTCTCGCAGTTTGGCCAAACTCATGCCAGTCGCTTCGAGAACACTGTCCAACCATCTCATCCTCTGTCATCCCCTTCTCCTTGTGCCCTCCATCTTTCCCAACATCAGGGTCTTTTCTAGGGATTCTTCTCTTCTCATGAGGTGGCCAAAGTACTGGAGCCTCAACTTCAGGATCTGTCCTTCCAGTGAGCACTCAGGGCTGATTTCTTTGAGAATGGATAGGTTTGATCTTCTTGCAGTCCATGGGACTCTCAAGAGTCTCCTCCAGCACCATAATTCAAAAGCATCAATTCTTCGGCGATCAGCCTTCTTGATGGTCCAGCTCTCACTTCCGTACATTACTATTGGGAAAACCATAGCTTGAACTATCCGGACCTTTGTCTGCAAGGTGATGTCTTTGCTTTTTAAGATGCTGTCTAGGTTTGTCATTGCTTTTCTCCCAAGAAGCAGGCGTCTTCTAATTTCGTGACTGCTGTCACCATCTGCAGTGATCATGGAACCCAAGAAAGTGAAATCTCTCACTGCCTCCATTTCTTCCCCTTCTATTTGCCAGGAGGTGATGGGACCAGTGGCCATGATCTTAGTTTTTTTTATGTTGAGCTTCAGACCATATTTTGCGCTCTCCCCTTTCACCCTCATTAAAATTCTGTATTTAAGTGGCAAGAATTTAGCTGGCGTTTTTTGAGAGAAGTTACACTCCTTTAAAAAATGCAAAAGAATCATTCAATATATTCATACAATATATTACTGCTGTGGCTTGGCATATATATGTGTGTGTGTGTGTGTGTGTGTGTGTGTGTGTGTGTTTTAACTTGATTGGTGGCAAAGTTGCAAACAGGCAACTGAGACATGGTTATGCCACGCTTTTATATGTTATGCCCCAGGAGCATTTGTGCCCAATCCCCAATGGTGTGAAATCTCTGTTGTTTTCTCAGCCAGCTGCTGCCTTTATTTTTTCTTTTAACCAACTGCATCTTTTATTGGGCAAGGTTATGGAAGGGTTGGTAGCTCCGTGTTGCAATGTCTCATGTACATAAATGGCCAAACCTAGTTGGATCTGTGCCAGTTCTATTTTCAAACAGCTTGTGGGACATCCAAGGTGGGCAGGGGAAATGATCTCATTGTCTTTTTCAGCATGGGGGAAATGGAGGGAAATGATCGCATTGCCTTTTTGGACACTGTTGGTAATAAAAGACGACTGCGATGCAACTGTAAAACATGGTGTTTGACCAAAGAGCCAATAGAACTAATGTCTGCAGACTCCAATAGATAGTGGCTGTTTCTCTGCCTGTGGGTAACTTATTTTTTACTTATGGGAACCCTCACCCCACTTCCCAGGATGTTGTTTTTTGGGGGGGAGCCATGACAGTTAAATCAGTAACAATACCAATAAAAATTTACAGTGTACAACTGCCTTGTAATCAGCGTCGGTACCAGGCTATTTTGTGCCCAGGGCTAAGTATTTGCACCCCCCCCCCCCAAAAAAAAAGATTGCTAACTTCAATTTTCAAAAGCATGTGTCATGTATAAAAAATGAAAAGCACAAAACTTGAAACTGCTAAATTTATTTTAAATTGCAAGAATAAGTAATACAACCATATTTGCTTATCTTTCTCAAATGCAAAAAATAATAATGTTCTGGCACACAAATCATTTTGTGAATTGTGATGTTAACATTTAAGTCTCTTAAAAGTTGCAATTTCAGGCACACCCAAATCTCATTTTGTGTGGCTTTTCCTTTGCAAATTTTGTCACCTGATCCTTCAGGTCAAGTGCTGATGTCATTGTGCTCAGAGACCCCCCCCCCCCCAAAAAAAATCCCTGAGGGGGAAAACTTGTGGCAATGCAATCACCATCTAATACAGTTTATTTGCATTACTAGGTGCTTTGGCAGAGAGAGAGAGAGGCAAGGCTGCAGCTCCGCATCTTCCATAATATCTAGTTCCGGGTGAAGTTTCAGTTCAAAAATGCAGCAAGATTTCGGGAGGCAGGACAAGCAGTTTGTGTGAACGAAGCCCCTCAACAGGGCTGGCAATGGATGTCTTGAATGTCTGCAGAATGAACTAATGAATGGAAGCAGTCATTGGGCGAATTCTGAGGTTGGAGGGCACAGAACAGCTAAATCACTATTCACTATGGCACTACACTGTCAGATGATAATGCCATTTTGAAGGTAATCGACTGAGATCAGAAGGAGGAACAATGAAATGGAATCATGGGCTTTGTGTTTCATTTACAGCCCCTTGGTCCTCTCTGGTGTTAGGTTTAACCAAGACCCCATAGCTGAGAAAACTGCATTCTTTTGGCATGGTGATTAATGCTTCACTTGATAGGAATTCTTGCTGGCTGAAACTCAACTATGCACTCAGGTTTCCATTTGGCTGTTTTCAGCAGGGAAACATCCTACCAACACCGATTCCAAACTTTGCACAATAACAACATGGTTGGCAATTAAAAATGTACATGCTAATTGCTGGGCATAAAATGCCTCGTTTATTTATTTGCACACGAGGCAGGGGCAGAAGTGGGGGAGAAAGCCAGATTCTTGAAATGGAGATAGATTTTGTAACTTGGTTCAAAACATCCAGAATTCTGTAGCCGCAGATGGCGCGCTCATTCTTTGCTTATGCAAATCCACATAAACTAACGGCATAATTCATTGACTTGCAGCACCTGGACTGTGGCAGAATCTGTAAATTTCTGGGAAGAAAATAGTATGGAAGAATGCGCAGGACAAACTGGCAGAGCAATCAACCTCAACCCCCATGGCAGGCTGGAGGTTGGGTTTCCCTTGGGGGTTCCTTGGCTGGTGCCTCCCACCTCTTCGTCCTGCTGGTCCCTGACCCACTGTCCCTGAAGTTGCGTGCTCTCTTCCTAGGCTTATGGGTGCTCTTGCTGTGTTGTGTACATACACACACACACACACAAACACAAACACACACACACGACATGCACACAATGACATGTGGCCCTTTCAAAAAAAGGTTTTAATTTTAGTTTTGTTTTCACATTTTAACTTAACCATTTCAAACATTAAAATACAAGGTTCTTTTGAACCTTCAGACCTCCCTCCCTCCATGGGTTCCATGTTTAAGATTAAATTTGCTGCATCTTTTACCATTATCCTTCTGTTAAATATCCATAATTATCATAAATAATTCCACATTACAAGTGTCATTACATCCCTGCAAATGATTTTAACTGTTTACAGTGGTCTTTTAAATAAATTTAAAATTTACTCCAGTCCTTTGAAAATACTTGATCTTCCTGGTTTCGGATCTTCCCCGTCAGTTTCGCAATCGCTGCATACTCCATCAGTTTCGTCTGCCATTCTTCTTTTGTTGGTACTCCTTCCTTCCTTCCATCTCTGGGCTACTAGCATTCTCGCTGACGTCGTTGCATACATAGAAAGTCTTTTGTCATCTCTTGGTATCTCTTCACCTATTATGCCTAACAAAAAGGCTTCTGGTTTTTTGTTTTTAAACTTTTTCTTTGATTCATTATATATCATCTCCCAGAAAGCCTTTACCAGTGTACATGTCCACCACATGTGGTAAAAAGTACCTTCCTTCCATTTACATTTCCAATATACTGTAGATTTGAATTCGCCTTGTACATTTTTGCAATTTTAGTCGGTGTTAAATACCAATGATATGACATGTGGCCCTTGAAGACAACGCTGTAAAAAAATAGCTACTTCCTGGATTACTGCCTCCAAGTTGGGAGTCCTGGGAGTCTGAAAAGGGTAATACTGGCAAAATAGATGGCTCTGGGGTGGAGACAGGGTGTGTAGTGTGGTGTAGTGGTTAAGAGCGGTGGACTTGTAATCTGGTGAACCAGGTTCGCTTCCCCGCTCCTCCACATGCAGCTGCTGGGTGACCTTGGGCTAGTCACACTACTTTGAAGTCTCTCAGCCTCACTCACCTCACAGAGTGTTTGTTGTGGGGGAGGAAGGGAAAGGAGATTGTTAGCCGCTTTGAGACTTCTTAGGGCAGTGATAAAGCGGGATATCAAATCCAAACTCCTCCTCCTCCTCCTCCTCCTCCTCCTCCTCCTCCTCTTCTTCTTCTTCTTCTTCTTCTTCTTCTTCTTCTTCTTCTTCTTCTTCTTCTTCTCCTCCTCCTCCTCCTCCTCAAAGGCCGCCTCAAAGGGAACATTCTCTATCCAGTCCATGGTGTTCTCTGAATTAATGGCGTCTTCCCCTGAGGATGGGGATTCAGATCCCTGGGTCATGCCAGCATCTCTTCTCAAGTGACATATAAATAA
Organism: Lacerta agilis; assembly: GCF_009819535.1. NCBI lineage: Eukaryota > Metazoa > Chordata > Lepidosauria > Squamata > Lacertidae > Lacerta > Lacerta agilis. The sequence goes on along the minus strand of NC_046312.1, from coordinate 114,472,541 downwards.
AATTGTAGTTTGCAGCATTTTATGAGCCTCTAAATAAGCCTGAGCTATTTGTAGTGTTATAAACTCCCCACCCCCAACATCTATCTCCCATATATCAAGTGTTTCCTAACACAGTTGCTAATGGGGGAAAATAATATTTCTTTGGTTAGGGCTGTTTTATTTCTCTCCATACCACCCAAATAGAAGCTAGGCATTCTGAGGCATAGTCTAGCCCATAGAATATTTTTTTTTGTTAAAAAAAATACTAATACTTGCAAACATATTTATAGTCCCCTCTATTAGGCTATCTGGCATTTTATATAAGCAGCACCAGCTGCTCTTGCAGAGATGATTACTTTGTGCTACTGTTTATTCCCCCCCCCCCCTCTGTAAAGAATATAGCACTTTGCAAAAATCTGGATTACAGTGTCTCTAGAAAATGATAGTTAAGTTATACCAGAATGTTGACATTTGACAATAGAAAGAGTACAGAACAGTCCCAAAGCTCCAAATAAAAGGTGGAGGATTAAAAAAATGTGTTCCTGTTAAGCTAATCTCAATAATAACACTCACTATTTTAGGTTTTCTTTTTTCAATGTTTTTTTTCCCTTTGCTACCCCTGCGCAAAATTTACAGCACAGAGTGGAAAGTACTGATAAATTTGAGTCACATTACGTTTAGACTGTACAAACTACAAGACTTCAAATAAACGGAGAGCTATAAAACAATGAAAAATAGAGTAATAAGAATAATAATAATATTTATTATTTGTACCCCGCCCATCTGGCTGGATTTCCCCAGCCACTCTGGGTGGCTTCCAACAAAAATCAGATACAAAAATATCACACATTAAAAACTTCCCTAAAAAGGGCTGCCTTCAGGTATTTTCTGAATGTCAGGTAGTTGTTTATCTCCTTGACCTGTGATGGGAGGGCGTTCCACAGGGCGGGCGCCACTACCGAGAAGGCCGTCTGCCTGGTTCCCTGTAGCTTTGCTTCTCACAGTGAGGGAACCGCCAGAAGGCCCTCGGCACTGGATCTCAGTGTCCGAGCTGAATGATGGGGGTGGAGACACTCCTTCAGGTATACAGGACCGAGGCCGTTTAGGGCTTTAAAGGACAGAGGAAATCGAAATTGAATCCACTACAGTGACTGCGGGATATGTGTGCTGGTCGTTGACCGTAATAAAATTTTGATTTGCAGGATGAATAACAGACATTGCAGCAATATTGGGCAACTCGTGTATTACTCCTCACAGGCGCATTAGGAAGAAGTGAAATGGGCTGAATTTACAAGGAGAAAACTTGTAATTAATGTTTCAGGGAATCTTTGCTAAATGAGACTAATGTGTGCAGAAGGCTCGTGGCCGCAAGGAACAGTGCTGCCAAATAATACCACAGGGAGCGCTTCTGTGCAAACTTCATTTAAAATCTGAGTCTAGCTAATTGTGGAAAACTGATACCTCAGCAGTGCTAAAGGGCTCTAATGTAGATACAACCTTCCTGCTGCTACAATTTACATCTGGCCGTCTATTGATTTTGCCACGACTAAAGATGAAGGGAAGCACAGTATGGTTATCATAGAATCATAGAGTTGGAAGAGACCACAAGGACCATCCAGTCCAACCCCCTGCCAAGCAGGAAACACCATCCAAGCATTCCTGACAGATGGCTGTCAAGCCTCTGCTTAAAGACCTCCAAAGAAGGAGACTCCACCACACTCCTTGGTAGCAAATTCCACTGCCGAACAGCTCTCACTGTCAGGAAGTTCTTCCTAATGTTCCTAATGGTTGTCTAAGAAGTCCTTCTCGTTATGTAGTCTCAAAGTCAATTCTGAAGAGAATCCAGAAAGGTTCTCAAGAAGTTTATGGAGGACGCGCTGTGTCACTGATGTCCAGGTTGAAGAGAAAACATGCTTTGAATGTACACAAACATTCCAGTGATAGATATCCTAACCAGGGCTTTTTTTCCAGCCGGAACTTGCCGGAACTCAGTTCTGACACCCCTTAGGTGGGCGCCATTGCCATTATAAGAGAACAAGGGAGGCGTTCACGGTGAGTTCTGACACCTCTTTTTCTAGAAAAACAGCACTCCTAACTATATCAGTACAGTCCGATGTCTGAGACTAGTAATGTTTAATGCCTGAGACTAGTTTTTAATGTTGTATTTTAACTTGTAACCTGTCCTGGGACTTTAGGATGAAGTGAAATAAAATAATATTTATTATTTATTAATTAATAAAGAATATAATTGGTAAGTACATCATGGTTTGGAGCTGCAGCTGAACTGCATATATTTCAGAAGCAGACATGCACTCTTTTTCATACTACTTACGGTAAATTTTTATCACAGACAACAGAGTCTAATGTCATCTTGGATTCTGGTTTATGAGCCCCTTGTGGAATAGCTAAATTTAGCAAAAAAAACCTACATTGCAATAAATCACTAGAATGGAACATTGCATTAACAAATCCTGTTCAAAGAGGATTTATGAGTCAATGCTTAGATATTTTACTACTTCGCTTCTTGATTTTTTATTAACACTATAGGGTCATAAGCCATTAGACTATCTCTAAATATACATATGGCAATATGGATCTAGTTGAAATTATTCTGTATAGTACAGATAATGTCTGTAAAAAGCTTTTCGTTTGATATAACTTTTTGTTGTTGTTTTGCGGGAAGACTAGAATTACCATGGCTAATGGTAAATAAGGAACCTTAAATCCTCAAAAGCCGTGAAATCTCTTTTTTACATATGATTAAAACCCACTGACTGTATTAAATTACTGTAATAACAAGAATAAAGTGTTTTAAGTTGTTGGTTCATTGGGACATCATGATGTAAACATCAAATAAACTTTTAACCGAAGAAAAAAGTCAGCATGGCTGTTGATTTGCCAAACGGAAGCTGGTGGAGTCGTGTATGAGGCCCATCAGCAGAAGCTCTGCTCAAGGACTTCCACTTCTGCAATGGGGCTTTCATCCTTCTTGTGCCACACACACCCCAAATAGGCTTGTGGGGGTGTCGGAGAACCCCCCAGAACAGTACACAGGTTGTGGCAGTGGGGATTGCCCTATCTGAAATGTGCCAGTGTTGATGGAACATGCAGGAGCATAGCAAGGTAAATTGGTAACCGGGGGCAAAAAAAAAATTGTTCCCCCCCCCCGAGGCATGGGAAAGTCAGGTGGTACCCAGTGCGGAAAATTTCTTTTCAACCCCCCATTGATCCCCCCCCCCACAAAAATGGTTTTACGTTATTTCATATTTTCTTACAAAGCAACAATAACAAGTAATAATCATAATAATAACTTTTATTTATATCCCACCCTCCCCGGCCGAAGTCAGGCTCAGGGTGGCTAACATCAGATACATAACATTGGTATAAAATCAAACAATAATTAAATTACCTCCTAAAAACATCTCAAAATCAAATTAAAGTCTAATTAGATGGCTTTCCACAGGGTTAGGGTTGGGAACAGTAAAGTGTTCTCTGAACTGAAATTTCAGCCTTCATGACATAGCAAAACAGTCAAGTGAACAGCTATTTTGGTGGAGGAGGGTCAAGATATTAACTGATATGCATGAAATTCCATATATAGCTATATAATCCCTAGTATAGTAAGATAAGACCTTCGGAGCAGGCATTAAAAACAATTTTAAAAATTTCGGAAAAAAATCCAAATCCCCCCCCCAAAATGTTCCTTGATAATTTGTCACCCCCTCCATTATGGAAACTGGGGTGGCCCGCCCCCGCCCCCTTTGCTACGCCCCGGGAACATGGACCCTAGTGCCAGGGGCGAAGGAAGGGGGGCAGTGGGGGCAGCCCACCTTGGGTGTCGTCACTGAGGGGGGGTAACATTCTGCGCGCTGCCTGCCCATGACTTTCATGCCTACCCCGAGCCGTTGGGGGAAGGAGCAGAGCTGCACTGCCTCGCTGGCGGCATTCCCCCCCCCCCATCCCTGTTCATTTTGACAGCACGGGGGAGGCTTGGAAGTTGCAGGCGGGCGGCACGCCATTGCCCCCTGCTTCAAGGCTGATTCCTGGGGGGAGGGAGCCTCCCCCGAGCTGTCAAAAGGAAGAGGCAAGGGAGGAAGGCTGCTGGCAAAGCGGCGCGGCTCCCTCCCCCCCCACCCAGGAAGCAACCCACCATGGGCGGCTCGCTGCACCCCCATAGGCATCTTACCCCTTGGGATGCTCGCCCCACCCCATGGCCCCGGTCCCGGGTGCACAGCGCAACAATGAATTCAACTGATTATTGTTGCATCAAGGAAAGCTGATTTCTCCATGCGAGTGTAAAAGCTGAAATGTCAGTTCCTCCCAACAGTACCTCGTCTCTGCAAGTAACTAGCATAGAGAGACTTTGATGCTACCTTCGTCAAACCTCGGTTCCCAAACGCCTCCGTTTTAGAACGTTTCAGCTCCCGAATGCCGAATTCCCGGAAGTAAGTGTTCCGGGTTTCAAATGTTTTTTGGAAGCTGAACATCCGACGCAGCTTCCGCTTGAGTGCAGGAAGCTCCTGCAGCCAATCGGAAGCCACGCCTCGGTTGTCGAACATTTCGGAAGCCGAATGGGCTTCCAGAACGGATTACGTTCGACAAACGAGGTTTGACTGTGTGTAGGATGAACACCACACAGCAAGATTCACAGGCATGGGTAGTAGGTTCAATCAATATTCTCCAGCTATCTTCCCAGTTCCAACAGAAGGACATTTCTCTAACTGGCCTCCATTTCCACATTTTAGAATCACAGAATTGTAGATTTGGATGGGACCATGAGGATTATCTAGTCCAACTCCCTGCAATGCAGGAATCCTTTTGCCCAACATGGGGCTCAAACCCATGACCCTGAGATGAAGAGTCTAATTTGTTCTATCAACTGTCTTTTATCTTCAGAGGTAGCGACTAACATCTTCTGTTACTGAGGGGAACAGACTACAGTACATAGAAGCAGTCGCACCCATTTCTGTGATGGAGATTTCCCTTTCTTCAGCCACTGTCACTACTGACTACCCCACCATAGAGGAATGTGTAGAAACCAGTTGTGGAAAATGCTATTTTTAAGCCTCTGGAGTTTATCTTGATCCACGTACCCCAAGATCTTTGGAATGGCAAACTGACTAAATTTACACTTAAATTGTGCTTTCGCGAGCCCTGGTATTAACATTACCATCATAATCACTTTCTATGTGCAAAAGATGATGTTTGTTCCATCCTAGTCATATGCAAATACTGGTATTTGAATCACAGATTCATCACATTAGGTTATTGCAATCTTTGGGTCTCTGTCCCTCCCCTGTTCTTGTCACACAGATTGCAGCTGCTTTCTAAATCTGATCATGTGTGGCTGCTTAAAAACAAACAAACTAGGGGCATTTAAAACTTAAGCCATTGCCGAGCTTCCAGTTTAGCCAGTGTTTTGATTAGAAGTTTGTATTATTTGGCTGAGCTCTTCAGTATCCTGTTGGACTGTTTGTTTTATTTCTCCTTCATTCATTGCAGATGCATATAGCTATTTCAAGTAAATGCACAGCTGCTGACCCCTACAGTAGACTATAAAAAGACACTTGGATATGGTACATTGTAGGAATGCTGAAACAGTGTGAGAAAAGAGATTTCCCCCACCCTCAAGAGACTGTTTCTTTCTTGACTTTCTGCAGTACTCCATCCACATTTTGTTTTTTAATTTGGGAGGGAGAGAAGGAACATGCAACCCAAACCCACACATGTGTGGGCCATAGTAGATGTGATGGTGTTAAATGTGTGCTGGTATTCATCATACATATTTCAAAAATAGAAATAGCCAACATGACCTGGAGTAGGAATGGGACTGTGTTGGGTGGCGAGGGGAACATAACTCATTCTTCTTGCCACAACCCTGACGAAAATCCATGTTGCTATTTCAGACCCTCCAAATGTCCCTATTTTCCAGGGACAGTCCCAGATTTACATAAGCCGTCCCGGTTTCTGCTTTGATCCTGGAATGTCCCGCTTTTGCTGAGGACACCCCTATTTTCATAAGAGAAATGTTGGAGGGTTCAAATAGTATTCGCAGATGAGAGAAAATGTCCCAATGTAGAGGTCTAGTCATTCCAGTTGTCCTGCACCTCCAGGGGGGCAGGGAACCCCCCCACCCTTGGCAAGTAGATATGCTTGTGAAGACAGAAAGTTTGTAGAATCGCAATGGCCACCATTTTGTTTTTCCCAGCAAGGCCCCTTCTGAAGTGCTTTTTTGAATTTGGGGGCATTCAAAATGTCTGCCTCCATTGGGGACTGCTTTTGTAGTGGGCAGCAGTTAAATAGGTAAAGAAAAGTGTTTGTTTTTATATAGTTGTTGGTTTGTTCCACAAGCTGTTCATTTCATTCAAAAGGGTACCGTCTTTTCCCGTCTATAAGACGCCCTCTATTTTTGGAGACTCAGATTTAAGAAAATGGGGGGGGGGGGTGTATCTGTTATAAGACACCCCCTAATTTTCAACATTATTTTTAAGGAAAAAACCTAGTCTTATACACGGAAAAATACGGTACTGTGTTAAACAGCTTCAAAGAGAGTGCAGTGATTGAAGCAGGCTTATTAAAAAAAATATGAAGATATATTGTTCCATTCCATGCCACCTTCATTTAAAACCTTAAATACTAGGAAAAATCTACTGTATTTTTCCATGTATAACACGGACACATGTATAAGGCAATCCCTATTTTGGGGGATTATTTTTTTGGGGGGGGAGGGATTGCCCAAAGTTGCTGAGCTTTTTTTGCCCTGAGTTGTTCAGCTTTTTTGGGGGGGTACCACCACCAATCACTCTACAGCCTACCCGCAAATGCAAATAGCATGGCTTGCCCCGGCCACCAATCGCCTGCACACTCGCTGCCAAAAGCCCACCTGCACACTCAACGTAACCACAGCTGATTGCACGCACGCCTCGCCGCTCCCGTAAATAGCCCTCAAAATTGCAGCCACAGCAAATCGTCAGCAAGCCTGGCTGCAGCAACCAATCAAACGCCCAAACGCCGCTGACAATCTCCTGCTGGCTGCTGCCACCAATCACCAGTCCCCCCTTCTGCTATCCATGTATAAGACAACCCACAATTTTATTTACATATTATTTATAGAGGGGAATCGTTTTATACACAGAAAAATACAGTATTTGTATTGTGGTGTATTTGTTTTTTAAAAGGTAAGAATGTCTTGGTCTTGGAACCCCCCTGCCCAATACTCTTTATTCAAAAGCAAGCCCACAGGGTTAAAAGGTGTCGCATACTATATACCGGTATATATTTTGGGGGGGTCAGGGTGTGGGGGCTAAGAGAACAACAAATTAACAGTGTGGTGTGTAAGTCTACTTGCAAATAAATATGCTGAAGAAGAAGAAGAAGAAGAAGAAGAAGAAGAAGAGGAGGAGGAGGAGGAGGAGGAGGAGGAGGAGGAGGAGGAGGAGGAGGAGTTTGGATTTGATATCCCGCTTTATCACTACCCGAAGGAGTCTCAAAGCGGCTAACATTCTCTTTTCCCTTCCTCCCCCACAACAAATACTCTGTGAGGTGAGTGGGGCTGAGAGACTTCAGAGAAGTGTGACTAGCCCAAGGTCACCCAGCAGCTGCATGTGGAGGAGTGGAGACCCAAACCTGGTTGCCCAGATTACGAGTCTACCGCTCTTAACCACTACACCACACTGATTCAGTGAAATGATTTGAGGAAACAAAGTTGGAAAGGGTACGCTTTGATGAAACCATTTCTCACTAAATTACTGGGTCAATTCCACCAGTTTCTAGTCAAATCACTGTTTCTCTACAGTCCTCCTACATTCTTCAAATAAGAAGAAAACTGGAATGTTGAAAAATTGTGTGCTTTTTTGGCAAGTGTCTGTGGAAATAAAAGGACAGAACATAGGGGTTGTTTGTTTTTTGGAGATGAGATAATAATAATAATAATAATAATAATAATAATAATAATAATAATAATAATAATATTTATTATTTGTACCCCACCCATCTGGCTGGATTTCCCCAGCCACTCTGGGCGGCTTCCAACAAAGATCAGATACAAAAATATCACACATTAAAAACTTCCCTGAAAAGGGCTGCCTTCAGGTTTTTTCTGAATGTCAGGTAGTTGTTTATCTCCTTGACCTGTGATGGGAGGGCGTTCCACAGGGCGGGCGCCACTACCGAGAAGGCCCTCTGCCTGGTTCCCTGTAGCTTTGCCTCTCGCAGTGAGGGAACCGCCAGAAGGCCCTCGGCACTGGATCTCAGTAGTTTTAAACCCAGTGGGAAACCCAGTAGTTTTAATTACAAAAAAAAAATGCTGTTCAGAAGATGGTATACTCAGGGAATGAATATTCTGCAACAAAATGAATTTACTACAGTACATTACAAATGTCAGACATTTATATATAAAAATGCTACTGGCTATAATCTGTTTCAGATAATATCATAACAGTGAGTTATGGTATTTAGTTGGGAAATTTGGAAGTTTTGTTCTGATGTTGATGTAATATTGTTATGGGACTTCCACAACAAGTACGATAAAGAAATCAAGAGCTGTTTTATTCCTAGTTGAACAAAACGGATCCCATCGAATTATACCAGTGCTTTGGCCAAATATCAAGGGCCTGGTGGGAGTTTTTAATTCACATATTGACAAACAGATGGTTGAAAGAGAGAATGATACTGACATTCAGTAGCACGAATAACTAGATCATACTTTAAATTTATGTGCCTTTCCACAAAAGAAACTTTGTTCAAGGCATCTCACAATATATCAAACAAAAACTGTAGTAAGTAGAACAATATATCTGGTAATTGTTGAAAGGAACAATATTAATTTTCACAATATGATGAACGAGAAGCATCTGAGATGACCCTAAGCTTGAGGGGCATTTTATTGTGTGTTTTGGCAATAAAATCATTGTTTTACATTTGACACAAAGCGGGGCATCATTGCCAGGGGTTTGATTATGTTTTGTCATGCTGAATCCTGATTATAACCATTCATGGCATGAAAAGTTTACTAATTAGGTCAAGGTTAACTGAAACAATAGTTGAAATCATGTACTGATAATAGCAGTAACCAGAGCTTGGAAAATTTATTTTAAAAAGTAACTAGTTCAAGTTCAATATGCTCAAAAAGGAACTAATTCCAATTTACCCTCATCCCTTTACAAAATGAACTAGCTTGGCTCACGTTCAGTTTACAGTTCACTGCAAGCTTATCCAAACGCTCCTCAGCCGAATTCAGAATGTTACAAGCTGCTATGCTGAAATATAACACAGATTTAAGAAGACCGATAAAAGGTCCATCGAATGGTTTAATTCTGCTTCCCCTACCAACAATTATGATATTTAAACTAAAAAGCCCGAAGAGTCTAACACATAAACTCCCATGGAAGATCATGGACAAACTCGAAATGGTTCAAAGTTCTACCCAAAATCAACTTAATTCACATTAAGTACACCAGGCAATGATGAGAAAACTACTTTCAGGGATGGTTCAAATATTTCTGATCTAGTGAAGCTTATTAAATTGAACTAGTTCATTCCAAGCACAGAAATAGCTAAGGCCAGATGGCAGGTGCTTAGCTGACATAGGGTAAGGTTGCCATATTTCAAAAAGTGAAAATCCAGACACAAAAAGTTGTTGAGCTTTTTTTTTTGGCTATATATATATAGAGAGAGAGAGAGAGAATGTGTGTGTTTTTAGCTATTTTTAATAAAATTTCCCAAAATCTGCACTTCCAACATGGGTTGCCATACGTCTGGATTTTCCTGGACATATTCCAGTGATTTCTGCCCAGATGCTGTTTACAAGGGCCGAATCCTGGCTATGTCTGGGAAATTCCAGATGTATGGCAGCCCAAACATAGGGATAACCTGGCCATACATTAGGGTGAAGTGACTTAACTTCAGGCAGCACCATGAGGGGGGAAGAGATGAACAATTAATGTCTGATTACTGCTGGATTTTTTTTTAAAAAAGGGTTGGCTCTAGCAGGGGTGAGGAAAGCCCAATTTGGGTTCCAATGCAGACAGCAAATTATCTTGCCTGCCATTGGCTGAAAACAAAACACTTGTCTATCCATTTCCTTTCTTCACAGTATCATTTAGTAAGACAGATACGAATACAGGATGCAATGTTGCATTACGTAGGCCCCTGTACCACAACAGTTCATTGGGGAAAGCCTACAGTGTTAGACTAAAGCATGATGTGATTCCATAATGCAACATAGAAGCTCAGCTGCTATATATGGGCAAATGCATTTAGAATTATGAACAATAAAGAAGTTGTAATACAAGATGGATGATGAGCATTGGCCGAGTGACAGCTGTAGCACACTTCGTGGGCAAATAATTCAGATTTCAGTATTTGAGGCCAGCTACAATGCTAAATGAGGGTGGCGCTGTGGGTTAAACCACAGAGCCTAGGGCTTGCCAATCAGAAGGTCAGCAGTTCGAATCCCCGCAACGGGGTGAGCTCCCGTTGCTCGATCCCTGCTCCTACCAACCTAGCAGTTCAATAGCATGAAGTGCAAGTATATAAATAGGTACTGCTCCGGCGGAAAGGTAAACGGTGTTTCCGTGTGCTGCTCTGGTTCGCCAGAAGCGGCTTAGTCATGCTGGCCACATGACCTGGAAGCTGTACGCCGGCTCCCTCAGCCAGTAAAGCGAGATGAGCGCCGCAACCCCAGAGTCTTCCGCGACTGGACCTAGTGGTCAGGGGTCCCTTTACCTTTTTGCAATGCTAAATGAGTCAGAACCTTCTGCACGAAACAGAAATGTCATTGCTGGATTTTGTTGGTACTTGAAAAATATTTTGACTATATCTAAATATGGACAATGAAGGAATGCATTTAGAATTCAAGGTTTCAATGAGGACCAGGCCTTAGAGGTCTTCACAAATTGGTTGGAGAAGAATAGAGAGAGAGTTGGAAAGCTTTTTGACAGCCACCATGAAAAGGTTTACTGATGCGTTCCCAACACTGGTTGGACAGTGTTCTCGAAGCTACCAACATGAGTGTGACCAAAATGCGGGAGGCAGTAGAAGACAGGAGTGCCTGACGTGCTCTGGTCCATGGGGTCACGAAGAGTCGGACATGACTAAACGACTAAAGAACAACAACAGTGAGTTCCCAAACAGTCACAGCGTGAAACCTGGACTAAATGTGGCCAGCTTCTGTGAACTGGGATTGTGGAATGGCCCAACAGAGCAGTATGACAATACCTTACATTATAGCTGGCCAAAAAGCTTAGCAATTATTGGTGGACGTTTCATTGCCTACTTTTGGTTATCCATTTGCAACTCATTCTATTAAGTTTGGGTTTAACATGTCATGACACTTGGGATATGGTGCGGTTCCTCCGCCGCCAGCAATTCTAACATGTTTTTCATACTTACGTGAAATTTCATACTAAAAATAAAGCATTTGCTCCATGAATGAATTGCCTACAAAGTTGCTAGGGACAACAGTTTATCACATTTCCTTCCAGCAACCGTAACGTTTACATTCTATTCTTGGGTACAATGGGTTGTAGCTGTAAAAGCGAATGGCGCTATCAATTGCTATGTTCCTGCTCCATCTCTTCAAACTTCTACACAGGCACCTAGCAGCAGCAAAGTGGAGCTCTAACTCTTTCACAAACCTGCTACGTCGACGAGGTAATTTATAGTCATTATACCCAATATGTGTTTCCAAAAAAAAGCACGGAAAGAATAGGACTGGGGTTATTATTGGCCAGTGTTTGGAACAGATGAAAAAGAACTAACAGGAAGATGTCTCGCAGCTTTTTCAGAACCGCAACTCAAAGGAAATCATTACAAAGTGGAGAAGTAAAAGGCCAGAGTCGCCGCCTCATACAGAAGGATCTGAAAAGTTTTTGTATTGTCGATCTCTGATTTCATTACTCCTAATAACTCGTTTCCTGATGGAAGGTAAAGAGCTACCTGAAACATAGATCCATGTCCTTTTAGTTAAACCTTTATCCCTTTGTCATTGTGGTTTTTTCTTCTTCTTCTTCTTCTTCTTCCTCTGTACCTCCATTCATCTGCTCTACTGGAAGAGCCGCACGGTGTTAGAAAATGGCTGTTCGGAGCTAATATGCATTAACTTTTTAAAAACTGTTTTATACATAACCTATTGTATTAATATAAAACGCGAGGGCCATTCCCCCCCACATTTCCTGGGAATGGCCCATTACATTGTGAGCAATCTACACGTGCCTTTAAAAAAAGAAGAAGACGACTTTGAACTCAACACAAAAGAAAAATATAATCATGTACAACTATAAAGACGGCTTTCCCCCCCGCTTTTGTGCAGTCTAACTGAGGTGGATGTGTAGGATGGTAATGAAGAGATGGACCGCCTTTATTAGCAGGCTCAGTGAAAAGGGTTCTTTTCAGAACTTCAACTTTTCTTATCTCCCTAGTTTTCGTGGTGTCTAAAATGGACGCTTTCATTTCATGACTTTCTTTCAAATGCGCCAAGTAGATTGGCAAAGCCAAGCCAGTTCAACCTTCTATCCAAGGTCAGGTAGTTTGGACGCTCCCATTCAAACAAAAGTTTTCTTGGATTGGGTAGCTACTGTTAAAAGATGTCTCATGCATCAGGCGCCTTAATTTGTCAAGAAATATCCATGAAAAGTTAGTGAGTCAATATATATATATATATATATTTAGAAATGGAGTGAGGAAGTACTAATGATGTAGACTTTCCCCCTCAACTACCGTAAAAGGCCTAGTTATGCTACTTAACCTGCTGCCCTTGAAATTGTTTAATATAGTAAGTTTTCTTAGGATTATTTGATGATCTCCAGGCCTCTTCTCTTTATTATTTTCCTAGCTCTCTTTTGGAGATGTCTCCTCTCCTCCCACCCACTCTCTCGTTTTCCTTCAGTGCTCCTCCCAGTACATCTCCCGGGAGAACTCTTTTAGCATGGTCTGAATTCGCTTTGATCTTTCTCAATTAGAAAGAAAACATGCAGTTAAAAGGAGGTGGGATACAACCATGAAGGCCTTTTACAAACAAGAAGGCAGATAAAGCTACGGACACCACCCATTTTCACAAATACTTTATCCAACAGCAGAAACTATATCATTCCCCACCCCCACCCACCATCGTAGTGAACTCCAAGGAAGATGCCTATTTTCAGATTTTGGTCTTAGTAATGAAAGGATCAGATTTTAAAGGATTTTCACTGGTGCAAAATCCAGTCAGAAATCAACATACGTAGATCGTTTTATGGAAATGGAAATGGACTGGGAGGTATTGATAAATTACTCTTTCTCTTCTGCAACAATCCAACTTTATCCATCTCTATCAACAATTTACCATCTAATCTGCCTTATTGGCATATTGGAGTTTTATTCTGACTCCTCCTTTGGTTTGTCCCCTCACTTTAACTATTCAAGCAATATTTCTCGCATATCTTGAATCCACCATAACATTTAAAACTTTACTACTCAGTTTAATTACTTTGATTACATCAGAATCACGTTCATCCTGCCTTTGCCTTCATGCACTAGACACCTTTTGATCTCAAAAGAAACTGACATTCTTGTATGAACATCTCTTACTTTAGATTCGAAAGTTTAGATAACAACCTTTCCACACGATGAATTTGACAGGAAATAGCCTACCTTAAAGGAAATACACTGGGCTGTAGGCTTCCACACCTACAATCAGAGAGAGGGTGAGTCCTCTACACTTGCGTTACCGAAGCCAGTTGGTGGAGGGGAATGCTTCAACTGGAGCCGATTATGCAAACCTGGAAATCCTGCAGAAGCTGGAAGAGAGCAGAATGAAAGTCGGCCTCTGCTTACTAAGGACTGACAAAATTCAAACACAGCCTGCCGGTTGTACAGAATGACATACTGAGCACTCAAATTCCATTTTTCGGCCTTTGAAGAGATTTCTGAGGCTGCTTATGAGGTTCTCCTCGTTCTAATGCCAGAAATCTCTAGATTTACTCTCTGTGTAACTACATTCATAGACCTTCCAAGTGTCCCTATATTCCAGGGACAGTCCTGATTTTATATATGTTGGGAGCTGCCCAGAGTGGCTGGGGCAACCCAGTTAGATGGGCGGGGTATAAATAATGCAAACATAAGTAAAAATAATGGAATAGGATGTCCCTATTTTCATCAGAGAAATAATTGAGGGTATGCATTCAGGTGTTGATGCCATTGCCTCTATAACTTTGGCACTCTTGCCGTTGCCCTGTAGTATCTTCCTCTCTTTGTACTGACCATCTTTCTTCACTTGCTACCTTTGAAGGCTAACACTGCCTCTTAAGGCACAAATGATGCGTCACTTCTGTCCTGAATGCACACCCTTTCCACGTATTTCCTTCATTCCTCTTGATCTTACAAAGCCCACACTTCCTTGTGTGCGATTAACATTATAGAGAATTTGCCACCGATGAGAAAAACCTAGAGCGAATCTTGCAACCTGTGTAATGCCTATGCAGACTATTCCTTCTGGATTGTTAATGGTTTTATTATTATTATTATTTCCTTAACATTCTATAAGCCAACAACATTTTGCCATTATAAAGACAGACTGATAACTAAAATTGATTTATTGGTTTCTTCTTCATGTTTTCCTGCTTTGTTAGCACATATTTGTGTCAATTTATTGCAGCACCATTGACATAAATATAATATTCTGCCCTGACGATAGTTGAAAAACAACGGGGACAATGATAGATAATACAGCCACAAGCATGCTATGAATGGAAGCATCTTTATCCCAGGTAGCATGGAATATGTATCAAGAGATTAATTACAGTTGATTCTGTAATGAGCCATTATTTAACATGTCCCTTTTCTTTTCTTTTATTTTAAATCAAGCACCTTTCTAGCCTTCGCGTCCTTGGAGATACCTGTCAATCTATTAGACACCAATTCTGGTGCTTGTTTACTCAGAAGTAAATGACACAGTTCATTGGGACCTGCTCACATGAAACATGTGCATAGAATTGCAGCTATTTAATTGCACCTCATCCCCCCCCCCCAGATTTTCATAAAATAAGGTAATGAGCTGATGATATTAGGAGCCCTAGATTGAAAACATAGTGAATCTATTCTGCAAATGGTAATGTGCAACTATTCTTGAACACACTGAATGAAACATTCTTTAGTGAATCTGGTCCTTGAATTTAAGTTGATAAATTAAAATTGGTTGGAATTTTTTTCTTTAATTGGATTATGTGCTGGGCTCACAACTGGATAACATATCACACATGCTTTCTTTCCTTCTTTTGTCTCCCTATTATATTGTGCCATAGCTGAATCAACTGAATCCTTCCACTGCTCCATAACTGGGGGAAGTATTCAAATATGCTTGCCATCTGAAGTAGTACAGGCCACTCTGTCACCTCAGTATTCTGCATATGTAAAACTGGCCTCTATTATAGCCAACAAGAAGGTTGATAAAAGGAGCTGTGGGTTTGTTCTCATTATAGATGACTGTGGCATTGACTGTTCCATTTCCAAGAGCAATCCAAATCTCAAATGTCATGCTAATCGGGAAAATGATTGCATCTACCAAGGAACAAAACATTGTGGTATAGTTCTGAGAAAAATGCAGTATCTTCAAATTGGAAATGTTTACTTGAAAAAAGGACATCTCTAGAGGCCAAGGGTTATGCTGCTGTTCCATTAACACGGCACACATCTTATGCAATGGAACCTCTCCTTTTTCTCCTCTCCCCATGCATCCTCAGAATCGGCTCAGAGGATTGGGGAACCCTTCAAATAATATTTAAGGGGCACATGGGGAAAGGAAATCCCATTGAACTCTCCTCATACAGCATTGGATAGAATCCCAAACAACAACTTCACATTTGCTGTGGTAAACTGTGTGTACACAGGGTAGGAACATTGGTTTTGCATATGGTGGCTACTTATGCATTGTCCAAAAAGACGAAACCCATCACCCAAAAAACCAGGAGACAGATTTGCATAAAAATTGAGACTCCTACTTTATATGCATAGATACAAATTTGGAAGCAACTAGTGTAATTTTAACAGAAATACAACATATCTCATTATAGTGGGAAAGACAGTGAACAGTTGATTTGTGAGCTCACTCAACGTGATATCTGGTGCTAGCTGTTGACTGGATATTTCAGGCTCCCGGCTCTCTCTTCTTATGATTTCTGATCTTTAAATTGTCTCAGGGCATAGAGTCCTTCCAAGAGAGGACTGTGCTCTGTAAAGTAGGACACACTAGTTTTGTATCTTATGCAATCACAAAGAAAAATGCTACAAGTTAAGAAACTACATAGGGTTCAGTCTTTTAAACACACACACACACACACACACAGAGAGAGAGAGAGAGAGAGAGAGAGAGAGAGAGAGAGAGAGAGAGATATTTTACTGGTTTCTGTGCTCCTAATACCTGCTTTTCTGGGATCTCATTCATCCCTGTAATGTGGGCAAAACAATATCATGAATTTCAGTTCATGCCAAAGACACTGCAGCTCATAAGATTTGTTAAGCTGTAAATACTTAAAATATATTGGACTGGTGCCATTTGTAGACTACATTTTTTACCATACATAGTAAAATATGAACAATTTATAGCATTTTGACATCATGTGTTTCTCCTCCCCCCAACTAAAAACTAGTGTTTGATTCACAGCCCAGAATAAAAAGCGACATTGGGAACATTTCTTTTTAAAATCTGCAATTAAACAGATATCTTACATATTACCGGTATGTAGTTATTTTATGTGTATTATTGGTTTGGTTTTGTTTTTAAATGTTAGCCTACTCCAAGCACTCAAAATAGAATATGCTGCTTATTTTTTTAAAAAAATAAATAAAATTGCTGCAATCCTCCAAACATTACTGGAAGGCATGGAAAATAATTTTGTGAATCATTTTGCAAACCAAATCAAACAAAACACATGCTTCCCGAATGAAGAAGAAGAAGAAGAAGAAGAAGAGTTTGGATTTGATATCCCGCTTTATCACTACCCGAAGGAGCCTCAAAGTGGCTAATGTTCTCCTTTCCCTTTCTCCCCCACAACAAACACTCTGTGAGGTGAGTGGGGCTGAGAGACTTCAGAGAAGTGTGACTAGCTCAAAGTCACCCAGCAGCTGCATGTGGAGGAGCAGAGACGCGAACCCGGTTCACCAGATTATGAGTCTACCGCTCTTAACCACTACACCACACTGATGCTCTGTTCTTCTCTAGCTCATGACCAATGAAGGAATGGCCCATGAAATATGATAGGTCAGTGGGACTTTGGAATGGACTCTCTCTCCCCATCTTCCCTGATTCTCACACTTTGATGTTCCCTATTTCATGTCCTTATCTAACCCCAGTTTCCTTCTTCCTTTAACCCCTCCCTTTTTATTCTGAGCAATGGCCTCAGCCGTACAGAGGCAAGGCTTCAATGGTAACCTGGACAGTGCCATGCAAGGTTCAGACTGGAGATTCCATAATAGATGTTGCTTCAGTAATATTCACCCACAGGCTGAGCTTTAAATAGGAGCTGCAGTTCTGTCTCAGATGCTAGCACCAGTTTCACAAGAGTAGCTTCTTCGTTTAAAGGGGCCCAGCCTCCTTTAGCAGTTGTTGACTCAGCCACAGCAGGATAGGCTATAGTTCTGAGGTAGCGCTCTCTTAGTCAGAGGAGGGCAATGCAATGTCCTCAGGCCAGAGAGGCACCGGCACAATGAGCTCCTCTTTCACAAGTGCTTCTGATTGGTTATGTACATCTGGGGCTGCCCCTGAGGGCAGTTCCTTCTCCAAATTCCTGGCCTTGTTCCTGGAAGAAGAGGAGGCTGCTACCAGGGTCATGACACTTTCCAAGCCAACTTCCAAGTTGTTGTCCATTGGCTCTGAAAATGTATTTACTTTGAATTTGTTTATCAATGCTAATATATATTGGCATCTTATCCCATTCTAAGTTAAGTTTAGTGGGAAGTTTTGTACTGATTTCAACAGATGTTAGGTTACCCATAATGTGCTCAAGCATCACTTGGCTTGAGTAAAGCCAATGGTTCAAGTTCGTATACCAGTAATCCTGACAATAACCCGATTAGATATGCTAGTATTATTAGCTTTAGCAATGCCTCACATGTTACTCCACATTATGTTTTTTTGCCTAATTTTATCTGGTGTGCTGCTGCTTGACAGCAACTACCAGGTATACGAACTCGAACCCAAGTATGGGAGGAATCATAGCTAGGTGGCAAAGTACACGTGGCATGGAAGCCTTAGAGCGGGGATGGGGAAGGTTTAGTTCTCCAGATATTGTTGGACTACAACTCCCAGCATCCCTTAACCATTGGCCATGCTGGGTAGGACTTGTGGGAGTTGGGACCCAACAACTCCTGGAGGACCACAGGTTCCACCTTCTGGCACAGGGGACACACAATATTTAGGTGTCACCAAACTCCTAAGTTTATATGCATCAAGAAACTTGAGACTAGTGCATTTTATTCTGTAAACAATATATTATTGTTGAATGGACGTTATTAGCTTTATTATACCCACCTCAAGTTGCTATCCCTGTACCTCATGTACTAGTTATGATATTTAAATGAATTCCTTTGACTACACCAGGGGTCTGCAACCTTTAAGACACAAAGAGCCACTTGGACCCATTTCCAAAGGAAAAACAAACAAACTGGGAGCCGCAAAACCATTGTGACATTTAAAACAAATATAACGCTGCATATATTGTTTCTTACCTTACTGCAATAATAATAAATAACATATAGGAGCCAATGCAAAGTATAATTAGTAAAAACAACAAGAATGAGTTCTTACTTTTTTGCATTGACTCAGGGGCATACCCAGGATCAAAACTAGGGGGGGGGGGGCAAGCCATGGTCATTCAGGTTGTGACATTTCAGCACGGAAAGGCGAATGAAACCAAAATTTTAGGGAAATTATATATAATTATAGCAGTGCTTTATTACAGTAGTTATTACAATTATTTGCTTGGTTTTTTTATTTTTATTCTAGTTACATGTCTTATACCAGGGGTGGCCAACTCCCAAGAAACTGTGATCTACTTTCAGCAGTGATCTACCCCCGTTTTTTGGGGTTCAGCTCAAAGTTGTTTTGGGGGGGTGTGGTGGGTGGGAGAGAGGGCTTCCCCCTCTAAGATAGGTTGGCAAGCGAACTAAGAAAGAAAGAAAAAGGGGGGGTGGGAATGGAAAAGTGGGGTGGAAAAATATAAATTGGGGGTGGGGTGGGGTGGGGAGAATATCTATTAAAAATATGTAGTAGTTTAAAAAATAAAAATAAAGGGGGAAAATATTTTTCTTCTTTTTCCTTTTTTTGAAAACAAAAACAAAAGGGGAAGAGAAAAGAAAAAGGGGGGATAGAGGGAGAAAAGGGTAATAATAAAAATTCAAATAGAGTGGCTGCAGCAGCTGTGGGGGGTGTTTGTTTGTTTTTCGTTTGTTTGTTTGTTTTAAAAATGGGATTTCTCCCCTTGGATTAAAAAAGGAGGGGAGGAAGAAAAAGAGAGGGGGGTGGGAGAGCAAGGCAAAAAGCAAAAAACAGGTTGGGGGGGGGGAATCGCGCCAGGCACTGCAGCGTGCCGGCCTTGGGGCTCCGGGCCCCCGAGCCACCCTTGGGGCCGTCGTTCAGCATGTACACCACCCGCAGCGAGCGCTGGCGAAGCACCGGTTGGCGGAGGTTTCAGAAGCAACCCGGACGTTTTCGCCGCCCCCGCCCCAAAGCAGCTCTACTTCATCCTGTCGGCGACCATCACCGCCCTCCCGTCACGGCGACGCCTGGCCTGCCTGCTCCGCCCTCCGCGCGGCCGCTCAGAACAGGGGCCGCTCCAATCGCCACCGCCACCTCCCGCCGCCTTTATTATCCCGACTCTTTTCTCTCTCTCTCTCTCTCTCTCTCTCTCTCTCTCTCTCTCTCTCAATAACTCGCAAAGCCCAGCTCCTTCTTCTCCCCGCCCTAACGCCACCCTCATTGGCACGTTCCCCTCAAACAGGAACAGGCACCCCAGCGGCTCATTGGCCGGACGAAGCGTCGCTCTCTCGTGCCCGCCTCCCGCCTTCATCCTCAGTGGCTACCTCGGCGGTAAGGCCCCGGCTCCGAGCCTATGCGCCAAGGCGAGCGATCTGTCCTGCCAATCGGCACGCTGAGGTGGTAAAAGCTCAGCCCTCCCCACACGCTTATTGGTGTGAAGAAGTCGCTTCCTCTCTCTGGGAGTGGTCAAGGTGGACATCAATCTTGGGTCTGTCCTCGGGAACCCCGAGAGGGCTGAGAAAGACCGCCCAGCTGTTCAATGTTGATGCGGATTATTAATTGTTTTTTTTGGCCCTTTAAATCTCCCCTCGTGGGTTTTTCCCTCGTGGGCCAAATCTCTGTTGCATTTTAAATGAGAAAGATGGTGCTGTTCCTTCAGGGGGTTTAAAATGCGAGCGTTGGCGAAGTCGGCGAAGGGAGCTGGGCCCACCCTCAGGGCGTGAAGGAGGGAGGAAGGCTCATCCCGCCGGGCCAAAACAAACTTCGCCGCTGCGCCAGAGGTGGGAGAAGAGAGATGAAAAGGTCGGTGACGCCTTTCTCCCGTCAGCGCAGCTCGCCTCGAGTGCAGGAAAGCTGCCTGGAAAGCTTCCCGCAGGGTTGCTGGCAGCGCCTGGCACGCGGGCCGGTTCTTGCCCCCTGCAGATAACCATTTAATTATTATTGAAAGGGGGCATGCCGGAGCCGCGGGAGACCTGTCAGAGAGCCGCATGCGGCTCCAGAGCCGCAGGTTGCTGACCCCCGGACTACACCTTTTAAGAAAAGGGTTGGCAAAAATAGAGAAAGATTTCAGGCACTGTTGCAAAGACATTAAAAACTGAAAGCGTACTGACCACACATATTTCTCTCTTTTCTATTGCTGGGCATTTGCATTGCTGTGAAATGCTTTTAACTAAGTAGTTGTTGCTCAACCCCCACAAGAGACATTCCTGAAACATTAATTGCAGTCTGGCTTGTGCTGTTCCCACTGCTGCTGCTGACCAGATCATGTGCAGCCAAATGGAAGCATTTTCAAGTTATGGTGGATTGCCAGGTTTGGAAAGACAAGAGGTATGAATAAGGGCAGAAAGCGCATTAGAAAGGAATGCATACTAAGCCTTGGGAAACCTTATAGCGTGTATGATACTGCAGATAGTGCTCACAAAAAAAATAAAACTTTGATATATCATGCAAGTTTATAAATGTGATTAGCAATCTGCAGCATGGTTCATGACTATAGTTAATCTCAGGGTTGTGAGTTCAAGCCTTACCCTGAGCTAAAGATCCCCTTATTGCAGGGGGTTGGGCTAGATGGTCCTTGTGGTCCCCTCCAACACTAAATTATATGATTCTATGATTTATTCATTTAAATAGCTGTCTACATGGATCTTTGCATCAGAGCCATAAGGCATAGCTTTAGTATGAGATCAAAGGCTGCTAACATAACCTCACTTACCTAGGAGTAAGCCCCATTGAATTCAGCAGGACTTACAAACAAAATAGTTAGGATTGCACTGTTAGTCCAGTTTACTATGTGCCAATTCCTACTATTCTGTTTTAATCATAAATGGGGATTTTGACTTTCTACCAATGTTTGGATTTGTGCTAACAAGTTAGTGTACAAATGGAGTACAGGGAGCCGCCTTACACCAAGTCAAACCACTGGTTTACCACCAAGTCATGTTTACACTGGTCGACCACAGCTCTCCAGAGTTTCAGTCCCAGGTTCAAGTCTGGGAGAGCCCCCTGTCTGAAATCCTGGAGAGCCACAACCAGTGCCCTATGGGTGTACACTCAGAATTAAGTCCAATGAATTCAGTGGGACTCCCAGGTGTCATAGGATTACAGCCTAATTGAATAAACCATAGAATCAAAGACTTGTAGAGTTGGAAGGGACCTCAAGGGTCCAACACCCAAAGCATCCATGACAGATTACCATCCAATCTCTGCTTAAAAACCTCCAAGGAAGGAGGGTCCACAACCTCGCAAGGGAGATTGTTCCACTGTCAAACAGCTCTTACTGTCAGAAAGTTTCCCCCCTGGTGTTTATTAGTTGGAATCTCAGGTGCTGACCTTTAAAGCCCTAAACGGCCATGGCTCAGTATACCTGAAGGAGCATCTCCACCCCCATCATTCAGCCCAGACACTGAGATCCAGCGCCAAGGGCCTTCTGGTGATTCCCTCCCTGCGAGAAGTGAGGTTACAGGGAACCAGGCAGAGGGCCTTCTAGGTAGTGGCACCCGCCCTGTGGAACACCCTCCCATCAGATGTCAAGAAAATGAACAACTATCTGACTTTTAGAAAACATCTGAAGGCAGCCCTGTTTAGGGAAGGTTTTAATGTTTGATGTTTTATCGTGTTTTTAATATTCTGTTGGGAAACCCAACCAGATGGGTGGGATATAAATAAACCACCACCACCACCAACAACAACAACAATTATCTTGTAACTTGAAGCCATTGGTTTGAGTCCTATCCTCCAGATCAGGAGAAAGCAAACTTGTTCCCTCTTCCATGTGACAGCCCTTAAGATATTTGAAGATGGCTATCATCTCTCAGTCTCCTCTTTTCCAGGCTAAACATACCCAGCTCCTTCAACTGTTCCTCACAAGGCTTGGTTTCTGAAATATACTCAGAGTCAAGTGTGAATTTCCTGCTCTTTATTCAGCTCATAGTAGTGAGGAATGCAGTTCCCCCAAAACGTTTGCTTTATATACACTATTTACACAATGGGCCCCACGTGATTGGCTAATTCCGGGATACTCCTGTATGCCAATCGGAGTGCGGATTCACTTCCACCTGGAGCTGGATTGGGTGGCTCCTGCAGACTAATCAGACTGCTGCAATCTCAATCCTATTGTTCTGGGACCAATCAGACTGCTGCAATTTCAATCCTATTGCTCTGGGACCAGTCAGACTGCTGCAATCTCAATCCTATTGTTCTAGGACCAATCAGACTGCTGCATTTTGGATCCTATTCAACTCAGTACATAACAGTTTCCAAACCCTTTATCACCTTTGTTGCTTTCCTGTGCACACGTTCCAGCTTGTCAACATCCTTCTGAAATTGTGTGGTCTGACCAAGTGGTACATACATGCACTTTAAATTTATCTTTTATTTGTTGATGATCTCAATTGCAAACTGCTGCCTTACGTAGCTGGGATTGAAAGAGTTACAAGGAAGTGGGGCGAGCAAGGTTGACTTATGTACTTATCGCAGGCAATCTCGAAACAAGTTGCTGGACTATACACACAGCATGTCTGATCTGGTCTGGCAATTCCAAGGCTCGATGTTCCAGCATGCCTTTCTGACTCAACTTTGCAGGCCCTGATCAGAGAGCGGGGGGTGGGTGGGGGAGTGCTGTAGCATTAATGGAAAAGCAGGGGGGGTGAGGCTTGGCTCTGCACAAAATGTAATGTAACTAATCAGCTTTGGTAAGTAGATTATGGCATGACAGAAGGGCTGCTATAGTATAATGTAATTGAAAACAAATGTATTGCCTCTGCGCAAGAATGCCTAAAGATTAGGGAGTAAATCCAGCAAACAATATTTAAATCAACTCTGCCATAAGGGAAAGTTATGCAGCCTCGTATTTCAAGACGGGAAAAAAGGGACACCACAAATATATCAGGAAGCGTGAGGTTCCCCTGGAGTACTGTAGGGTCTACCAGCCAAAAATGTTTCATGTGAATATCATTACGTTCAGAGGCTGGGTGCCCTGCCATGTCTATGAGCAGATTGTGAGGGTTAGTGCAGATTCCAAACTCACATCTGGCACACTTTCATTAATTGCGTTTTTATCCCAGGCTTCTTCCAAGTAGCTCAAAGCAACGTAGGTGAACCTCCATCTTGCTGTCACAACAGCTAAATGTTGTTGTTGTTCAGTCGTTCAGTCATGTCCAACTCTTCGTGACCCCATGGACCAGAGCACGCCAGGCACGCCTATCCTTCACTGCCTCTCGCAGTTTGGCCAAACTCATGTTAGTAGCTTCAAGAACACTGTCCAACCATCTCATCCTGTCGTCCCCTTCTCCTTGTGCCCTCCATCTTTCCCAACATCAGGGTCTTTTCTAGGGAGTCTTCTCTTCTCATGAGGTGGCCAAAATACTGGAGCCTCAACTTCAGGATCTGTCCTTCTAGTGAGCACTCAGGGCTGATTTCTTTGAGAATGGATAGGTTTGATCTTCTTGCAGTCCATGGGACTCTCAAGAGTCTCCCCCAGCACCATAATTCAAAAGGATCAATTCTTCGGCGATCAGCCTTCTTTATGGTCCAGCTTCCACGTGGATCTTGTGAAAGAGTCACTTTTCCATCAAACGTACATTCTAGGCAATGCGGATGCCTAGTATTTGTACTGTTTGAGCAGACAAGCCCACCCTGTAGGTGTTATATGCAACTTGTAGATGGGGGGCAGCGCAAAAACTCATTGAAACGTCCTAGGACAATATCAGCGCTATTGTTGTGAGCCCCACAGCATTGTGGGAATCAGGTTTTGATTGGCAGGCCCTGAGATGCAGGAGGAGCCAGAAACAGAGGGAGGAACTGAATGGTGGGAATGTGAGTTGGAGGATGTGTTGGAGGGAGGAGCAGGGACACCTATTGAGCTATGAAATGGGACTTAGAGAAGCCAGTCAGAGCTTATATTCTGTAAGTGTGACAGCAAATTGGCGGCATGTAGGAGGGTGTCTGAAGCAAGCTTAGATGAACACTTGTAGACGTATAAAGTTTTAATGAACTTTAGTGTTAGCTGCTTTTGGGGGATTGTATAGATATAATACTCCAGCTCTAGCTCAGTGTATATCTTCCATTCTTGTAAAGCCTTTACTACTAGACAGTCCCAGCTTTATTACAGAGCCTGATCTGGAGGCTCTGTATTCTTGCCCTCCTTCTTGACATTGAATGCTCTCTGTTGGAGTCTCCAGGCCCCCTAGATTTAGAGGCCCTAGGCTTCAGCCTACTTAGCCTATACTGTACATAAATCCAGCACTGCACACAGAGCACTTGGTCTAAGCAGGAGCTGCCTCAGTTGCTTCAACAGGAATGCTCTGCTATCACAATTGTTGTTGTTCAGTCGTTCAGTCGTGTCCGACTCTTCATGACCCCATGGACCAGAGCACACCAGGCATGCCTATCCTTCACTGCCTCTCGCAGTTTGGCCAAACTCATGTTAGTAGCTTCGAGAACACTGTCCAACCATCTCATCCTCTGTCTCATTGTACAATCCTGTCTCATCGTACAATATTTTTCAGGTGTACAATCACAATTGTACACCTGCAAAATATTTCCCCATATGGAAGTGAGATGAACAAGGAACTATCCTTCCTGTTTGCATAGAGCTTCATGTGAATGTCAGCGACTTGCCCTGTAGAGTGCTGGATCCAAGCCACTACTTCCTGATGTACAGAGCAATCATGTTTTCATGGTAGTATAATCTTGTTGCTTTTTTTCCACCATGGTATTTATTTCATGGCTTATGTTCTTCTACAAGTAGGTCACAAGCTATTTTGGTTGGAATGTGTAGGTTATAATTAGTCCTACAAATGGAGTGCTAGTTCTGCAAACCACCAGGTACGTTTCTGGAGACTATGACCACGCCGTTACAGATTTGTAACATTTTCCCTTGGATGGGAACTCTCCATTGTGCAAAGGCTGGAACTATATGTTACAGGGCAGACATGGGGTCCCCAATCCTGTGTTGAACTTGTAATGCTGTTGCTGGAGGAAGGGTAACTAACACAGGGAAGAATGAGCAGATTGAGTCATTGTGCTTAACCCTTCCTCTGAGATACAAGGCAAAATGTACAGCCATCGTAATACTCCATTTGTGTGAGAATATAGCCTACTTCACCCTTTTGGTGTTTTACTTTGCTGCCCCCGCCCCAAGACCCTGTAAAAAAATCCTGTGGACATGTATGTATGTATGTATGTATGTATGTATGTATGTACCGGTATGTATGTATGCAAGGGAGGGAGAAAGAGGGGAGGCATATGACTGCATACTTTCTCGAAATTCAGAATGAGTCTACTGGCCCGAAAAGGTTGGCAAAGTCCTTGCAGCAGCACAACAGAAGTTGCTGCATCAACAAGCCCAACATCAAATCTCCCTTTCTTTGAGGTCAGTGCTTGCTCGTTCGCTCTCTAACCCAGAAAGGATGGTCCAATGCTTCCTCTGACTCCTAGAACGCCCTGCAACAAAACTTGAACTTACAATAATATCAGTTTTGTACATAAATACAAGAAAGACGAGCTTTCATCCTATTTAAGAACTCCTCCATCTGGTAGAATTTTTTTTTATGTATTATGAAAGCAAACACTCTCTAAGCTGTGTTTTCTGTAGTCGTTCAGAACAGTAGATTATGATCTCACTTAATCGTTTTTCTTTTCTTTTCACAGGGCATAAAATACCATATAATTAGCAGCCTTTTCTAAAGCTGCATGCAGAACACGGATTCAACATTACGCAATAACACACCCTTTTATGCCTTACAGGTGTGGGAAAGCCATCAACATGTGCATATCGAGGTGATGGGGAAAGGTATTGAAGTGTATGTGTTGGAGCAAACCACCAATAATTTCCCTATGAACCGAGAGGGAATTCCCTTACCCAAAACTCCCCTTTCAAGAGATTCTCTTTTCCAAATATAGATTATTTACATCTAAGGAGCTGCAGGCTGAACAGTCAACCTTGGTGGCATGCACAGGGCATATTGCCAAACAGAAATTGACCTGGGAGTTGCACTGAAGTTCCCAATTCTAACTTGCTCATCTTCCACTGTATACAACAAAGGGGGTGGAGTGATTTGTCAAATAGTAAATCAGCATCTGGCAGAATATGGGGGGGGGACATGGGAGCATTGTGCATGAAATCCCTGGTTTTTAGCCCTGAGTGGTAGGAAAAGCACAGCAGAAGTGAAATGGCGTCTGGGTTATATAAGGTAAAAAAAGGTAAAGGACCCCGGATGGTTAAATCCAGTCAAAGGCGACTATGGGGTTGCGGCGCTCATCTCGCTTTTCAGGCTGAGGGAGCCGGCGTTTGTCCACAGACAGCTTTCTGGGTCATGTGGTCAGCATGACTAAACCGCTTTTGGCGCAATGCAACAATGTGACGGAAACCAGAGCGCCCAGAAACACATTTTACTTTCCCACCACAGCGGTACCTATTTATCTACTTGCGCTGGTGTGCTTTTGAACTGCTAGGTTGGCAGGAGCTGGGACAGAGCAACGGGAGCACACCCCATTGTGGGGAATCGAACCACCGACCTTCTGACTGGCAAGCCCAAGAAGGTCAGCATTTTTGCAGCTATTGCCTATGCTCTTCAAAAAACAAGACTGGAGTGACAGCAAATGGAGGGGAAGGCTATCCTTCTCCCTCAAAAGAATCTCGAGGAACCTGCCTTCCTCGCTTGCTCTTTGCGAAGATTCTTTTGGCATTTTCTGCTTGATTAGAAGCCAACATGTAATACTTCAGTTTCACATGGGTGGGCTTTGAAATTTATCCTGGGCTTTGGAATTCATCCTAAGGTTACCAGACGTCCCCATTTCCCAGGGACAGTCCCTGGATTTACAAATCAGTCCCCATACAAAATCCATTGAAATTTAAAAGTGTCCCCGGATTCATTGAAAAAAATCTGGTAACCTTAATTTATCCTACTTGAGAGGAAACAAAACTGCATTAGTAGACAACCGCATGATGCTACCACTGATAGAGGTTTGCTTGTCCTATCGTGGATAAACTAGACATCGTTGCGGCCCAATCCAATGCATGTCATGCCGGATTCCTTTTCAAACAGGGAAGGAGTGATTGAAAACTTCGTAAGGATGGGTTGCAAAAGGGCACTAAGCAATACTTAAACATTTGGACAATGTGTTTTATGTGTCTTTTATCTTGTTTCCTTGATGCTGGTCATTGACTGTAGTAATAAATATTTGATTTGGTTCTATACTCCCGCCTTCTGAAAACAGTGGGTTTTCTTCCAGCAGGGAAGGGGCAGTTTCAGAGTGTAGGCAATTCATCATCGCCTTGTTGACCACCCGCTACTGAACTATACGTCACCCCACCTCATTCCTGCTTTTATAGGGCTTCAACAATAACTTGATCCAGAGACATGAGTCTCTGCGTATCTTAATGACATAGCTAACACACACACACAACACACCACACACACACACAGAGGATGTACAGAAAATATTTCATGAGGAACTGCGAGGCTCAAAATGGAAGGGAAACACGAGCCCTTGTGACCTTCACTTCAACTAGCCAAGTTCTTCTGAGCAGCCGGCTATGAGCAGGGAGTTCTGTTTGAGGTCATGTTTTCCTAGAAGCTGTCGCGTTCAAATATTTGATTGCTTACTTCTGCAAAAATAGATTTAAATTAGTGCTGCAAAAAAAAAGATCATATGTGAAAGAGTGCAGCTTTCAATCTGTAGCTGAAGTGACCCATCAGGGTTATAAGTAATACACTGCTTCACTCCAGAAATATTCATACTGGGTAGGATATCCTGTCGGTCAAGAATACTTCAAACACACAAAGTTTAGGTTTCTCCTATTTTAAGAGCTTTTGGGAGTGGTGGATTCTTCCTATGGCAAGGGAGGAAAGCTTGCTTCTGATTGCTTCTGACCTACCGGTACTTTGTTTTGATGGTTCAGGCAAAGAAATGATCCTCCAAGAGTTTCTCCATCAGTACTGTGTGTCTAATCACTGGTTGTGGACCAAATATGCTGAGTGAAGTGAACCCAGAAAGAAAAGCTAGTGATAACAAATGGGTGGTGGTGGATGTGATTCAGGAATACTTGAGAACTTCGTTATGGTCAGTCCCAAATCTAGTAGTTGGATTGTGTTGAGTTGTACTGAAGGCACAGAGGTGGTGAAGCAAAAGACCAAAACAAAATCAAAGCCGTAAGAGCAGGGCTCTTCTGTTTGTTTATTTGAAACATCCACATGTGACCCCTTAGTTTGACAGCTCCCATGCGTGGTTCCCCCCAAAGGTTTCTTAAGCTCAGCATCCAAATACAGAAAAAGAACCACTGTTGCACCATTGGAAGTCAGAAATCCTTCCCGATCTTTGAGTAGATCCTGATCCAGCTTCTGCTTCCCCCGGTGTGGAAGAAAGACTGATCATGGAGTTGTATCTTTTATTACTATTTTTGGTAACTGCCACATCAAGCGAGTATTGTGTAAACTGGATCTGTTCCTTGCATAATAAAAAAGCAAAACACATGTTCCAAATAAATGTGTTTGGAATTGCACTCAAGTTGCTAACATCTCAGGATGACATTTTGAATACCGCCGGGCCGGGCCACTGCTTCAGTCATCACCAGTATGACCCTTTCTGAGGAAGAAAACAGTGGGAATGTGTTGCTCGGAAAATCTGAGACCATTTGAGATAAGGAAAGTATTCTGAAAATGCAGGTTTTATCGCAAAGTAAATCTTGTGAATCTTTTTAATCTACCTCAAACTCTAGTGGGAATTATACACAGATACTTTTGTGTACCAAAATGGGAATTCATTGCCCTAATTTCAGTTGTGCTGCATAGCTTTTTTATTTTTTTATAATTCACTTCAGAATTCCTCCTTTTGTTTTTGCAGGAAAGTAGCATCTGAAGATGACAGGTTTATTGCACAGTTGCAGCCATTGAGCTTTCTATGGCCCAACAGCACTCTAGGTAATGTTTACAATCACTATCCACCTTCTGTTTCCAGCAGCAAAAACACAGTTCTTACCTAGGGGAGATTCTTTTATACTTTGTCCTGCCATTCTCCATTGTTCTTCACTTGCTGGAACACTTTTCCACTGAGTTGTGTTCTTCTAGAGTTAAGCCGTCTGTGCATTCCATTTGCTCCATTCCTTACTAATTCATTCTGGCCATAAAATGGAAATGTCATAATCATGTATAAACTTGTAGCTGTTTTGCATCAAGAGCACACGAGTTCAGACTGTAGATAGAAGGCTGCAAATATTGGGGTATAAAGTTACTTTTATAAGGAGTCATGCAACCAGCGTGCCAGCTAATTAGCTATAAATGGCTATGCCTGTTTCTCTAGTTCCATTTGCTCAGTTTCAGTATTTTTGTTTTAAGGGTGCCACCACCAGGAGCTTAGAGAAACAGAAACTTTAAAGACATATAAAAGCAACCCAGCATGACAGAAATTAAGGCACACTAATACTGTGCTATAAGATTACATTGGGTTTGTGTGGAGTGCCAGGGCAAAATGCTGCTGTGGAAATGGGAATGTTGACAGTGTATCTGTGTGTCTTTGCTTTTAGAGGGACAGCTCATCTCTTGGGCTGAAAATGCTGCAGGTCACCTGTCAGCGTCAACTCAAGACACAAATTGGAATTCTCCTGGTGCATAAACTGATGTTTCTTGCAATGCATCCTTAAGGACTGTGGAGGTGGGTGGTATGGTTGGTGAGTAAAAGGAGTCATGAGAGTAACATTAAAAAATGGAGAAGTCAGAACAAAATGACTAAGGAAGATAACAAGCATGATACATTAATTTAAAAAATCCTTTAACAATTCAGACAACACAACACCACTTACAAAATGTATTTTTAAAAATCGTTAAAAGGGAAAAAAAACAAATTCTGGTAAATTTCAGCTTTCAAAAGACCACAAGGATGAGCTGCCCTTTCAATTAATATTTCGTGGTGGAGGAAAAAAGATTGCAGGAAGGTGTGATTTATAGAGGAAGCATAAGGTGAAGAAAAATCTTTGTTTTGCTGAGAATAAGAACACCATAAGACCCTGGGGGCAAAATACCACCTAGGGAGCTGGGAGCCAAAAAAATATTAACATTAGTAAAATCTAAGTTGCACAATCAATTGCGAATTATTTTTTTTAAAGAAGACAGTCAAAGTCACTTACATCAGTTTCAAATTACAAGGTGGTTAGTGAATTGAATGACTTAATGAGCTGATTTTATGCAACCAAATGAAAAATTCCAGCAAGCTCCATCCCTATTATTCTGACGTGGCTATTCCAGTTCCTGAGAGTTCTTCAAGACAGTAGAAATTGACATCCTAGTGGGTGCTAAAGATTACAGCAAATGCCCCTTATGCATTAGTTTAGAACTTACAAAAATAGTTAACAATGGCAGCAAAGGAGATTTAGGGACCTGCTGATTGGTTACTTTACATACATAATCAAAAACAGAGTCCCATAATGTAGCCACAAAGGGACACTGCCACCACATGTATTAGACACTGACATGGGGTGTAATTAAACACTGGCATGGGGTGTATTTAAACCACCAGAAGTGGGTCTTGTTTGTTTGTTTGTTTATTACTGTGTGCAAACTAAAGCCACATGTCTCTGCCCTAAGCACAATGATTTGGAAATAGGTGTAACTTACTTTAAGCAAATGTAATTAGGATTTTCACCTTAATTTGTCCATTTGTTCTTACTGGAAGATGCTAATCTTTCCCACCATAGCTAACCAATGGTTACCAAATATTAGGCATAGAACTTTGGATATGAACCCTCTCCCTAGGTTGGGATGTGTAGCTAAGCAGTTGTGCCCCAGCCCCTCTTGGTTGTCTTCCAGGTCATATGCACACATATACCCAGACATGCATAAATGCAGAAGCAAAGAGCCACATTAGCACTTGGTGGTCTCAGTAGGGCACAATAATGAAATTACATCAGCCCGCTGCTCCCCTAGTGTCCTTAATGTAATTGCTTCCTGCTTCTCTCATAGGATGTTGTGATAATGAGATTTCAGAAAAAAGTGCTTCTTGTAGGGTTCCCATGAGATTTCAAAGATGGTAAAGAAACCTAAAATTGAAATTCTACATACATGAGCACATACACTTTTCGTTAACTAGAACTTAGGAAAGTTTTACACCATTGTACTTTTCACTCCTTACATTTTGTATTGTTTTGCACAGAGAATCACAGAACTGCAGAGTAGGAAGGGACCTCAAGGGTCATCCAGTCTAACCCCCTGCAATGCAGGAATCTCAGCTAAAGCATCCATGCCAGGTGGCCATCCAACCTCTGCTTAAAAACTTCTAAGGAAGGAGAGTCCACAATGTCCTGAGGGAGACCTTTCCCTTTTGAAGTAAAGGCAAAGGCAGCACTGAAGAACCATACAAAGTTTACATTTATCTAAATCAGCGTTTCCCAAACTTGGGTCTCCGGCTGTTTTGGACTACAACTCCCATCATACCTAGCTAGCAGGACCTGTGGTCAAGGATGATGGGAATTGTAGTCAAAAAAAATAATAATGAAGAGACCCAAGTTTGGGAAACCCTGATCTAAATGTTACACTTACGTGTGTACAACTTTGTATTGAAGGAAGTGAAGCAGAAAGAGAAACATTCCACTTTAATAATGACCCTGACAGATGATCTGTTAATTCCAAACTGGTTTGCTGTTGGGGCAAACAATATATAATGCTTGGTGTCATGCCTAGCCCCGACTGGGTGCCAGGCATGCATGGATGAACCAGATGCCTTACAAGACAAGCACCTTGAAGAGCAGGCAGAGCCCACTGAAGGCATGTCAGTGGAGGAGGTGGTGCCATTCCCCAATCCTTGAGAGTGCTGGTATCAGAAGCTTGGGGTCCAGGCCAAAGAGTGATGAAAAGTATCTAGGGACCCCAGAGTCAGGGGGCTACCTATGAGTAGGGGGTTTACAGGTATATAAGCAAAATAAAAAAATTCCATCCAGATACCAGAAGAAATGTGCATGCACACGAAAGCTCATACCAAGAACAAACTTAGTTGGTCTCGTAAGGTGCTACTGGAAGGAATTTTTTTTATTTTTTATTTTGTTTCGACTATGGCAGACCAACATGGCTACATACCTGTAACAAGCTGTATAAGCAATTACTGATACTCCTTCACTGCCAGCAGCTGTGATTAGGCTGCAGTTGAGGAGGCCAGAGTATATATAAGGCCTCCTTCCCAAGTCTTCCTGTTGTTGGAAGCATCCCAGGGATCTGGTTAGTTCCCACTTGCTGTGTTGTACCTTGCGAGAGAAACCTTGGACTGTTTGTGGACCTAGCATTGGAATCCTGATGTGTCGTAAATGGACGCTTGGTTTGTTTGGACTTGGTTTGCAGTGTGAGAGGCAGGGCTTTTCTACAGCCGGAACTCACTAGAACCCAGTTCTGGCACCTCTCAGGTGGGCGCCATTGCCATTATAAGAGAAGCAATGATTCTTCAACATCAGTTTCATTAGAATGGTCATGTTGTGCGGATGCCCGATTATCGTCTTCCAAAGCTGCTCTATTCCGAACTTAAAAATGGAAAGCGTAATGCTGGTGGTCAACGAAGGAGTTTTAAAGACTCTCTCAAGGCAAATCTTTAAAAATGTAGTATAAACACAGACAACTGGGAAAAACTAGTCTGCGAGTGCTCCAATTGGAGAACAGCCTTTACCAAAGGTGTCGTGGGCTTTGAAGACGCTCGAACTCAGGATGAAAGGGAGAAACGTGCTAGGAGGAAGGCACGTTTGACAAACCCTCACCGGGATCAACTCCCGCCCGGAAAACTATGTCCCCACTGTGGAAGGATGTGTGGATGGATCCAGAATTGGCCTCCACAGTTACGGACTCGCTGTTAAGACTGTGTTCATGGAAGACAATCTTACTCTGCTTCAAGTGATCACCAAAGAAGAAGAGAAAACGGGAGGCGTTCATGAAGAGTTTCGGCACCTCTTTTTCTAGAAAAATAACACTGGCGAGCTGCTTACACCCACTGCAAGCCAAGGGGACCACCAGAGTCCTAGAGGGTTTGTTTTTTTGGCATGGCGGTAGGGAGAGAAACGCAATAGTGGGTGTGGGGTGATTTTCCTCAGGAATGATGTGCACCAAGAGAAGAGCTTCCATTCTCTTTTATTTCTCTGGGGGCAGGTGGCAGCGGCCTTGTCTTCAGCCGCAGTGATATATATTATCATTACAGCTCAGGAGAGGAAGGCCAGGCCCGGTGGGCTAAGATAGGTGAGGCGCCCCTCTCTTCCTCCTCCCTCCCAAGCGTCGCCAGCCTCTGCGCCAAGCAGCGTAGAGCCGAGGCCCCTCTTCTTCTTCATTGCCGATGCTGACTTCAGGGGGTTATATTTAGCCCATTGTGTCCAAAGGGAGACTGCAGCGCTCGCAGAACAGACCCGCTGCACGAGCCCAGGGAAGCGGGGAAAGGGGGGAGAAGGCGGGCGCCTATAGGTGACAGAGACGGACGAGCCAGGTGGCGCTGCTGCCAACTGCGCAGCGACGGGGCAACGCGGGGAGGTGGCTGCAGGCGGGAGCCCCTCCAGGCTGCGGGGAGAGCGGGCAGGGAGGCGCTGAAGGTGCCGGCGAGGAAGGTGCAGGCAGGCAGGCAAGCAGCGGGGAGGAAGGGAGCAGAGCCAAGCAGCCACCCAGCACAACGGCGGCGGCGGCGGCGGCATCAGTAGCCGCCTGGGTGCTCTGGGAAAAGATGGTCGCTGCTCACACTTCCCATTCTTCCTCTTCCACCGAGTGGATCGCTTGCCTGGATAAAAGGTACCACCGGCGCCTTTGTGTTTTTTTTGGGGGGGGGTTGAGGGAATGGGGTGCACCCTCCTGACTGGGTGTCCCCCCTGCCACTCTTATCCATTCGTTACAGATGTGGCCTACATTCAATCCACGAAGCAGTTGGGTAGGAATATCGACATCCCTGCGCGGGAAGAGGGCGGGGTAGTGGGTTTGGAGGGGACCCCCGTATTTGTAAGTGGGGGGCAGCGCTTTCTCCACACGGGTGTATTATCGTGTGTGTCTTTCGGGAGGTAAGAACAAGATCTATGCGTTTGGCATCGCGGCCGCCTGGGAGATGCTGCACGTGCCCGAGGAAAAGGAAACGAGAGGATTGTTCCCCACCCCCGCACCCCATAGGAGCTTCTGGGTCCGCCTCGTGTCTTTCCCGGCCTCCTCCTGGTGCTGCTGGTTGTTCCTGTGAGGGCTCATGCTGCAAGGCCTGTGCAGGCAGGCACTGCTGGCAAGGGAGAAACAGGGAGATCAATAATCCATCTGTGCGGGAGCACCTACCTTGGAGATGGGTCACAAGACTTTGGGTGGTGGGGGTGCAGGGAGAGGAGGAGGGGGGTGGTTTCCCAGAAGGCATCTTAGTGTAAAATATGATCACTAATGTGTCCATCTATATTATTATTATTATTAAACATCTTTTGCAGTGTAACACACACACACACACACACACACACACACACATATATATGTCACAATGCAGAAGATGCTCTGTGTATGCACTAACTTTTCCAGAATGATGTTTCGGTTGTGGGATGGTATGAGTGTGTGTGAGAGGGAGACACAGTGAGGACATAGGCCATTGCATTATGCCTGGTCAGATTGTCCAGGGATGTCTACTCTGACTGGCAGAGAGACTCTCCAGGGTTTCAGGCAGATTGACCCTATGGGTTGGGGGGAATGCTGTCCTTGAGAAGTCCTAAAAGTGATATTTATGTACAGCCTGACTCCATATTCTTAATGTGTTGGTGTGGGTTGATTTCGTAGGAAAGCGAAGACGTACCTGCAGTGGCGAGATGGACTTAGCTGGCCTTTCGGCCCCTGAAATGAGATGGTTCTGTATGAACTTTGGCTCCCTGGTGTATCTATGTAGTGCATTATACTGGTTTACTATATACACATACCCTTTGTGGTACATTCCAAAAATGATTCAGTCAAACAAGGAGGCCACTTGGCATCTCAGATGCTTGGAGGCGGCTCACCACGCACCAAGCTGCGTGCATGCAGCTGCTTCACAACATGGATCCTATTGCTCACCATGGTGGTTCACCACCCCATCACAATCCACAACAACTGTGGTTAGTGTGGTGGAATCGGCAGATTGGTGTGGTGTGAGGAGTTATGCAGTATAGTCCTGTCTCCAAGGACCACCTGCAACCATTCTCGGTTTTCAAGCACACATGGCAGGGTCACTTGTTCCAGATGACTGGCCCTCTGGCTTAGAGCAGGGGGTTCCCAAACACTGGCCCATGGGCCGCTGCTTCATTCAGGTAGTTCAGTGTGTCTGTGAATTTGTGGCTGAAATTAGGAGATGGCACATCCATCGTATTAAATATATTGATTTGTAATTGTATATTTATCGCTGCTTTTATTCCTTACGCTGTTTTATAACAAATACATGTTCTACAATAAAATGAAACCTGTAAGAAATGAAAGGAATAAAAAGACAACATTGAAAGGACAGCATCTAGCACTGCACATTACAGTTACTACAACAGGTAAAAAAATCTGCCAAAACCTGCAGCAATTTCCAAGTGGTCCATGGTGTTGGTGGTGGGAGTTCTTGAACCACTGGCTTAAAGCCCACAGTGCAGATGAGAATACCTTTTATTACTGCACCCACCAATACAAGTATGCCAACTCTCTCCTTGTCACTTCCATTTTCTCTGGGGATTTGAATTCCCATTTTAAAAAATCCCGAGAGTTAACATCTCCTCTCACCTGACTACATTCCTGGAGATTTATCCTTGCTGCTTCACGTGAAAGTGAAAAATCTCTCCACCTCATACCAATATAAGCTAAGTTGGTGACAGAATGACTCTCCTTTCTTCCACACCACACCCTAAAGTCTCTTAAATGATTTCTTCACCACCATGGACCGCAAATGTGATTGTTCCCGGATGCTGGCAGGCAGGGTAATTTCTCGTTGGATCTGATTGTAGGTTTGGCAATAAACAGTACGTTGTTAGTCACTGTTGTTCATTAACACTGATTGATGGGTGAAAAGAGAGTAGTAAAGCAACATTTTTTCTTAAAGCACCTGAATTATTCTTGGGGATTGGCTACAGATGGCAAAAAAGGACTAGTGTGATCTCATCCTATCACCGGCAGTCACATGATAGG
The DNA here is from genome assembly GCF_009819535.1 of Lacerta agilis. Taxonomy (NCBI): domain Eukaryota; kingdom Metazoa; phylum Chordata; class Lepidosauria; order Squamata; family Lacertidae; genus Lacerta; species Lacerta agilis. The sequence goes on along the minus strand of NC_046312.1, from coordinate 114,435,734 downwards.
CATCTTGCAGTGTGCACCATTCATGATCTTAGCTGATCACATTGATTGCCAAATTGATTTCAATAGGTTATATTTCTTTGGTTGTTTCCCTAAATTTATGCTTTTGTTTTCCAGTTAATGGTGCATATCTATTTGGGAGTATGGCTTTCCCTGAGTATGGCTGCATGCACACCTAGCCTTTGCTTCCCCTAAAGTATCCTGGGAAGTATAGTTTTTAAAGGTGCTGGGAATTGGCTCTTTGAGGGAATAAACTGCAGTTCCCAGTATTCTTTGAAAGAAGCCATGTGCTCTGCTTTAAATGCTCTTTGAGTGCATGGTGTGTATGCAGCCTTCAAAGCGCATTTAGAGCACATAGCTTCTTTCAGTGCATGGTGTTTATGCAGCCTTCAGTGAGGCTTACTCCCAGGTAAGTATGTATACATGTGTGTGACATTAAGAGTCAAAGCCCTGTGCAGCGTATGGGACTGGGGCCTACAGAGTCTACTCATGCCTCACACTGTACAGATCTGAAAATACCAGAGAGGGAGAAATAACGTGAGACAAGGCTGTGGTGTGAAAAAGACCTATGATAACAGCAACCTCACAAAAGCTAAGCTGGCACGAGTCTGATGAAGACCTCCTTGGGAGTTCTGCATGAGCGCTGTTGAAGAAAGGCAGCTTATCAAAGGAATTGTTTTCCAGGCTAAATGGCACAGCTGTTATTTTTGGCAGACGATAACTTAAATTTACACCAAACTTAGCCCGGGTTGGTACCAAAACAACAGGTACCCAGCCTCCCATGTCTCAAAGAGGGAGGCAGTCTCTTGTCTCTTGTCTCTTGTCTCCAGAGTGGTGGGCAAATGCCTGTTTTTGTAATTTAGTAGAACCCTGAGGTCTGCCTGTCAAAGCCAGATGCAAAATGGTGGCACAGTGAGCAAAGCTAATTGGCTACTGAATCCTAAGCGAAATAAAGGCCTCCTTAGAAGGTCTCAAAACCAGGGCAGGCTAGGATCCATTGGACCCAAGCCAAATAGGGGTTTGTAGCTCATAACCAGCACTTTGAATTGAGCCTGGGAACTGACAAGTGGAGCAGTTACAACAAGCAGTTTGTGTTCTTCCTTTAACTGGCTCTGGTCAACAATCTGACAGCAGGGTCTCAGACCTCCTGATTTTTCCCAACACTTTCTAAAGGTAGCCCCATGTAGCGCACATTACTGTCATCCAGATGGGATGAAACTAAAGCATATGCTCCTTCAGATATTTGAACCCTAAGTTGTTTAAAGCACAAGGACAAATTGGGCCTGGAAATGAATAAACAGTCGGTGTAACCCTTTATTGTGTAATATGGCTCCATTTCCCCACAACGGATTTGTTGTAGCTGAATTCTGCAACAGTTGTATTTGAGGGCAGCACCACATCTAATGAACTGCAACGCTTGTGCAAGAGTCTCTGGTTGGTGTGAACCAGAGCAGCGCACAGAAACGCCGTTCACCTTCCCGCCGGAGCGGTACCTACTGTATTTATCTACTTGCACTTTGACGTGCTTTTGAACTGCTAGGTTGGCAGGAGCAGGGACCGAGCAATGGGAGCTCACCCCGTCGCGGGGATTCGAACCGTCGACCTTCTGATTGCCAAGCCCTAGGCTCGGTGGTTTAACTATCTGTGTCTCAGTACCCTTACTAATTCATTGCTTAGAAGATCAACCTTAAGAGCACAGCATCGCCTCATTGCAAAGTAAGTCTTCCAGACTTCTTGCTATGGTCTAAAAAAGAATGGCCACATTTACATCTTTGTTTTATAGAATTTAAGATGATGCATGTTCCAGATGAACGATGATGTTCAAAGATCACACCAGTCAGCCCAAGGAATACAGTTCCGTACAATGAAGTATATATTAATTCTTAGGCTCCCTTTGCAGTTTTCAGAACCGGCAGTGCCTTTGCCAGCTCTTGTGCTTGCCTGCAGGAGATGATCACAGAAGAAACCATGTAATGCCACTGTCCTGGTGTGTCAAGAATGTTATGATCCTTGCTTGGCTTTTCATGAATTATTGAAAGATTGAGGGTTGCTTTGAGTACATAGTGAACTGAGCTAGTCCTTTGCGGCGTGACCTTTGTTTGAGTGCACCTTTTGAAAATGAATATAGAAAGTACAGCATTAACGATAAAACAAACAGATGGTGCATGCAAAATGCATGTGATTATGTGCAGGCTCTATGTGCTTTTCAAGGAGGAAAAAGGTAGCCAGAGCAACAAATGTGTGTGTGTGGGGGGGAAGCCTCAGAGGTGAAGTCCTCAAGGATGCCATTGCAACGATTGGTATCATGCTGACAACTCCAAGACTTGGGGAATGATAATGCTGGGCAGGATTGTTGCCAATCTGTATTATTTGCATTATTATTATTATTATTATTATTATTATTATTATTTATTATTATTTCCCTAGTGTAGGGATGTGGGTGGCGCTGTGTTCTAAACCACTGAGCTTCTTGGGCTTGCCAATGAGAAGGTCGGCGGTTCGAATCCTTGCGACGGAGTGAGCTCCCGTTGCTCGGTCACAGCTCCTGCCAACCTAGCAGTTTGAAAGCATGCCAGTGCGGGTAGATAAATAGGTACCGCTCTGGTGGGAAGGTAAACGGCGTTTCCATGCGCTCTGGTTTCTGTCATGGTGTTTTGTTGCACCAGAAGTGGTTTAGTCTTGCTGGCCATATGACCTGCAAAGCTGTCTGTGGACAAACTCCGGCTCCCTCTGCCTAAGAGCGAGATCCCATAGTTGTCTTTGACTGGACTTAACCGTCCAGGGGTCCTTTACCTTTACCTATTTGCCTGATAATAAGTAAGAGCAGATCAAAGCAGGCTGCACCAAGTCTTAATTAAGCAGATTTAATTGAACTTGATACAGATTTAATGGAAACCTGACACACATATGTTGTATTTGCAACTGGGTGCGCCAATCACACTCCTCCTGCCTTGCAGGTTAGATTTGGGAATTCTGCTGTTTAAATTTAAAATGGTTTCACATACGGTTAGCAGATCTTCCAATAGAGAACATGAGGCACTTGGCCATTGGTTGCTTTGTCTTAACTCTTGGTATGTTGCTTAGTAGTGATAAATTCTTTTCGTTGTCCTAATATTGCACTTAAGAAAAAAAAGATCATCATCATCATTACTAATTATTTTAAAAAGGATACAGGCTGATGCTTCCCCTATCCACAAAAAATCCTGACTAATCCCAGTGAAGATTTATTTATTTATTTATTTATTTATTTATTTATTTATATAAAAATACTGATATACCACAGTATTATGAAAATATATCACAGCATGTTTGCAACAATATAGAAATGTAAAACCAGACAATAACATTATAAAATGTTTTAAAACAAGGCCAGAGCAAAAAAATTAAATTAAAAACAAATTATCATTAGATCATTGTGGGTGGTGCTCACTTACCGGTAATTGCCTGCATAGGCTTTGGTGGAATAGAAAAGTTTTCAGTAGGCGTTTAAAAGTTGGCACAGAAGGCACCCGCTGCAACTTTATTGGCAAAGTATTCCACGAGACTAGACTGATGACACTAAAGAATCATAGAATCATAGAGTTGGAAGAGACCACAAGGGCCATCTAGTCCGACCCCCTGCCAAGCAGGAAACACCATCAAAGCATTCCTGACAGATGGCTGTCAAGCCTCCGCTTAAAGACCTCCAAAGAAGGAGACTCCACCACACTCCCTGGCATATAAAGAAACTTGGTTTCTTGTTGTTGTCAATGAGCCTCATCAACTGGGGTGGGTGGGATGACCAACAACACTCTGAACAACTTGGGTTCAGCCAATCCCCCGAGGTATCCTGGCCCCAAGTTGTTCAGGACTTTGTGAACCCTTACCAGTTATTTGTAAAACAACAAATGGCAAATGATAGTCTGAAGAGGCAGGGTAACAGGATGATCAAAGGTGGACAGTGCCTTTGTAGGAAGCCCTTGAGCCATGACTGATGCGTTTAAAAATGGTGGGGAGGGGGAGAGATCCAGAGTTAGACGTTTCTGCAGTATTCTGAGCATGTAGCAAGAAAAAGCCATAGTTGTGTTGGGGCTTGGAAGTGTTCAGAGAGACTCTGTTCAGAGATACTCAGCAGCCTAGCACAACCATGATGTTCTCTTCCCCCACTCGCCTGCAGCTATTGTGCCAAAACGGCAAGCCTTAGCACTCCTGTCTGGAACTGAATTTCTATGCTCAGCTACAGAGGCACTCTGAGTGTCTCAACATTCTAGTGCCAAAATGAGTGGCAGGTTTCCTTTTTTGGCTTGCACCTTAAGGACAGGCATTATCCCTGTTGATGCGCGAGGGGTCCAAAATGCTGAGCACCACTGAAGTGAAGCACAACCAATCCTAATGTCCCCTTCCTCAGTTCCTACGTTGCGAAGGAAGTCTGGGGGTTGTTTTGTCATGCTTACCAGAGGGCGATAGAGGAATACTTGCCTTAAAAGGTCTGATGAGTAGAATTGTGTACCCTTTGCAGAATAAAATTATACCTACTCATGAGCTTCCCATGGTAAAACCCCTAGGGAAACCCAACAAAACATTTAGCAGATGCTGACCTGAAATTTCTGAATGGGGCTGAAGATACTGTAGTTACTAATTTGGGGCCTACTCTGATCAGACTGAAATACTTGAAGTCCCTTTGATTTCAATCAAAAGGTTAAGTAGGTGTAATAAAGTGTAAAAGCATGCTTACAAGTAATTAATTTGTTGCTGGTTCAATTAGGCTCAGTAAGTTTGTTTTAAGTTATTCCAATTACTGGGTTTTTTTTTTTTTTAAGCCCACAAGCTGACTTCTGACACCATTTATAAAAACAGCTTGACCATAAATCAATTTTCTCTTGAGATTTTCAGCCTGCAGGATTTTTTTTTTTAAGGTTTATGAGGTTTCAGCAGAGTAGTAATCACTAGATTTATAGCTAAGTGCTTTCCTGACAAAGTGGTATCTGTCCCACAAAAGCTTATGCCCATAAGTATTTTAAGCATCACAGGACTCTTAATTTGCTCTTTTTGTTTGGAATATCTGGATTTTAATTTGATTTCACATTTGAGTTTGTAAGAGAGTCTAAATCAGTGGTCTCCAGCTGTTTTTGGACTACAGTTTCCATCATGATGGGAGTTGTCATCCAAAAACAGCTACACATAGACACACACACACACACACACACACAATGAGTGGACTCCCTACCTTTCCACCTGTGTCAGCATTGACACCCTGCTGCAGGTATCCTGACCACATTTCAGGGATACAATTAACCTAATTCTTCACGGTGCACTAATGCTTGCTCCTTTTAAGGCAGCCTGCAGTTTGACCACTGTTCAAGTATTATAAGCAGACTAGCTGTACCCAGCCATGCATTGCTGTGGCTTAGTGTGTGAAAGGTTCTGGACGCAGCCTGTCTCGGTGTCGGAGGTGGCTTTTGAGCCTGGCCTGGGTCTCGAGGTGGCGGCGGCGGAGTCGGCTTTTGGGGCCGGGGTGCCCCTTGAGAGGGTGGCGGAGGCGGCTTTTGGGGCGGACTGGCTGTGGAGGCGGTGGCAGAGTCGGCGGAGGCGGCTTTTCTGCCCGGCTTGCTCTCAAGGAGGCGGTGGAGGCGGCTTTTTGGGCTGGCCTGGCTCTCAAGGCAGTGTGGGAGTCAGCGGAGGCGGGTTTTAGGGCCGGCCTGGCTCTTAAGGCGGCGGTGGAGGCGGCTTTTACACCTGGCCTGGCTCTGGAGGGGGCAGTGCAGGCTGGAGGTGGTGGGGGCATCGACTACGGTGGTTTGTAGGAGCAGGAGGAGTAGGGGGAGGTTGGTGGTGTCATAGGAGGAGGAGGGTGCGGGTGGGGTGTGGTGGTGAAATGAGATGATGTCTGCGGTTTTGACGTCCACTGGAGGACGCTATATTGTTTTGCATAAAATCATGTTTTTACCGGTGAAAGGTGTGCTATCTTTACAATGTAAGTACGCACAAACACTCCCATATGGCCATGGAACGTTGTGTCCAAATTTCAATGGAATCAGTCAAGCAGTTACAGAGAAAGGTGATCGGTCACAAACATCCACCGTTTACATTTTTATATATATAGATTGCCACCATTGATTGCTTGATGATGACACTGCACAAAACTTGTGCAGACAAACCGTGATGAAGCCTGAATTTCTGGTCTGCGAAGAAATAATCAACTGACCGTTTATTATTTAATTAGCAGTTAAATAATTGCCATTACAACTTCCAGCCATTCTTCTGAAAACCTGGACACACCATTGGCAGTTCAAAAACAGTCAGGCAAAAAGAGTTTCATTGGTTCAGGCAGACTCTTAAAGAATCTGTGGTGGATCTTAGAGTTCATCTCACACAGTGTCTTTCATGTGCATTGAGTTCTTTTTCAACTAGAGTTGCCTGCGCGCAGGTACATGTTGCAGATCGTTTCTGGGGCCATGCAGTTGCCTTACTGCTACAACTGATCAAGAGTGGAATTTCTTATCAGGGCCAGAATTCAATAGCCAAAGAACCTTTACCCGTCCACACAGAACCACCCAGAAGCTATCTGGAAAGATAGACTTGTAGGTATTTTATTTATTTAAGACATGTGTACTCCACCTTTTAATTTTACACACACATACACAATAGGCAGCTTTCAGCAATAAATAATACATATATTAACACCTGAATAGGCAAAAAATCAACATCAGATAAAATCAGCATCCCTGGTTTTTTTTTTTTTTAAAGCATCAGTTATATTTTATTGCATTTCAGCATTTCTAGCATACACAGTCAAAACACGATTACATCTTTTTTCTTATTTTTGTCAACTTCCCACCTCATTTTCTGTGGAGTTGTTGTTTCTCCCCTTCTGCTGTACCCTAGCTTCTAAATCAGCATCCCTGTTTATTAAGAGCATGGACAAACGCGCGCGCGCGCACACACACACACACACACACACACACACATACTTACTGTCTTAAAACAGAAAAAGGCTTGGTGTCAGATTAACATTTCTAGAGAGGGAATTCCACAGCCTGGCACCACTCTAGAAAGGGCCTTATTGATAATTGTCACATGCCTAACCTCTGAGGTTGGGGACATCTGGATATGACCTTAACTGTCAAGTCAGGTTCATGTGAGAACTGGTGGTCCTTGAGATATCAGAGATTTCGCCAGAAGCAAGGGCTGTAACTCAGCAATAGAACACCTGCTTGGCATGAAGAAGGACTTGAATATCCATGGCATATCCAAGTTGGGCTGGGGCAGACTCTTGACTGAAATGCTGGGGAACCACTGATAATCAATGGTATAAGGCAGCTTCCCATGTACTTATGCATAGCCTCAGAAACCAAAGTGAGAATGAGTAGCGTTGCCATTCGTTAAGAGCACAAGCTTCTGGTGCACTGCAGAGTCTGTACCCCATTCCCCACCAACAGAAGTGCTTATACAAGTAAACAAAGTAAACAAAGCAAACATGCTTTACTTACATATTCTGTACAGATCACAGAACCCGGCTCTTTTCTCGAGGCAGCATTTCGGTCTCCATGGCCTAATTCTCCAGGAGGGTGCTGGAGGCAGAGAGAAACGTTTATGAAATGGTAGCAGGGGGAAGGCTCTTCCGAAACATCCTCCTTTCGAATCTCCTTCCCTGATCAAAGAAGCTCTGTGATTTGGGCACCCCCGAGGCTGCAGGACTCATCCCCTTGGGGTTTCAAGATGAGAAGGAATTGTTGGGAATTCCATTCCTCATGTGGGATTGTTACATATCACATGTCTATTTACATTCCAGCAAAGATTGTTGGAGTCTTGTGTGCACAACATCCGCTCTGTATTGCTTTTGTGTTCTCTCTCTCCAAGAAGAACGACAAAGAGAGAAGCCATGTTTTCTTTGTCCTGATTTATGTACAATAAATGTAGCCTAGTATTCACTCCTCGAGCCAGATCTGTTGTGTGTTTACTCTGCTGAGTAACGTGTGCTCATGCACACCAGCATGAGTTGCAGACACACGCCGGAGGAGGATGACTGATGGATCTCCACAGCGGCAAGGCTGAGAAGGGGGACGCTCCGGCTGGGGCCTGTCCAGCTGGCTTTCCATCCCACGCTTCTGACAGGAATGATTAGCAAATTAAAAAAATTAAAACGGCACTGGTTTTAGTGTGTTCGTTGATAATACGTGCTATACTTGTAGGTCCCTTCTGTGAGACTTTGGCACATAATCCCAAAGACTCTTCATATTTTGTGAAGGTTCCCTTGGCTATTGTTTCTGGAAAGCTGTTGTGGGGAGGGGTGTAAATTGGCAAAACAGGGAGGGTGGGGGGGGTTGATTCCATTAAGAACGGCCTTCTCCCTGCCGTAATAAAATTTGAGCAATATCCTAGGTACATGCCCCACCGTTTATTACTTCATGCATCTTCCACCTTCCTCCTTTTGGAATGCTTGCTGATGGAGATGCTCTGGGGATGGGTCAAATGCTGCTGTTTCCTAGACAAGTGAGGACACAAGACATCCACAAGCACTCTCTGTAAAAGCCGTAACATTTGGAAACAGCTTCCCATGCACTTGGCACTGATGTAAATACCAGCATCAGGAGCTGCCCGGGAATCATAGAATTGGAAGAGACCACAAGGGCCATCCAGTCCAACCCCCTGCCAAGCAGGGAAGGTTTAGCTTATCATCCAAACTGGGGATCGGGGCGAAAGCCACTCTTCCTTAACTATGATCTGCAATGGCAACAGATTGTGTTTAAGGGGGTGGAAGTTTAACCACAATCCTGGATTCAGGTGATATGCTAAATTAATCTTTGCTTAAGTGCCATACCATGCTTTGCTAGAAGGACAGGGGAGAAATGGATACGAGCTCCTCTCTCGGAGCCAGAATGGTTGGGTGATCCTGGTAAACCAAAGTTTGATTTTGCTGTGATTTGTGAACCAGGCCAGTAAATGGAGGTTTTAATTTTTCAATGTTTTCAGTTTGGACACACAGCAGGTTGGAGTAACACATCAGTTGTGCTCTTTGGGCTCTTCTGTTTATTCTCTTACCTGCTTATTCTCTTACCTGTTTATTAAGCATTTACCCTGATTTGTTTGCATAAAGCTTACATGGTGGTTCCATTGCATCTAGTCTTTATTTAATATTTATTCTGATTCGTTTGTGGGAAGGTTGTAAGACAATGAGTATTCATCCTCCATCCATCCTGATTTGTTTGCGGGCTGTTCTAAATCTTCCCATTCATTATTTGTTCATTACTTTTCAACAGATTTTCCCATCACCTTCCTAACCATAAAAATCTCAGTTTCTTTATAAGAATTGAGTTTGTTGTAGGGCGGGAGACCTAAATTTAACTGTTTGCTTGAATCCTTGCTGCAAAGCACTGGTAGTCTGGAGTCACAGGAACCTCTAGAAAGGACCTCTAAAAAATATTTTCAGTAGCTACTTAAAAATCACAGAATTCTGTGAGGCTCATCAGAGTCGGAGCACTTTTCTGAAGTTCCTAGCTGGAGATATTATAAACTGATGCTTATAGCAACCTAGGATAGGTTAGCATTTGTTGCTGAAGGGTTGAGGGTGTGTGTGTATTAATCATCCATAGCCTTTGGGAAAAGGTAACCTATAAAGAAAAATGAACCCATTATTTGACAGACAGGCAAACATCTCATTTCTGTCCTTGCAGGCCTTTGGAGCGCTCTGGTGAAGATGTGGATATTATATTCACCCGGCTGAAAGAAGTGAAAGCTTTTGAGAAGTTTCATCCAAATCTTCTCCAGCAAATATGTCTCTGTGGCTATTACGAAAATCTGGAAAAGGGAATTACATGTAAGATGTTTTTTCTCTCTCTCTGTGGATAAGAAACTCTCTTAGCAGTAACCAGAAATCACAAGGTCTTTGAATTTTTAGAATGTTGGTAGCATAGAACATTCTTTGTAGCAGTGGTTAGTTTGACTACAGTACTATCGGTCTTGTAAATCTTACTTCCATTTCCGCTATGCAGTTTGCAAAAACCCTTATTTTTAATAGGGAATCCTTCAGTTTTATGTAAATAAACCCTTTACAATTGTTAGAGTAGTCTACAGCAAACTTGGTTCTCCAGCTGTTTTTGGACTACAATTCCCATCATCCCTGACCACTGGTCCTGCTAGCTAGGGATGATGGGAGTTGTAGTCCAAAAACAGCCAGAGACCCAAGTTTGGGAAAACTCTGGTCTACAAAATCTTTGTATAGGGGCCTGGTAACACCTGACAATAAACTTCCAGACTCTGGCTGAGATGCTGCCTTGACAGCGATAAGGGCTAATGACAAGGGAAGGACACACAGTTTGCCCCATCCTCAGTACTACATCTGTGCATACTTGTGAGGCTTTCCAAATATTGTCACCTCCTCTTTGCACTTGGTTTTCTTAAAAAGCAACATTGATAAGCTACAGCAAAACCTGCAGAATATTATGTACATACATTTGTCACATACAAAGAAAACTTGAGCAGGGACACTGTCAAACTACTGAGTCATTGGATGCATCACCAAGGCTTCAGTTATCTGTGGCATAGCCTCGTCATAAGGAAGTGTGAATGGCTGGAGGTCTGGCATTAACACCACTGCTGGTACATAGCTGGTATGGAGGAACCATACATGTTTCGTTTGACAGCTCTAACAACCCTTCTGTGTTGCGTTAGGTGCTCAGAAAGAGCTGGAACCCAAACTTTCCATTGCCATCCTATCCGAGATGGACCTTTCTCTTTTAAGTGGCCAGAATCGTACAGTATGGCAGTTACTTAGGTACATGGGGAGGTTCCTGATAGGCGGCTAGTGACAGGAGGACAAGGGAGAAAACTGTTACAATGCTAAGATTACTAGAATGCAGCTAGGAAACAGCTTAAATATCAAGTGATGACTACTTGTAAACTAGCTATCGCTCATCAATCACCATAGACAGAAAAGTCACATACAGTATGGCTTCTAGGTTTTGGTCTGGAGAGACAAGCCACACAACTCTGAAAGACAATGCTACCACAGTTTCTCCTGACTCAGCCCTGCCCACCCCCATCTGTTTCCCTGCCTCCCCCTCTCCTGTTTGCTGAAGCAAGAAGGATTCTTGACTTGCTGCACAGCAGATGGGAGATGAATGTGAGAACAGGACCATAACAGAAGCAAGGTGAGAGAAGCCATGGCTTCATCCTCTTCCACATTTGTGGGACATGACAGTTTTCCAGGATGTGGCCTGACAACCCGGCTCCATCAGTGGCAGACTTTGGGCTTTAAAATTTCGGCGGCCCCCTGTGCAACGCCAAAATTTGGTGTATGCCCCGTCCCCCCCACCTTCTGTTGTTCATTATTGTTACGGTGCCCTCTCGGCTAGGCACCCAGTGCGGATGAACTGGTTGTGCTCCCCTAAATCTGCCTCTTGCTCTAGACCCCCTGCCATCATTCCAGACACAATGCTTTTCAATGGAGATAGCTTCTATCATGGATTCTTGTCCCGTTATGGTGTTTTTGGTGATCTGAACTCTTTCCTTTGTAACCCTTGAGGCATGAGTTTTGCACCTCTTCAGGGGAAGAAAAGTCAATCAAGGAGACTGTATTTATTTCTGGGACTGTATCGGTATAGCGTATTGGTATAGCGCAGAGATGAAAAACCAATTTTTGGCTCCATGGGCTAAATTTAAGGAACATTGGGGCCACCCACCTGTCAATCACATGACATCGTTATTTGACATCACCTCTCAGTACAGTTTCATGTAAATGTTTTGAAAGCCCAGGAAACCAGAATAAATCCCTGTGGAATTCCACAGAAAGTGCTCCCACAGGAAGCAACAGCAAGCTCCAGTCACCACTTGGTAGAATGTCGCAGTGAGTAGAATAATTGCAGAGAAGCTCAGCCCACACAGTTGTGTCCTGAAGATTACTGAAAGCTGCCAAGAGAGCTAGAGCAGTGTTTTTCAACCACTGTTCCGCGGCACACTAGTGTGCCGCGAGATGTTGCCTGGTGTGCCGTGGGAAAAATTGAAAAATTACTTTATATATAGTCAATATAGGCACAGAGTTAATTTTTTTTAACATTTTCTAATGGTGGTGTGCCTCGTGATTTTTTTCATGAAACAAGTGTGCCTTTGCCCAAAAAAGGTTGAAAAACACTGAGCTAGAGGAACCAGCAAGATCCTACTCCCCCAGTCTATATCTCTCCTGGTAAAGGTAATTACCCTGTTTCTCCTAAAATAAGACATAGCCATAAAATAAGCCATAGCAGGATTTCTATGCATTTGCGAAATATAAGCCATTCCCCAAAAATAAGCCATACCCCGAAAATAAGCCATAGTGAGGTAGCTGGGACTAGCAAAGCCATTTCTGGCTGGATGCCAAATTAAACAGCTCCAAATTGAACTTGCATCATGCAAGAACCCCAGAAGTTCCACAGCCACCATCCACCTTGGCCACAACAGAGTTTTGGCGTACATTGTCAGCAATATGCTGACGGCACACAGCTCTGCTTCTCCTGTACATCTGCAGGTGTGGCAGGTGTGTACTGCACTGTTGCCTTGCCTCAGTAATGGACTGGATAAAAGCTAACAAACTGAAGCTCAATCCAGATAAGACTGAGGCACTGCTAGTGGGTGGTTCCCTAGACCGGATAGATGGGAGTGTGCCTGCTCTTGATGGAGTTATACTCCCTCTGAAGGAGCAGGTATGTAACTTCTTCATGTGTTTCTGTGAGAGGTCCAGAGGGCTGGAACATGAGAACGGGCCTTTTCTGTGGTGGTTCCCCATTTGTGGAATGGTCTCCCCTGGAAGACTTGCCTGGCCTCTTTATTACATATCTTTAGGCGCCAGGCAAACCCATTCCTCTTCCCGAAGGCCTTCGGCTAATTAAACAGTTTATGACATTTTAAACTGTGCGTGTGTGGGGGGGGGCTGTTCTTTCATTTGTTACTGTCTTATGTATTTTTGTATTTTAATATTTTAAATTGCCCTGTGATTCTTGGATGAAGAGCAGTATAGAAATTAAATGAATGAATGAATGAATGAATGAATAAAAACAAAAGATTAGCCTCTTAAAAAAAAGAGAGACTACTGTCTCTTTTTAGCTGTATCCACCCCCATTTGTTGCGGAGTAAGCAGAACAGTGCTCTGTCCCAAGGAAATATTGATTGTATGATGCAAATAGGCCAGGCATTTCTCCTGGATCTTCAGGTCTAGACAAGATGAATCATGGGTTGAACAGACACGTTGCAGGCATGAACTGAACCATGTACCCTGCCCACTTTATTGGGTGTCAGAAGCTGATGCTCATCCAAAACAAACCAACAAACAAAATTAACATGAAGGGAATGGCTCTGCTATTAACTCAACATCAGTGGTGGAGTCAAGGTCAGAGCAGTTGCGAATGCACCTATCTGAAAGAAGAAAAGAAAAGTTTGGCAAGTTACCAAAGATTCTCTAACCTTTCCAAAGAAGGGGTGGGGGCGAAATGCAAAAGTCCAGTAACTACACAGACAAGAATGTAAAGACCCAGAGATTTCTTCTCTGCCTTCATCACTAGAGAGTAGGCTTTATGATGCACTCTACCCTTGCCGAAATGGGTAGGCAAACTAAGGCCTGGGGGCCGGATCCAGCCCAATCGCCCTCTAAATCTGGCCCGCAGATGGTCTGGGAATCACTGTATTTTTACATGAGTAGAATGTGCCCTTTTATTTAAAATGCATCTCTGGGTTATTTATGGGGCATAGGAATTTGTTCTTTCCGGCCCCCCACTCGCAAAATATAGTCTGGCCCCCCCACAAGGTCTGAGGGACAGTGGACCAGCCCCCTGCTGAAAAAGTTTGCTGACCCCTGCGTCTAAGCCATGTTTGAGAAAGAAGACTAAGAGAGGTGGGGGGGGGGGTTGAGGGGAGGTACCAAAGTAGCAGTAGGTATGGGAAAACAAGGGCAGTAAAAAGACAAACTTTCCCAAAATATAGTATAACTTCGGATCTGAACATCAAAATGGGTGAAATGATTCATTGTGCAAACTTTGTGCACTGATGGTTTAACCTGCACACCCCACCCCACCGCACCCGGTTTTGTTGGTTATGATGGGATATCGGTAGAAAGCAATAAGGTAGGGACTACATTTTTTAAAAAAATATATAATATTTTTTTAAACCAGTTTAACTGTCAAACTTTTAAGTAATCCTGAGAGTTGTAGTTTGATGTGGGTGCTAAACATTCTTTTAGGGGTTCCCTCTCCCCACCCACAGTACTATAGAACCCATGCTTTGTTTGTTTTTTAAGGAAAGAGAAGTAATATTAATATACAGGTAGATACTGTATCCCCCATGTTAGAAAGCAGTTTTCACACATTAGTCAGCACCAACCATGTAGTTACTATATGGTGTGTCAACAGCTATGGTTAGTCACCATACAAGTTAAGAATCGGTGGTTCGGAAACAGATGCAGTCCCAGCACAGTCGAATAGTACTGGTGGTTGAATATATCTTTTAACCAGAGTCCTTTTCTTTTCTTTTCCTTTTCTTTTCCTTTTCTTTTCCTTTCCTTTTCCTTTCCTTTTCCTTTTCCTTTTCTTTTCCTTTCTCTTTCTCTTTCTCTTTCTCTTTCTCTTTCTCTTACAGTATTTCGCCAAGGTGATATTGGAACAAATTGGTATGCCGTGCTGACGGGATCTTTGGATGTTAAAGTTTCTGATACAAGCAACCATCAGGTAAAATTACATCTCTGACATGGCTTCAGTTGTCTGAAGAAAATGCTACCCTACAACTGGATAAAACTGTTGAGGGGTTTTGTCAATATTGTGCTCTTTCCCCCACCCCTCGCCACACACACACACACACACACACACACACACACACAGGTTTGTGGCAAAATTGACACCGGTGTCAAGTATCAAACGTCTGCGATAGCAGTGCGAATTGCTTTCAGATGTGAAATATTTTGTGAGTGCTTCTCAATTTCTTTTTGTTACTACCGTGGGCGAGGGAGTCTGTGTCACGATCCTAACAACCAGCTGTGACTTGGACACCGATTCAAAAGTAGCTCCTTACTCTGAGCCCAGACTCTAGCAACCAGGGACCATCTGACTCTGAAATGCGCAGGTTGCAGTCCAGAGTTGGACCCTAACAAGGAACTGAGAGCCTTGCCTTCCCCCCCCCCCCAAGAAAATCATGTGTCAAACTTGCTTACCACAGACATGTATTGAAAGACAAAAAAGGAAGGCGTTCCAGTCCTCTACTAAAAACCAGAGGGTTGACTCTTCAGGGATTTCCATTCTTCACTGAGGTGGCAGGGCCTGCCTAAAGGCCTGGAGCGCCTCTGCCAGTCGGAATAGACAATTTTAAGCTGGAAAAAACTGGCCCCAACAACATCAAACATACCATCTCAGGACTATTTAATTGCTCATCTTCTAACATTGTGTATGCAATCAAATGCCAACAGTGCCCTTCAGTTCTCTGTATTAGACAAACAGACCAAACCCTATGCCAGAGGATAAATGGACATAAATCTCATATCAGGAATCACAAGACAGAGAAACCAGGACATTCTATACAAGATCTCAAAGTAGCTGTTTTAATACAAAGGAATTTCAGAAATAGACTGGAAAGAGAAGTTGCTGAATTGCAACTCATTACCAAACTTAAAACCATGGAGAGACCTGGTCTGAACAAAGACATTGGATTCTTATCTCATTATACATGACAAAGCTATCTTTAGCCATCTCACCCCTTGCTTTTTCCTTTAAGACCAATTACAGTCGTTAACAGTCGTCAACAGGTTTTCCACACCCATCAGCCAATCACCCATTCCCACCACCCTTCTGAGTAATACCCCTCCTCACTCTCTCACTATATCTAAGGGTCAGGTGACTTCTGTTTCACTGTATCTGAAGAAGTGTGCATGCACACGAAAGCTCATACCAAGAACAAACTTACCGGTAGTTGGTCCCTAAGGTGCTACTGGAAGGAATTTTTTAAATTTTGTTTTGACTATGGCAGACCAACACGGCTACCTACCTGTAACTGGACTTATTGATTACAGATATACTGTAGGTGGAGTTTTGGCTCGGGTGTTGGGTGTATTTCCGTTCCAGCCCACCTGCCCTTGACAAAACAATTAATTTAAAGTAAGGGAACTCAGTTCCTGCTTAAAAATTAAAAAAAAACCCAACCTGGATATAAGTGTACTAGAAAATCACCTCCGCCTCCAGTTTAGACATGAAATATACAGTGGTACTTTAGTTTTTGAGCGTAATCCATTCTGGAAGTCCATTTGAGTTCCGAAACGTCTGAAAACTGAAAATGGAAGCCTCAGTATGGAAAATCTCAAAACAGAAGCCGCAATTCCTGTTCAACTTCTGAGGAGCATTTGAAAACTGAGGCATTTACTTTCGTGTCCAACTCTTCGTGACCCCACGGACCAGAGCACGCCAGGCACCCCTATCCTCCACTGCCTCCCGCAGTTTGGCCAAACTCATGCCAGTCGCTTCAAGAACACTGTCCAAGCATCTCATCCTCTGTCGTCCCCTTCTCCTTGTGCCCTCCATCTTTCCCAACATCAGGGTCTTTTCCAGGGAGTCTTCTCTTCTCATGAGGTGGCCAAAGTATTGGAGCCTCAGCTTCAGGATCTGCCCTTCCAGTGAGCACTCAGGGCTGATTTCTTTAAGGATGGATAAGTTTGATCTTTTTGCAGTCCATGGGACTCTCAAGAGTCTCCTCCAGCACCATATTTCAAAAGCATCAATTCTTCGGCGATCAGTCTTCTTTATGGTCCAGCTCTCACTTCCATACATTACTACTGGGAAAACCATAGCTTTAACTATACGGACCTTTGTCGGCAAGGTAATGTCTCTGCTTTTTAAGATGCTGTCTAGGTTTGTCATTGCTTTCCTCCCGAGAAGCAGGCGTCTTTTAATTTCGTGACTGCTGTCACCATCTGCAGTGATCATGGAGCCCAAGAAAGTAAAATCTCTCACTGCCTCCATTTCTTCCCCTTCTATTTGCCAGGAGGTGATGGGACCCGTAGCCATGATCTTAGTTTTTTTGATGTTGAGCTTCAGACCATATTTTGCGCTCTCCTCTTTCACCCTCATTAAAAGGTTCTTTAATTCCTCCTCACTTTCTGCCATCCAGGTTGTGTCATCAGCATATCTGAGGTTGTTGATATTTCTTCCGGCAATCTTAATTCTGGCTTGGGATTCATCCAGTCCAGTCTTTCGCATGATGAATTCTGCATATAAGTTAAATAAGCAGGGAGACAATATACAGCCTTGTCGTACTCCTTTCCCAATTTTAGCAGTGGGTTTAGGGAAATAATAAACTCAGAATTTCACTAGCAAGTGTAATACTGGATTGTATGAATATCTGTAGAATGATGGCATGCCACAAGAGGGCAGTACGAGAATGCATTAAGATTTTTTTCTTTTCTTTTTTTTAATCGCATGAAAATAGGCCGACATAAGTGTCCATGCAGTTATAGCATCGTTATTTCTATGGGAAGTCATGCTTGTTTATGGGACCAAACCTACAAAGTTTATGAGGCAATAAAATATAGCCTACCTAAATCTCTGTGGGCATAATATGGCTGTCTAAGTGGGCAGTTCATGGGTACTGGTTTGGCCATAGGGGTGGCAGTCACTTCTTCTTCTTCTTCTTCTTCTTCTTCTTCTTCTTCTTCTTCTTCTTCTTCTTATTACTCACTTATATTATTATTATTATTATTATTAAATTTTTATACCACCCTATACCCGCAGGTCTCAGGGCGGTTCACGACACTAATATCTCAATATAAAAACACAAAATGCACAATAAAAACAAAAACAAGGACAGCCCTTTAACCCCCCTCCCCAACACATTTTAGTCGCTTGCATGTGTGCCAGCCCCCCACTCATTGTTACAGAAGCAGCAGAGGAAACAGGAAGCCACAACCGCCCATCTGATTTTGCCACTGTTGGCATAAGCAAGGAGATGGTTGACATTCTGGCTATGTTCAGCGTGGGATAGAGGCGGTGGACCATTTTAGGCATGTCCAATTGATGCGTGTGTCCTTTGGGACCCGGAAGAGGGCAGAACGGGGTGGCGGGGTGCCAACCTGCACATGGGGGCAGGACATGGAACCCCCCACCCGAAATGGTTGTCACCTGTACTTCATTTCCCCCACTTCTAGCTCGTCTGTTGCACTTGGCAGAAGAAGCAAAATACAGCGGTACCTCGGTTTACGAACTTAATCCATTCTGGAAGTCCGTTCTTAAACCAAAACCGTTTTTAAACTGATGCGCGCTTTCCCTAATGAGGCCTCCCTTCGCCGATGCCCTTCCACCGTTCGGATTCCGTTCTGAGACCGAGGTAGAGTTCTCGAACCGAGACACTATTTCTGGTTTTGCAGAGCTTGTAAACGAAATTGTTCTTAAACCGGACTGTTCTTAAACCGAGGTACCACTGTAAGTTTCGGAACTGGCAGGGGGTGAAGAGGCAGCAGAAACATATAGACAGCAGGTAGGATGCCTGCGATTCTACCTGTCAATCACCCAGCATCTTGTTATAGGCATTTTAGAAGTGTCAGACAAAGCAGAGAGGAGGAACCTGTGGGCCCTCCAGATGTTACCAGACTGCCGCTCACATTACTCTTGATAATTGTTCATGCTGGTTGGAGTTGATGGGAGTTACATAAGGAGGGCCACAGGCTCCCCAGCCCTGAAGTAAAGGATAAATGCTTAAGCAATTTTTCAGGATGGAGAGAAACCTGAAAGGGTTTCTAAGAGGCAAATTGTTCTGCTTGCCCACTCCACTCCCCCCAAAAGAAAAAAAAGAATGATTGTTGCGCTTTTAAAGACCTTTTCTGTGTGTAAAGATACTGTATAGGCTTTATGTGCTGGTTAACAGACAATAGCTTATTGGGATCAAAGGGGTCTAAAATTCAAGTATTTCCCCCCTAAGATATAGAATATCAGCTTTTGAAGTTTTTCTCCACCTCCCATTTGCACTTCAAACAATTTCTAACCTTTGTGGCCCAGAGAAGACAATAAATGAGTTAGGACAGGCTGGACATTCAAGATTATGGTGCAGTTTGTTGAATACACTGTGTGAAATAAATTTGCCTGGTGGTATAGTAAAAAAAAAAAAAAGCCTTTAACAGCACAAGCCTACTCAGAAGTAAGCCTCACTGAGTTCAGCTGGATTTACTCCCAGGAAAGTACTTCTAGGACCGCAGCTTTTAAAAAAACATTTCCCATAAGAAGTTTTTGTAGGTTGCTGTAAGAAAGGGTATAAATAAAATACGTAGGGTTGTTTCCATTGAGTAGAATTTAGCTGGACACAACCCAAAAATTAGAAAGTAAGAAGCTTACCATCACATACAAGACACACTTATTGGGTGGGTGGGTGTAATCTCTCCCAATTTCTTAAATTGCACATATACAGAGCTCCCTCACTTCCTAGTTTTAAATATTTCTGCATCGCTTTCCCAGCAGGTTTCAAGCGGCTTCTAACCATAGCTTGGATTGGCTCTCCAAGTTGGGGCTGGACAGTATTGCTTTGCAGTGCTTCCAATCCTGTTTGGACAGTTGACTCCAGAACGTGTTGCTGGGGACCCTTCACTGTGAGGTTCCATGGGGTTTAATCTTGCATCCCATGCTATTTGAAATGACATGCAATGAAAGCATTGCGATCATCCTCTGAGGCACAAACCTAATACGGTTGTACCTTGGTTTTCGAATAGAATGCGTTCCGGAAGTCTGTTCGATTTCTGAAACGTTCAGAAACAAAGGCGCGGCTTCCGATTGGCTTCCGATTGCGCAGGCACGCCGGAAGCAATAGCGGAAGCCGTATCAGACGTTTGGCTTCCAAAATAAACATTCGGAAACCAAAATGTGGCTTCTGATTGGCTGCAGGGAGCTCCTGCAGCCAATCGGAAGCTGTGGAAGCCCCATTGGACGTTCGGGTTCCAAAGAAGGTCCGCAAACCGGAACAATCAATTCCGGGTTTGGATCGTTCGGGAGCCGAAACGTACGAGTACCAAGGTGTTTGACAACCAAGGTACGACTGTATGACATTCTACAAACTGTACAAGTTAGCCTGCAACATTTATATTAGAGTTTGCAGTAAGGATCATATCCAAGGTGCTTGCCAGATCCTGATAGCTCATGCAAGATCACCGACAACGAAACAAACAGAAAAATACCCGACTTTATAAGCACAAATAACTACACTTGCCTGCTGCTATGAATAATTTTGCAAGATGTTTCAAAAGGAACATTACAAAACTGGGTGATATGGTTTTTATTTATTTATTTGAGCTAAAGGCTATCTGGTCTCCTCTTGAAACCACAACGTTAACCTTTTTAAACCAAAAGGTGTCTCTAGGATTTGAGGCATTCAGCTGTGCTATGTAATGCAGGTTTGAGATTCGTGATGTCAACTTTCACGCTTTCCCGGAATAGCAAATCTGTGGGTTGCGAAACAAACGCACCTTTCAGTATGTGTGTGTGTGTTTTTATAAAGCGCTTGTCTTCTTTTTAGACGGTTCTGTGGTTGACCCAGCCATCCAGTGGCACCCAGGAGTGGGGATCCCCTGCAGCTTCTGGGATTGCAGGCGGATGGGGAGGGGGAAGCGTAGAGCAAGGCATCTGATAACATTCTCAAAGCCAATCCCTGGGAACAGCGGGGGTTCTTTGGGAGCCATGTTAACCAGCCTAATAGGCCCCAGGTGCCCTATTTTCCCAAGGATGGTAGATGTATAAACAAGGAACAGAAAGAAATTAGGACTCTGAAGTCTAGGGTATCAAATGGGCTTGCTTCCTGACCGAAGCGGATTTTGTTTTAAGCCCCTTCTTTCCTAAAACCTCAGATTCTTTTTCTTTGATATATGAACCCAGTTTCACCCCACTCCACTTCTCCATCCTATTACTATCTAAATGGAACCTTTGCTTTATGTCACCAGGTTCATTGATAGTAAAATAACAAGAAATTACATACTTTCTTGTGTTGTTTACTGTTGCTTTTTTTTTTAAAGATGTTTTCTTAGAGAAGAGAGAATTTGAGATTATTACATCTTTTTTTTCCAGGAAGAAGGAAGGCAGAATAAAAAAAAAGCTTAGATGTTGTCAAGGGCAGGAACATCCCCACCTCAGTTGAAACGGACGATAAGTTGAATTCGGCTACCCTGAGTGAAACCTGTACATCTAATTTATCTTTGTTTCTGAACTGTGAATTCCCCTCTTCAGACAAAAGCAGAGAATTGGTTGTCAGCCTTATGATAAATACTGTAAGGGATAGACACTAAAGATTATTTCTTTTAATAAACCTTATCTGAGTATGTTGCTTTATAACTGTAGGTTATAACAAAATAGAAAATTCTTTCCAGTAGCACCTTAGAGACCAACTGAGTTTGTTCTTGCTATGAGCTTTCGTGTGCATGCACACTTCTTCAGATACCTGTAGGTTATATAAAGGTAAAGGTAAACGGACTCCTGACCATTAGGTCCAGTCGTGGACGACTCTGGGGTTGCGGCGCTCATTTCGCTTTACTGGCTGAGGGAGCCGGCATACAGCCTCCCAGTCATGTGGCCAGTGTGGCTTAGCCACTTCTGGCGAACCAGGGCAGCGCACGGACACACCGTTTACCTTCCCGCTGGAGCAGTACCTATTTATCTACTTGCACTTCATGCTATTGAACTGCTAGGTTGGCAGGAGCAGGGATCGAGCAATGGGAGCTCACCCCGTTGCTGGGATTTGAACCACTGACCTTCTGATCGACAAGCCCTAGGCTCTGTGGTTTAACCCACAGCGCCACCCGTGTTATGTACTTGGCTACAAAGATCAAGACTATTGTTAAAAGCTATATATAGGTGCTGGTTTAGGGTTGCCAGCAGCTGCCCCTTCTCTTAGCTCTGCTCCTATAGCTTGTAACATCATTATGGTATATTGGAATTTAAGCAGGGAAGGGTTTTCCAGGTGCTTTTCATTCTTAATTTCTATATGGCAGGTGCTGTTCATGGCACAGCAACAAGGGTGGCCGGCAAACCTAGCTAGGGTTTGGACATGCATATAAGGTGTTCGCTCTGATCTGAAACATCCACTTCCTGCCTAATCCAAAAGTATTTGAGGGCTGACATAGCAGAACTTAAATTATGATAGGAAAAGGTGGGGTGAAATCCCTAAGTTTCACTTCTTGAGATTTCCGCCTAGGTTTATCCATATTGTGTTCCTGTTAGCTTCCTAGGAGCTAGCAATATTGTGTTCAGCTTTCTAAGGGCCACTATCAGGGTGGATTTGATTTACTGTATATTCTGGCGTATAAGACTACTTTTTAATCCAGGAAAATCTTCTCAAAAGTGGGGGGTCGTCTTATATGCCGGGTGGAGAATCTGCGGTCGAGTATATCTCAAACTCTATATTTTAACTGGAAAAGTTGGCGGTCGTCTTATACGCCCAGTCATCTTATACGCCAGAAAATATGGTAAATCAAATAGATTTAAATCGCAATTTAAATCGCTAGTCAGTAACACTTGACTTAGATCATTTTATTTTTTTACAGAAAGACTCTTTGCTGGTATAATCTTAATATTTACAACCAGATAAGGGTTTCATTTTTGGAATAATAAATTTTCAGAGTAGTTTTTACAGTTATATCAAAAACTACTGATTTGGTTATACTATTAGAAATTCATACACAGATAATTATGAAATTATTGTGAGGTTTAATAACCTAACTATTTATATTTGGACAACTTTTCTGCTGTACTTTATTGGAAGGAGAAAAACAATCATTTCCTTAATAACAATTTAAACAATTTATTAAACTAAAACAATAACATTATAGCATATGTATCCATGTTTGTTGACGGATGTGGTTAAATGTTGGGTTTTTTTGTTTTTTTTTAAAAAAAACGACTGAGTTTTAGCACACATGAAAAACTTAAAACAAATCCTTATTTCCTGATGAATAGCCTTTGGACTACAATGTAACTTAAACAGAAAACTAGAAAGATTTTTTTCTCCAAAAGCATTTTATTTTAAAAATCCAATTTAAATTTAAAATAATCCAGTTTAAATTTAAAAAATCTGATTTTTTATATATTTTTTAAATCATTGATTTTTACCCCCCCCCGGCCACTTTTGGTGGATGCCACAAAAGGTAGCAGGATGAGACCCTCCCTTCTAATTTGAGCACAGGGAAGTGGTGATAGAAAGCTATTCTCTCATAGGCAAAAATCTGCATTGGGCAGACAAAATACAGGTTCATTCTGATGCTGAGCAAATTAAGGCACGGTTATGCTAAAATCCTGCTGTGCTGTGCATGACTTAGGCATAGGCAAACTCGGCCCTCCAGATGTTTTGAGACTACAGTTCCCATCATCCCTGACCACTGGTCCTGTTAGCTAGGGATGATGGGAGTTGTAGTGTCAAAACATCTGGAGGCTGAGTTTGCCTGTGCCTGACTTAGAGTATTTGTTTACAAGCAAAGGCTGCTGCAAATCTTTTAACAGGACTGTGGCGTTATACCCTCCAGAACCTAAAGGCTTATAAGTTCATGTCCCTTGAACTTCACAGGATGCTGTGACAATATGCACACTGGGAATAGGAACCGCTTTCGGAGAGTCAATTTTGGATAACACCCCTCGCCATGCCACTATTGTTACAAGGGAGAACAGCGAGCTGCTGCGGATTGAGCAGAAGGATTTCAAGGCACTTTGGGAGGTAAGCTCAAAAGACTACTCGAATTATAACATAGGGGAGAAGGAGCCTAGCTGTGTTATTAGATGTATGTAGAATGCATAGGGAACCTTTACTGATATAGTGGTACCTTGGTTTAAGAACAGCTTACCGGTAGTTTATGAACAATTTGGATTAAGAATGCTGCAAACCCGGAAGTAGATGTTTTGCTTTGTGAACTTTGACTTGGAATAAGAACATGTTTTGCTTCCTGTTGAGTGTGTTCCATTTGTAAATTGAGTCCCCCGCTGCTATGGGAAAGCACGCCTTGGTTTAAGAACGCTTTGGTTTAAAAACAGACTTCTGGAACGGATTAAGTTCGTAAATCAAGGTACCACTGTACAGTCAAATTTGTTGTTAGGCCGGCTCTGAAAGTATGTGTTTGTTACATAAAACAAGAATATATAACATACATACAAGTAATTGCTAAAAGAAGAAGAGAGTGACATATTTGTGCCAATATTATGAAACTTAACAAGTCATAACATACTAGTTCATAATGTGGAAAAAATATGTATATGGTTGCCCTTTCTTAAAAAAAACAACCAATGGTCATTTCTTCACATAGTTGTCTGTTTGTGTACTTTTGTAACATCACATAAAATAAATCGGTTCAGTCATTAAAGCAATCTCCCATTTCTCTTGAGTCCATAGGAAATTACTGAATTTTTGTAGTTTTATCAGCGCCTCAATTGCACTCACCACTAAGCCAAAACATGGCTTTGCAAGAGTGAACAGCCAGGGCAGAAATCACAGCCTCTCTGCTCGTCCCTTGGTCCTGACTTGCTACCCAGAGCTAAGCTGTCGTTTGGCTTAGCATTACATCCAAACCATGGCTTGCGGTTTTGCTCCCCTCCCCCCTCCGACAAGCCTTGAGCCGTAAGCCAAGAATAAACCTTGATTACAGCTTGTGGTTTATTGGGAGAGAAACACACCATGGGCCTGGGTTTCCGATCTAACAATAAACTGAACAATGGCTTAGCTCTGGGTAGCATGGGGGTAGCAGGACCAGGAGAGGAGTGAAGCAGCCATGGCTTTTGCTCTGGGTACCTGTATGCTTGCTTATCCTTGCTTAACCATGGGTTAGCTTTTAGTGTTGCGTGCAAACTGGACCATATTCTTGCTGCCATCCATGAATCAAATATTTATTTTAAATCCACTGATTCTAGTTTTCCTTTAGTTTATGATAACGAGGAGGAGGATATTGAATTTGTTTGTTGCTTTTTACAATAAGCAAGATTTAAAATGCAAAAATGGCATTAATAGAGAGCAGTGGAAGCATATGTAACGTTAGGTAACCAAATAAGATGAAATTATGTGGTTTTAAGAAATTTTGCAGAGGTGTAGCTATTTTATCTCCTCACCCACTCACCCTAGTTTGCTAACGGGCGTTTCCTACGAACATTCCATGACATAGTTTTTCATTTTAATTAGCTGGCTTTCCATACTTACTTTGCTGAAATGAAAATGGCTTTGTATTAACCACCGGTAGTGTTAAAATGGCCTTTTATCTGCAACATGACTTTTTATTTGGCAAACTTTGCTTTTCCTCTGTTGCGCTGGCCCAGAAGTATGGATGCTGCTAACTGTTTCTCACGTTGTGGGAGAATCCTGATGCCAGGCCTTTGTTGAAGTTTAGAATTGGCAGTAAGATGAAATTAATGAAATTGAGAGTACATGGGTGAGAAACCGTTGAAGCTCTTGCTGCTTTTAATTAGTCACGTCTTCATGCTCGATAAGCATCATCCATGTGTTGACATACTAATCTGGCAGGCATTTCAGGAAAAAAAAAAACACTTTCAAGGTTTTAAAATGTGACCTAAAAAGTACTGGGAAAGGCATATTTGTGTCTCACTAAGAGCTGCATAGCCTGTAGGCCTTATATCATTGAGAAAGGACTCTTGCTTTACATGGGATTGCATAGAAGTGATAACAGTCTACTGTCAAGCTGTATGATACAGAACCAAAACTATATTATCAAGCCATTGTTGCTCAGTTTTGGGAAAGGTTACTTAATGCGCATGAGGCCATGTACCCGATAGCATCTTAGCCCTAGCTGCAAGAAATCAGAGTTTGACACTAATTCCCTGGCCAACATTTGATGTCAGTTTGTGGAAAGAGAGTTGGCCTTTTGGCTCCAGGCATGTTTGGACAGCACCTGGATTCTTGCATCTTGTTCCTCAAAGGTCACCATGCAATATGACTATGTGACAGCATCAGAACAAACACACACTACCGTTTTGGTTTTTTTTTTGCATTTTATTTAGCTCAAATTATACTTTCACCTTTATAAATGCAGTATTGTCATGCTCTGGGTAGAGACTGCAAATATTGCAGGTGGTATTCAACTACAGTAAATATGTGCACTAGGTCAATGGGATTATTCTTCCCCACTCCTGCATGTATTCTGCACCTTCTCCAAAACTGCTCCAAAAGCTTGAAGAACCCCCAGAACAAATTTAGAGGGCGTTGGGAGGAGGTTGAGAAGGCGGGTGAATGTTCCATTGCACAAGGAGAACTGGCAGACCATTCACCTTTTTGCTGTGTTGAATACAACCCTTAATGTCTGCTTGAGGAGCTTAACCAGTTGTAGAGGATAGTGGTTCAGTTCAGAACCATGAGAACTGGAATAAACTTTGAGCTTCCATGCTCTTGGTCACTTCTGGCTTATTTATTTAATTCGTTATTTGTATTTGGCTTTTGAAAGGAGTACCGAGAGTGGCTCAAATCACTAATAATATATGACAGGAGCAGACCTGATGGTGTCTTCATCTGTCCCCGCCTTCCCCTCCGGAGTCTTTGCATAGGGCAGTTGCCCTTTTTGGCCAACCTTAGTTTGCCATTACATTTGAAATAACAAACCATAGTTTCTATCTTTTATATATAGTTTCCCTGCTATTAATTTTCAACATTATATCAAAACAACCAATATTGGCAGCAATTATTAGCAAAAATAGCTGTCTCCTCCCGCATTGTCCACTTCTGTTTGAATAACACCCAGCCTATGAACATCTGCTCAGCCATGGATCATGTTCTTCCTCAGAGACATCTAGTTTTACAAAGGCAGCTGTTGAAGCAGCTTGTTAAAAAGTGAAACATTTGGTTTTAAGGGTTAAGATGCCCGATCCCTTATCTGCAAACCAGGAAGCTCTAAAACTGGTGAGCTCATGCATCCTTAGGCTTTTAATTTTTAAATTGCACCAAGTTTAGAACGACAGGCCACTCTCTGCAGGCTTTGAAATTGGCTTCAAAGGAATACAAATCTGAACACAGTATTATTATTATTATTATTATTTAGATTTAGATTCCATCCTCCAGTCCAGAGGTTCATGATAGACTATAAAATGTATAATCAGTATAAAAGCCATGAAACAAATATAAAACTCCATGAAGTACTAAAACAAAAAATAACCAGGAATTACAAGCAGTCTAGCAACCAGTCTAAAAGCTCTCAACCACAATATACATAAAAGAGGAGCTTTTGACCACTTGTTTTTGGGAAGAAAGGATGACAGAAAATGAGTTTATTTGTACACATTGCAGGATGTTGCAGTAGCTCTGCTCACTGTGTGCCTATGCATTTTCCTTCAGTTCAGTCACATAAACTCAGACAGGAAGGGAGTGAATCCACTAAGAGATTTACTTATTTTTAGTTCTTACTTTCCGTAGTGTCCCTCTCGCCATGCATGCCTTGGAACTTCCCCGAGGTGACGGCAGAAAAAAATAGCTAACACTTTTTCCTCTTGTGTGGAATACAAAAATAATAGTTTGGCACAATTGGAATCCGCGGATAAGAGTCTGTGTACAAGGTGTTACCAGAGTGTTTTCCAGGGAGTGATAGAGCAAGTTTTCTTCCTTGGTTATTTGGAAAGAGATCACGACAGGACTTGGGCGGTTGTCCGGCTCTTCCTTTTGGCTAGGTATAGTAGCAGTGAACTGAGTGATTTGATAAGTGCTGCCATATCTCATTTTCTTTTGATTGTTACGTGTGTGTCTCTTGCTGAGCTGTAAATCTGAAAATTAAATTTCCTGAGCCAGCCTAAAAGCAACAACAACCCATAGTAGAAATGTGTGGGTTGTTTTTTTGTTTTTGTTTTTACAAATTGCACGGTGCTGGAACGGTTACATAACATCAGATTTGAACGCTTTTTGAAAGGATCAGGAAGATTTCTTTAAAACCAGAATACGATTAAAGGCCTTGACTCAAATATACTTCTCGTCTGAAGTTTATATCCTTATGTACATAGCTTTTAAAGAGAATGCCAGCATTATACCTACATTTTTAAATATACACTAATGAGAATTCTGTTTGCAGCTCAGGAAGCAGATTAGACAGTACAGTTTAATAAGCTTTGTGACTGGAAGGATGAAGTCTATTCCACATTTCAAAAAATTCTGATATATTATGGTGGTGTCTAATGGCTATGGTGTTGCCGTGGTGCTGATGATGAAATGATCTTTTCATTTTTATTTGTATGTATTTAAATTTGGAATTTTATAGTATTGTACCATGCCATGAGATTGGTGTCAACGAGGAATGGGCTAGAACTACATGAAATAAAGCCTAATTTAAATCATGTTTTTTGGATATTTGTCTAAACAGTACTAGGCATTTCAGCTGGTTTTGAAATGTACTAGGGGATGTTTGTGTGTGTTCAATGACGCAATTCCTGTTCCAGTGGATATTTGAAATGAATGACTCAAATGTACTGTTGACAGGAACCGGTCCCCTTTGTTTGATCATTAACACTAGGACATAGTGTGTGCTAATTACAATTTAAATACTACTAGAAGTAGCTACTTTACAACAGTAGCTGTGGTTTTGAGGAGCAGTAGGTGTGCTGTGTCAGTAAAGTATAACCTATACTTTCCCCTTCTTCTTCTTTCTTCCTTTCAAGCGTTGCATGTCAGCGAGTGTTTTACAGTTCATTTGCGAAGGAGATTAAACTTGATATAAGACCTGAAATATTGCAGTAAAAATTCAAGAGGACCTTTTGGTGCTAAGGCTAGCCACTCAAAATTACTGGGTTGATTTATGGGATGCTGTTTTGTCAGTTTATTACACAGTAATCAACTCCAGAGATCTTTGCTAGGATTTAGTGATTTCTCCCTAGGCAAGCCCTGTACCGATATAAAACCCAGAGAGTTAATAAAGTGAGGAATATTTGGTTTTATGGGATGATCATGTGATTTCAAGTAGTAAAGTGTTTAGAGACCATCAGAAGCACTAAAAACACAGCCAAGAAGCAGGCAGCTGCTCTGTAGACACTTAACTGACACGCTCTGTGTAGACTGCTCTGATTCATCTATTTGTTGTTGTTGTTGTTTAGTTGTTTAATTGTGTCCGACTCTTTGTGACTCCATGGACCAGAGCACGCCAGGCACTCCTGTCTTCCACTGCCTCCTGCAGTTTGGTCAAACTCATGTTAGTAGCTTCAAGAACACTGTCCAACCATCTCGTCCTCTGTCATCCCCTTCTCATTGTGCCCTCAATCTTTCCCAACATCAGGGTCTTTTCCACCAATATGGCTCCCCCCCCAAATGCAAGGCGGGTGGTTGGAGATTATGATGTTGTAGCACAACAAAACTGATTGCATTCAGCAAAAGTTAAGCAGCTCACCTGCTGCTGTTGCTCCCATGTTGTAATAGGATTGCCACAAGAAGAAAAAGGGACGCGGGTGGCGCTGTGGGTTAAACCACAAAGCCTAGGGCTTGCCTATCAGAAGGTCGGCGGTTCGAATCCCCGCGACGGGGTGAGCTCCCGTTGCTCCGTCCCTGCTCCTGCCAACCTAGCAGTTTGAAAGCACGTCAAAGTGCAAGCAGATAAATAAGTACCGCTCCGGCGGGAAGGTAAACGGCGTTGCCATACGCTGCTCTGGTTCGCCAGAAGCGACTTAGTCATGCTGGCCACATGACCTGGAAGCTGTATGCTGGCTCCCTCAGCCCGTAAAGTGAGGTGAGCGCCGCAACCCCAGAGTCGTCCGCAACTGGACTTAATGGTCAGGGGTCCCTTTACCTTTACACAAGAAAAAGGAGTAAAGCAGTCGCTCTTGTATCGAGAAATACACCCAAAAACACTGGATTTAAGCAAACAGAGACACACCCTTTCCATTACCATTTCACATAGAATCGGACTGCAGGCCGGCCCTACTCTTCAGTACAGCAAGGCAACCACCTTAGGCTGCAGCCATGGGGCATGGGGGGGAGAGCAAACAACGATGAGACACAGCTCTTTGTGCCACGCAGCCGACCCTGCATCCTTTAAGCTAGCCTGCTGCCCTTAGCTGGATGATGCTGTGTCCTTTTCAGGATTTAACCGCCTTCCTGCTTGGCTCCTGTACATGGAACTGGTGGTGGGGTGGGAGGCATCTTGCCCTATGCCTCAGGCAGCAAAATGTTTTGGGCTGTGTTTGAATTGGTAGCAGGGGAAAGTGCCCTCACCCGCACAACCTCATCTTGGTCCAAAGGCGTGAGCAGAGGAATCCGCTATAAAGTTGCAAATACAATGTTTTAAGTGCATTGTGCAAATGTGACACAAGATGGCAATGGTGAACTAACAGAAAATTCCATATATATTTTAAAAGTTTTTTTTTTTAAGGATTTTCACAGCGTTTTTTAAAATACATGTCTAGATTCAGCCTGTGTCTACTCTGCATGCAGATTGAATTTATATGTGCACAGGGTTTGTAACACAGCTGAACTATTCAGACATCCGAGGGGCACAGCGTTGATTGATATGGAGAATTACTGTACAAAACGGGCTGGTGTCTTTGGTGACTGACTGTAAGGCTGAAGACAGACAAAAGTTTGGTGGTTCTTTTGTTTTTTGTTTTTTAAATAAAAATAGAGGCAGTTTGATAGTACCATTGCCACCCCCGGCACTTGAATGCACTTTCCCCCCCTGTCCTGGGGCAGCCTCTAAAAAAATGCAAAAACCCTGGTTCTGTGGGTTCTATAGATTTGAGTATGTATGAAAAATGATTCTGAAGTTGCTGTGATTTTCATAACTTCAACAAGAAACATTTTCTGATAAGCATGGATTCAATTATCCTGAGACAGATCTTTAGCTAATCCATCATTTCTATAGTGAGATGATGTATGTGGGGTCTTGGGCTGCCATTTTATTATTTATGTTGTGTCTTCTGTTTTCCATGCTTTTCGTTCAGAGGTTTGTAGTTTTAGCAGGTAATCCTCTGCTGGTTGGATCTGCATTCCTATGGAGTTAGAAGCTGGCACACTGTCTACAACTTATTGCTGGCAATTTTTTAAAGGGCGTCGTCAGAGTAGTCAATCAATAACAATTTATTCGACCGTCAGTCAGAACACAATCATCCATACAAATTTTAAAACCTGAGACAACTCAGAGGGGTTTACACTAGAACATACACTAAAAGTAAATTATACATAAAAACCCATATCGATACCCTCGATTTTGACCTTACGCTGTTTAAGGGCCAAAAAAAGAAATTTGGCCACCTCAAAAGTTGTGGTGCCAGTAAAATTATTCAGCAAAAACGAAACCTGACATTCTCCATCTACCAGGCTAAGGTGGCCTAAGAGTGGAGCTATCAGTTTCTGTCTAAGGGCAACATAAAATGGGCAGGTCAGGAGAATGTGTTCGGTTGATTCAACCTTTCCCGAGGCACAGGGACAGACTCTCAGAGCATATGGGACTCCCTTATATCTTCCCAACAAGACCGCTGTTTCCAGGACGTTTAACCTTGCTGCTGTGAAGAGTCTGCGATATTCCACATGTCAGAGTAGTGTAACCCTGAATACTTTTTAAGTATTTCTAATGTTTTATTTTTGGGAAGTTACCTCTAGATGTAATCAGTTTTTATGCAATCTCAGTGCACAATGTTGCACACAAGGTTTATTGATCTACTCTTAATGTTGTGCTTCTGGTGGATACTGCATTTTGTGACCATTCCCAACTGCAATACTTAGAGGAAATGTATATTTAGGGCAGTTTGT
Source organism: Lacerta agilis (assembly GCF_009819535.1). Taxonomy (NCBI): domain Eukaryota; kingdom Metazoa; phylum Chordata; class Lepidosauria; order Squamata; family Lacertidae; genus Lacerta; species Lacerta agilis. The sequence goes on along the minus strand of NC_046312.1, from coordinate 114,404,093 downwards.
TCTGCAGAATGCGGTTCCACAGAAGGAATAGGAGCCTGTTAGATATTATTCACAATTTCATGAGCAATGAGCAACACATTCCCCCTTATACACCAGGAATTGGAAACCCGAGGCCTTCTAGATGTTGTTGCACTACAACTCAACAACTTTCACCTTTTGAAATATGGCAACCCTAACTACAATATCCCTGGACCATTGGTCGTGCTGCTTTGGGCTGTTGGGATCCGGAGTCCAATAACATCTGCAGGGCAACAGCTTCTTCAACCCCATAGTCACCTTTGACTGGATGTAACCATCCAGGGATCCTTTACCTTTTTTTACCTCATAAATTACTAAGGGGAATGGCTAGATTAGGGCTTTAAGGAGTATTTAGGAGTTTAGGGAATCTTTTAATATTTAATAGACTATTGTAATATGGTGTTGGGAGCCTCCCAGAGTGGCTGGGGAAACCCAGCCAGGTGGGCGGGGTATAAATAATAATAATAAATAATAATTATTATATTATTGCACCAAAAAATAAAGTGTGGTCGGAGGACATGCTTTGTTTGATCACAGTAGGGAGGCCCCTTTTCCAGCCTCTTAACAAATGTTAACATCATGAGACTAGACAGCTCCTACATGACAAAAGGAAGACAAATAGGAATTTGCATTATACAGTGGTACCTCTGGTTATGTACTTAATTTGTTCCGGAGGTCCGTTCTTAACCTGAAACCTGAAATGGGACCTCCCGCTGCTGCTGCGCCGCCAGAGCACAATTTCTGTTCTTATCCCGAAGCAAAGTTCTTAACTTGAAGCGTTATTTCTGGGTTAGCGGAGGTATGTAACCTGAAGCCAGAGGCGTAGCAAGGGGCGGGGGGGCCGTCCCGTGTAGCACCCTGGGGGGTGACACTCGGGGTGGGCCCCCCGGCGATCGGTGCCTCCAGCTAGCAGGGGTATGGAGAGGAGAGGGGCGAGCCAGCAAGGAGGAGTGTCAGCCCTCCTCACTGGCCCACCCCTCTCCATGTACCGGCTCCTTGCTGGCCCGCCCATGTACCGGCTCCATGTACCCCTCCTTGCTGGCCTGCCCCTCTCCTCTCCATGCCCCGGCAGCCAGCAGCGAAAGAAGCGTCTTTTGCCGCTGGCTGCAGGGACATGGAGAGGTTGCTATAGAAATTGGAGTTCTTGGTAATACCCAGAAGTCAGTTTTTCCAGCTGAGGAAGAATTAGCGAAACAGGGCCTTGTCCTGGAATTTATTTCGAGTGGAATTTGCTTCTATATTAATAAAACTGTTTGAAGACTTTAAAATTGATCTCCCGCCTGGTCAGATTTCTTGGATTCTTCAATTTTTGACTTCTGGGACATGGAGAGGGGCGGGCCAGCGAGGAGGGGTGACACAAGCGTGACGCCCCTCCTCGCCGGCCCAGGCAGAGGCGTCACTCCATGCGCATGTGTCATGATGTCATGCGCACGGAGCGATGCCTTGCCACCCCCGGCAGCCAAGCGGCTCGCTACGCCCCTGCCTGAAGCGTATGTAACCCGAGGTACCACTGTAGCTACTGAGTCAGGCCATTGTTCCAATTCATTGACTGTCTACATTGACTGGCAGCAGTTTCTCCAGGGTTTTGGGCAGAATTCTTTCCCTTCCCAAAGATGGCAGGGATTAAATCTGGGACCTTTTCCTACTGAGCTGCAATCTTTCCCTATCAGGAAATGTAAGCAATAAGAACAAAAATACACCACACTCAGTGGCCCAGTCTTTAGAGCCAAAACTCTGCAAGCGGGTCAGGGAGAAGGCAAGGGAACTCCGCGAGTAAACTAGTAAATCCCATAGGCTTCTCTTTTAGCTGTTTGGTTTAATCTGATAGGGATATTTAGGTTTTTGACTAATCATGCGGAGCTCTGTGAGGCGGGCCCCATGCTGAGTTTTTAATTAAAACATAAAGCTTAGGGAAAGAACTCCAGGAAAGAAATTCTAATTCAGGACTCTCAGGGGTCTATACAAGCTAAACCTGGTTATTTTAAGTCTAACGGTATATGTGCTGGGGAAATTGGTGTGTGTAAGCAAAGGCCAAGATTGAAGAAAGGATTTTTAGCAGCTTGAATTTTTTTTAAAAGTATAAACTGTTTAAACACATGACTCTTCAGTCTTTTGATAGCTAAATCGATTCTTCATAGTCTGCACATGCAGCAGATTGTGGTGGTGGATTGTACCGCTTCAGACTCTGGGTGGAGAAATGTGTGTGTGTGTTAAAAAAGAACCTTAGCTTATTGAAGAGAAAATTTATTGCTCAGCCTACTTCTTGCTTTGGCAAGCTTTCTACTTGGATGGAATTTGGCTTAGTGGTGGGTTTTACCATATGAACCCCCCACTTGCAGTGAAATAGTCTGACCTATTCTGCTTCTTTAGGATTCTACAACCTTCTGCTGCATACAAAGATCAAGCCTGCCTTAAAGGGGACCTTAATTTCTTAATCCAGTGGAGCAGTGCATAGATAGATAGATAGATAGATAGATAGATAGATAGATAGATAGAATGGCAGATTCATCATTTTAAAATATGGCATCTCCTTACTTTGTTCTTAAACACATTTTGCAAAGCACAAACATATAAATGGTATATTCTGTATTAGTTCTAGCTTTTCGATAATTGATTTTTCGTGACTGAGAAAAGATCGTGGCAAAATACATTTAAGGGAATATTCCTTTGTAGGAAGGTTGTCTCTTAAAATGTTTGCATTTATGTCAGAAATGCTTGCTTTATTTTTATTTTTATAATATTTGTTAGATTTGATCGATACTTTGTGTTGTTTTTTTAACATGTGACTATTAGGAACATTGACTGCTTTTCTGAGAATAGCACAGTAAGTACTGGTGAAAACCTACACTCATATTTCTGGAATTTGCAGTTCACCCAGTCATGCTAATTCTCAAGGTCATACGCAACTGAGGTTATTTGAGGGACTGAAATTTCTAATCTCTCAGCTACTGTTCCCATTTTACTCTCCTTGGCTTTTTAAAAATAAATAAATCTTGCTACGACAAAGGATTAATCTGTGTGTACTGTACAAAAAAAATAAAAAATCCTTCCAGTAGCACCTTAGAGACCAACTAAGTTTGTTCTTGGTATGAGCTTTCATGTGCATGCACACCTCTTCAGATACACTGAAACAGAAGTCACCAGAGCCTTATATACAGTGATAGGGTGGGGAAGGGTATGACTCGGAAGGGTGGTGGGAATGACCAGCTATTGTGCACATTCACCAGGCCTCGTGGATAATGTGCACATAACCCTTCTATGGAGGGAGAATTGTGCACCTGTCCCAGTCAGTATGCAGGCAACACATTTGTAGGCCCCCTTAAGTGTATTCCCAGTGCTCAACTTTATCACCCTCCACACACAAAGTTCTAAATTGTGTGGGGAGCATCTGTGAGTAGAATCTCTCATGTAGAAGGGGCAAACATGTGCCCATGCTCTCCTCCTGCAAACATAGTTGGGGGGGGGAATGAGACACCCCGGACAGGGCTATAGATATCATGAAGCTTGAATTGCAAATCTCTCTCTGTGTGTGGTTTTCTAATTCTAGTTTGCTGGCAGATCAGAGACTATGGTTTCCTTAACCATGGTTTGGTATGATGTCTGAACTAAGCCAGGAACGTTATAGCTGTGATAGGCAACAGCGGGGGGAAATGTACACTTGGAAAATAGCATGACTGGGAAAATAGCATGATGAGGCTAAGCAATCTTACGTTCTAGTTCTGATTTTTGAGCTTTGGGTGCTGTAATTTTGACAAAATATTTATATGGAAATCCCTGCAGAGTGGATGATGATATAAGGAAACAGACAGAAAAACTAAACTGCATCATTTAGACTCAATCTTGCTGCTGCTGCTGCCCACAAAAGCTTGTCAAATGACTAGACTATACTTGTACATGGAGAGAACTCCCCCCCCCCGCCGCCCGTATCACCTACATAGCTTACCTCCTTAGTTCAAAACTACAGCCAGAACAGGGAAAAAAAATTAAATTAGTCATAGAGAAATAAATTTCTTTTGGGAGCTTGGCTGGCTGAGAATTTTACACTTAATTTGTCCCCAGAGATAGTTCTCCTCTCGGCTTCTCTCGGTACTATTTAAGTCTCTAGCTCATTATAAAACTCTTTTCTCTGCACCTCTTTCAGATGGGTCAATTTCTTCATCTGTTTGAAGCCCACAACAATTTCCAGAGTTTACAGCTTCTGTTCGAGGGAAATCTCCATGAACTGAAGCTATGTTGCCAGGTTATCAGTTTGAAATTCTCATTTTAGAGCCTCAAAATTCTCAGTTGTTGTTCAGGTTCTTGGTGGTCCTCAGCATTAGGCTTTCCTCCTTTGTCTCACCACCTTACTCTTCCATATTCTTTCTCTCGCCTCAGAGCAGTACCTGGGTGCAGCTCCAACTGCCCCTCAAATCTGCTGCCTCTCACACCGAACTGATTTTAAAAGAGTAGGAAGCTTCTTCCCTTCCCTTTGCCAAAATAAAACCCCCACAGTGTTTCCAATGCCACTTGCCCATGCGCTGTCTGAATGTTTCTCTCTCCTCACCACCTACAGGCCAAATAGCAGCTTTTAATGGGGGTCTTGTTTGAAAAATACCATGAGGAAACGTTAGGCTCCCCCCCACCTCAGTGCCCCATCATAATTGAAAGAAGATCGATACTTTTGTCAGCAAAATGGAGGCGTGTAGGAATTGCTGAGACCATTGTCAGAGCTGTAGTGCAATGGAAGCAAGTATATGCAGGTGACGCTGTGGTCTAAACCACTGAGCCTCTTGGGATTGCCGATCGGAAGGTCGGCGGTTTGAATCCCCGTGACGGGGTGAGCTCCCTTTGCTCTGTCCCAGCTCCTGCCCACCTAGCAGTTCGAAAGCACGCCAGTGCAAGTAGATAAACAGGTACCGCTCCGGCGGGAAGGTAAATGGCGTTTCCGTGCGCTCTGGTTTCTGTCACGGTGTTCCATTGCGCCAGAAGCGGTTTAGTCATGCTGGCCACATGACCCGGAAAGCTGTCTGTGGACAAACACCGGTTTCCTCAGTCTGAAAACGAGATGAGTGTCGCATAGTTGCCTTTGACTGAACTTAACCGTTCGGGGTCCTTTACCTTTACCTATATCACTATAACTGCCAGGACTTCCCCAGAGAATAGTGGGAATTGTAGTTTAGTGAAGGTGGTCAGAATTCTCCGTTAGAAATCCCTAGTCCAGACCTTGCTGCCTTGACCTTCTGTTTTTCGTAGCATCATTCATGTTTACAGTACCTCCGTTAGCAACCATGATGTGTTCTCCAGCTCCAAACAGCACTCTTGATCATATTGGCTGACCATGATTCCCTTTCAAAAAAAACCCTGATGTTTACATAAAAAGGTAAAGGGATGAATTTGTGTTGGTACTGGTTTTCTAAACTTTGGGGTGGGTGGGAGGCGAGGGTAATTCTTTCTTTTCTTTTTTCTTTTCTTTTTTCCTATTTCTTTTATGATGTTTTACATATGTTTTCTTAAATGATATGATATGTTATGTTTGGTGCATACTACTTAAATCATGACAGATCCCCTTGTAATAACTTATAAAGGAATAGAATTGGATATTAGTTAGGGATTGGATATCAGTTAAGAACAATAACCAAACTAAGCGATGTTTTTTTTTTCTTGTTCTCAAAATTTTTATTTTTTATTTGTATATGGAACGTTTATGGTACATTTTTTTATTGGTTTACGAAACGCATATTGTACAGTTTGGTTAAACAATGTACAAAAGAGGAATAAACGATCTTTCATCAAAAATAAATAAATAAATAAATAAATAAATAAATAAATAAATAAAGGTAAAGGGGCCCCTGACCATTAGGTCCAGTCGTGTCCGACTCTGGGGTTGCGGTGCTCATCTCACGTTACTGGCCGAGGGAGCCGGCGTACAGCTTCCGGGTCATGTGGCCAGCATGACAAAGCCGCTTCTGGTGAACCAGAGTAGCACACAGAAATGCCATTTACCTTCCCGCCGGAGCGGTACCTATTTATCTACTTGCACTTTGACGTGCTTTCGAACTGCTAGGTGGGCAGGAGCTGGGACTGAGCAACGGGAGCTACGATTAAAAAACAAAATGAAACGCAACAGTGCATCTTGATGGGGAGCTCTGCACTGCTTTCCACACTTCAGCCTTGACTCATGCTGCCTCCAGAGAAGGATGAGGAAATAAAACGATGCTTACACCATTACTGTTAATGGAATGCAAACAAACAAGAACATCTTAAGAAAAGAGGGTTCACCTCAATTTGCATTGCACCAATTCCAGAGCTAACGCTCTTGGATGAAATGTTTATGTATGAAAAGTAAGAATGCAGCCCAAGGACAATAGGCACTATGCCATTGGTTTATTGCTGGATGTACCACTTTTTTCTTTTTATTAATATTTTATTAGAGTAATTCCATTTATAAAAAGAGAGTGAGAAAAGTGGGTGAGATTGAAAAGAAAGAAAGAAATACTGTTACATTACCATATATTAATACACAGATGTGTACATTCTTATTACCCCAATGCACATATAAATGTCAATAACCTAATATATTCTGTGTAAACTCATTCCAAATATCATTGTATTTATCCAAAGAAAGTCTATAAGCTGTCTGTTCATATGTTGACAGTGTTGTCATGTCAAGCCATTGATTAAGGGGAATCGTATCTCTGTTCTTCCTTAATGACGGCCGTCCCATGGATTGCAGAAAGATCAAACTTATCCATCCTTAAAGAAATCAACCCTGAGTGCTCACTGGAAGGACAGATCCTGAAGTTGAGGCTCCAGTAGTTTGGCCACCTCATGAGAAGAGAAGACTCCCTAGAAAAGACCCTGATGTTGGGAAAGATGGAGGGCACAAGGAGAAGGGGACGACAGAGGACGAGATGGTTGGACAGTGTTCTCGAAGCGACTAGCAGGAGTTTGGCCAAACTGCGGGAAGCAATGAAAGATAGGTGTGCCTGGCGTGCTCTGGTCCATGGGGTCACGAAGAGTCGGACACGACTGAACGACTGAACAACAACACCTCTGTGACAGACTTCATATGCTACGTTGTGCTGTTCACTGAAAAAAAGGGGTATCAGGAATAATTGACTTTTTATCTCACGCATTTTTATACGGCCCTTTATTGTATCAGATGTCAGGGTCATGTGTACACCTTGAGAGAAATACCACCAGCAGCCCAAACAGGAAAACAGCTGTTAAAGCTTTGAGACAGACTAAAACTTGTCCAGTTCTTAGCATAGCAGGTGTGTTATCCAAATATATGAATTTGGGATGGGAGGAGATAAAAAAACTACCACAGGGTTCTTTTCACCTGTCAAGGCCAGTTGGTGACCCACAAGATCATTCTGACTGCATCCCAAGTTTGTCATTTATGCAGCTGATCAAGAACTATTGAGTGTGGGTCTCCATCTCCACCTATTTATGAGCAGTGATAACAAAGCTGAGAAGTGTCCAGCAATGGCCAGGACTCTCACAATGCTTTCTGGTTTTTTTCTTTTTTTAATCATCCTGCTAACTTACAAAGCATGATGCTCCAGGCCTTCCTGGACGTACCAAACAACTGCACAGCATGTACACAAAACTCTTAGGCAAATGGGAGGAGGTTCCTTCTGTAGAAAGTGGGGATAGGATGCCCTCCTACCCTAGCCCTCTTTGAATGTTTGTGGAAGTCAGTTTGCATTTCATACTGGATGCCATGCTAGCAGTGCTACACTTCGCCAGAATATCAAAGCCACCAATGACTTGTTTTAATATTTAATTATGAATTTAGCAAATAGCAAATCAAATTACTCAAGGGACGGAAATATTCCGGTTGTTGCTGTTGACGTTAAAGTTAAGGTGATTGCAATTTCTCTTAATATTTCTAGTGGTGCTTTGCTTTTAAATAAATGATGTGGCAGCTTATAATGCTTGGCACTTCAGTTTTATTGTAAAAACGGATGTGAAAGCCACTGTGGTGCTCTGCGGCAGTTGTGTTGGGAGAGAGAGGTTCGAATCCCCGCTGAGCCTCAAATGTTTCTTGGCTGGCTTGGGCAAACCCACTATGTCGGATACCCCATGGAGTCTGCTAGGGAGGTGACAGGCCACATCTGGTATCCTGAGCTTCTTGGAGTAAGGGAACAGTGGCCCAGCTGTATCCCTCCAGATGTTGTTTGACCACAACTTCCACCAGCCCCAGCCAGCTTCAACATCTGGAAGGCCACAGATGAACCACCTGCTGGGGTAAGGCCTAGATAAAAACGTAACAAATAAATAGCAAACAAATTGCAAATAGCTTCCTGTGCTGTGCCGGGGGGGGGGAGGCAGATGCTAGTTCTGGTGCTCGTAAAAGAACCCCCCCCCCCCAAAAAAAACACCTCACTTTGATATTTTAGAACAATTGTTTTATCTAGAGAGAACAGTATTATTCTTAGGCTAGGCTTCAGCTCATCTGGTCGAAAGTCAGGTGTGGTATATTATCGGACTACAGTGGTACCTTGGTTCTCAAACTTAATCCGTTCTGGAAGTCTGTTCCAACACCAAAGCTTTCCAAAACCTAGGCACGCTTTCCCATAGAAAGTAATGCAAAATGGATTAATCCGTTCAAGACTTTTAAAAACAACCCCTAAAACAGCAATTTATCATGAATTTTTACTATCTAACGAGACCATTGATCCATATAATGAAAGCAATAATCAATGTACTGTACTATAAAATAAATGAAACAGTATTGTAGATGATAAAAATTAAAATAAATTTTTTTTCTTACCTGCACTGATGATAGTCAGTTTTATCCATTTCCGCAGTCACACCATCCATCCATCCATCCATCCATTGGTAGCTGAACTGGGATCCACAGTCACAAAAACAAATCAACTGAAAAAGCTTCAAAACAAAAAACGCAAAATAAACAAAAGCACCAAATATAAGCTCGAAATATCACCTCAGAACACTGTAGTCAGAAATGGAAGGCTTGAATTACAATAGGGGGGGGGACGCAAATTAGCGCAACAGGAAACACAGGGGGACTCAAAACGGAGCATGTTCGGCTTCCGGAAAAAAGTTCGGAAACCGGAACACCTACTTCTGGTTTTGCATCATTCGGGTTCCAAGTTGTTCGTGAACTAAGCTGTTCGAAAACTGGGGTACCACTGTATGTTTTTTATTTGTTCATTCTTTTAGCCCTGCATTTGTGGTGTCAGCTGATCAGGGGGAGGGTGGGGCTCGATCCCACGTCGGCTGCGGGTCCCTGCAGCCGACGCAGTAGGATGCAGCCCCCACTCATCAGCCAGTGAGTGGGGATTAAATTCTGCTTGGGGAAGAGGCACATACGTAAGACGCAGGCTTCGTTCTCACGCTTCCTGCAGTGGCAGCAGGAAATGAAGGGGAGAAAGAAACTTCTATATTCTCCTCAGTAGGGTTGGTATGTATCTGATTACAGTGGTACCTCAACTTACGAATTACTTGACATACGAATTTTTTGACTTACGAATGAAAAAAGTTCCTGCACGCCTACAAATTTTTCGACATCCGAAGGACATCCGTTGGCGGTTTCAGATGGGGTTTACTCGACTTACGAATTTCAGATACGGTTTACCCGACTTACGATTTTTTTCCGAATTTTTCATTTCCAGTGCATTCCTATGGGGAAATCGCTTTTTTTGACTTCCGAATTTTTCGACCTATGAATGTGCATTCGGAACGGATTAAATTCGTAAGTCAAGGTACCACTGTAGTAGGGTGGTTGTTTACCCAATGTTAAGCATGCTTATTCTGCACTTGTGCTAGCATTCAGGTGGGTCTCCAATACCGACATTGGGGGATGGGCAGCAGTGCTTACCTGAGTGCACATTACCCAACAGCAGAAATGTTTGTATTTTCTTCATTGGTGCCTTCAGACAACACTCACAGCTGCCTTGCATTTCAGTCTAGATAAGGGAGTTCACATGTGCAATGTGGAAATCGTATGCGTCCTGATGCCTGGTAAATGAATTAGGTACAGAATTAGGTACAGAACAGACCCATAAAAGCTGAGCTTCCTCCAGCTTTTTAAAAGAAACCCTGGGCTGGGGGAATCGACAAACAAGTTGGGAAAGTGGGTCTCACATGAAACTGTGGGCAGGCATGTGCTCTGCCACTCCTGCTATTTAATGGTATCTTCAAAGGGATTGTAAAACAGGGAAGATCTTCTTTGCTTCCAGCCACTACGGATCCCATGACACGTTCGCTGCAAGAGCAGAAATTATTCCCCCCCCCTGCTCCCCTCTCGTGGCCAGAACTAATTTCTGTTTGGATAACTTACTCTGCCAAAGCTAACATCTCCCCGGCAATCTCAGTTGGTTACAGTATTCCGCCGAATCTCCTGCCCCTAGAATTGCTAGTTGTTGTCAGTTGCTGGAAATCTGCCGAATAAAGAGGCTGTAATTCAAAACGGGCGTGAGGAAATCCTTCTGTACATTGATAAAATTCTTCTAGCATTGGGATGAAAGGTACTAAATCTTTTTTTTGTTACTATTTGAGGAAGTTGAAAGATCATCATAATCAACAACAACAACAGAACAACAGAATCACTTCATGGTGCATTTTGAAAAGCTACCATTTTGCTAATTCTCTGCATTTTGTTTTTGTTTTTGCAAGATAGTTACACGCAATAATCGAGGCAGCGCTGATCTTCTCAACTCTTAGATGTATATTTATTTATTTAACGCACATTTTTATCCTGCCTTATTTCCAAGGAGCTTGAGGCAGAATATGTTGTTTTCTCATTGCGACAATCGCCCTGCAGGGTAGCTTTGGCTGAGAGAGCCTGGCCTGAGATCACACAGTAAGGGACGTGAATGAGGTTTCCCTAGCCTTAGTCCTACACTGGGATGTGGGTGGCCCTGTGGTCTAAACCACATCCATCAGTGGACCCTCTCTGACAAGAGCCCCCTGGAAGTAAAGCAAGAAAGTCAAGAAGGGAGATTCAATTCTTGGAAGCTTTAGCTCTTTCTCACTTTATTCGTTTTGTTACAATGTTGTGCTGCATTTCTCAGGATTAATTCCCACTGTGTTCAACAGGGTTTACTCCCAGGTCAGGGATGCGGGTGGCGCTGTGGTCTAAACCCCTGAGCCTCTTGGGCTTGCCGATCAGAAAGTGGGTGGTTCTAATCCCCGTGACGGGGTGAGCTCCCGTTGCTTTCTCCCAGCTCCTGCCAACCTAGCAATTTGAAAGCACGCCCGTGCGAGTAGATAAATAGGTACCACTGTGGTGAGAAGGTCAACAGCATTTCTGTGCGCTCTGGCTTCTGTCACAATGTTCCGTTGTGCCAGAAGCAGTTTAGTCATGCTGGCCACATGACCTGGAAATCTATCTGTGGACAAATGCTGGCTCCCTTGGCCTTCAAGCGAGGTGAGCACCGCAAACCCATAGTCGCATTACACTGGACTTAACCGTCCAGGGGTCCTTTACCCTTACCTTTTACCTAGTCCTACACTCTGGCCACAGCACTGCACTAGCTCTCTGTATGAACAAGAGTTCGTACAACAGCACTGATGCCTTGAAGATCATCTCATGTCAACTGGACATTTACTGTTATTTGCAGAACAGGTCTATTTCCTTCAGCTTCAGATTTATAGCAGGAGGGGTGGAGAGCAATTAAACTAGGCAGAAGCGTGGTATGGATTGATTTAGACAGGGAGCAAAGTTGTCAGGCTGTTCAGATTTTTAAATTAATAAAAGCTGTGGAGCATTTTCTATTTCTTGAGTGTTTGAGAGTGCTTATGAAAATTTTAAACTAAAAAAAACAACAAAAAACTCGTGGTGTCTTGGCCTGAAAACATCATGAATAAAATATGGTCCCTTATTGCTAGGACACTCCTTGATTACTCGAAAGCCTGGAAGAACGTAGCAGCGGTTCATTCACTTTGTCCTTTGCTAATTGCTGTAGTAAACTTGTTGGCATCTTCGGAGGCGCAGTGTAAAACATCAGCTGGGAGGACAGTTCTTAAGAAGAGCGACTTGCAGCGCACTTTAAAATGTCAGACGATCCAAAGCGAGCAGGGCAAGAGGAATGGATTTGAGCGAGAGAGTGAATGTGTAACCTATGCATCCTGTGCAGTGTAATTAAATAAAACCTATTTATGAGCACGAGCTCATGGCTGCTAATGGATGTTAAATGCATTTAAAGCATGACCCACTTTGTATCCGGTTTCCCCAAAACACTATTACACCGAGCAAATAGTAAATCTGAATGCGTATGCCTATTATCAATGAGTTACACATATCAAAATTCCTGAGTTTCTGCATGCAAATTATTCGCCCGAGACCATCTGTCTAGGCTAAATATATTTCAGAAGAATAAATCGCAAACAGACCTTTGAACCACAGCAACTTTCTTTTGCAGGAGGGGAAGGGCACCTATGGTGACTACTTCTTTCCCAGTAGGGAAATTGGAAAAGAGAATCAATACATCCAAACAGTGTGATTTCTTTTGTGCCTATCAGTTGTTTCATAGAGGATGGGGTGGGTGGGGGGAGAGAGAGCGAGAGAGAGAGAGAAAAAAAAAATCTATGCTGTATTGGCTGTCTAATTTGGATTGCCAATGATAATGCAGAGCCACTCGCTTAAAAGAAAGGTAGGATGCAGAGGCAGAAACATTAGTGCTAATCTGCAGCAGAAAGACTAGATAAATCAGCAGAGCTCGCCTCTCGTACATCACTAAGGGAGAAGCTGAGTGCTACTCGACCATGTGCCTGAACAGTCACATCATTAAGAATGGAGCATGGATGCAAAATGCACTTTTAAGGCTGCTTGCTGGGTTGGACTGATAAGAACACTACAGTGTAAGTTTTTGAAATTTCATATAGGTGGGGGAGGGGCTGGCAGGCTCAGTATTATTTTCTAATTGAGTCTTGTTCTTTTTACTTTTGCTATATTTGAGCTCATGCCTTCTTGATATATAATTGGCATTGCTTGACTAATGAATGGGAGTATTCCATTTTAACATTTGTATGTGCTTAGCCAGAGGAGTTTGGATATCCCCCCCATTAACTCTCAATTTTTTAATGCTGCAAATGCTTGAAAAGCAAGAGTAATGCACCCCCCTCTCTCTTTCTATATACGGTATATATACTGCAGCAATGTTGTAAGTGTTTTATTCTTGGCAATGCTTGCTAATGAAAGGATGCTTTCCATAAAAAATTTAGCTTTTGAAAATATAGTATAGGTATTTTCCATGAAGGTTTTATATATATATATATATACAAAACTGAGCAGAGGGAAATGACACAGGAACTATTGATTGCCAACACAAAATCTGCATTTAAGAAGTTTTTGAACAAATTTGATTTCACGCTGGTTCCTATCCCCCAAAGCAACCAGATTAGATTATCATATTTAATCACCAAACAGTATGTAGCAAATAAATGCATTTGAAACTCCTCAAATATATTATCCTGCGTTAAGCTAAAACACTGCTCTCAATAGATGCTTAAAAAACTAAGCCTGGCACTAGTTTTCAGAAGAACATGATTTAATAATATATGTGCCAAGTGGAAAAGGAAACAAATGGAGTTTTGCTGTAGAGATTCAGGGGTAGTGATTTTAGTTCAAAAATGCAATTTTTGAACCTTAAATGCTGAAATCTAAAGAGCACATGTCCTTTATGGCATTAGGAAAAGTCATTATGATACTGTTAGTCACAGTATGCACCCTAAGAAAGAGACAGAAAAACAGTTAGTTTGACTTATTGGATGAAGTGTTGTTTGCATAGAGAAAGTAGGTTCTAATTTCAACTCATTTAAGAATGCACTGGCATGCTGTGTTAGCATTTCCCCAGGTTCCAGTTTTCTAGTCTGGAAAGTATGAAAGACGACCTCTGTATTTGCAGGGCTGTTAGAAGAGTGAATGGTTGTCACCTCAGTGGTTGTCCCAGGCTGTGTCTAGAGCAGTGTTTTTCAACCACTGTTCCGCGGCACACTAGTGTGCCGCGAGATGTTGCCTGGTGTGCCGTGGGAAAAATTGAAAAATTACTTTATATATAGTCAATATAGGCACAGAGTTAAATTTTTTAACATTTTTTAACATTTTCTAATGGTGGTGTGCCTCGTGATTTTTTTCATGAAACAAGTGTGCCTTTGCCCAAAAAAGGTTGAAAAACACTGGTCTAGAGCAGGGGTAGGCAACCTACTACTACTACTAATTTATTTATTTATTTATTTATTTATACCCCGCCCATAAGGCTGGGTTTCCCCAGCCACTCTGGGCGGCTTCCAACAGAATATTAAAATGCAATAATATATTAAACATTAAAAGGTTCCCTAAACAGGGCTGCCTTCAGATGTCTTCTAAAAGTCTAAGGCCCGTGGGCCGGATGCGGCCCAATCACCTTCTCAATCCGGCCCACAGATGGTCCGGGAATCAGCGTGTTTTTACATGAGTAGAATGTGTCCTTTTACAGTATTTAAAATGTATCTCTGGGTTATTTGTGGGGCCTGCCCGGTGTTTTTACAGGAGTAGAATGCGTGCTTTTATTTAAAATGCATCTCTGGGTTATTTGTGGGGCATAGGAATTGGTTCATTTCCCCCCTCCCAAAAAAAATATAGTCCGTCCCACCACATGATCTGAGAGACGGTGGATCGGCCCACGGCTGAAAAAGGTTGCTGACCCCTGGTCTAGAGTTTGGAGCTCCCGTGGCAGTTTGATTTAACAAATGTAGTGCTAAACAGGAAGGTTTCATCTGGCCTTGAATAACTCCCGATTTTGGTTTCTCTGTCTGAGCAGTGTGTCTTTCAGTGTAGGATGAGCTGCTCTCCTTTTCCTGGGAGAACCATCAGCTTGTGTCTTAGGTAACAGCTCTAACTTTAAAAAGAACAAAAAACAACGTTACATATATTTATAAACATACTCACTCATACCTTAAGAGTTTCCTAGGAGACCACATGCTTAGAGACACTGATTGATTAGGTCACTTCGATCCAGTATCTTCCACAATAGTGGAAGGAAAGGCATTCAAGGAATATTCTCTGTACCCACAGCCTGTGTTGCGTTGCCGTAAGAGTGCCTAACACCTGGGGGAGCCAGGATCAAATCTCTACTCAGCCACGAAGTAGGTAAGCTAAGGGTGACCTTAGGTAGGGTTGCAATATTTCAAAAAGTGAAATTGTTGAGCTGTTTTTGGCCAAAGTTGCTGAGCTTTTCTTAGTTTTGCCCAAAGTTTTTGAGTTTTTATAAAAAGGAAAATCGGCAAAAACTACCCTGCCGACACGGGTTGCCATACGTCTGGATTTTCCCGGACATTTGTGCCGATTTCCACCCAGGCACTGCTTCCGACTGCAGTATCCAGAGTATGTCCGGGAAATTCCAGGCTTATGGCAACCCTACCTTAGGCCAGTCACTGTCACTCAGACTAGCCTACTACACAGGGTTGTTGTGAGGCTAAAGTGTGTGTGTGTGGTGGGGGGGGGGAGAGAAGCATGTGATGGGATATGAAAAAAAATGATAATAAATAATACACACACACACACTTCCACAACCGTTCAATCTCCACTTCCCCCAAGAAGTTCTAACCTGGCATATGTATGGTTACGAAATGTAATGAGTTTTTTTACTGCACTGCCATGTGAGACATCAGTCTCTTCCTTGAGCCCAATTAATGTCTACTTCAATTTGGGAGGTTTGATGCAGCACTCGTATGATTTGGACTGACTGGTGACGCAAATTCTGTTAAAAAGTCATCGATTTTGCTCGTTATTCATAAAATAATTGAATGCGTTCCACACGGGGGGGACCGTTTCGTTTACAACACCAAATAAACCTGTTCATTCTCAAGTCTTTCTTCAGAACTGGGTTGACAAAAATGAGTGCACTGTTTTCGTTTTCTGTCCCCCCCACCCCCCTTTTTAATGGAATGTTATCACTGAGGCCCATAATAAGACCTACCACAGAGGTGTTCCTGTTTGCTTCTGACAGCGTTGCCATAAATTTGTCAGCATTATGCATCGTGACCCTGCGCAAGTGAAGTTCAAGAGGCGCTGACTGAAGCTGTTAAATCAACTACGTGGGTCAGCAGTTCAGAGGGTGTTAAGCCAGATGGTGCCAGGAGTTCAAGTTAGGGTCAAGAGATCCTTTCCAGGGAATTGGAAGCTGGGTGTCTGGAAAAGGAGGAATGGGTAAGATGGGCAAGCCTGATGGTGTGAGCAGGAGAAGCCAGGGAACAAAAGCAGGCACTAAGCAAGGGCAGAGATAATGGAGAGAGGAGGCTCAGCATTGGATCAGTAGCAGAATATTGTCTCTTGGAGGCTCAGCATTGGATCAGTAGCAGAATATTGTCTCTTGCTGAGACAAGATCCCATAGTCAACCTGGGTGATTTTCAAGTACAGTCATATCTTGCATCCAGAACGTCTTGGTACTTGGACGTTTTGGCTCCCGAGCGCAGCAAACCTGGAAGTGAGCGTTCCGGTTTGCGAACGTTCTTCGGAACCCAAACGTCCAACAAGGCTTCCGATAGGCTGGCAGCCCATCAGAAGCCACGCCTTGGTTTCCGAACAGTTCGGAAGTCGAACAGACTTCCGGAACGGATTCCGTTCGACTTCCAAGGTACGACTGTATCTTGGGGGGGGGGGAATCTTTTGGAGAACATTATGTTTTAAAAGCAGGGTTGCATTCCTAGCTACAGCCCAAAAGGTTCCGAGTTCAAGACCAGCCGCTACTGAAAACATTTATATGTGTTAATGTTATCCTGCCTGTATAGCATATCCTACAAAGACTGTCGCCGGAAGAATCCTTTTGTGTGGCATACGTTTCTCAACCCTGTGTAAAATATAACAGGAAAACTGGAAATGGATATTTGTCAATGTAATTCAGAATGAAGGCCATTGGTAGGCTTCAGGCACCTGTTTGTGACCTCCTTTTTCTGATCTAGAGACGGAGAAGAACTTTACTTTCTAAACAGTTGTGTGATTACCTTTGGTGGGGACAACGGCAACTTGCATGTGTAAGACCAACTGCCCTGGTTTGTGAGGCCCAAATTGGGCATGGCAGCTGCAGACCTGCCTCCTTAAATGCAGGTCTGCTCTTGCCATGAGGAAAACATGGCTGGGAGGATAGTCGGATGTTAAGAACAAAAGGGATGCATCCATGGGGAGGTGTAACACCCCTTTCCAGCCCTGTAGTTTAGAGCCCTGATATTCTCCTCTAGCCCCCAGGATTCTATGCTGAAGTGAGATTAGTTGGGAGAAAAGGACCTGGGATGGTGGCCCCAGGGTGAGAGAAGTGGTGAGCACCCCTCACCCAGCTTTGATGTGGCATTCAGAAGGACAAGTCTGTCACTGTCATGTATGTTGCCGAGCGCATTGAGCCTTGGGAGCGGCAGGGGACAGTATGGCAAAAGAAAATGTCTGGCCTGCTTAGTTTCGTTCCACGAAAATGGCTTTATGAACATAGTGCAGCTGGGGGTGGCAGATGTTTCCTCCTGACATGGAAAATCTGTGGAGTCTTGTGCCCTGAAAAGGCGCAAGCTTTTGTGGATTAGAGGCAACATCATCTGATGAGTGAAATGATATCCTAAGCTGGCACCAACGCCAAGTTCTCCGGATGGTCTCCCATCCACGTATTGACCAGATCCAGACCTGCCTAGCTTCAGCAAGATGCTTTCCTAATGGACTTTCAGATCATACCCTGGGGATTCATATTTTGTTCTGCTTGCCTCTGTGTGAAAATATACAACCTGCATTTTAACAAATGACGCTGAAGTCAGAGCATCTGTGTCAACGCTATATTCAGTATCTCTCCCCCCCACCCCCAGTTTAGACATTCAGCTGGCTTATCCTTTTGCATGGTTGAAGACCCTCTCCTCCAAAGTTTCCTTCTTTCCGTTTGATCTACCACCACCACTGACTTATGACTCACCCAAAGGGTTTTTTTTTACCAGCAGCAGTCTACAATACAAGCTAACAACAGTAAAATGCAATAAAATCAATGGGTAATGATTAACTATGTTTTCATCACAGTTTAAACCAAGCAGTGGAAATCACTTCCATAACACCGGAATCCATTTTCTGCAGTCGAAAGCCCATCTTGAACTCAATAGAAGTTCCCCACTCATAGGATAGCCCCTCTTTTCTTGAGAAGGAAGGATCTCATGTTGTGAACTTTCAGAAGTACACCAGGGCTTGCTTCATAATGGCATATTATTGCATCTGAGATGTGACCAGCTCTTCCAACAAGAAGAAGAAGAAGAAGAAGAAGAAGAAGAGGAGTTTGGATTTGATATCCCGCTTTTCACTACCCGAAGGAGTCTCAAAGCGGCTAACATTCTCCTTTCCCTTCCTCCCCCACAACAAACACTCTGTGAGGTGAGTGGGGCTGAGAGACTTCAGAGAGA
This sequence comes from Lacerta agilis, assembly GCF_009819535.1. Taxonomy (NCBI): domain Eukaryota; kingdom Metazoa; phylum Chordata; class Lepidosauria; order Squamata; family Lacertidae; genus Lacerta; species Lacerta agilis. Next base: position 114,385,720 of record NC_046312.1, on the reverse strand, counting down.
AGTGTGACTGGCCCAAGGTCACCCAGCAGCTGCATGTGGAGGAGTGGAGACGCGAACCCGGTTCCCCAGATAACGAGTCTACCGCTCTTAACCACTACACCACACTGGCTCTGTTAAATCAACAAGTTAAACCATCTGAGCCAGGGCTATCTGAGCCAAGGTTTGCTAGTGTCCTCACACACACGTTTTTTGGTTCAGCATTCAAAACCTTCTTTCCCATTCTTGATAATGAGAAAAACAACAACAACAACAACAAAATTCCTTCCAGTAGCACCTTACGAGACCAACTAAGTTTGTTCTTGGTATGAACTTTCGTGTGCATGCACACTTCTTCAGATCGGAATTTTTTTATTTTTTATTTTGTTTTGACTATGGCTGACCAACACAGCTACCTACCTGTAACTTGATAATGAGACTTCGTGTTCCTAGCAAACGCTTGCCCCCAATATGCAATGACAATTATTCTTTTCCCAATTATGCTGCACCCATCTGTGCAGAGGGTTTCTTTTCTTCCTTTTTTTAATGAAGTTTTAATAATAATGACAGAATGGTGTCTAGCATATCTCCTAGGATTAATGATGAGCTGGAAGAGTTGATGGCTGAAATGCATCCAAAGGCTATTAATGCCAGTTAGTCATTAATCCTTTCTAAAGCCCCAGGCAGAGGTCATTGCCACCATTATCAGATGGGCATGAGACAAAAACAGGTCGGTAGTGGATTTTACCATAATGCCTACTAAAGTATAAATTGATATATTCAGTCTATATGCGTTATGGGTCATTTGAGATCAAGATTCAAGGGTTTGGGATCGTGTCTCCATAGCTACTATGGTCATGATTGCTTTTCTTTTTTAAAAAAAGTGTTCATACGTATTCATGACCATATGTCAAAAGAACTGCAAAACAATATGCACAACCTAGATTTGCTTTGATGAGAATACATTTCTAGGCTCTGCTGGAAGAAGCAGCCGCCACTGTGATAGGATTTCTAATGGGCTTGCAAGCTTCTGAACTAGAACCTCAACTGTAGCAATGAACAAATCTCCACGTTTTGTTCCATCCCTGAAAACCTCCCCTTTGGGTTCCTGCATATCAAATCGTTTCTGGGCTATTGGCAACCACGTACAGTGGTGCCCCGCTAGACGAAAATAATTCGTTCTGCGAAAATTTTCGTCTAGCGGGTTTTTCGTCTTGCGGAGCGGCAATGACAGCCGCGCTCCGCAAAACGAAAAAAAAAAAGACGAAAATTTTTCGTCTTGCGAGGCAGCCCCATAGACTTTTTCGTCTTGCGGGGCAGCCCTCCGCTAGACGAATGCCTTCGTCTAGCGAGTTTTTCGTCTTGCGAGGCATTCGTCTAGCGGGGTACCACTGTACTTGAATGAAACTGCTGATGTGCTGAGTTTCCTGGGTTCGTGGGGATAGGGAAGGAATGTTTGGTGCCTAATTCTGGTTGTGGGGCTTTTGGCCCATTCCACAATATCACTGTCCTTGCATATGATGCTTGATAGCTTCTTTTATGGTTGTGCATTTTCACAGCTGTGCCCAGTATAGGGCAACAGATATCCATGAATATCAGGTGTCTGTACAGGCAAGAGGGACCATTGCAGAAGAGCTAAGATAACAGCACTACTCCTGCATCTGGGGAGGTCAGAGGTTTTGGACCATTCCCTCAGGAGGGCTGAGATTACACATCTACAGCCAGACACACCCTAACCTTTCCTCCTTATCTCTGTGCAGTTGCCATTAAGCGAAGTCAGTATTAATGCCGTACTGGGACTATAAGAGCTGGGGATGCTCTGATTTTTTTTGCTTGTCTAAGTGAGATGCTTTTGGGGATGCCTGTATAGATTCGGGTTTATGGAACCTTTCAAACATGGTAAAACATAATCTGGAATTGCCACCAGCATCTCTGCTGACTTTGCACCTGACTGCAGCAGTGGGGTGCCTTGATAGCTGCTGCTTGCTTTAATTCTGCACTCTGCATGCATGCCTTCTGCTGTACAGAGCAACACCACTGTAGTACTGCTGAATTTCTGCACTGTACAGAAAGACAGACAAAACTTTTCATAATGGATCCAGAAAGAAAGAAAGAAGTGACAACTATCCCTCAGATTCGCCAGTAATGTACTACGTGTAAAAACAAAAGGGCACATTTCTGAAAAGTAGCATAGGTTTTTTAGTGGTGGTCACGTTTCAGCAAATAATGAACTGAAGGTGGGCCACAAAGCCCTACATGCTGCACACAGTTGCAGAATATAATAATAATAATAATAATAATAATAATAATAATAATAATAATAATAATAATAATAATAATAATAAATGATAATTTATTTATACCCCGCCCATCTGGCTGGGTTTCCCCAGCCACTCTGGGCGGCTTCCAACAGAATACAGTGGTGCCCCGCTAGACGAATGCCTCGCTAGATGAAAAACTCGCTAGACGAAAGGCATTCGCTAGCGAAAGGCTGTCTCGCAAGACGAATTTGTCAATGGGCTTGCCTCGCAAGACGAAAAAATTTCTGATTTTTTTTCTTTTTGTCAAACTGCTCTTCCCCCATTGGTGCTTCGCAAGACGAAATTTTCGCTATACGACAGCACTCGCAGAACGAATTAATTTCGTCTTGCGAGGCACCACTGTATTAAAATAGAATAGAATAGAATAGAATAGAATAGAATAGAATAGAATAGTAAAATACAATAGAAACCTTATTGGGTTGCCACTGGACTCCTGAGAATCTCAAGGTCCATTTTTCCACCCTTCATGTATGCAGAGAAATGTTTTAAAATGTGACAGAGAAACGATGAATTAGAACGGGTCTCATGAAGTTTAAATGAGAAACCATCTAATTGACATTTTGCAAACCACTACGCAACCTTCATTGTTTTTCGACACTCACTCTTCTAATTTTGTGATGCAGTTCTGCAACCAAATAATATGCACAAAAAATTCAGGAATCTGGAGAACCGAATTTAAGATTAGAAAGCAGAAAAACTGAAAGAAACCCAAGTCGACAAATTCACCCATTCCCAAGCAGGCCACGCTACTTCTTAAGTTCCCAGTTTTGGGCCCCATTAGTAACTGGTTTCCTTGTTGCTGTTAAGCGTCATGAAGCGTTGTTCTAGCAGTACAGTGATTTTTCACTCGAGTATCCTTGCTAGGCAAGCAGAGAAGAGATTTATTTTGTGGGATAGGATTTGCCAAAAGCACCTGGCATTACTCCAGCTTATGTTACTGAAATATGAAATAGAGAGCCTCCAGTTCAGATTGACTCTTTGTTGTTTGCTTAGAGCTATTTCTTAACGTAAGATATTAGCGAAGTCCTGATCCCCTGCAAATCCTAGCCCTGCTTACCTGAATTCAGCGGGACTTACATCTGAGTAGACATGCTAGCATTGCAGCCTTGTTCAGCAGCAAAACAGTGCTTTGGCTGTTTCAAAAGCCAAGGTTATCTAAAATTGTGCAGCTTTGAACAATGTTTTCCACCAGCCTTCCAGCTAACTCTTTTTGTGTGTGTGTGTGGTTTGATTTACTAAGACGTATGCCAGTACATGCTCATTTGTCGTGACAGCTTCCTGCCTAGGCCATCTCCCCAAAGACCCAGCCAGACGGAATAACATTTTAATTTTTTATTCGCATCCTTCAACTCTGCTTAGCTGATAGTTGCGGTTCTCTCTGTGAATAAGGACCAATTAAAATTACTGTATTGGCGAGCTTGGAGGTATAGTGAGGTATAGTGTAGGGGATTTGGTCTTGTGATTGCTTCATCATGTGCCTAGTCCACATGATGCTACCATTTTGCCTGCTTCATCCTGTGCCAAATTCTACATCGATCCACTTAACCCACATTCTCAACGTATCAGTTTGGTCATGTGAATTGCCCTGAGAGGAGAGAATCCCAGCAGCCAGTTTGAAATAGTCACAGCATGTATTTATGAGGGTTTCCTAGATTTGAAGGCATAGCGCAGAATTGATTTTTATGGCTGAACCAACACTGTTTTTCATTTTAGAAAAAGAGGGGTAGGGAGGTTTTTTTAAGTTCCTTTTCCTGTAATGTTTAGTCAGGCCTTCACTATATGCTTTCCCCCCTACCCCACCAGTAACAGCAAATGATGTAGGCACACAAGTGTCGCGGTGTGATGACATGGCCTAAACATCACAGGGACAGGGTAACTAGCCTTAATCTTCATATTAATATTAAAGACACAATTTTGCTTCAGTATATATCACTAGCAATTCTCTTGTTTCACACTGAGGGAAAATATTTTTCTTTGAAGAGATTTTTCTTTTTCAAATATATACATATCATTATTATTTTTTAATATATATACAGTATATATGTAAAATCCTTCCTGGTGTTTGTTTTTTTCCAGATTCCAAAATTAGAACAAGGCAAAATTCTTCATGGGACTCCTGGTGCAAGGAGGCATTGAACTTTTGCTGCCACTATAGCCTGAAGGAGCTTTTACCGGTGGATGGGCCTATGTTTTTCTGTGCTGTTGCCCCTTAAATTTGACTGTGTTGTGCTTTTGGCTTCTGTTGCCGCCGCCGCTGCAGCTACAAATCGTGCTGTTTTGTACATTGCGACACTTGTGTGTATCGTTTACTTAAGAAACCACTGGAACCAACCCTTCTGTGATGTTTGTTACTCAAGTTAAAGTTGTTACAGATATTGTCAAAGTTGAATCGCCTTGACTTTGAGAGTCAGTCTGTGTGTGATTAAAAATGGCAGGCAACATTAAAATGTAATTTGTGTCTTTCTATGAATTGATGGTTCCGGTGAACTCAACAGGCCCAATATTTAACATGAGTAGTAGAGTTCGGGGGGTGGGCAAACATGCTATTATATTTTACTGGATTTTTACAGTTTCATTCTGGAAACATTTTAGAAGCCTTGCTTTCAAAACGAGATTAATGATCCAGTCATTTGCTGTGCAATCACAGTCACAACCAAAAGCTATAACCCACACATCATTTTAAACAAATGGCAAAACTCTCATGATAGGTCCATGATATCTCCTGTCATTCCACTACTTTCACCCCCCATTTCTCCTGTGAAATCAACAAGGCATTCTTAATATTGCTCATCATCCCAAATATTGGTCTAACGCTCGGAGAGTGGAAGAAACAAGTAATCCTTAAAAATGCGAGCACATAATAGTGTTGTACCCAAAATATTCAGGAAAAGTTGTAAAGTATAATGGAAACAGAACATAGTGAAATGATGGATTAGTTTATGCTTTCATATGTTAGTTGCACAGCAGAAGTGTTTGCAGTACTGGATTCCCTTCAATTGGGGCACATTTATCAACTAAAACTGCCAAAATATATTGCAAATCTATGTAACTGGATTTGTTTTCACTATTTTTGTGGTTTCACAAAAAAATCATGCCTCTGATTCCATGTATACATTGATCTAACCCTTGTTCATGTAAATATACATTTTGTTCAGAATGACTTTGTATTTTTGTGTGTAGAACTGGGGTGGATGGGGAGAATTAATGCAACAGTAAAAATGGACAAGGAAGTCAACATTTCCTTAACCTTTACTTTCACTGCTATTAGGTCACAGATTTCAGAATTGCAGGTAATGCATTACTGCGTTAAAGGAGGAATAATTGTCTACGGTGTTGGTAGAAATCTATGAAAGCAGAATTGCCCTTGATCTGGGAGCAAACATAACTGCTTGGTTATTAAAATAGGGTGTTGTGCAGATATTTGGTGCCAAAGCTATATTTACCAAATAAAAATCTCTCCTCTGAAAGTGAGGTGATTGGTTTGTCTCCATTAATGTGCTTTGCTCTAAAATATTATCCTATATACCGGTAGATGATGTGTGCATATTGAAAAGCAATTGAACACAGCACTCTGGGTGAGATTCAACTAAAGCAGAATAAGGTGGCTGGCACTATTATTTCTCATGATTTGGTCACTATAAATGCCCATTGTTGCCGTCTAGAACTGTGTTAGCTGTTTCAGCATTACTACTATTACCCCATTTATATCCCAACTTCTTCTAAAGAGCTCAAGGTGGCATGCAATGTTCCCTCCTCACATTTTATCCTCACAACCAGTGCTTTTTTTTTCCTTTAAAAAAATGTTTAGGGGTACTCTCATTTTCCTACTCATACTGAAATACTGCCCCTCAATAAGGCCAAACTAAGATTCACAAAATGTTTAGGGGTATGCGTCCCCCTGCGTGTCCCCCCCCCCCAAATGCACTGCTCATAACAAACCTGTGCAGAGGGAAAGAGAGAATAACTTGCCTATTTAACCCAGAGAGCCTAGTCCAACATTTGAACAGTTACACTACACCGACTGTCTTACATTGACGATATCTTGGTACTGACTCATTTTTAGTGAGTGTTCTACTAAAACCCTTAGTTTCCCCCCCACATGTACTACTCTCTACCTGGGTGCCACCCACCCTATATTGGTGCATCTGGTTTTTCCTTCCTAAATGCAGTGCTTATTATTATTTATCTCCCCCTTGAACTTAATTTTGCAATGTTTGATGAAATGTTGCTGGGCAGTGGGACAAGGAAAGCATCTAGCTACTGAAAGCATTTATCATCTCTCCCCCCATTTTTCCACATTGGCCAACAGCTGCTTTTCAACATGGCACAAATATCCTATAGCTGCTGAGTCACTGCCTTAATTAGCTTTTCAGAAGCAGGTGGCCGACTGTTGTAGTAGGAGTTTTACTCTCCCCCCCCCCCAGCATCCCTGAAATGTAAGAGACTGGCATTTCACCTAAGGCAAGGAACCAGATCACTGCCTCTCAGGTCTCCTAATGAGAATCTGCAGGATTTGTCAAACATAGAGCAACATTTTTGAGTTGTTAGCTACCTCGCACTCCTCTTCCGTTTGAGTTGGCAGGGAAAAACCTGGAGCACTTGTAACTATGAAATCTTGTTTCTGGTTGTAGGTTCTGTACTGTTGCCAAGTGGTCTCTGGTTCTAGGTATTGTTGTGTGTAGCCATGGTGCAAATGGCCTGGTTTGCATATCATGCTCAGGCAAATCTTAGCTCAGCCAGAGGCATAACTAGGCTCCTTTGTACGTTTCCGAGCACAATTCAAAGTGTTGGTGCTGACCTTTAAAGCCCTAAACGGCCTCGGTCCTGTATACCTGAAGGAGCATCTCCACCCCCAGTGTTCAGCCCGGACACTGAGATCCAGTGCCCAAGGCCTTCTGGTGGTTCCCTCACTGCGAGAAGCAAAGCTACAGGGAACCAGGCAGAGGGCCCTGTGGAATGCCCTCCCATCAGAGGTCAAAGAGATAAACAACTACCTGACATTTAGAAAATACCTGAAGGCAGCCCTGTTTCGGGAAGTTTTTAATCTGTGGTATTCTAATGTATTTTAATATTTGTTGGAAGCTGCCCAGAGTGGCCAGGGAGACCCAGCCAGATGGGCGGGGTACAAATAAATTATTATTATTATTATTATTATTATTACACCCTTGGCAAGGAGGTGAATTGGTGCCGGGAGAGATCATGGATCAGAAACTAAGTTAAGCAGCCAAGCAAAGTACAAGAGCCCACCTAACTGCTCTGCAGATGCAGGTAAGGTAGTGCACCAATATTTTGTGTGGATAATTACAATTATCCCCAGCCACTCTGGGCGGTTCACAGCATATCTAAAAACATAATAAAAACATAAAGTGTTAAAAACCTCCCGATACAGGGCTGTCTTCTAAAAGTTGTGTAATTCTTGGCATCTGACGGAAGGACGGAAAGGCGACAAGCTATTAAATAAATAGATTTGGGGGGGGAGGCACATTGCATAGAAAACAGCACTCCTCAGGCGGAAAGCGCTGTCTGGTATTTCTAGGAAGCCCTAGAATTTACCTATGCAAAGTTTTCCAGAATGAAATACTTTTGTCTGCTTAAGAAGTTGTACAGCGGAAGGTTCTCAGAAGACCATCTACTGCAGGCATCCCCAACCTGCGGACCTCTAGATGTTTTGGCCTACAACTCCCATGATCCCTAGCTAACAGGACCAGTGGTCAGGGATGATGGGAATTGTAGTCCAAAACATCTGGAGGGCTGAAGGTTGGGGATGCCTGATCGACTGTAAACAAAACAAGCATAATATTTCCATGTTGAGCTAGGAAAGCTTGCTATCATTTGCATCTTCCTATAACTTCTTTCCTCACTCTCTCGCTTCTTATCAAATGGAATCAAAGAGGCTTCAGCTAATTCAAGCCGTGCTGTTCTAAAAGCATCATTCACACAAGTGGCAGGAGGGAGATATTCTCTTCAGTGTGTGTGTGTGTGTGCGCATGCATGTGTATATGTGTGTGTGTGTGTGTGTGTGTGTGTGTATACACACAAATGCCAGAGCTCCATCAAAACAATGTAATTTCACAATATTTTTGCATGTGGAAATGTGCTTAATTAAATAAAACCACAGTTTTAAAATTAAGGCTTCTTTAGAAAGGCCATTGTATAATTGAGATTCAGCCTTAGAGGCTGATGTGACTTCTCACATGTAGATCATTTGATTCCCCTTGTGTTTCATTGCAGACACAAAGCCAGTACTCTTCCAGTATGACTCATCACGTTTTGCTTCATGAGTTCCTTTACAAAAAAAACCTTTAAACAATATTTAGACATGATGCATCAAACCCCATTAGTTAATATTGATTTACTTGATTTATATCCCGCATGCTTTCCAGGGAACTCAAGGTGGCATACATGGTTCCCTCCTGCCCATTTTACCCTCCCAACAACCCTGTGAGGTAGGTTAGGCTAAGAGGCAGTGACTGGCCCAAGGTCACCCAATGAGCTTCATTTGAACATGGCCACCAGCTCACCTTGCCCTGCTCCATCCCTGTCCTAGTGAGAGGCAGCATTGACCCCAGGAAGGTACCACTGCTGTTCTGCCAACCTCACTACACTGCTCTGTGTAGCAGTGGTTTCCTCTTTGTGTTCTTAAAGGTAAGATACAGTAGGTCAAATCTATAAACTGTTGTTTAGCTCTCTCTCCCACAGACAATTGCGTCGTAATTGCTGTTTTCAGCTGTTCTACGCTTTCTCTGTTTTAAAAGCCCCTTTTTTGGTTTGTTTTCTGTAATGCATTTCACAGCTTCTCTTACTATTCCACCATAGCTTCAAATCCGACAGATTGCAGTGAGAAGCAAAAAAATCCCTCACTGCAAGGCAGCAAGGGGAAAGGATTTCATTTGGACGATTATATAATACAGCATGAGAGAAAGCCGATATACCGTACTTTTCCGTCTATAAGACGCCCCCTATTTTTGGGGAAATTTAAGAGTTGTTGAGCTTTTTTTGGCGGGGGGTTTGCCAAAAATTGCTCACCCGCATGCATCACTAAATCCACCTCCTGTCTGTTCCATTGGCTGGAGTTTCAGCCCATCAATACCTCCTATTGATGCAGGAATATGTCCACCCTGTGCACTACCCATGTACGGTATAAGACAACCTCCACTTTTTAGTATGATTTTAAAAGAAAGAAAAATAGTCTTATACACGGAAAAGTATGGAACTTTATTCCATTCCCCCATCACTGTAATAATGGATCTACTTTAGAAACACTTTCTGTAGGGCACTAACAAGTGGCCCAAGGCCAGTGCAGACCATGTTCCCGTGACTCTCCCCTTCCTAGAAGCATCCCATCCGCTTCCTTCTTTCATGGAAATAGGTGTCCTTGCTCCCACTCTCTGACACACAGTGCTCAGACTTGTGGCTTGATGGCTTTATTCCATAAGTCGCTACATGGCTTGAACATAGGACAAGATGCAGGTCTCAGAAGCAGAGCTCTATGGTGCTAGGCCAAAGCGAAGACCTTGTCTCAACTCTTGGCTCTGCATTTTAAGAGGGGGAAGGCGGGCACCATCATTCACATGGTTTTCATCCTGAGGGAAAGGACTGAGCCAGCAAGCAGGGCAGGGCAGGTCGGCCCATGCCAGTGCCTCCAATGGTGTGTCCTTGCAGGATGGAGATTCCTCAACTGGCTCACTGTGCCACTCAGGTTCATGCCCTTCCCCTGTTGCCGGGAACACCTTGCTCTCAGGAGATATGTCAGGGGTTGGCCCCATGAGTTCTTCGTCTTCTGCTGTGCCATCTAACACCAGCGGGGCAGGGGTGATGCCTGATGAAGTACTCAGACCCTCCTTGTCAGCAGTCTCGATAGTCTCATCCTATTCCTCCTCCCACTCCAACCAGTCCTTCCAAGAAGTCTCCATGCGGCGCATGACAATAGGCATGGATGCAGCTGAGGTGTTAGAACATGGGTCAGCAAACTTTTTCAGCAGGGGGCTGGTCCATTGTCCCTCAGACCTCCTTGTGGAGGGCTGGACTATATATATATATTGGGGGGGGGATGAACAAATTCCTATGCCCCACAAATAACCCAGAGATGCATTTTAAATAAAAGGATGCATTCTACTCATATAAAAGCATGTTGACTCCCAGACCATCTGCGGGCTGGATTTAAAAGGCAATTGGGCCAGATCCGGGCCCCAGGCCTTAGTTTGCCTACCCATGTGTTAGAACATCTTTGGAAAGTATGAGGGAGGGATGAATATTTTGTGTGATTATTATATTTCTTTATATTGGGTATGTATGTGTGTAGATACAGATGTACCGGTATTATTGTTTGTATTTATTTATTTATTTATTTATTTATTTATTTAATACCCCGCCCATCTGGCTGGGTTTCCCCAGCCACTCTGCATGGTTTACAGCACACAAAAAATTGTAAAACATTAAATTTTCCCAATACAGTGTTGTCTTCAGATGTCTTCTAAATGTCTGATAGAGTCAAACCTCAGTTGTCAAATGTAATTGGAAGACCATTCAACTTCCGAAATATTCAACAACCGAAAACTGAAGGTGGAAGCCTCAATAGGCTACAATAGGGAAACTAAAAATGGAAGCCACATAGCACGTTTGGCTTCAAAAATCGTTCAAAAACCGGAGCAGTTACTTCCGGGGTTTCAGCGTCCGGGAGCTGAAACATTCAGAAACGGAGCCGTTCGAGAACCAAAGTTTGACTGTCGCTGTGTATTTCTTTGACATCTGATGGGAGGGCCTTCTGCCTGGTTCCCTGTAACCTCACCTCTCACAGTGAGGGAACCGCCAGAAGGCCCTCTGAGTCCGGGATGAACGATGGGGGTTGAGACACTCCTTCAGGTATACAGGGCTGAAACCATTTAGGTTAGGCTTCCTCAACCTCGGCCCTCCAAATGTTTTTGGCCTACAACTCCCATGATCCCTAGCTAGCAGGACCAGTGGTCAGGGATGATGGGAATTGTAGTCTCAAAACATCTGAAGGGCCGAGGTTGAGGAAGCATGATTTAGGGCTTTAAAGGTCAGCACCAACACTTTGAATTGTGCTTTGGAACGTACCGGGAGCCATACAGCTAGATTATGGGCATGATACCCATGGGTCCTTCAGGTTTGGTGGGTCCTTCATTAGTAATGCCCCCTCAGATGGCCCTCTTGGCAGCACTCTTCCCTAGGTGGGCCCTTCAACATCAGTGATGGCTTCCCTTGCCCTGATGGTGGCAGACCCAGCAGCAAAACAACAGCAACAAAATGGCCCAGCTGGCAAGCACTGCTGCTGCCACTCACCATTCCCCCCCCCCATGGTGCTCTGGGGACCACCATGTCATGGGACCTGAAAGGCATTGTGGGATATTTAAAATAGTGGGCCTAGCCACCTGGGCTCCAGCAGTAAGAGCAGGGCCAAGCCTAAGTGGATGTAGCTGATATGCTGAGTAAACAGTAGCATGGTAGGTGATGGACCCTTCTGAGGACTTTGGAAAGTACCTGGTGTGTTAATCCCTATTACTGGTCATATGTGTGTGTGTGTGTGTGTGAGAGAGAGAGAGAGAGAGAGAGAGAGAATGACATTTGATAGTTCCGTTCCTTTCATTTGTGTCTTGCCAAAGACTCCTCTCTCTTCCTATTTTCAATTTTTTTTGGGGGGGGTCTACATCAGGCATAGGCAAACTCGGCCCTCCAGATGTTTTGGGACTACATCCCTAGCTAACAGGACCAGTGGTCAGGGATGTAGACCCAAAACATCTGGAGGGCCGAGTTTGCCTATGGCTGCTCTAGATGATTCCTCCATTCTCTCATGCAGCCTTTCACAAGGAAATATGCTTCTGAGAAGAGAAGGACAGGAGAACTGTCTTCTGCCTCTACATACAGAGAACAAAGTGTTTGAAACAAAAGGGGAGAGAGGAAGCCAGGAGTGACACAGGCAGTTTCAAGCTGCTCGGCAGCAATGGGGAGCACCAGCCGTTGAGTACCAGCTGGCAGAAGTGACGGGGGAGACGGTTGCTCTGCACCATCTTTTGTGTGACAAAATTTATTTAGAACCGAGATCTATACTCTGAGACCAGTTTGTTTAGGATAATAGGCAATCCTATGGTCACTTCTTTGGGACACAATTAAGGTGCACTGATTTTTGTATCAGTCATAGTTTTAGTTGCTTTTGACAACTGTTAACATTTCTAATTGATCTATACTGTTCCACCATTAATTCCCCCAAGATCTCTACTTCTTTTTTTACAAACTGCTTTGAAGGTGGGGTTTGTTTGGTTTTTTTTATAGTCAAGCAGTATATAAACTTTATGAAATAAACAAATAAATCTTATTTATTTGTCACTTTTTACACAACAGTGTGTCAAAGTGTAGGAAAAAGAAGCATTAAAACCAATTATGAAGAGGGGTTAGTTACAATTGTCCACTGTGTCAGGGTTAACCAGCATTGTATCTTGTCTACTGTCACATACAGTGGTACCTTGGTTTACAACTATAATCTGTTCCGGAGGTCCGGTTATAAACCAAAACAGGTTGTAAACCAAGGTGCGCTTTCGCCAATGGGGCCTCCAAAAAATATGGGCTGTAATAAAATAAAATAAAATAAAATAAAATAAAATAAAATAAAATAAAGGGTTGTAATAAAAAAAGGGGACACGCACTTCCGGGTTTGACGTGGTTGTAATCCAAAATGGTTGTAATCCAAAACGGTTGCAAACCAAGGTACCACTGTATATTATTATAGACTTTTCTACTTGTATCCATGTATTTTATTAAGTTACTCTGCTTTTCCTCTAGTCCTTTGTTGACATATAAAGCCCCAAATGGTTTAGGGGGAAAATCTAAAGGATCGCCTTATCCTATTATGAGTCTGCCCATATACTGAGATTATTATCAGATGCCAAGCTTTTGTCACCTTTTCCCCTTCTGAGGTTAGACAATGGTTACAGGAACAGGGCCTTCTTGGTGTTGGTCCCCAGAGTGTGGAATAACCTTTCTGGAGACATTTGCTTGGTACTACCCATTCTTGGTTCATTTCAGCACCATTTGCAAGTACTTTTAATGTGGATAGCTTAAGGGTCCTGCACCCTTAAGATATAGTTAGTTATTTGTTAATGTTTATACTGATGCAGCATCAAGTTGTTAGTGCTTCCAAACATTTTAGAAAGAAGGGGAAGAAATGACTACAGGACTGCTATTTTTTGTGTGATTCCTGTACAATTTCTATGGGGGATGTAGTGTGTATTCTGTTAAGAAATGCAGTTGATGGGTTACCGATAATTCCCCATTAGCAGAGATTACTCATTTCCCACAATGCACCTGCAGGCATCTTGGGACTCTCTTATCTCTGTTACATGTGTAGATCTGGCAAGTAACTCTGTGTGTAAAAGGGCTCAGGTTACAACAAATTGGGTGGTTAGGAGATAGCTTTCAACAATTCCTGCAATCTGTTGGAACTGCAGGTTTGAGTGAAGGCATTTTTTCTTTTTCTTTTTAAGGAGATCATCTGAGTTGGAAAATTGCCAGGCACCAAGACTCAGAGAACACTATCAGTTGCAAGACTTAGCAAGCAACTGAACTAAGGACTTGACTGTGGACATTTAACACAGCAAAGACTTCGAAGCAAAGAACCCTCTCTGGGCTCAGAGAGAGAAGACTTGCAGCATCTGTAAATAGTGTTTATGTTGGTGTTGGCCTAGTAAAGACAAGTCTGCTAAATGGTTGTTTTCTGTGGTGAGCTTCGCTGCTTGACTGAGCTTCTGCAGCACATACACCCAAGAACCCCAAACTTTTGATACGTTAAGTGGGTTCATTGTGCTTTAGATATTGTAAGGGGAATATAAGAGTTCCATCTGTGGTGGTTCAATCTGTGATGGGGTTTTCAAACATGGAAGCCAGCTACCACTTGGTTTCAGTCACTGCTTGATGAACGTATAGATTTGAATGAGCCTTAGGAAAGCAGAACGCTAAGCTTAGTTCAAGACTACATTGAAATGATTGGAACTTGAGTGTATTTAATACTTGGGAGAATCTGACCGACTGTTTACATGTTCCAAAATTTATTATCTCTATGTATATCTGCCAAAATGCACATTGACAGTTGCTTATGACATAATCAAATAAATTTTGAAACAAGGCCAGAAAGCATGCTTCAGTGCAATATATAAGGATTAAAAGCCTTCTTTGATACAAAATTAACCAAAGAAAGGGCTTTCTCTTGTATTTAATCATAATGGAAACAGGCTTCCCTTTGTGGGATTAGCAATCAAAAAGACTGATTGAATATTAAAAAGGCATCCAGGGTTTCTTCAGCAAAGGCTGTTTGGAGAAGTATCATCTAAGGTCAGCCCTGGGCCTGATGAACACAGGATTTGCCATCGGTTTCAAAGAGAATTGGTTAGATACCTCATTTCCTTCCTGATCATGATGGCTTTAACAGTCTAAACAGGGGTTTTTTTTTTAACTTGGATTTTCAAGATTAAAATAGTCATACAGTATATAAAATTTCAACCTTTAATACTTCCTAGAAAATAATTTCACCCCATCGTTTGCAGAAATCAAGGAAAATAAAGAGGAAAAGGAAACCCTCCTTAGTATGAATATTTTTCCATTGGAAAACTTAACTGAACATCATGGGGAAAACAAGCAAGTATGGAATTTGAAAAGATAACAGTGAAGGATTGAAAGCACTGAGAAGGACTAGCATCAGATGCAACCTTATGATTAGGTACACTCTAAATATTAGGGGTATGTGTGTGATCACTATGGATTCAATATGAGGGAGTCTCTGAAACAAGAATAATCTTTTTTCATGAAGTGCAACAATTGGGCAGAATTGCTGTAAGGTTATTCTGGGTTAGTATATCCCCCGTCATAATACATAAAAGAAGGTAAAAGGTAAAGGACCCCTGGATGGTTAAGTCCAGTCAAAGGCGACTATGGGGTTGCAGCGCTCATCTCGCTTTCAGGCTGAGGGAGCCAGTGTTTGTCCACAGAAAGCTTTCCGGGTCATGTGGCCAGCGTGACTAAACTGCTTCTGGCGCACGTAGGACCGTGATGAGTGCCAGAGTGCACGGAAATGCTGTTTACCTTCCCGCCAGAGTGGTACCTAATAATAATAATAATAATAATAATTTTTATTTGTATACTGCCTTTCTATCTTAACAAAATCGAAAATTCTTTCTAGTAGCACCTTAGAGACCAACTGAGTTTGTTTCTGGTATGAGCTTTCGTGTGCATGCACACTTCTTCAGATACACTGAAACAGAAGTCACCAGATCCTTAAATATAGTGGGGAGGGGTATTACTCAGAAGGGTGGTGGGAATGGGTGATAGGCTGATAAGTGTGAAAAACCTGTTGACGACTCTAAACGGCTGCAATTAGTCTTGCAGGGAAGGGCAAGGGGTGAGATGGCTAAAGATGGCTTTCTTATGTATAATGAGATAAGAATCCAATGTCTTTGTTCAAACCAGGTTTCTCCATGGTTTTAAGTTTGGTGATTAGTTGCAATTCAGCCACTTCTCTTTCAAGTCTATTTCTGAAATTTCTTTGTATTAAGACAGCTACTTTGAGATCTTTTATAGAATGTCCTGGGAGATTGAAGTGTTCTCCTACTGGTTTCTCTGTCTTGTGATTCCTGATATCAGATTTATGTCCATTTATCCTTTGGCGTAACTTTCTATCTTAAGATACTCAAGGCGGTTTACAAGCAGAAGAAACAAAAAAATGTACATCTTATAACAATCTAATGCAATACATGTGATAATAAAACAAAACTTTAAAATAAGCAACCTACATCAAAAAGTAACATTCGACAATTATTAGAGTAATATAAAATAATAGCAACATATAAAAGTTAAACAGAAATCCCCTCAACATTTACAATAAACAATTTCTAAACTAATCAATAAAACAACAGCAAGCCACAGTACATAAAATAACACAATACAAATTGAGAATCAAAGACTAGAGGGTGGGGCAAGGCAGATGGAAGAAGGCCTTGCTTTATGGAGTCACTCCCCTCACAGTTCTTCCTTCAGGAACAGCTCCCTTATGAAGAGTCCCAGGAGAAAGGCTAGTTGCACTGGTGTGCTTTCAAACTACTAGGTTGGCAGGAGCTGGGACAGAGCAATGGGAGCTCACCCCGTCGTGGGGACTCTGACCAGCAAGCCCAAGGGGCCCAGTGGTTTAGACCACAGCACCACCCATGTCCCTGGAAAATAAAAGAAGACCTACCTAAGACTCTGCTAGAAACAGAAACAGCAGGAGACCTTTAACATAATTGGTGGCAGTCTCCCAAAGTGAAAGTTACAGGGAAACTGTTAATAGTAATAACAACTCAATTAATATGAATGCATAATGTTTTAAAAACTTAAATTATATACAGTGGTACCTCAGGTTACATACGCTTCAGGTTACGGACTCTGCTAACCCAGATAAGCTTCAGGATAAGAACAGAAATCGTGCTCTGGCGGCGCAGCGGCAGCAGGAGGCCCCATTAGCTAAAGTGGTGCTTCATGTTAAGAACAGTTTCAGGTTAAGAACGGACCTCCAGAACGAATTAAGTTCTTAACCCGAGGTACCACTGTAAATGGGTTTGTTAAGCAAGTACGTAAAAAGCTTGTTTCATACATGGTCATAGTAGCTGGAGTATATTATGCAAAAAAGGACTGGATAGACAGATGATGGGAATGCACTCATATGGCAATATTAACAAACAGGCTAAATATAATGAAAGACAGGTGTGCTTTTATTGCATATAGCAGAAGTAGAGCAACATATCTCAAGATACAGTGGTACCTCTGGTTACGTACTTAATTTGTTCCGGAGGTCCGTTCTTAACCTGAAACTGTTCTTAACCTGAAGCACCACTTTAGCTAATGGGGCCTCCCACTGCCACTGCACCGCCAGAGCATGATTTCTGTTCTTATCCTGAAGCAAAGTTATTAACCTAAAGTGTTATTTCTGGGTTAGTGGAGTATGTAACCTGAAGTGTATGTAACCCGTGGTACCACTGTTCTGTATAGTGTTTTTTATGGATTTAGGGCTGAAAATGAGGAAATTAAGTGCTAAGATATCTACAGTGGTACCTTGGTTTACAAACTTAATCCGTTCCGGAAGTCCGTTCTTAAACCGAATCCGTTCTTAAACCGAGGCGCGCTTTCCCTAATGAGGCCCTTCCACCATTCAGCTTCTGTCTGTAAACCGAGGTAAAGTTTGCAATCCGGAACACTACTTCCAGTTTTGCAAAGTTTGTAAACTGAATAGTTCATAAACAGGACTGTTCGTAAACCGAGGTACCACTGTATGTCACATTTAATAATTCCTTTTGTTTTTGTTTTTCTCTGGATCATTTGCTTGTATACCCTTTCAGAAAATTTGGGATACCCAAGTTAAATTCTGAAAGATGTATACACATCTCTCACACACAAATATGAAGATTGTCTTCCTCATTATCACCGCCACAATGAATTACATTGGCTGCCCCTGCAACGCTATAACTTCCCATATTATTGTGCAAAAGGCTAGGGAGCGAAGCAGACTATGTAAAGCCCTGTGCAGGCAGCTAAATGTGGGGGGTAATCAATGTGCAGATCAGCTTTCATCTACAAAGCCCACGTCAGTATAAGCTAGATGCACAAAGGGACTGTTACCCATGTTTAGGCTCTGTGGAGAAATGAATGGAGGCTGGGGCAGACCATTGGGCAAAAACTAGCTTTGTATTCACACATATCCCCACATTTAGTTGTATCTACCAGGTCTTTTGCAGTATGGACGCCTCAAAATTGTCCCCATGCGTGCGTTCGGTTTGCAAAGTTGTACTGAATCTTCAGATTGGGTCTTGGATAATTGGAGAATAGGCTCCACGGCTGATTGGAGCCTTTGTGTACCGCTTCCAGTCCAGCACTCTGTCTAACTGCTGGACCAGTTGGTCCCACAAAATGGAAAACATAAAGCAAATGCAATAACAACCGTTCTGTTGGGCCAATTCGAGTCATTACTCGTTTGCAATGTTGGTGGATTAGCTGTATTTTTGGAGCCTGTGTCCATAAAAAGTAGAAAAGCCTGATTAAGTTTGAGGCTCTTTAGAACAAATGAGCAGCAGCTGAAGCAGACCATGTTAATTAGATAGAAATAATTAGAGCCTCGTTAAGAGTTATGGCTGGGGCCTTGGGTTGCATGGGCTTTCCAGAGACAACGTAACACATTTAAAATTATACATCTAGTGAAAATGTAATGGCGTAAGAATACAAGGCATTTTCTCAATCACGAGTTACGTTGGAAGACGATATGTGTGTTGGGAAAGGGGAAATAGGTTTTGAGTGAAGTATGTTGAACAAAAAATCTTCTGGAACTAACTCCTCTTGTGAAAAACATCGCCCCAGCTAATGTTTTCATTGTACGGAAGATGGAAATATATGTTCTGCTGTGAAGTGATGTCCAAACAACTTAAAAGTGTGGTTATAAGCACTCTCAACACAGAGAGATTATGCAAAATGGGACATTGCCTGATTCAGTAGTTTGGCTCTCTGTGTGTTTTCAAGCCATGTTGTTGACTTCATCACTGCAAAGGATGATTTGCAATTGTTAGAGCTTGAAGAGGGATATGCTCATGCTGCTTGCATCATCCCTACAATTTCCCGCTATGTTCTGATTGCGGAATCTCTACTACAGAGATAATGGAAGAGGCAGAAAGGACGCAGCTTGACTTCTCAGGTTCTGAGTTATGTTTTCAGGCACAGGCACTTAGATAATTCATCATTTGATTTATAAAGTGAGTGTTTTTAGTCAGCAGCTCATTCAGGAAAAACAAAAAGGCAGCATCCTCCTAATGTTATTTTTATAGTCACTTTTCCTTCCAACTTTACCTGCGTGTAAAGATCCTAGGACTGGTGATGAGCTGATCTGGAGTCTTGTGAGTGGCTTGAGCTATGATTTTCCAACTTGGTTGTGAAAATGGATAAATAGGACCATCTGGGCCCCTTCTCCCCCCCCCCCCACCATTTTTATTTTTTTCTGTCCTCTTCTGGGACATAAATAGTGCCCAGCCATTAAGTGCATTTACTGAGTGGGTTCCTCTGGGAAACTGAGTTAGACTCTTTCTGAATTTTGAACTGGAAGACTACAGTATGGGATTTCAGTCCATAAATTAACTGAAGCAGAATAGTACTAAGCAATTTGTTGTTTGGGTCATTGCTGCTGCATTTTGTTTCCTTGGAGATTAGTTTGCAGACCATGCACTCTTACCTTAGCATGCACATCCGCTAGAAAAACCCATCTCTTAACTTGGCACAATATCATTTGAGCAGAGCACATTTTCGCCTGCTGATTTAAGCCCAAGGAGATTGTGTGCTGTGTGCACAAAGTTTTTTTTCAAGCATACAAGATTAATTGAAGTAAATACTGTAAAGGAAAGGCAGGCCTTGGCAATAGCAGGGGGCAGGGGAGAAATATCACACAAATTGAATACTAGTAGTTGCATTGACCTAGGTCTCTTCCTGCATTTCTAGTTTCTGCCCTACCCTTCTAGTCCTTGTGCACCACTATGGGTGGCTTACAACAAATTTAAAAGTGTATCATATATCTACTTAGCATGCAAATTTCTGCCAGAATAAAGATGTGTGAAAGAGCCAAATGGGGGCCACACAGGCATCATGAGGCAAGATGTTCCCTGATGTTGGCGCAGCCATTGTTAAGGCACTGTCTCTTGTGATTTCCCATGCCCCATGGCTGTCACGGAAGTGTGCCTACTAATCTGGAAGAATTTTGAAGACATCTGTAACTGCATACAACTGAGCCCAGTGGGTTAGAGCATGCTGCTGATAATGCCAAGGTTGAAGGTTCGATCCCCGTATGGGACAGCTGCATATTCCTGCATTACAGGGGGTTGAACTAGATGATCCTCAGGATTCCTTCCAACTCTAAAATTATTTGATTCTATGATAAATGAAATGTAAAATTATATACGCATTGACCTGGTTCAGATATAACACTAAACCATAGTTTAGCGTTACATGGATTCGGCTGCTGTATTCATTGATCCTCTGAAAGACCACTGATTCGTTATTTGGCTTTAAAATAAATAGCTCATGCAATGCTCTTCTTCAACAGTTCTTCCTTGAACAGAAAATGTCCACCCCCCCCCCCCAGCTGTAGAGCACATTTAGATCCAGGCCACTGTATTTGGCATGATTGGTTAACAATTCCTCCCATAAATCTGCAGCTTTATTCCCTTTTTCTTCTTTATTGAATTTGCATAAGAAGCAGATAAACAGATGTATACAAATATATGAAAAACGTAGAACACATTTTAGGATAAAATTTATCTGTAAGCTGTCTTAATTATTTTTAAGTATCATAGTTTAAGTAGCCGGTACTGTTTTGTTCCTGTTTGCAGGCCTCTTTATTCCCACATCAAATACCCAGGAATTAGGATATGGAATTAATTTTGTTTCAGAACACTATTGTCAAGTAACTTAATTTTTTTTTACTGATGTCCTGATATGGAGAGTTCAGAAACCAAATTTGCAACATTTTAAGCAAGTTTGCCTTATTTGTTTATACAGTATTACTTGTTTAGCTGCATTCAGATTTGATGCAGTTACAGCGATAGTATCTACAACATTGTAACTGCAAGTCTAGTTTAGGATTTACTATCCAGTAACAAATAGCCACAAGGCAGGTCTTTTTTTATGACATTCAGTTAAGTGGCATTGATCTGCCATGCGTGTTTCCCCTCACTACTCCCATACTATTTGAACTTGCCTAGGAGAAATGCTTACTAATTACTCTAATACACTGAGCAGGCAATATCTTAAATTAGAACCATGCCAGCGAATCCTTAGCAGATCTCGGAACATAATATTTTATTAATGCAAATACATTGGCTGGTTTTTCTCCCGAAACTGCATTAGGAGCCCTTCAGCAGATTTCTGGTGAATCTGTGCAAAAATATTTGCAAGTGATGTTGCAAAAAACAAAAACAAAACAAAAACAAAACCAGAAAGTGGACTCAGTAAACAATCTGGGAGCCAAGATTCTGTCCACCTCTTTTGATACAACATGAGTAATACAGTAACTAATAAATGCAAGACATTTATACAGTAGCAATTTTGTGGAACGTGCTTCCAGTTGAGGTAAGATAGGCCTATTCCCTGATGAACCTTTAGCACCTACTGGAGATTTCGTTTATTTCATTTACTGATTTTTTACTTTTTTGTATTGTATCCTTGTAAAGCACTCATAGAGACAAGTGTAGTTAAACAGAATGTAAATTGTTTAAATCAATTTTTAAAAAAGCTGCCCTGCTTGTACACGCAGCTAGAAAGTGTATTTGCTACCTCCCCAAAATGCATTTTTTTTTGGGGGGGGGGGACTGAGTGTGCATACATGGTCATCTTCATTTTGTTAGTATTTCATTCATTTTGATGGTCTGAAAGAACTTTTTGATGGAAGAGCGATAAGCCAGCTTACATATACAATGTATTCTGAAGCTCCTCTTGCCTTTTGTGGAAAACGAGAGAGCCTGCTTGGGAAGGGTCTTACGACGTTGTCCGGTGACATTTGTGTAGCCACCCTACCCCTCTTTGGTGGAGATTCAATTGATAAATACCTGAGCCATTTATTGTTCTTGACTGCGTTGTTGTTTTACATAATTCTTCCCATGGATTTCAGTATACAGCCGTACCTTGGCTCGCGAACACCTTGCAAGTCAAACTTTTTGGCTCCCGAACGCCACCAACCCGGTGTTCCAGTTTGCGAACATTTTTTGGAAGCCAAACGTCTGATGCGGCTTCCAATTGGCTTCAGCAGCTTCCTGCAGCCAATCGGAAGCCGCGTCTTGGTTTCCGAACACTATGGAAGTCAAACGGATTTCCGGAATGGATTCCATTCGACTTCCGAGGTACCACTCTACTGATATTTCAGTCTTTGGAGAATTGCATAGGTTTCACCAAGCTTTTCTCTTTAAATGGGGATGGGGGGGGGGCAGAAACAGGAAATTTCCATTTCCCCTCTCATGTCCAGATGTTCTTGTTTTTCTTCATCGGGCGTTGGGGCTTGTTGTGCGAATGCTAACAGCCTTTCTAACCATCGCAGACTTAGCTTTGGAACCATCCGTGGTTTGTTAAAGCAGCAGTACAGATGTAGGAGTAATCATAATTATTTCTGAAAATGAAAACGACCAGGAATTTTCACACAGGAGAAGACAAGCATAGGCAGCGCGGGAGGGGGAGTACCCCCAACAAGTACCTCACGCCCCCAACTTGCCCCCCATTGCTGAACTCCCTTCATTAATATATGTTGTTGTTTTTCTTTCTCGTCCACCTAGAAATATACTTTCCCCCTTTTGTGGCTACCCATATATTTTTTCCTGATGCTGGAAATAAGCAAAAAGCAATAAAGCCTTTGGGATGTTCCCAGTTCCCAACTGCCTAACAACAGGTAGGATAGTGAGCAGTTATGACTGTACCAAATCATACAGGACACATTCGCCCAACACACTAATGCTTCACTTTCCCCACTTCTTCTCTTTTGTGCCCATGAGAAGCAATTCAGAAACTTCTGCTTCAGGTTTTAAGCAAGCCATGGTTCTTCGTGACATCTGAACATGGAACTGTGGTTTGTTTAAACTGTGGTTAGTGAGAACCCTCCATGATAAGGCTGTGTGTGTTTTTTTTAAAATTGAAACTGTAAGCTGTTGCTCCTGCTGTTTCTTTACTGGCATGCAGAAGAGGAGAAGGAAAGATACAAGCATAAGGCTTGTAGTCTTGTAGTGCAAAACCACAGTTTCCCATTGCATCTGAACTGAGACACAATATTGACAAGAACGTATTAATTTATTTTATATGGCCAAAGTGAGATGAAAAGCCTTAAAGCCCTATTGGGGTCTGGTAAAAAGAATACTTGCAGCATCCAGGAGGCTGGAAGGTAGCTGCATTGAGGGACTCTGGTTATTTTTCACTAAAAATAGGCAGCCTTCCTTTTAAAAGCTGTTATATAATGGTCTTTGGCAAATTGCATTACTGTGGTGGTGGAAGGAAATATAGTTATGCTCAATAGGATTTCAGATCGGCAGATAAGTAACAGAGCCCTGTGATTGATAGATCCTTTAAAACGCATGGGGGTGAGTTTCTTTAAAACCGTTGGTGCACAGAGCTTTGCAGTTTCACATATTGAAGCAGATCGTCCTTATTGGCTTAAACTATTGTTTTCACCTCACAAACCTATGGTTTATGCTATAGACGTAAATTAGAGCCTCACATTTTGCATTCATATATATATATATATATATATATATATATAGCTATTGTGCTTAAGCAATTCCATCATATTCTATGTTCATTAACAACACAATTTAAGCTACTGCGGTGTGAAATGTATAAATGGGTAGATTCAGAGAAGGGAATTGAAGACACTACAGGTTGGATTGAAATTTATTGTGTTATGTAAGAATTTTATCCTTGGGATGAGTGCTGAGTCTGGGAGCCTCTTCTGTAAACACACAGCACAGTATACCTAACTGCTGGGATGGAGAGCAGTTTTAATTTTTTGCACGCCGGCATTATGGTAGGAAAACAGAACGTGCATAAATATTTGTAGCTCAAACCCTAGTCGCTGTGCTGGTGCAGTAGAACGAAATTAAGAGAATCTTTTAAAAACGGAGTGGAATCCAAAAGTGCCATTCTACTATCCTGTATAATACAGGACTGTCCCGTATTTCAGTGTAAAATGATACGTCCTATATTGATACAGTTTAATATTTTAGGGGGAATTTTTTTTTGTATGTTAGGGGAATTTTTTTTTGTATGTTAGGGGAAATGGTGTACAGAAACATGTATACTGGGAGAAAGTCACACTAAAATGCAGATGAATTTCCATGATAATCAAACTGATGCAGAAATGTGGGCAGCTGGACTTAAGGTTGGACAAGTGAGAGAACCTGAAATAGACAGGTTGCTCATCCCTAGGCAAGTCAGAGTTTCCTGGATACTGAGGCAGTAAGGGAAGGCCAGAGTCGCTTATTGGGGGCCACCCTCTGCATTGATTGTGCAGCCGGGCGAGAACGATTTGCCCTCACGGAAGGGTGTAAGTTTGAGAGCAAGCATTGAAAAGGACTTTGAGGAGTTGTCAACAACCTTCCCCAAATATGACACTTTTGTGGTCAAGACTGTTTGGCGCGACAGTCTTTGCCCAGCTGCCACTAACAAAGCCAGGAAACTCTTGGATCGGGCTGTGACACGGAAGGTGTTGGCATCTACCGTGCAGATGGTGTTCATCTTTCCAACGGCGGAAATGATGTTTGGTTGGCCGATAATATTGAATGCATAAGAGGTTGGATGCAGGTGTGAGGGTATTGGCGGTGAGCTTTGGGCTTGTGTGGTGGTTAGGCATTGGAATAGTTATGTGGGGGGGGGAGGGGAGGTGCTGCCATCACCTGCCCCTCCATGCGTAAGGGTATTCCGTTAAAGGAATCCGGGGGTGTGGATCTCGTCCGAAGCCCGGGGAGGGGCTAGGGCCATGCCACGACCCCAGCGGGAACCCAGGGGGGCTCGAGTCGATCCGCATCAGCGGGACTCCCCCTGCTGGTGGTTTACCCTTCCAGACTTCCTGCAAGGCGGGCAGGAGTCAGATATAGTCTTGATGCCAATGCCTAAGCCAATACCGCTCACATTCTGTAACCAATAAAGTTGTGGCCTAAATTTTGCCCATTAACATTAACCTAAATTCCGTGTCCTTGTGTCTCTATTCTCCTGGGGTTGGTTTGGGGGGTCTTGAAGTGCAAGTGAGAGAACCCAGAATTGATAGGTTGCTCGTCCCTAGGCATTTTGCAAGACAGAGGAGGAGTCAAAATTGCCCCTCATGCAGAGGATATCATATTCAGGCTGGGCTACTGAGGGACACGCTTGTCAATGCATACTTGGGGTTTTTTTTTTTCTTTAACCTGTGGTTAGGGATGGGGAGCTGGACTGTGGGGGGAAGGGGCTTTAATGGTTTGCATCCCCCAAAATGGTCCTCATCCAAAACCCTCCTCATCAGCTGTTTGCAGTTGGAGGAATGCAAACGTTAAATGCATTTATGCTTGAGTTTGGACAGACATTCAGCTAGCAAAGCAGAGTTTATATATTCTGATTAATCATGAAAAAGTAGCGATACGAGGCTTTGGAGGGTTAAATGGAATAGTAAGCTTGTGAAATATTTAGGTGTTTTACTGAACTCCAGTTTGGATCAATAAGGTAGAATCAATTATAACCCAGTCAAAACATTTAAAAAAAAGATATTTACAGTGATGGAAACAATGTAAGCTGTCTTAGTTTGGAAAAATAGCATCAATAAGGTGAACCTAGAATACTCTCACTCCTCCTCCTCTTTTTGCTGTTAGGCAAAAGTTTATTAGAAAAGTGGCAGAAAGTGCTTCAGTCTTCATGTACTTTGTTGATGGGTTGGGGAAAGAGCAAGGAGACCAAATGAAGGACCTGCAGAAGTTCAAACAGCAAACAGAAGCAGTGCTTCACTGTACAGCTCAGCGTTTGACTTGGAAAGAGTCTGTGTCACATGTCAGCCTGGATAGGTCAGTTGGTTAGAGTGTGGTGCTGATAATGTCAAGGTTGCAGGTTTGATTGCCACATGGGACAGCTGCATATTCCTGGGGTTGGACTAAATGATCCTCAGGGTCCCTTCCAACTCAACAATTCTATGATTCTGTGTTATGCTGGGGAGAGCATCGGCAAGTAAGCATAAAACCAGGGTGGATAAAAATCAATGTTTTAAAAATAAATAAATTAGATTTTTTCTTTTTTATTTAAATCGTATTTTTAAAATAAAATGCTTTTGGAGGTCTAAAGATAGCTTTCTGTTTAAGTTACATTATAGTCCAAAGGTTATTCATCAGGAAATAAGGATTTGTTTTAAGTTTTTCGTGTGTGCTAAAACTCAGTCTAAGTTTATTTTTATATAAAAAAAAGTTTAACCACATCAGTTAACAAACATGGATACATATGCTGTAATGTACAATGAGACCAGTAATAGTCCTGACCACTTCTTCTAGTGAAGGCAGAGTTGACAGTAATTGATCCTCCCCAATATGGAAGATGTGGGAACTCCAAGAGTCGAGTGGTGGGTGCATCATATGCAGTCAGCTTCCGAGCTTTCCAGTCTATCCAGAATCATCTAGGGCCAGAATCATCTCTGCAAGCTGGGTTGTTAAATGTCTGGGGTTTTCATTCCAGCACTGAAGACATCATCACGCACATGGGAAACTCAATTGCAGCCTGTTTGCATGCATCCTAAAGGATTTACATGGGCTCCCAGTATGTTTCTGAGCACAATTCAAAGTGTTGGCGTTGACCTTTAAAGCCCTAAACCAGGGGTCAGCAAACTTTTTCAGCAGGGGGCCAGTCCACTGCCCCTCAGACATTGTGGAGGGCTGGACTATTTTTTTGGGGGGGGGGGAGAATGAATTCCTATGCCCCACAAATAACCCAGAGATGCATTTTAAATAAACGGACACAATCTACTCATGTAAAAACACGCTGATGGATTTTGAAGGCGATTGGGCCAGATCCGACCCCCAGCCTTAGTTTGCCTACCCATGTCCTAAACAGCCTCGGACCTGTATACCTGAAGGAGCGTCTCCACCCCCATTGTTCAGCCCAGACACTGGCGGTTCCCTTACTTCAAGATGTGAAGCTATGGGGAACCAGGCACAGGGCCCTCTCGGTAGTGGCACCCGCCCTGTGGAAAGCCCTCCCATCAGATCTCAAACAGATACACAACTATTTGACTTTTAGGAGACATCTGAAGGCAGCCCTGTTCAGGGAAGTTTTTAATGGCTGATGTTTTACTGTGTTTTTAATATTTTGTTGGGAGCCGCCCAGAGTGGCTGGGGCAACGCAGTCAGATGGGCGGCATATAAATAAAATATTATTATTATTAGCCATTAGGTTCAGAGGATGATGAATTTTCATTAGAATGGCCAAAACAAAATAAAAAACCCTTCCAGTAGCACCTTAGAGACCAACTAAGTTTGTTCTTGGTATGAGCTTTCGCGTGCATGCACACTTCGCACACGAAAGCTCATACCAAGAACAAACTTAGTTGGTCTCTAAGGTGCTACTGGAAGGAATTTTTTATTATTTATTATTTTGTTTTGGCTATGGCAGACCAACACGGCTACCTACCTGTCATTAGAATGGTGTTATGAATGAGATATTCTCAAACATGCATGTTGAAGTTGACATGAATATAAGTTAGCCAACGGTCCAAAAGCAACTCTTTGTAGTGCCAAATGAAAGAGAGTGTGGGGAAAGAATAATACAGAATTATTCCTAGTTCCTTCTTTAACAGAGATTTATTGTGGACTCGTTCTAAACGGGATTAGATTGTAAACTCATCGATATAACTCCACAAGGAGATATGACTCACAATGCTTTGGTGTAAGTGCCTATGGATTTATGTTAAAATAGAACCTTGGTTGGTTTTGTTGCACACTGCTTTTTGTTTCCCATGTTACTGGGATATCACTTAAAATGTTAGACAGAAAGTTACATAAGCCTGATGGTTTATTGATCATGTCTGCACTGTATTTGCCTTCAGTGGCATGGGGCATCAATGAGAGAATACCGGTTACAAATGATTGTGATTTACTGTACATCGCATCAATACTGAGTTCTGAGAAGCTTTTCTGTGAGCTGCCTGTGTCACTAAATACTGATGCTAACTGAGTTATCTGTTTATATATCATGAGCTGTGGGGAAGCGGGAAGAGTTGAAAAGCATGCCCCCTGCTTGAGCAAATACAGTCGTACCTTGGATCTTGAACGCCTTGGTACTTGGACGTTTTGGCTCCCGAACGCCGCAAACCTGGAAGTGATTGTTCCACATTGCAAACGTTCTTTGGAACCTGAACGTCCGACGGGGCTTCCGATTGGCTGCAGGAGCTTCCTGCAGCCAATCTGATGCCGCCCTTTGGTTTCCGAATGTTTCGGAAGTTGAATGGACTTCTGGAATGGATTCCGTTCGACTTCCAAGGCACGACAATACGTTTTGTTCAGAAACATGAATAAATGGAAATGCGATGTATTTCAACCAATACTCTGGGTAACAGCATCTGGATTACTTAGAGTACTCATCCCCATGTCGGGAGCCCTTCGGTTTGTGCTAATCCCACAACACAGGGGAGTCGACAGTGCATCATCTCAGAGGTGGGACTAGCCTACACAGTGTAGACAACCCTTTTGCACATTCGCACGAGTTCACTATGACCTGACTAGTGCTAAGGTTATGACCAGTTTAATTTTAAGCAGGCTTTCCACAAGTGACACCTGTATGTGCCACTCCAAATTGCTTGGGATGTGAATGTCATGATGTTTTCATAGGTTCTAAGCAAAGGGAGGGCGAGAAAAGTGGATTGTGGTGCAGAAAATAGGGCCAAGCAAAGGAACAAACAATTGGAATGGATTTTTCTTAACATTTTTTTGCAAGCATGAAAGATTAAAAAGCAACAGCAATCCAGCAGGTGTTATGACAGGTTGTTGGAGATGGGCAGACTCTCTCATACACTACTGCAGGCACACATACAGTCAGACACAAAGGCACACACTTCCAGGCACATAAAATACCAGGGACACACACATGGAGACAGGCACTTGCAAGTAAGTACAGATAGACTTAGAACAGACACCCACAGCCACAGACAGCCACACAAACATGTTAAAGTAACACTAACAGTGTCGTAGGAATATGCAGTGTTATACATCAGTGTACATCCACCTCGGGATGCAATGCGCTGATTCTTGCTGTTTGCTCTGGGAGAAAAATGGGGGAAATGAACTCTGTTCTGGCTGGGAGTGGAACTTTACTCACCCAAAATAGAGTTTAGGGCAGTGTACAACATAAGAAAATACAGGGGGTGAAAGAATCCTAAAATATTGCCGTAGGATTTTAAACCACAATTACATTCCATGTATAGCCCCAAGAATTTTATTTTTAGGCTTTATCTCATTTTTAAAAATTGGGTGTGGATAACTTTCAGCAAAATGATTTTTTTCAACCGTTTCCCCTCCTTTCAGAAATACCGGCAATACATGTCAGGACTTCTGGCTCCTCCTTATGGTGTTATGGAAACTGGCTCCAACAATGACAGTAAGTACCTCAGCAAAAGTATCTGTAAAATGGGAACAATGGCGATCTTTATGTCAGGCGACCCCTGGTGTCAGAGGTGAATTTAGGGCAGCGCGGCTGGTTCCGCTGCGCTGGCGCCGAGCAGAATGGGAGGTTGGGTGGGTGCCAGATTTTGCCCTCAAGCGCCGCTGGAATTTGAAAGACCAAAGTCTGCCGTGACTGAATGTAAGTGAACAGAACCATCCAATTTGAAGAGCAACGTTTAATCCTCAGACATACTGTTCTGATGTGTCTACTGTTTTCTTACAGGAATGCCTGACAAGGATAACATGTCAAGTAGTAGTCTGTGCTCAATCTCTAAAAACTGCAATAAGGTAAATAATTTTTCTTCTTCATTTTGCCTGTAAACACCAACATATTGGTACATGGGCAAAGCAGTCCTTCTTCACAAGCAAGGCTGGGGGGAACAGCCACCACATTTTGTGCCCGGCTGTTTCTCAGTGGCCAAGGTGGGTCTTTTCTTCTTCCCTCCCATTGGCTGCAATAGAGGGAAATAGCACTGCTTGAGCTATTTTTGTTGGGTGTGCCGGTGGAACAAAGGGGCTTTGTATCAGTCCTGCCCCAATACCCCACCGCTGACATGCTTGGATTCTCCAGACCACAGATGGAAGAGCTAGGTGCATAAGTCCCCTCAGCTGGCCTTACAATAAGTGTAAGCTTGCATCCTAAATTGACTTTTGTCTGTGGAAACATTAATAAAACGCAGGTGCTCCAGTTGTCAAAAAAAAATGTACAGGTGAAACTTGAAAAATTAGAATATTGTGCAAAGGTTCATTTCTTTCAGTAATTCAACTTAAAAGGTGAAACTAATATATGAGATAGACTCATGATATGCAAAGCGAGATATGTCAAGCCTTTCTTTGTTATAATTGTGATGATTATGGCGTACAGCTGATGAGAACCCCAAATTAACAATTTCAACTTTGGGGTTTTCATCAGCTGTACGCCATAATCATCACAATTATAACAAATAAAGGAGAGCCAGTGTGGTGTAGTGGTTAAGAGCGGTAGACTCGTAATCTGGGGAACCGGGTTCGTGTCTCCGCTCCTCCACATGCAGCTGCTGGGTGACCTTGGGCTAGTCACACTTCTCTGAAGTCTCTCAGCCCCACTCACCTCACAGAGTGTTTGTTGTGGGGGAGGAAGGGAAAGGAGAATGTTAGCCGCTTTGAGACTCCTTCGGGTAGTGAAAAGCGGGATATCAAATCCAAACTCTTCTTCTTCATCATCATCATCACAATTATAACAAGCAAAGGCTTGACATATCTTGCTTTGCATGTCATGAGTCTATCTCATATATTAAACTCCAGTAGCTAATGAAAACAATTGCTTACAAAAATGGACTTTTCCACGATATTCTAATTTTTCGAGTTTCACCTGTAGATGCTTATGAAACTGAATATACTTTACTAAGCCTGGGTTCTATATTGCTTCTCTGATGGCTAATCACAGCAGAAAGTGTCATTGCAACTGATATTAAAAATGAAGGAGTTTGCCACTGTTGTTCATTGGGCCATTTCTGTTGGCAAAGTTCTGTGAGTTTATACACCACAAGTTTGGGGGGGGGGGAGGAAGACAGCAAAGAAAACGGTTGTGTAATATTGATAAGGCAGGCAATTTGCTTATGTACACTTGAAACTAATAGTATATCACCCCAATACATTTAGATTTGTGCAAGTGGAAAAAAACAAATTAATTTAAGATTTCTTTCATTCAGAAGTTCAGAAACTAGTAAACGAAATTCTACAGGAATAAACAATGTAGAATCCCCTTCTTTGCCCAAAAAAGCATATAGCTTTAGGCTCCATTTAGCTTTATGGAGCAACCTGGCTGCTTCCATGCCACAATGGTTCCTACACCACTCCCAGTGATAGCTGTAATTACTGCCCAGATGGCATATTGTCAGGTTATGTATCATGATGCATCTCCTACTATGGCAAGCAACACATGATTGTATGTTACCACACAATCTTGCCTAAGCATGTGAGAAGGAATTTCAGATGTTGCCTGGAGTGGAGTGGGAACAGAGGATGAGAACACTCGAGCATACTACTGCTCCATGTATTTTCATTTACATAAAAATTTATGTACCACTTTTCATTCATAAAAAGTATCAGAGTAGTTTGCAATGTAGAATACAAAATATATTAGAACTAAAACAATAAGCTATCATCAAAATAAAATCCCCCCCCCCCCCCGCACACACACATTGTTTAAGTTTTAATAGTCAGGAAATTGCAGGGGGAAGTCTTCAACTTTATTTAATGTTACATTTACACAGGATCTAAGTGATTAATAATGGAAACCGTGGCAAAACATGACAGTAGCAAAGTGCTAATGGCTGTGGTACATCTATAACAACAACAACAACATTTATACCAAAAATACCCTGTGAACAAAGCCCCACTTTTTATTTTAGATTGACAAAAGTCTGAAATCATTCAGCCAACTCCATAAAATAGCCACAAATACATTGTTAATGCCTTTTTCTGTGTAATTTACCAGCTAGGGATAGAACAAAAACCAAGTTAATCTGTGTTGCTTGGATTTTTATTTTTATTACATTCCTCCTTTTGTTGACTAGGCTTTTTTCTGCATGGTTGAATTTATTGCCTGTTTCTTGTAGGTTAAATAATCCATATTCTTAAAATAAATACATAGTCTGATCTGATCAGAAGAAGTAATACTTTTGGCACTCTTTACTCACTCGCTTCATAAACAGCCACACTTTTCCCCTCCCCTTATTCAGGTTTACTACTTCCTGTCTGCCTGTCCGTCTGTCCTGTTTCCTTAGAGAGACTGATCTTTTAACACATCTTTTTAACCTTTAATAATGTTAGAGACATTACTGCATATATTTGCTTTCCCTCCTGTCTTGTTACATGGTATTTCCTGTCCCATCCTTATCCTGCTTGAAAATAAACAAGTTTGGGTGGAGTTTATAATAACATGTGGCACACCAATAGCAGTTTTCATTGTGGTGAGTAACAATAAAAATTATCAGTCTAAAACAAGGGTTACTACGCGAGCTTACTCGAAAGTAAACTCCACTGAGCCTATGGGCATTTAGGATTGTGTTATAAGTATACTTTTTATAATACCATCTGAGATTATAATTTAGTATATCAGTCATATCAGTGCTCACTAGAAGGACAGATCCTGAAGTTGAGGCTCCAGTACTTTGGCCACCTCATGAGAAGAGAAGACTCCTTGGAAAAGACCCTGATGTTGGGAAAGATGGAGGGCACAAGGAGAAGGGGACAACAGAGGATGAGATGGTTGGACAGTGTTCTCGAAGCTACTAACATGAGTTTGGCCAAACTGCGGGAGGCAGTGAAGGATAGGCGTGCCTGGCGTGCTCTGGTCCATGGGGTCACGAAGAATCGGACACGACTGAACGACTGTACAACAACAACATATCAGTTAAATAAGGAATGGAGAGAAAAAGGGCAGCCACTCAGGATAAAGGGAATAGTTTTGTGGTAGAAAATAACGTACAAAAACTCCATTATATTAGGGGAAATTGGTTTGCAAAGTATATTAGGCAAAAAAATGCATTTTTTAAAAAGGGTAGATTAGGAGAAATTTGCGCTAGAGTGCTGACGAATTCTGATGAGGGCATTTAAAATATAAATTCACAAACCAATTTAGAAATGTGGAAAATGGAGATTAAGACTAGAAAAAGGAGAACTTGATTTGCCTGTCCCTAGTCCTAATAGACCCTGATGTTGGGAAAGATGGAGGGCACAAGGAGAAGGGGACGACAGAGGATGAGATGGTTGGACAGTGTTCTTGAAGCGACTAGCACGAGTTTGGCCAAACTGTGGGAGGCAGTGAAAGATAGGCATGCCTGGTGTGCTCTGGTCCATGGGGTCACGAAGAGTCGGACACAACTGAACGACAACAACAACAACAGTCCTAATAGAGAAGCATGTTGACAGGAAGGATAAGACACTTTTGGTTCCTAAATTGCCCCCAGCATCTTTGCTACATCCAAACACTCTCTCAACAGGTGAGATGGTACATGCTGTCCTCCAAGCATTCTTCAAATGCAGCCACATGGAGTGCCTTTGCTGTGGAGTCACTCCTCTAGGTTACAAAGGCATCTGCCTCAAGCACACAAATCTCACGCAGATAGGAATTTAGAATGGTGCCTCATGATTTATCCAAATCGCTACCAGCTGATTTCCCCCCCCCCCCATCCCTGCACCTTTTGAGCAATTAATGAATACCCCCAAAGTGTTGCAGATTATCCTGAATGTCTGAAGTTGCGTCACATGCAAGGGAAGAAAAGTAAAAGAAAAGTGAAACTCACAAGGCACAAAAGTGCGGAGGAGTCTGTGACAAATGCATTCATGATAAATCCATCTTGACATGAGTGCAGGTCTTCACTTGTCATCGGTTCACTAGTTACATAAGATAAAGTACAAAAAGCACATTGAGGTTTGCATAAGCTGCTCTTATGTAAGTTGAGGGGTTGGAAAGCCCAATCTGTAAGCAGTGACAATATTGTTTCACACTCTAACTTCTCAGAGCACAAGTAGTTCAGAGTTACCGATACTGCCAAGAAGCTTCCACATTACAGAGGGAAAGGATGTCGGAAAGAAGATACATGAGTATAAAGCCTCAGAAGATCTTGTGGGAGTATACAGCATTTCTGTAATGATCAGCTCCTGGTTTCATGGTGTAAACCTGCTAAATTTATCTCGTAGAGCCAGGAGTGGGCAGACTCCTGGTTTGTTGGATCTGTATGGCATTCCATAGGATGGTTGCGTCAAAGCACCAGATACTTCGTGCCTAAATTATGGATATAATTTAATGTCCACTCCCATCGTGCAGCCCGGACACTGAGGGCCAGCACCAAGGGCCTTCTGGCGGTTCCCTCACTGCGAGAAGTGAGGTTACAGGGAACTAGGCCTTCTCGGTAGTGGCGCCCGCCCTTTGGAACGCCCTGCCATCAGATGTCAAAGAAATTAACAACTATCTGATGTTTAGAAGACATCTGAAGGCAGCCCTGTTTAGGGAAGTTTTTTATGATGGATGTTTTAATGTATTTTTACTCTTATTTTGGAAGCTGCCCAGAGTGGCTGAGGAAACAGGAAATGACCGCATCACTTGGGGGCACAGGATCACAGAGCGAGATGAGATACAGTCTGAAATACGCTTTGTGCCCTAGCTCCTTTGCACATGTTCGGTGCAATTCCATCACCGTCTATAAAGACACGCACACACGCTCCATTAGTTTTTGCAGTTGGGCGGTCGGGGAAAAAAGTAATTACGGTGAGAAACAGGGTCGTCCTTTTCAAGGGTCAGTTCTTCTGACAAGTCGAGCGCATACGAGCAGCACATTTGGCACTTATGTTTGAAACAGTCAAATGAACACCCCCCCACAGCCCCACCCCATCCCGAATTCTTGCAATTATTATTTCAACTTCGGCCGAAAAATTGTAAAAAGGAAATTTTAAAAACTTGGGAAGATCTCGCAGAATCTTACAAAGGTTGCGCTGTGAGCACCCGTCCTACAAGTAATTCTGGAAACTGGGAATTGCAGAGTGAAAATATGATAGGAATCCAAAGAAAAAATCAATACACGCATGCAGTAATTGTGGCAGCCATTCTTTATGTGTGAAATGGGAGATTGGTGGCAAAGATTTCAGTGATTAATAAGGAACAAGAAAATGATTTATTGTCTGCCTGACGTTTGTTTGGAGCAGATTCTTAACGTGATCCTAATCATGTTTGCTCAAGAAGCAAACCTTTGTGATTTTAGCAGGGGTCATTTTCCAGGTAAGTACACTTGAGGATTGCAGCTCCTGAGCGGGAACTATTGCATTTCCAAGGCGTGTTCAGGCCATTATCCCATTATTTCAACACTGATGCAAAAATGCCACACAAGCATGTGGAGATTTACAGCTTTTGCATCCTTACGTTATTCATTATTTTTATAAAAGGAGGGGGGAGGCTTTGGGAAGAAAGCAGAAAGCAGAGAAAACAGACACACCCTCTTGTGTTCATAGAAATGGAACAGCCAGGAAGAATTGGGAGCACAGAACATTCTGTGCAAACCACCTTCTCGTTAACACCCCTTTTATACTGAATAGGTCAGGGACATGGATCAAAAGCACAAGAAGAAAAACGTGTATGTATTTCTTTTTTAAAAAAAATGTATATACCACTTTATGGTCCTTGAGAGCGTTCCAAAGGCAGTTTATAACACAAACGCACAATAAGTAGGCTATTTTTAACAACTCTGCAATTAAAGCAGTAAAGATGACAAGGCAACTTTTTTAAAAAATAAAAAAGCTAAATAGCAACATACAAGCAACAACAAGCCAACTACTCCTTTAACCCTGAAGAATACAAAGGTCTTTTTTTTGTCCCAGGGCCCTACTAGGCAACAGACATTTTGGAAAACATTGGCATCCTGCCATGCCATTCCTCATGCCTTGGCAGCGGTGGTGCTTATTTATTTCTGCCTGGGGTGGCAGAAATCACAGGACACTTGCGAGAAGCTGCCAACCATGTGACCAAGCAAAGAGGCGGAAATCCCAGGCCATGCATTCCAGCGGGCGTTGTGCATGTGTCATGAATGCTGCCACCATTTGCTTGCACAGATTGCAAGTGATGTAGTGGTGAAGGAGGACAGAGCAAGGTGTGCTGCCCAGCCATAAACCAGCCTGCTTCCATGCTACAGTGGAACCTCAGTTGTTGAACGCTTTGGAAGCCGAACAATTCGGAACCCGAACGCCGACAACCCGGAAGTGAATGCTTCCATTTTCGAATGCGCCTCGGAAGTTGAACGGCTTCCGAGGCGTGTTTCTCCATTTTTTAAAAGGACCGGCAATTGCGCCTCGACAACGTATTGGAAGTTGAACGGTCTTCCGGAACGGATTACATTTGACAACCGAGGTTCTACTGTACCAGAATGGTCAGCTTCTGTATGTATAATGGGAGGGGCACTGTCTTGTATTTGCCTCATGTAGAAAAGTGTCTTGGGTTAGACTTCTGCTGTACCATTATAAAAACCTGAGGGAAGAGAGGCCTCTGACCTAGGGAAGGAGTTCACTTGGTTGAACGGCACAAACAAAAAAAGCTCTCCTCAAAAGGAAAAGGAAATCATCACACTTTTTGTGGCCGACTAAGGTGGCCACTTCCTATCTTCTGCAGATTTCTGCAGTCTTGATTCTGGAAGCACAAATCA
Source organism: Lacerta agilis (assembly GCF_009819535.1). NCBI lineage: Eukaryota > Metazoa > Chordata > Lepidosauria > Squamata > Lacertidae > Lacerta > Lacerta agilis. The sequence continues at coordinate 114,349,042 of NC_046312.1, read as the reverse complement.
TTTAAGTACCCGTGCTGTATTTGGTGTAAAGGGAAGACGATCCATTATTCTTGCTTAAATTAAAACACTTCCAGCAAACTCATTTCCATCTTCCCACTGAGAATGGCTATGGAAAATATGGCCTCAGTCTATCGAAATACCTTGCATGCATATGCTGGAGTTTCATCTTTGGAGCACTTTATTCAATTCATGCAAAACTGTTTTAGCAGCTGTTAATGCTGTAGCAGAGAAGCAGGGAAATGACAGGAAAATAAGGCATCATTAGTTGTGTTCCAATCTTTACGCATGTGTTTGTGCACAGACCGTATTCCGCCTAAGCGTTCCTTTCCTTTTGACACTAGCCGCGATGTGTCATTTTGGGTAATGGTTGGGCCATTTTACATGTCTTAAAGCGGAGGGCATTTACAGTTGCAGCACACTGTGTAATGCTAAATAACGCATGCCTGGTGTATCATTCTAACATGCGTTGGTTGCTCTGATTGCACGGAAATATTTTAAAAGTCCACATTTCAGCAGTTTTAGGGATAAACAGAAGCTTTGTTTGAATTAGTCCTCTTCAGATGAGGCGTTTCTTCCATTTAAGCTGCCAAGCAGGGGTCAAATTAGATTTTACAAAAGGTACCTGTAACTTACCTCCCGAGGGTGAAAAGATTGGCTTTGGGGAGGGCTGTGGATTTGTTCTGAAAAAATAACACGGGAAAGGGTTAAGCAGCTTGCCTTGCACCCATAGCTCACATGCTTTGCATCCTGAAGGTGTGAAATCTGCTCTGGAGCGGGAAACCGATTTAGGACTGATTTAGGGAGTCTCCGGAGGAGGAGAGGGAGAGGACATTCCATTGTGGAAAGAGAACATTCTCTTTAGCGCTGCATTGAATACAACCCATTTAATTGAACAAAACTGGATCACTCATATACTACAAAGCGTAGAGGGAAGATGTGGATCTTTTGAACAGTTACAGGATAGTTTTGGTGAAATAGTTTTATTGTACGTGCACAGTTTTCTGAGAAAAGGTGACTTGGAACTTCTATTCACAAAAACCGGCATATGAATTTTCAATTACATAGGGCTTCCCTCCCCCTCCCCTTTTTGCTACTGATATCTGCATCTCATCGCCATATTTTAGTTCAGTAGCTGTTTATGCATCTTTCTGTTTCATCAAAATGTAGAACCTAGTTATTCTTGATTGCTACAAATGATACTGTGGGAAATTACGTATTTCATGCCTTCTCAGACCTCCAACATTTTCAGTTTTAGTATGTTTATTATTTATTTGTTTGTTTGTTTATTTTTCTTTTTAAAAATCCACTTCCACGTTCGTTTACTTTTATCACTGCCCCCTTTGTTTCTTTCACTTAAATTTTATTTTACAGACTCCTTTCATTGATCATCACGTCCCAATTCGTCCAGCTACAACCAATGTAGAGGTAAAGAGGTTAGATGTACAGCAGTCCTGGGTTACTGTAGAAACTGAAGTGCTTTGGGGTTATCCAATTATCCACCCTGCCATCGCAATGAGAGCCAGTGTGGTGTAGTGGTTAAGAGCGGTGGACTCTAATCTGGGGAACCGGGTTCGCGTCTCCGCTCCTCCACATGCAGCTGCTGGGTGACCTTGGGCTAGTCACACTTCTCTGAAGTCTCTCAGCCCCACTCACCTCACAGAGTGTTTGTTGTGGGGGAGGAAGGGAAAGGAGAATGTTAGCCGCTTTGAGACTCCTTCAGGTAGTGAAAAGCGGGATATCAAATCCAAACTCTTCTTCTTCTTCTTCAATGATGCTTTGACTAATATATCTGAGTAAATTAGCTTCATGTTGTCTCATTGCATTGAGTGTGAATACTCTAGAGTAAATTGTTTGCCTGAGGACTTTGCAGCAGGTCAGTGCCTGGAATATAACCCCTTCGTAAGTGGGAAGCCGTCAGTATATGTAACTTATTTTTTTACCTGTACTATCTAATAAATACCTCACCATTAGTGTTGTTGCCGTGCTGCTTGCCATGCAGCCTAACCGATAAGTTGCTTTGAATTACTAGGGGCTGCAGATAGTACATAGCTTGTTGGATCAATAAAATATATGGGGGAACTCCTTTCTGCTCAAGCAATTGGCTTTCCTGGCTCCTCCATCATCTCAGGGCGGTTCACAACATAAAATCACAACATAGAAATCAGACTTGATGAAATCGCACTGTAAACGAACACAGACAAAAGTGAGAAAGTGCACCAAGCCGGTCTACACTCAAACGCAATTTTGCTCTGTTTGCTTTAGGTGTAGGCGCTCTGATAGACACACTCTCAGAGAGAGAGAGAGAGAGAGAGAGAGAGGGAGGGAGAGAGAGAGAGAGAGAGAGAGAGAGAGAGAGAGAGAGAGACCGACCTGCCACCTCAAAAGGACGGATTCATTTCAGTGTCCTTGCATGTGCAAATGCAGAGTCCTCTTGGCAAAAACTAGGAAGTGCACGCTGTGTGCAGCTGAGGTGCACAGATCCCTGGATTGGTTATAACCCGCAGATCCAAGGAGATCTACAAACGTGGGGGCAAACGTGGGGGCAAATGTACACATCCCATTATGACATTAAAGCCTATATTAATAAGCTTCATTGCATTGTCAAAAAAGCATATTTGTAAATACCACTATTACATAAAAGTCTTTTTAGGAAAACAGAAAAGCTTAAAATATTTGTTGCCTCCTCCTCCTCCTCCCCCTCCTCTTCCTCTTCCTCCTCCTCCTCCAGGTTCCATCAGAAAGAATCCTTCAAGCTGGGAAAGTATTACGGAACGCCATCCTCTCCCGAGCCCCTCACATGATAAGAGACCGTAAATATCACCTAAAGACATACAGGTACTTGTGAGCAGCTGATTTCATAACGGTTTGGGGGCCCTTACATATTGCAAGCACCATCTAGTACAGGGGTCCCCAAACTAACGCCCGGGGGCTGGATGCGGCCCAATCGCCTTTTAAATGCAGCCCGCGGACGGTCCGGGAATCAGCATGTTTTTACAGGAGTAGAATGTGTCCTTTTATTTAAAATGCATCTCTGGGTTATTTGTGGGGCCTGCCTGGTGTTTTTTACATGAGTAGAATATGTGCTTTTATTTAAAATGCATCTCTGAGTTATTTGTGGGGCATAGGAATTCGTTCATATTTTTTTTTTCAAAAGATAGTCCGCCCCCCTCCCACAAGGTCTGAGGGACAGTGGACCGGCCCACAGCTGAAAAAGTTTGCTGACCCCTGATCTAGTGACTTTTAATTGTAGCTTGCTGCTTTTTGAGGTTTCCAAATGCGGCCGTACCTTGGTTATCAAACGGAATCCGTTCCGGAAGTCTCTGTTCGACTTCCAAAAACGTTTGACAACCAAGGCGCAGCTTCCGATTGGCTGCAGGAGCTTCCTGCACGCAATCGGAAGCCAGAGAAGCCCTGTCGGATGTTCGTCTTCCAATGAACGTTCACAAACCAGAACACTCATTTCTGGTGTTCAGGCGAAAACATTCAAGTCGCAAGGCGTTTGGGACCCAAGGTACGACTGTATCGGTGCTTGCGATCTGATGGCAACCCACCAAGTACAGATTGAAAATGATAGCCCTGAGTGTGTGTCATTCTAGTCTGTTAAATAGAAGAAATGATGCATGCATGCATAGGCTAGGCAACTGGGTTCAAACAAAGAGCCAGTGTGGCATAATGATTATAGTGTGCTGGACCATGACCTCGGAGACCAAGGTTCAAATCCCCACTCAGTCATTAAGCTCATTGGGCCAGTCACCATCTCTTAGCCTAACCTGCCTCACAGGGTTGTTGTGAAGGTGAAATGGGGGGGGGGGAGAAGGAGAACCATGTACATACCACCTTAACCTCCTTGGAAGAAAAAGGCGGTATATAAATGCTAATAATAATAATAATAATAATAATAATAATGGCAAAGGCTATATGGTGGGCTATAATTAGGGCAAATCTGTCCATTTCTCATTTTCCCTGTTAAGTTCAGGTCTCAACATCAGTTTGATGATCAGTTTTTTAAAGTCCTCATGAAATTTTTGTCAGCATTTCAGAACAAATGTCTCCTAATGTACAGATTTTTGTATGTTTTTGCCTGATCTGCACACTTTACATAGCAAATCCATTGTATTTTGATATTTGTTGGAGGCCGCCCAGAGTGGCTGGGGAGACCCGGCCAGATGGGCGGGGTATAAATAATAAATTATTATTATTATTATTATTAGTTGTTGGAGAATTGCACTGCAGAATTTGGAAAAGTGCAGATTTTGAAGCATGGCTGTTTTCCTCTTCATATACTGTTTCAGGAAGTGCAAATTAGGTAGATTTAATATGCAAACTGAATTTCTCCTGCGGCCCAAAATGACACATGAACAATAACATTCTTTACATGTCCAATTTCATGTTTAAATTGGGCCTGCCCCCTTAAGATTTGGCTTCAGTGTACTTGTAATTCTTTCTCTCTCTCTCTCTCTCTCTCTGTTTTAGTAGATATAGATTTATGTTTATTATCGCTCATGCTTCTGTGTATCCTGCTGGTGGCAGCACTGCCTTGAGTAAACTAAATTATCTGTGTAGTTCTGCCAGAATAGAAATTCCAAACTAAGGAAATCTCCGCCTCCCCTCTTTTCGTTTCACCCCTCTGCATACTTGGGGCGACGGAAATAGCGTGTCTCCCTCCTCCTTCCACCACCCTGCGCTGAGCCGGGGACAGTTCCCTGACAGTTCTTAATCCAAGTTGTTCATAAACTAAGCTGTTCTTAAACCAAGGTACCACTGTACTTGAAAGCAGTGAAAATCCCTTCTGCTGCTTCTGAGGGCCTTCGAAAGATGGCACGGGGAGAGTTATATATCTGAGAGCCAGTGTGGTGTAGTGGTTAAGAGCGGTAGACTCGTAATCTGGTGAACCAGGTTCGCGTCTCCGCTCCTCCACATGCAGCTGCTGGGTGACCTTGGGCTAGTCACACTTCTCTGAAGTCTCTCAGCCTCACTCACCTCACAGAGTGTTTGTTGTGGGGGAGGAAGGGAAAGGAGAATGTTAGCCGCTTTGAGACTCCTTCGGGTAGTGATAAAGCAGGATATCCAATCCAAACTCTTCTTTTTCTTCATCACTCCGTTCCATGCTCTGAAACACACTCACTTTACCCTTGTGCCTTTACAATACACAGACTGAATGGCCCCCTCTCTTCATCAAGTTCCGGGAGACCTGGGGAGGGCAGACTAGTTGCCGTTGGATTTTGCAGACCCAGAAGGGCTGGCTGTTCCCTCTCCCGAGTCTGCTGGAGGAAAGGATGCAAAGCGAGTGCCTTCAAAGCATGCAACAAAATGAGTGAATTGTCCCCACTTTGCTTTGTGAAGTCAGACACCAGAGGCAGTGATAGGAGAGAGAGAGAGAGAGTGCCATTTTTTCCAAATCTCTGCAAAGCCCAGTATAAAATGGGAGAAGCAAGGGGGAGAGTCTGTTTCTCCCACCTGGCATTCAGTGAGAGAGCCTTCCCTCTGAATTCTCTGTGGTGCGTGGAGAATTTGGGAGAGGCAGAAAGGATAAAGGGGGCCTCCCGTGTTTTCCCAGGATTGGGGGGAAATGTTTTCCAGGTCATTTTCCTCGTTGCTTAAAGCAGGCATTGGCAAACTCAGCCCTCCAGATGTTTCGGGACTACAATTCCCATCACCCCTGACCGCTGGTCCTATTAGCTAGGGATGATGGGAGTTGTAGTCCCAAAACATCTGGAGGACTGAGTTTTCCTATGCCTGGCTTAAAGGGAAAACCTGTGGCCGTATATGCATAATCCTGTATCCAGTGTCTTGCCATTTTCTTCGAAGTCACTTTCTTGACCTGGTGCAATTACTTCTGAATAGTTATTATATATATCGAGTGTTTAAAACCAGTAGATGATGTAAAACATGTTTTTAAAATAAAATAAAAACGTATTTCTTTCCTCCCTCAGACAGTGCTGTGTAGGAACAGAACTGGTAGATTGGATAATGCAGCAGAGTTCGTGCGTTCATTTACGGACGCAGGCTGTGGGCATGTGGCAAGTATTGCTGGAGGAGGGTGTTCTCAATCATGGTAAGAGAAGCTCTTTTGCTTTATAGGAAATTCCTCCCACTCGGATCAGTGTTTCCAAAACGTGGGTGTCCAGCTGGTTTTGTGTGTGTTTGTGTGTGTTTGGACGGACTACAACTCCCATCATCCCTAGCTAACAAAACGCAGTGGCCAGGGATGATTGGAATTGTAGTCTGAAAACAGCTGGAGACTCAAGTTTGGAAAACACTTTACTAGATCCATGGCACAGATTCCTTAGCAATCCCCAAAAGGGATCACAGTTCTTTTAGGAACATAACCCATCTGTGAAAATGCATAATATTATAGAGTGTCTTTATTATAGAACAGGGGTCGGCAAGGCATACCTTGCCTGGGTCAGTTTACTGCCGCGGAGCCCCCTCTGTGGGCTGGATTGCGCACATGCCCGTGATTTCTGGCATCTGCGTCTGCACAGATGTGATTTCCGGTGTCTGCGTCTGCGCAGACACAGTTTTCAGCATCTGCGCATGCCCAGACACGATTTCCGGCACCGCTTGGCGAGTCCCCGCGCCGCGCTGCGCCGGTTTAGCGCAGCGCATGGGGACTCGGTGACCGGGCAGTTCGGTTCGGGGGCAGCTCGGGGGCCAGTAAAACGACCTCCGTGGGCCGCTTGTGGCCCATGGGCCTTAGGTTGCCGACCCCTGTTATAGAATGTCGGTATTTTGCAGGAGGGATTTGGGTGCATACTGGGAAATTTGGATTGTGCCATTCAAATGGTGGGGAAGGGGGTTGGTACGCTTTCGCCCCAACTTAATTAAATAATTAATTTTTTATTTATTAATTTTATATACCGCCTTTCATCAAAACATCTCAGGGCGGTTAATGTCTGTTTCTTTTGTAAACTGGCGGGATTTTGTTGAATAGTTGGCTACCACCCATTGAGTTGTATAGCAGTAAGGTGGGTTGTTTTTTTTGTTTTTTTTAAATACCCCCATACTTACATCTGCGTAACTCTGGGTTATATGATGCTGCGGGATTGTGTAATGCTAACAGTGTTATGGCACTTAGGAACTTGCTCATAGATAGATAGAAATGTTTGGTGAGATAATGACCTAATAATAATAATAATAATAATAATAATAATAATAATAATAATAATATATTTATACCCCGCCTATCTGGCTGTGTTTGCGCAGCCACTCTGGGTGGCTCCCAACAGAATATTAAAAACACGATAAAACAATCAAACATTAAAAACTTCCCTAAACAGGGCTGCCTTCAGATGTCTTCTAAAAGTCAAATAGTTCTTTATTTCCTTGGTATCTGATGGGAGGGCGTTCCACAGGACAGGCATAACTACTGAGAAGGCCCTCTGCCTGGTTCCCTGTAACCTTACTTCTTGCAGTGAGGGAACTGCCAGAAGGCCCTCAGAGCTGGACCTCAGTGCCCAGGCTGAACGATGGGGGTGGTGATGTTCCTCTTGACTATGCAAGGGCGGAAAGAGCCTGCCAACCTCCAACATTCCTTTATGTACCAACCCTACTCCTCCACTGCCAAATTTCGTGCTTATCTCTGAAGGGGCTTGCATTGCCAATTGCAAGGAGGTTCGTAAGCATGTTCACCCTGAATGCAGACTGAATGCATGATGAGGCAAGTGTATCTTAACTATGCAGGTGCTACATGAGAAGGATTTCTGCTAGCATAATGGGGATTTTCCCCCTGCCCACCCCTGCCCACACACCCAGTTGGCTTCGGGGAGTCGGGGAAACCCCCAGAACAGTGCTTGAGGGGAGGAGAGGGGTGGGGATCGTTCTCTCTGGCAAGCCAAAATGCTCGCCCTGATGCAATGATCAGAAGACAGTGATGTTGAATTTCTCCCAGAGTTCTCCCATTGAGAACTAATGCTTCTGGGCCATGATACCTTGTTTAAGCTATAACGCCTTCCTGTGCTAATTGTTACATTCGTATTGATGATGTTTTCAGTGGATCAAGAACAAAACTTCCAGGACAAATACTTGTTTTATCGGTTTTTGGACGATGAGCACGAAGATGCCCCGATGCCAACCGAGGAAGAGAAGAAAGAATGCGATGAAGAACTGCAAGACACCATGCTTCTGCTCTCGCAGATTGGACCAGACGCCCATATGAGGATGATCCTCAGAAAGCCGTAAGATAATCAGCAGTTACTGGCAGCAGTCTTATGCCCATGCTAGATAACTAGGTTGTCACTCGCCCTTCAATAACTCTGTGGCCACAGTCCAACATTTGCCTGACACCTTTCTCCTGTTAGTGAGCAAGCTACTTAGGATAGGATGATTTGAAAGGATAGGATGATTTGAGGTTACTTTTCAGTTTCTTCCTTTCTTTGTTGCGTGTTAATGGGTGGAAAAGGCCACAAGTTTATTGGTTATGGATGTTGAGCGGTATTGGTTTAGGTACTGGATTTTACCGACTATATCTGACCCCAGCCCATGTGCTGGGAGTCCCGGTCAACTAGGAACTCCCCCTGGGGTCACCGATCGGGGGGGTGCCTTAGGCCCTAACCTCCCTAGGCTTCAGACAGGGCCACCCCCACCCCCCCGGAATCCTTTAACGGAATACCCTTCAAATTGCGGGGCAGGAGATGGCACAACCTTCCCTCATCACTTCTACAGAAATATTCCAATGCCTAACCGCCAAAACCAAGACTTGTGACGAATTGGTACGAGGTAGGCGAAAAACCAAATGGCCGGTGCCAGTTTGCCAAGTGGAAAATATTCCTACCACGCCCCTCAATGGCGACCAACCGAAGTCCATAGGAAGGTCCAGAAAAGAAAACCTTGAAGGGAGGGAGGGTGGGAAAACCGGAGCAGCTGGAAGCGGGTAAGATAGCGATCCCCCTGCTGCGTCCTGCCTAAATAGGGCAGGCCACACCCCCAGGCCAACCAGATTGGTCGGCTGGTGGCTGACGCAACCAGGATTCCCCCCAATCGCGCAGGGCTAGGAATCACCGCAACACCACCTCCTGCTCAAGCGGAAGTGGCTTTTTTAAAATACAAAGAAAGGTGCATGCATCTTGGAGCTTGGCTGTCAGTGTAAAAGAGAGAGTATGAAGCTGTTTTGGATAAGTTTGTTGATTTCTTCCAGCAGTCTCTTGAGGAAAGTCTCTTGCAAAGTTTCCTTCAGCTTTCTGGGTCCTTCTTGTCCATATCCCTTTGCTTCCCTTCTCACCTCAATAACCTGGGTATGAGTCATGCTGTCATGTAGCCTTTGTATTTTAAGTTGTAGGCATCTATTGCAGTATCCCTGTTGTATATGAATACTTTAAGATCTTTCTCAAAGGACCAGTTCTGGCTCTCTCCACTGTCTGCAGGATGTTGGAAGGTCTCAAAGATGCAAGGCCTTTTCATATTTGGCACCAGAATTGTGGAATTCCTTGAAGACATTAATTCTGTTAATTCTCTCCCTTCCGTTGATGTATACAAATAGATTTATGCTATTTGTATGTGATGTGAAGAGAAAAGAGGGTACATTATTGTTTTCACACTTCTTGTTGTTGTTCAGTCATTCAGTCATGTCCGACTCTTCGTGACCCCATGGACCAGAGCACGCCAGGCACACCTATCCTTCATTGCCTCTCGCAGTTTGGCCAAACTCATGTTAGTAGCTTTGAGAACACTGTCCAACCATCTCATCCTCTGTCGTCCCCTTCTCCTTGTGCCCTCCATCTTTCCCAACATCAGGGTCTTTTCTAGGGAGTCTTCTCTTCTCATGAGGTGGCCAAAGTACTGGAACCTCAACTTCAGGATCTGTCTTTCTAGTGAGCACTCAGGGCTGATTTCTTTAAGAATGGATAGGTTCACACTTACACCTTCTGTTTGTGAAAGCCAATGTGTGGGATGTACAAAGGTAAAGGGACCCCTGACCATTAGGTCTAGTTGCGGACGACTCTGGGGTTGCAGCGCTCATCTCACTTTACTGGCCGAGGGAGCTGGCGTACAGCTTCCGGGTCATGTGGCCAGCATGACTAAGCTGCTTCTGGCGAACCAGAGCAGCGCACGGAAATGCCGTTTATCTTCCCGCCAGAGCGATATCTATTTATCTACTTGGACTTCATGCTTTCAAACCGCTAGGTTGGCAGGAGCTCACCCCGCCGTGGGGATTCGAACCGCCGACCTTCTGATGGGCAAGCACTAGGCTCTGTGGTTTAACCCACAGCACCACCCGCGTCCCTTGTGTGGGACGTAGAGCTATATTAATAGATGAAATAGGGGTATCCTTTCCCATTAATATATCTATAACGGAGTCAAATGTCTTCCTTTTCTTCAAAGTTGTTACAATAATATCTGAGAGGAACTGTAGCTCTCTATAGTTCTGTAGCTCTCTCTATACCCCCTCCCCAAAAAAAAGACTGGGTCTCAGATGGCCTTCTTTTTCTTTTTCGCTGGAGTGGCAAGTCCTCTGACCCAGCACAGGATTTGAGTTACCTTAATGGGCCTTTTTCTTAGAAAGAATCAAGTAGAAGAAGAAGAAGAAGAGTTTGGATTTGATATCCTGCTTTAGAGGGGTAAGGGCATAAACCAATGGCTGGACTGTACCACTTCCAATTGCCACTGGGGGTCCATGTGAGAATACAGTCGTACCTTGGAAGTCAAAATGCCTTGCAAGTGGAATGTTTTGGCTCCCAAATGCCGTAAACCCGGAAGTGAGTGTTCCGGTTTGCAAACGTTCTTTTGGAACCTGAACGTCTGACGCAGGTTCCGTGGCTTCCGATTGGCTGCAGGAGCTTCCTGCAGCCAATCGGAAGCCGTCCTTGGTTTCCAAACATTTTGGAAGTTGAACCGACTTCTGGAACGGATTCCGTTCAACTTCTGAGGTACAACTGTACTCCACTGTTCCCTACATATGCAAATCTATATATCAGGGAGAAAAGTTCTAATCTCCTCCTCCTCCAAGTTTCAATATGGTCCCTATCATGGGAAGGTATTGTATCATGTTAGTCCCGATCTGTATTCCATGGTATATTTCAGACACAGATTTACTGTCTCATCTGTGGGAACTTGCCCTGGTTTTGACATGTTATCCTGGCCATACGATTAAAGTTTTACAAGAGGTGTAGAATATTGGTTCTGTATTGGCTTGAAAAAATAACTTCCCATTTGCATATTGGCACAGCTGCTGCCTTTGACTTGCAACTCTCCAAGAGGATGCAAAAAAAACTCGCGTAATTACCGTGAAAGAAATAATGCAATTTCAAAAAGAAAAAAAAAAATGCTGAAAAGATCACTTTGAGCATTTGATTGTATAATGACGCTGTTGCTTTAAAAGGTGCTTTCTATTGTTTCCAATTTGAAACTCACTTGCAGAATGTGTCACTTGTTTTGACAGGCAACTTTAAAAATTCTCTATTTATTACATTAACTGCAACGTTTTAACTGTCAATTGATGAAAGAAAGTCTGTAGTGTTGTTGTTTTTTTAAAAGAAAAGAAGGCAGAAAAGAAAGCTGTAAGGGGGGGAAATTCGCAGACTCTTGTTGCTATTGATAAGGTTGCTGCCCCCCCCCCCCGGTTTTCTTGTTAAAAACATGCATTGCTAGAAATGTAAAATTAGCTTCTTCTTTTTCAGTGCAAGCAACAAAGCTGCGAGTAGAAATCCATAGTTATGCGCCTGGAAAAAATATTTGAAAGCTGTGACTTAATTTTTTTATTTCTGCAATTCAGGAATGACAACCTAAATTGAATTTTTATTTATTAATCTGTATCTAGCTGATTGCACAAATTCAAGGAGTTAAAAACGACGAATCGAATCCAGTATTTAACAAGGGAATTGTTGACTGTAATACGCAGTTGCTGTGTGACGAGGCTATGGATCCTTTCTTGCTACTTTGCCCAGTTTTCCAAGTGCCATACTGGGCATGTTGCAAGATCTCTCTCAGTCTTCAAACATACTAATAGCAGTTACAGGAAACCCCAATTTTGATCACTGGGGGAGCAAATTTACTCCTTTTTCCAGCACCGTTTTTCTTATTAAAACCCTTCCCCCCACTCCACCCCACTATCAGCCCTTGAGGTCAAGACATAAAGCAGGCCAGTATCAGCACTCAACACATTTTGGCAAGTACTGTGGCCCACTAGCCCCAGCAGTGGCCACAGGGGCCACCCCCCTGCCTGCTCAGCCCAGTGGCGGAGGAAGGGGGTGCAGTGAGGGCGGTCCGCCCCGGGTGTCACCACTGAGGGGGGTGACAAAATGCCAGACGGCACTCACCGCAGGGCCTGCAGCGTGCCCAAGCCACGCGTCTCTCCTGGGAGTGACACAGTGGCTTGGGCGCCCTCAGGCTCCACGCTGCCCCCAAACGGTCCACCCACCACCTCCCCCTCAGCTGTAGGGTGGCTGAGTGGGAGGAGGCAGACCCGCCCCCACGCAAGGAACGTGCACCGCCCCAGGTGCCCGATTGGCTTGCTCCGCTGCTGGTTCAGCCCCCAGAGTATTGCACACATACACAGGCAGGGATGGCGGAAGCCGCAAAAGTGCTTTTGCACTCACCAAACACCTCCCCTGATCTAGCTGGTTGGCTGACATACCCAATAGCGGCACACAGGAATTGGTTATGAGGGAGCCAGGTAACCACTGTTCTGTTCATATAAAAACAGTGTGGAAGGGAAGGTGGGAAGTCAAGTTATAAGAGAAATGTATAACATATTTGAAGTTTGAAATTAATTGGTTAAAGTTATGAAAATGTAAAAATAACAATATTGTAGTAGTAGTAGTAATAATAATAATAATAATAATAATAATAATAATAATAAGGGTCGGGACACATAACTATAGTTCCCTATACAACGCCTGACATATAGTAGACCCGAAATAAAATTATATTGTCTGCCATCTTGTCCTCTACGCCCTGATCTTTTTTCTTCTTGGACAGAGGTTTATCCAAGTTTGCTGTAAGAACAGGGATAAGCAGGCACTGTGAGGCACAGCAGGGCTTGTATACTGAGATGCAATTTTCATTCTTGTCCACACGGCAGCAACAGAGAAACTCGGTGTCTGTGACCTTGATAGACTACTCAAGCAGCCAACGGTGTTTATTGATCATGTAATTTCACCCAAGCTCTCCCTTCCACTAATGTGTAGTTTGCTTCTCCCGGAACCTCCCATTACTTTATCTTGGGTATAACTAAGACATAGCTCACCCAACGGGTTTCCTGCAGAAAGTAGGTCTTCACACAGCAGGATCCGAGAAATCTACATCATTGGTGCACCACACCGCTTAATACCTTCCCATACCTGGACAAGTCTGAGATGCCTCTGCAACAGACCATGTGACATTTTCACTCGTGTTAAAGGAAAGCTTAAAGTATATATGAATCAGAACGGCATGTCTGCCAGATAAAAAGCAGGTCGTTAATGCAGTGGGAATTTAGGGGCTTATACCTGTGTGGCTGCTTACCAAAATAAATCAAAAAACGCCCCAAATGAATGCAAGCGCGCACACACGTAAAATAAAAAGCACATTTGCAACTGCACTGATGAAATGCTGCCAGCAAATAATAAAAAGATGATATCCATACAATTAAAAACTTCTAATTAGGTGCTGCTTTTAAAAGGTAATGATGACATGGAAAGGGGAAAAATAGAGTCAGCATTTTGATCTTGAGCCTGCCAATCTTCAGATATGCACATGTAGCAGTCACATTTATAATTATCACCAGATATGAATTTCCAGATCTGCCCTTTTCTCTGTCCAACCAACAACTGATGTGGATTTGGTGGGAAATCAAGAAAGGGCCTTTTTAGTGGCTATATCCAGATTTTGAAAATTCATTTTCAAAAATGTTCGTTTAGCCTCCTTGTTGCTCGGTTTCTGGCAGGTGGCAAAAAAACCCTTTTTATTTAAACAGGGCTTTTTTTCTCTTTTGCCTGTTGCGTTGTGTTTAATCTCTATTTTAAAATTTAACTATGTTTTTAAACTGGCTGCCATCTGATAATGCTTTTTATGCAGTGTTATTACTTTTATGTAGATTGTTTATTTTTAATGGTGGAATTTATTAATGTTAAACTGCAAACATAATAAATGAATGAATAATAAAACATGTCTTTGAATAGAAAAATCTAACCATAGTTTGTTTTGCCGATGAAAGTTATAATAACAAAAAAGATGTTTCAACTAGAGATACACTTTTATACAGTATGTCTTTTCGTTTTGCTGTTATTCTGTGCTACTTTCCAAACATGTTCCATTGCAACTTAGTAAATGTTTTGCCTACATTTTAACCGTTTGGCAGACCCAATCTCGCCATGTTTACTTGGAAGAAAATTCCACTGATTTCTATGGTATATACTTCCATGTCTGTGTGCATAGGATTCAAGTTATTTGGCAGAATAGTGTAGAATCAAGTCCAGTCAAAGGCAATTATGGGGTTGTGGCACTCATCTCGCTTTCAGGCCAAGGGAGCTGGTGTTTGTCCACAGACAGCTTTCCGGGTCATGTGGCCAGCATGACTAAACCACTTCTGGCACAACGGGAAACAGTGACAGAAACCAGAGTGCACGGAAACGCCGTTTACCTTCCTGACACAGCAGTACTGTACCTATCTATCTACTTGCACTGGCATGCTTTCGAACTGCTAGGTGGGCAGGAGCTGGGACAGAGCAATGGGAGCTCACCCTGTCACAGGGATTCGAACCGCCGACCTTCTGATCGGCAAGCCCAGGAGGCTCAGTGGTTTAGACCACAGCGTCACCCGCGCCCCCACCAAAATCTCCCTGTAGCTGTACTAATGCAGATTTTGCTTTATATCGACTAACATAAGAAACTCATAATATTATAATGTAATATGTTCTCTTCCACACACACAAAATGCAGTTTCCTGTGTGCCATGTTATCATTGACAACGGGGGCTTTTCAAACATGGCACTTCAGCCGAGAGATCTTGACTTTTTTTTTGCAGACTTTTCTGCCACGAAAAGGTATTCATGGGCCAGAAATTAAAAGCAACTCTTCATTCAATACATTCCAATTAGAAACCACGACCCCCTCCCCCCCAAAAAAAACCTGCTTTGAGATTTTGGCTCCAGAAAAGTTTAGCAACTCTGTTATAGGCACACTTGATGAAAAATAGCTTCCTTGACAGATCTGTGAGGTAATGTCACTTTAGATTTCAAATGACCTTTTCCGGGGCTACATCTATTTAAATGAGAAATTCCAGCCCACTTCTTTTTGGCAAAGATGAAATACCGTAACTGCTGAGTGAAAAGATTGCCGGCTAGTGCCACAAACCTTTCTCTCTCCCTCTCTCTCTTCCTCCCTCATACATTATTTATACGGACGGTTGAAAAGAAGGGAGCTTCACACAGGCGGCAAATACACCTCTATTTAGTGTGACTTTTCTGGCCAGGACGATGAGAAAATTTCTTTTGAATTTTGAAGCGTTTCAAAGCAAAGTCAGCCATTTTGCAGAGTTTTTGTTAATAGAGAGAGAGAGATGGAGAATGTAAAGGGAACCTCGCTAGATCAGACCAAAGACCTATCTGGTCCAGGACCCTGTTTCTCCACAGTGGCCAATCAGATGCCTCTGCGAAGCCCATAACCAGGACATAACACAATGGTCCTCTCCTGCTGTGGTTCCTTAGCAACAGGTATTCTCCGCATCAAGCCCAAAATTCTTTACCCTAGCTATGGAGAGGAAGGAGTTATCTGATTCCAGGTATAGGTAATTTTGGGGGATGCGTTGGTGAGGTAAAGGCAAACGACCCCTGGACGGTTAAGTCCAGTCACAGGCGACTGGGGTTGCGGCGCTCATCTCGCTTTCAGGCCGAGGAACCCAGCGTTTGTCCACAGACAGCTTTTTCGGGTCATGTGGCCAGCATGACTAAACCGCTTCTAGTGCAATGAAACACCGTGACGGAAACAAGAGCGCATGCAAACGCCATTTACATAGCCGTCAATTTTTCCCTTTTCTTGCGAGGAATCCTATTCGGAATAAGGGAATTTCCCTTAAAAAGGGGGGAAAGTTGACAGCTATGCATTTACCTTCCCACCGCAGCAGTACCTATTTATCTACTTGCACTGGTGTGCTTTTGAACTGCTAGGTTGGCAGGAGCTGGGACAGAGCAACGGGAGCTCATCCCGTTGCGGGGATTCGATCTGCTGACAAACCCAGGAGGCTCAGTGGTTTAAACCATGGCACCATCCATGTCCCTTTACCCTTTGCCTTGCTTTGGTGAATACAATGTGTGAATGCAATTAGTCCGTTTGAAGAATATGCAAGACTGCAGAATGCTCTTGTATGGAAACAATTAGTTTTAAAGTCAGTTAACTATGGTCAGATAGTATGGTCTGAAAGCCCGTAAAGGCTGCCATCTTGCAGAAGTTCTTTAGGGCTGGATCTGATCAGTGTCTGGACGGCTGATTTCCTGTAGCCACATGTATGCCACCTTAGGTTCTTTGCCGAAATAAAGGTAGAATATAAATGTAAGACAACAACAAACAAACTCCTTGATCTCATATGGACAAACAGTTCACTTAAATTTAGTTCATGATATTCTGTTGCTGTTGTTCAGTTTGTAATATTTGTGTATGCTTTATCATAGGCCAGGCCAGAGAACTGCTGATGACCTGGAAATTATATATGAAGAACTTCTGCACATTAAAGCTTTGTCTCATCTTTCAACAACAGTGAGCATTTTATATTTTGTGACCCTTAATGGCAAATAAATAGAATTGTAGCTGACTGATGCCTCCCTCTATACGGGTACGAAAGGGAAATAGTATTGGATTGTGAGGACAAGCGCTGTCGCAGCCAATCATTTTGTTACACATTCACAATGATTTGTGCTCATGATGGTATCTGGGCAGTTACACACAATCATACTTTCAATACTACTTGCACCTGAAAAATAAGTTTCAGGGCAGACTTACCACTTCATTTCCCATCATTTCATGTCCCATTACTACCTGCTGAAACCCCAGCACTTTTTATATATCACAGATATGAGTTTTATTGCACTATGGTGCCGGAGTGCCCCAATAGCAATAATGTAGTAACCTTGGGGAAGGATTGCAGAATGATTAATAAAGCGGAATTAGGTGCGAACAGTCCAGTATATATCCACCACTACTGTCTTGTTGTTTTTGCAATGACACGTTGCAGAATATACTTCACAAACAATACAAAACCCAGCGATCCGGAAGGACCCATACATATATAAGAGTGACTGGGTGGGCATGTGGTGTGTGAGCCGGTGTCCTCCATATAATTGCATTTATACAAGGAATTTGTATGCTCTTGGGTTTGATTATGTTGATCCCATAGCACTATGTCAGGCTGCTGTCTACCACTTCCTGCTAAATCCTACCAAATTATTTAGAGAGTCATGTACCTTCTGCATGACTTCTCACACTCTCTTTGCATTCCACAACAGATGCAATAACCACCCTACACTGATGAAGATGCTCAACGCCACTTTCTGGGACTGTTTTGGCACCCGTTCCCTTCCGAACCCCCCACCCCCACCTTTCCTATGAATTTATATATAACTACACAAGTCAAGGGTGTAAAAACAAAACCATAATGCTTGTTGTTTGTCTTGCTTCAAGGTAAAGCGGGAGCTAGCAGGTGTTCTAGTGTTTGAGTCACATCCCAAAGCAGGAACCGTCTGTAAGTGAAATTAATTTTCTCACAGGTTTACACTTGAGCTAACTGTATTGAGCTAATTGCCTTTGGCACTGCAATTGAAAATTCAGTACCTGCGGGCAAAAAAGGAGCACAAAACCTTAAGGAATTTGCTGGGCCATTTCTACTGGGTCGTGTATCCCATGTTACCTGAGTGGCTAAGCACAAGAGTCTTTTACCTGATTCTGGACAATTCCACCCCCCCC
Source organism: Lacerta agilis (assembly GCF_009819535.1). Lineage (NCBI taxonomy): Eukaryota > Metazoa > Chordata > Lepidosauria > Squamata > Lacertidae > Lacerta > Lacerta agilis. Next base: position 114,331,171 of record NC_046312.1, on the reverse strand, counting down.
CCGCCCTGCCCCCACTTCCATTGCAGCTCTGTTTAACACAGCCCACCAAGTTTGGCAGATCTCCTCAAAACCCTCCGGAGAGAGTTTGGAGGTGGGGTACAAGGAGCTTTAGGGAAGAGGGTAAGGAAAGATTTGTTGCGTGAGCTGTCTTCTGCATGCTCAACCTTGGATAAAAACCACTGCTATTTTTTTCTAGAAAAAGAGGTGCCAGAACTCACCATGAACGCTTCCCTCATTCTCTTACAAATGGCAATGGCGCCCACCAAAGAGGTGCTGGAGCTGAGTTTCTCTTGAGTTCCCTTGGGGGGGAAAAAGCCCTGGATAAATCCCATTATGTATGGGATGAATTTGATACAGGACTCAGGTCTTTGTTAACCACAGGGAAGGATTCAGTAGTTCCTTTTTGTTCTCTGTGAGAGTGATTTGGAAATGCCCACTTTTTCGAAACGGGATGCTTATTCCAGCCGTATTTATTTGGTAGCATGTCATAGGGGATCTTCATAGTGCATACTTCCAAATAATTTTGCTTGGAAATAGCATTGTTAAGCTGGGGCTACACATGCAGCAGAACGGATCGTACCATTTCAGACTTCAAATGGGGGAGGGGTGATTTTGAATGCTCCCCCATGCAAAAAGAAAAGAAAAGAAAGAAACGTCCTTTCAAGGAAGAAGTCTTAGAAAATCAGGGAGAGAGGTTCTAGCTGAACCTACTTCCTGGTGTGATGATGATGATGATGATGATGATGATGATGATATTTATATGCCACCCATCTGACTGGGTTGCCCCAGCCACTCTGGGCAGCTCCCAACAAAATATTAAGAACACAAGAAAACATCAAACATTCGTTAGGTTTTCTTCCCCCAGGGAGCTTTGACATACAGGAACATTGAATACTCAGCTGTGGGCAGAAGAAATATCTTGTTTCTGCTTCTGCATTCTACAACCTCAGAACCCCAGTACTTCAGTCTTCTGTGGATCCCCCCCCCCCCCGGTTGTGCTTTTAAGGTGTTGAATGTTTTTCTTTTCTCAATAAATAAATCTCATTGCTCCCTCTCCTCCCTGGCAACTTTACATTATTCTCTCCCTCTGTCTCTTTCTTCTGCAGTATTTAATCAGGGAGAAGAAGGAACTTCTTGGTACATTATTCTGAAAGGATCAGTAAATGTAGTCATTTATGGCAAGGTACTGTTTTAAGATTCTTAGTATTTCTCATATTTCATGTACAGGTGATATCCAGAATGGAACGCTGGCATAAGATGGTTCTCATTTGGATGTGCCTAAAATTATCACTGCCTGCGTGCATGCAGTCATATATGTGTTGTGAAAATGTTTGTTTTCTACTGTGGAAGCAATAGGCAGTATCCAGCCAAATACCGTATTTTTCTGTGTATATGACGAGGTTATTTTATTTTTTAAAAAATTATGCTAAAAATTGGGGGTCGTCTCATACATGGATAGTGGAGAGTTGGGATGGGCGATTGGCGGCTGCCGTGAGCAGGAGATTGTCAGCAGTGTTTTTGCGGGTGATTGGCGGGTGCGGCAATGTCCGCTGGGTATTGGCTGCTGCGGCAATTGGGCGGGCGATTGGTGGTTGCTTTTGGCGAGCGTGCAGACGATTGGTGGCTTCGTTGATGTGCGTGCGATTGGCTGTGGCGGTTCTGCTGGTGAGCGATTTTCAGCTCCCCTCCCCCCAAAAAAGCTCAACAAGCCTGGGCAATCTCCCCCCATTTTCTCAATTTGGAGTCCCAAAAAAGAGGGACACGGGTGTGTCTTATACACGGAAAAATACGGTCGATCCACTAGCACAAGGATGTCAGCTTGGCCAGTATAATTTCTCCTCCCTGTTCTTTCCCTGTGCATCTCTGCACCCTCCCTTATTCTGTGGGAACCCCAAGAACAGATTTAGGGGACATACCCAACGGACAGAAGCTAGAAAAGGCTGTGAGTGAATTCCCCATTTGTAGTAGCCAGAACAGATGGATCTGGGTTTAGAGGGCCCAATTTTCTCTTGTCAGCATAATGCAGCTTCATGCGTCCAACCCAAACAACGGTGGTTCCTTTTAAACCTGAAGTTATGCTGCAATTTATGTTCCTATTTGCACTCTGATGACATATTAAAGGGGGGGAAAGGCGTAGGAGATTTTTTAATAAAACAAGCCAAATATTTTCTTTGGTGTTAAGGAAAAACTAGATCCAATTAAAAACTCCTCTGTCATTGAACGCTACATTATAACAAATGGGACTTGAGTTAACAGTGCAGTCTGATAGCAGGCAGGAATACATATCAGAAACCGGCAGTCTATTATTCAACAAACTTGATTATTTATTTATTTTACTTTATAAAAAAGAAAAGGAAAAAAAGTTGCCACCATTAGCGGAGCCAGAAGTCTGTCTGTCTCTGAAACAAATTTCAGAGAACAAACCCCATTCTTTCTTTGCCCTTGCCTTTCTGTAGCATTAGTAATAACCAGCTGCCATGTATTGTCTTCTCATTGTTATTTTGGCTGTTAAATTTCCTGCCAGATACATTTGTTATAGTATTTGGCTTAGAAATCCTGTGTTTGCACATGGAGCTTCAATGGGACAAACTCCCCAATTACGGTTTCTCTGTGTAAATGCGTTTTTTTCTTCTTCTTGTTGTGGTTTTTAGGGCGTGGTATGTACCCTACACGAAGGCGATGATTTTGGCAAGCTAGCATTAGTGAACGATGCTCCGAGAGCCGCTTCCATTGTTCTGCGAGAAGATAACTGCCACTTCTTGCGAGTCGACAAGGAAGACTTTAATAGGATACTGCGGGTAAGTTAAGAGTTTGCCCAACTTTTAAGAGCTTGCTCTAGAGCACTGTGAACGTTCTGCAACTCTCCCTTCAAGTCTTCGCACACCCGAGGTTCCTTCGCTCACCTGTGCACAAGCCATCGTTGGCAGCTGTTGCACTACTGCTTGTGTAAAAACGGTGGTGAAAGAGGGTGTTGTACTCTCCGCAGCTGTGGAGCGCGCTGCTGAACTTTGCAAAAACCATTGTGCTTACACTTGGCCATGGAGAGAATGATTATGACTGGAATATGCTGCAATCTTACTACAAGTAGTAGTCGTGGTGGTGGCGGTGATAGTAGTATAGTGCTAATAGTACTACTCATAATTGGTTAAGCATGAGTAAGGAATCAGAATCCAGTTTTGTACTGGGAAAAAAGGATTCAGTTGAAGTATTGTAAGGAACCTAAGGCGAAACCTTCCCTTTGAACCACGAAAAAAGAGATCTGGGGAAATGGATTAATTTTCTATGGAGCCCGGATAAAAAGAATGTGTTTAGCACTACAGCTGTAATGCAGGAAGATTCGTGGATAGATAAAGGAAGTAGAGAAAGTTGCTTAGGCTGGTTAAATCTCAACCTAACTGAACACAAAGGGATGCGGGTGGCACTGTGGGTTAAACCACAGAGCCTAGGGCTTGCCGATCAGAAGGTTGGCGGTTTGAATCCCCGCGATGGGTAAGCTCCCGTTGCTCGGTCCCTGCTCCTGCCAACCTAGCAGTTCGAAAGCACATCAAAGTGCTAGTAGATAAATAGGTACTGCTCCAGTAGGAAGGTAAATGCCGTTTCCATGCACTGCTCTGGTTTCACCAGAAGCGGCTTAGTCATGCTGGCCACATGAGCCGGAAGCTGTACGCCCGCTCCCTCAGCCAGTAAAGCGAGATGAGCACCGCAACCCCAGAGTCGTCCGCAACTGGACGTAACTGTCAGGGGTCCCTTTACCTTTACCTAACTGAACACAATGTTGTGATCTACAGTCCTGATGACCCAAGAGAAGTTCGTTTGTTTATTGAATTTATATCCAGCCTTTTTCTCCAGAGAGCTCAGGGTGGCATACATGGTTTCCCCCCTCCTCATTTAATCCTCACAACAACCCTTTGAGGGACGTTAGGCTGAGAGATTGTGACTGGCCCAATGTCACCCAGTGAGCTTCATGGCTGAGTGGGGATTTGAACCCTGGTCTCTGAGGTCATAGTCCAACACTCTTAACCATTACATCACACTGACTTCAATCGTGCTGGAAATACATGGACCTTAAGTTAGTTGCAAGTTTCATACAACTTGCCCCACGGATGCCAATAAGATTAAAGGGCAACTCTCTTTCCCAGGATGGGGTCCCATACTTTTTCTTTCACCTCTAGGAGTATAAAACCATATATCAATAGCCTTTTAATTTTCATTTGCAGCACGGCTTTTTACCAAGTTGTTTCTATCTGGCATGTTAATTATTAAAAAATCATCTTTCAGGATGTCGAAGCAAACACAGTCAGACTTAAGGAACATGACCAAGATGTCTTGGTACTAGAGAAGATCCCAGCAGGAAACAGGGCTCCTAATCAAGGAAACCCACAGCCTCCTCAGCACAAGTATGATTTAATTCCACAGTGTTGATGCAAGACTATGATTAACGCTTCCAAATGGTTTTATTTAGCCAATAGTCTTTTCTTCCTGCCTTTGAAAGAGTGCATTATGTCGCATTTGAAAAGATATCACCAGCTGGTCACATGCCCTGCAGCGCACAACATATATCAACTTGCAAACGCATTAGCTGTGGCCCTTTAGCTGTCAAAAATCAACTCTGCGCAGGCCTCGCTGTCAATAGTCCCCATGTGCAAAATCTGTTCACAGACCATAAGGAATGTTATTACTGAGCAGAAAGTAATTACTGATTAAAAAAAAGCTTTTAAAAGCACATTCGTCTTGCTATTAAGAAAACGTAATTTATTATTTTTATTTCCAATTCTTAAAGTGCACATCTATCTCATTAGTCGCCTTGCATCAAGTTGTTTGGCCCAACTTGTACACGGTAGGAATTTAGGATGTACTGAAGACTGCCTTCAGGGGTCTTCTATAGGCTACATAGGTATTTATCTCCCCTTGCCTTAGGGGTTACAGAACTCCAAACCCGCCAACATTTCTCCAATGAAAATAGGAAAAACGGGACATTCCAGGATCAAATCAGAAACCAGGACAGCTTCTGTAAATCTGGGACTGTCCCTGGAGAATAGGGACACTTGGAGGGTCTGGTCTGGAGTAATCAAATGCCTATGAGTAATCATAATCAGCTTTCTTGTCTCTGGGATAATTGTTCCCAGTACACAAGGCACCAGTGTCTAGAACTGGCATCTTTCATTCGGGAAATGGCAAAGGCTAGAAAAGGCTTAAGATCTGGGAACGAATGGCCTGAGATGCAATTTGGGTCCGTTCCCTGTTCTCCAATGCTTCGTCTGTGTTGCTATGTTCAAAGGGATGTTGCTAGCAGAGCCCACTGTGAAGAACTCACTATGCCCCTCTCTCCCTTTATGGGCAAACACATCTTCTCTTCCCCGACTGATCTCTTGCAGAGTTCTGCTGCCAACTAGTCTCCAGGCACCGCAAGCCACTTCCACAATTTCGTTTCCACTTTCATATTGAAAGTACAGCAAGCTCTCTCTCTCTCTCTCTCTCTCTCTCTCTCTCTCTCTCTCTCTCTTTCTCTGCTTCACTCCCCAAGACACACAGTTAGTATCTCTCTGTGCACTTGGCTTAACAAGGGGTTTGCATTCTTGGGACATCAATGCAGCTCTTCCCAAAGGGCTGGCAGGTAAAAGAACCGTATGATGGCCAGTCCTCAAAGTGAGGAGAAGCTCCCAGGAGCTGAGCTCCACTACTTATTTCTCAGCATGAGCTTCTTCTCTCTTTTTTTAGGGGGGAAGTTTCCTAGATTTCCCCCTATACTCGAATGCAGTAAAATGATGCAAAGTTGTAAGAAGAACCAAGAGGTTCACTAAAAGAAACGCATTTACTGTGGAAGGAAATAGGAAAGCTTAATAGAAAAGTTCCTATTTTTCAGTGAACCACAATACTGTAGTTTGATGCTCAGAGAAGTGACAAATGGGGCCTGTTACCTTCTTTCGTGATGGCTGCCTTAGCTACCGTTTTTTTGAAGGCTACTTGAGGATACGAGCCAGTTGGCTCAAATTGGGGAGAGGGTACGTATTTCCTAAGGACCTTTCCCCTCATAATTCAAACGCTGCAACAGCAAGAGGCAACTCCATACATGACCCACCCCTCCTCCCTTTCGGGGTCACATCTTAGCTGTTGCCGTTGGCCGTCACAGAGCGTTGGGCTAAAAAGAAAGAGAAAGAAATCAAATCGGCTTACAGGTGCGTAACACAGGAAGATGACCGCACATGAAGCACCTCGAGAAAACGTCATGGCTTGGATCCCAAAGCAGCACATCACAAGGAACTTCATTCTGATCAAGGCTAGCTTGACCACGAGGCTAAGTAAGATGGCGGCCTCAGGTGTTGGGTACCGGGTGTCTGTTCGTGTATGAGTTGTGGGAGCCCTTCCCCCCCCCACCGTTCCTCCTGAGATTCGACCACCCCACCCCCAGTTGTGCACTTCTGCTGGAGGACAGAACTGTGCCGTGTGGCCAGATCTGCAACCCCTAAGTTTGTCTCCTGCTCTTGACAGTGGTGGAGGACACTGCCCCATTGCCAGTGTCGCAGTAAGATTCAGCAGCCAGCCTGGTCTGCTTCTATATATAGAATGGTGGTTAGTGTGTGTGTGCGCCATCTTGCCTTTTAAGTCCAAAGAGCAAATGAGCTGGCCCTGTTTCTAAATGTGCCTGTCTCCCACCCCAACTGACCCAGCGGCCATATTGACCGTGCTTTGGCTCTCTTTGTGACTATTGCGGATCTTGGAATTGCCATGTGGAGGCTGGCTTATTGAGAACAAATGGGTCACCAGCCCAACAACCTCAATCTGCCCCCTCAACCAACCCCCAACTACCTGCCTTCTTAAAATGCTGCTCATCCAAGGTGCCGCACAGTCTGCCATCTTCCTCCTCCTCCTTAGTCTCAGTGTTGCCTCTTGTAGAAAGAGGAAGATGAGGACAGAACTAGAATGGAGTTGGCTCTGCCTGTCATTGGCTCCATCTCCATCTAATGTGGGGCTGCTTGCTTGCCATCCTACTAGCCCCAGTGGGGAACCGGCGCCACTCAAATTGTCTGATGGCAGATGCTTATTTTTTGGTGTCACTATTGCGTCCCATATTTCCACTGCTCTGCGGGCGGTTCTGTTCCCCCTCTCCTGTAAAAATCAACTCAGCTGTATCACTTGCCTTTTTTGCCCTTTTCTCAAATTGAAGCTACTAAAACAGGTCGTCCGGTATTAAAGCCAAGCATGTCATATTGCAAAACGTATGCTAAAATCAATCAAGATGTAAAGATATTCTACACTGGGTATCTTTCCTATGCTAAAGCTTTACACACGTGTGTGTGTGTGTGTGTGTGTGTGTGTGTTTTGTTACACTCATATTCACCTTCTCTTTTCAACAAGCTCAGAGCGGTTTTTTAGGTTGCTGTTTCTTTTCTTCCTTTACTCAGGTATATCGTGATGTCAGGAACGCCCGAGAAAATCCTAGAACACTTCCTAGAAACAATGCGTCTCGAATCAGCATTAAGTGAAGGAACAGGTAGAATGTTTAAATAAAGATGTTTTGTGCAACTGTAGATCAATGGAAGAAGTGAACACTGCAATCCGACATTTCCAAACTGCAGTCATTGGATTTAAACTGGGGCTTAAGCACCCAGATTCTTCGGGCGAGAGTGCAGCTCAGTCTTGATTTTCTACTGAGTGTTGCATTCAGTGTGTGTTAGAAGGAGCTACAACCTTGAAACAACCTTGCGGTGGTGCCCTAAAAAGTAGGGGAGGGTTCCAGCTTCTCTTAGGGACATTGTGTTTTATTTTCCAAAACCTTCCAGTACAACTTCACTTTTGAAAAGTATTTTGAGACAGTCCTTTTCCAAAATATCTTGGGGCAGTATTCCATTTGTTAGCAGGCAACTAGAAATTTGAACCACAGTGTTTCTTTCTTTGCTTGTCAGATCACAAACATCTGCAATCACTGATTGCCACCCCCCCCACCTTTTGCATTACTTTGAAATTATTTTTGTTTCATTTAAGCAGTTTGTTTGCATAGTAGCAGTGAAAACAATGCACTGGCAAAGATCCATCGTTTTTTGTACACTTTCCACTGAAATACATTTCCTTTTGCGTTAGAGGGCATTGGGGGACCACATAAATTTGATCTAAGCCCGTTGATTTCAGGGGAAATATCCAGGATTAAAATGATTCATTTTTTCCACCAAAGATTTGACTGATTGGTTAAAAACACATGAAAGTCACTCCGAAGCACTGGAACTATATACTGCTCTTTCACATATCTAGCCCATACATCCAATCATCCCGGATTCTTTTGCTTGTCCCCTAACTTCCTGCTAACAACATACAACCCTCCTTGCTTAATACACATAGCTCTTCCTCCTATTTGCTTCTGCTTCCTCCATCCATCTGTCTCATGAGCCTCTGCTTCCACAATCCACTCCCTGTGTCTGTGTTTAATTCCCCTAATTCCTGTGCCCTCTTCTCCCAGCTCCTAGTCAGAGACATCTTTAGCTAGAGCTCTGTAAAATACTTACAAGCATCTCATGGCATAGCAACAGCTAAAGATCTCAAAAAATAATAATAATGCCTGGCATCTTCTTGTAGCCTGTGTTGCCCTAAAAAAGGCAAAAAGAAGAAAGTTTTGTGGAAACAATTGTTGTGTGCAGATAAAAGGGAGCAGATGGGAAAGCCCCATTTTGCAAGCAGAATGCTCCTTGCAGTTCTTAGGGTCCAAGGCAAGTTACTGTAATTTACAGTGCAATTTTATATATGTCTATTCAGATATAAGTCCCACGATATTCAGTGGGGTTAAAGTACATTGAGTATTGGACCTGGGAGCAAGTCCTACTGAACTCAAAGAGACTTGCTTCTGACAAGACATGTCTAGGATCGCGCTGTTAATTAATTGCTTTTAATGTGCAAAACACATCTGGTATAACTCTTTTTGCACTGTTTACCGCGGAGGAGGGAACAATATATTTTGCAATGATGGGTAATTATATTGGCATGCAGGAGTATAACTTTCTGTTACTTTTGATTTTCACAGACGCTGGTGTACATGATTTTGTTATGATGCATTGCATATTCATGCCAAATAATCAGCTGTGTCCGGCTTTGATGGCTCAATATCCTTTTTGATTTATTTTTTTAAAAAACAACCAAAACATATTAGACACCCAATTTGGTGGTAAGCAAGGCTGGTATCAATGCTTGGCATCGTCGGGAAGCTGCTGAAGTTCCACATCCATCAGTGGACCTTCTATGACAAGAACCCCCTGGAAGTTAAGCAAGAAAGTCAAGTAGGGAGATTCAACTCTTGGGAGCTTTAGCCCTTTCTCCCTTCATTTGTTTTGTTACAATGCTGTGCAGCGTTTCCCGGGATTAAGTCCTCACTGTGTTCAACATGGTTTACTCCCAGGTCAGGGATGCGGGTGGCGCTGTTGTCTAAACCCCTGAGCCTCTTGGGCTTGCCAATCAGAAGGTCGGCGGTTCGAATCCCCGCGACAGGATGAGCTCCCGTTGCTCCGTCCCAGCTCCTGCCAACCCAGCAGTTCGAATGCACACCAGTGCAAGTACATAAATAGGTAACGCTGTGGCAGGAAGGTCAACGGCGTTTCCGTGTGCTCTGGTTTCCATCACGGTGTTCCGTTACGCCAGAAGCGGTTTATCCATGCTGGCCACATGACCCGGAAAAGCTGCCTGTGGACAAACGCCGTCTCCCTCAGCCTGAAAGCGAGATGAGCGCCGCAACCCCATAGTCGCCTTTGACTGGACTTAACCGCCCAGGGGTCGTTTGCCTTTACCTTACTCCCAGGTCAGAGTACAGAAGATGGGAGCCTGTGAGTATTACTCATTCCAGCATCATTCATGGTGGAACTAAACTCTCAAGCCATCTCATTCCTAGAGCAAGATTAACCAATATGGATGGAACATCTGCCTTAAGCCTAATGCTATGAATGAATGCTAGTATTTTGCAAGCCATTATCCCCATGCTCGTAAGAACCGAAGAAAAGCTGTGTTGGATCAAGCCAAGGTTCATATAGTCCTGAACCCTGTTCTCAAGGTGGCCATCGAGATGTCTGTGAGAATCCGACAAGCAGGGCATGAGTGCAACAGCACTTGTGATCCCCGGCAACTCTGCCTCCTATTGTCTCCCTTGCTTGTTTCTCCTCCACCTCCATCGCCAAGTGTCGGCTTTACCCACTGGCAGGTTATACCATATCATTTAAAACAATAAGCTCTTTGGAGGCCACCTATTTTCAAATTTCTACATCGGCTTGCATAATCACCCTGGAAACCAGATCTGTTTGAGTGCTATTGTGGTGCCACAAATAGCAAAAGTAATTAAAAATCTGTGACATGTGTTGAGGAAAGCAACAAAAGCCACATAAATACAGCCCAGCTGACGGTATTTCTGCGTGTATGTTTGTGTGACTGGAGCGAAATCTCTCTGTTTTTTCCACCAAAGAAACAGATGAACTAAATGTTGGAAGTATAGAAATCCTGCTTGGCTTCAGTCATGTTGGCTTCAGGATGTAGTCTGTTTTCGTAGCACAGAACCTAGCATAGATTTAATTCACATTCTTCTGCCTTTTTCTTTCCTTGGGATCTGGCCTCTCTTGGATTTCAGCTTCCTTATTGTTCACTAAATGTAGCCTTGCGTGGTCTCCTGGGGTTGACTTAGACCAGGAGTCAGCAACGGGCCAGTCCACTGTCCCTTAGACCATGTGGGGGGCCGGACTATAGTTTGGGAAAAAAAATAATGAACGAATTCCTGTGCCCCACAAATAACCCAGAGATGCATTTTAAATAAAAGCACACATTCTACTCATGTAAAAACACCAGGCAGGCCCCACAAATAACCCAGAGATGCATTTTAAATAAAAGGGCACATTTTACTCATCTAAAAACACGCTGATTCCCAGACTGTCCGCGGGCCAGATTGAGAAGACGAATGGGCCGCATCCAGCCCACGGGCCTTAGGTTGCCTACCCCTGACTTAGACTGTGTGCACATTACTGGCTTAAAACAGAACTAGGTCCAGATGGGCAGGGATGTTGTTGTTGTTGTTGTTGTTGTTCTGTATTCGAAATGAAGTTAGTTTGGGGAAAAACGGATCAAACCTCAGCATTTCCCAAGGAATGACAGGATAGATATGGGTTATGTGGCGAACGTCGTGTGCGCACCACTTTCCAAATCAGTGTTGGGAGTGTGCTGGATGCAGAACTGTGTGCACAGCGTTATTCTCCTCCTATTCTGCCTCCTGACTGGCCTTTGGTGTCAGTCTCTTAATAGTTTAATGCACAATTCTCCACCAACACGCACCCCAAACCTCTTATGTATTTTCCACCAAGCCTCCAGACCAGATTTGGGGATGGTAGAGGTACACAGTGGGGAGGAAGAGAGGGAGGGAATTCTCTTGTGCTAGCACAAAAAAGTTAGTTGAATACCACTTATATTATTATTATTATTATTATTATTATTATTATTATTATTATTATATTGTTGTTTTAAGATAAAGGTTAGCATGTTACACACACACAATCTGATCCCATGCGTCTACTCTCTCATGGTGATAAATACCGATATTCGGTTCCAATGCACGCGAAAAGGAACAAGATTCCTGCTTGCATTGAGGGAGGAACGGGCTGTAAAAAAATTATAACAATTTTAAAGCAACGAAACTTGTCGAGATCGGTATTCAGTCACAACATCGTTGTTGATTAATACCTTTCAAAATTACAGCCTCTCTGGCATTTATTTATACATAACGCTATTATTCTAATAGATATGCAGCGTGAACATTTGGGGAGGGGGGGTTCCCCTCCCCCCCCACATCCCGCGATCACATTTGCATGGGAGAAATTATTAGCAGAATTAAAAATAAGTAGATGAGCAATGGAAAATAACAGCAAAAATTACTAGTGCCTGTGGTGAGTCACTTAATAAGCAGATAGAAGGATATTAAATAATTACAGAGCTTGCATGGTAGAAGCTGCAGGGAGAGAACAGCTCAGTGAAATGCTACTTGATTTCTGAAATGTTATAACTGCCCCTACAAACAGTTAAAGGGACCAAACTAGGCAACGCAATGTCTACTCTCACCTCCACCAGGTAGCCTGACTTTTCTGATCTCAACCAAATGTATATATATATTTATAAGTTCAGTTAAAACCTGCCGTCACGACATACTGTACCATGTTCCTTAGACATGCTAAGGAACAGGTGATTGTTATTTTGTCATATGTAAAACTGCAGAATTCAAAGAGGGGGTACTTTGTTTTTCCCATGACTGTATATTTCTGTAGGTTGTCCCATATCCTAGGCTGTTAAGTAGCTGTAGCAGTGTCTAAGGGCTTTGTTGTAATTGAGTGGGGGGGGAGGCTTAATAAACCTAGTTTCTAATCCCCCCCTTAAATTACTGCTTTAGTCATATTGTGCATATGTTGCCATATCTTGAAGAGAGGCACAAGAGGCTTTATTGATGCATTTGTTTTCCCTTCTGAGCAGCTCACAGTCTCTTGAGACATCCCAGCGATTGCATGTCAAAGCCCCCGTGCTTTGATTTGAAAGAAACAGTTTATTTTAAGACTTATATTCACAGCGGCCTTGTGCTTGTCAGAACTGTCATATGCAGAAAATATTCTGGGCCATTAATTCCACATGGAATGCACAAAATACTATTATATTCAATTTCCTCCCTGTTTCGTGAGGATCTGTCTATATACGGCTGTCTGTCAGATCTGTCTGTCACTGGGTCCCAAGTCAGCCTGGACTAAGCAGAATTCCAGTAGTGCTTTTAAACTCATCTCTGCTGACCCTGGACTTGTAAGGGACGTGTTGTGAACAAACACACCCCTCAAACCAAGGTTGTGCTGGGCTGTTGCCATTTCTGATCTTAATGTCAAAACCTGCCATTTCCAAAAAGGAGACGTTTCACACCTGAGTTGCCCTTTAACAACAAAGCTGTGACATATGCGTACATTTCAAAAAAACTGTTTGCTGCACCTGTTCTGCGTGGGAAGGAACCAAGATACAGAGAAGACCACTTTTGAAGTTGGTGAGGGTAGCCTTCCATTGCCATCTTCATTGCTGGCTTGCAAACAGTAGAAGAAGAAGAAGAAGAGTTTGGATTTGATATCCCACTTTTCACTACCCGAAGGAGTCTCAAAGCAGCTAACATTCTCCTTTCCCTTCATCCCCCACAACAAACACTCTGTGAGGTGAGTGGGGCTGAGAGACTTCAGAGAAGTGTGACTAGCCCAAGGTCACCCAGCAGCTGCATGTGGAGGAGCGGAGACACGAACCCGGTTCCCCAGATTACGAGTCTACCACTCTTAACCACTACACCACACTGGCTCATAATCACAATAACATTTTAATGGATTCCATTGGCTTGTTTAAAGATACAGATTTATATTATTGCTAATATAAGCATATATACATTTTTTTTTAATGTGCTCTTTCCCTTGGTCATGCTGGGCTCTGAGTTGGTTGGTGTGCCGTTGTGGAAATGCACACATATCAAAGGGCTGTGTGAGCAGAAGGTTGATGAGGCAGTGTATCTATGTGCAAAGGTGCTTTGCCTGTCTCATTTTCAAAGGGAGGTGGTTGTGAAAGGTAGGGGCTTCAGAAAATTCCATCATAAATGGAAGCAGCAATTGCTGCTGTTCATTGTTTCATCCCAGATCTGGAATGGAAATCAGTCCAGTGAATATGATTAGTAATCACTCATAAGGTTCTTGGGTTGGTTGGTTTTTAAGCCTGCAACCGATACATCATGAATGACCTTTTTTATTTTATTTTTTATTTTAAAAAAAATAACATTGGTTCAACGTGTCCTTTAAATCAAAACGAGTGGTATGGAAATAATTGAGCTATTATGTTGTACAACTAATTGCATACATTAAATAGTGGACAGTGAGAAATACAATATTTGGCAGAAACTGGACTGCGGCAGAAGAGAAACAGCGCTGGTTGTGACGAAGATAGGCTGGAACAGAAATAGCTGCTTTCTTACACCTCTAATGAAAAGGACAGGGTGAATTATGTGAGGGAAACCGAATACCTCCCCCCCCTTCTTGAGGAAGCCTCACCTCCACTGACAGGAAGGGAATGTACCACCAACCCCTACATCCCAGAGTCCCAGGCTAATGCCACCACAGTGCAAAACTAGAAGTGGCAATAGAAACTAGAACCAGCCCTATGCCCCCTATCTGTAGCAGTGGCCTGGAAAACCAGTGGTCCTGGCCTTCCCCCTAATGCATGCACATACACTCACACACACTTTCATATGCCCCATGCTGAAAAACAATTAACTCGTAAACAAATCACAGCAAAAAGAATCAACAATTGTTGCATGTACATCTCCTGCAAATAGAATCACTGGGCTCCAGCTCCGAGGGCCTTCTGCCAGTTCCCTCCCTGCAAGAAGTGAGGTTACGGGGAACCAGGCAGAGGGCCTTCTCGGTAGTGGCGCCCGCCCAGTGGAACGCCCTCCCTTCAGATGTCAAGGAAATAAACAACTATCTGACTTACTACAGTGGCTATCGTGCATCTTTGTGCATCTCTCTTAAGGCCAGAGGTCTTGCCCTGCTGCAACTCTTCCATCACCGACCAGCATCCACAGTCCAGGGAAAGTAACGAATTGGGTCCATGTCCCTTGAACCGTTTGCCAATTGTACTCATCTCTCCCCCCCCCCCCCACCGCCATGCTACGTCATCAAAAGCCATGAAAGTATATAAACTGGAGAACACACAAAATGTTACTGATCTTGAAAATCCTGCTGGGCAGCTGTGTGTTTCACGGGGTTTGAAATCATCGATTTTAAGCGCGCTTTGTTATGAGGAAGCGGTGGGAAATTCTGAGGGGGGTGGAAGAAGTAGCAGAGTGAACGTTTTCCTTGACATCTTGGCACTTACCACGCTCAGCCTTCTCAGGGTACGGAGCAAGAAAAAATGGATTATGCCCTAAACAACAAACGGCGGGTCATTCGCCTAGTGCTGCAATGGGCTGTTTTGTACGGAGATGTCCTGCAAGAGGACGAAGCGGCCATGGCCTTTCTGGAGGTAGGGCACAATTGCTAGTACTCCTGTTTCATTGGAATCGATATTAACTAGTTACTGAGGCAGGAGAGCTGACCCAAGACTGTTCTTCGAGCTTTAGAATCTTCCTTCCTAAGGACATTACATTCAAGCGCAAGCAACTATAGACGTCCTTCTTGGGGGTTTTCCATTGCTGCTGCAAACAAAGAAATGGGCATTGTGAGAATATGGAACCTATACGTTTCCAGCGCAATCCCGTGCATGTAATACTACATGGCAGTAAACCATACTGTGTTAGGTGGCGCTGTGGTCTAAACCACCGAGCCTCTTTGGCTTGCCGATCAGAAGGTCGGCGGTTCTAATCCCCACAATGGGGTGAGCTCCTGTTGTTTGGTCCCAGCTTCTGCCAACCTAGCAGTTCGAAAGCACGTCAAAGTGCAAGTAGATAAATAGGTACCGCTGTAGTGGGAAGGTAAACGGTGTTTCCGTGCGCTCTGGCCCTTGTCACATTGTCTTGTTGCGCCAGAAGCGGTTTAGTCATGCTGACCACATGACCCGGAAAGCTGTCTGTGGACAAACGCCGGCTCCCTCGGCCTGAGAGCAACATTAGCGCCGCAACCCTATAGTCGCCTTTGACTGGAATTAACCATCCAGGGGTCCTTTACCTTACCTTTTTAAATCTGTATAGAATTGCAGTCAAAATGATGGTCTGGTCAGCATTCTGTCTCCCTCCATTTTTCAAGGGAAAACTCTTACCTGGGAACAGCACGTCATTTCAGAAATAATGAAATATTAAATGTGCAGTGTGCTTTTAAAAATCCCTGACTAAGCCGTGGTCAAGCAAAGCTTGGCATCATCGATGCAAATGCAAGATGAGTACCACAAATGACCCCATAGCCGCTATCACTGTATGACTGATCCTTTTTCAGGTGTCCATCTCTGCTGTCCTCATGGCGCTGGGTGCAAGTTCAAAAGTGATTTGTCTGCAGCATGGAAACCACCTATACATGTGGAGGCTCCTATGCATTTTGGAGCCCAGATTTTTCATGGGAGCCTGTGTGAATACAGGTGGTTTCTCCCTGCAAACAGCCCCCTTTGAACTTGTGGAAGGTGGCAGGAGTGGAGCCAGCGCACCCATGCATGCTCTCCTTGTGTTCACTTAAGCCTCTACATGCATTCCTAAGTAGGGCTTGAGTTTACCCTGCTATCCCCAAATGTTTCAGTCCATGAAATGGAAAATCAAAAGGGCAGATCTTACTGCCATGTTTAAACATAATAATAATAATAATAATAATAATAATAATAATAATAATAATAATAATATAGTAACTGGCTAGGTTGACCAACGTGAGTAGATAAATAGGTACCGCTGTGGCAGGAAGGTAAACGGTGGCACTCATCATGGTGTCAGAAGTGGTTTAGTCCTGCTGGCCACGTGACCCGGAAGGCTCTCGGTGGACAAATGGCGACTCCCTCGGCCTGAAGCATGATGAGAGCCGCACCCCATAGTCAAGTTGAACTTAATCGTCCAGGGATCCTTTACCTTTACCTTTTAAATAACTGACATTGCCTCTCTCTTTAATGACATGGAAGATCTGTTGCTAGAGGTGACCATCTCAGTCTGCCAACTCAGCCTCTTGAGATAGTACTGGATTAGAGTTGGAGTAAGATTCAGAGGGCATCTTCCATCCTTTTGAACTTTTCCAGTGCGGACATTTGTTTCTCTAGTATTTGTCAGGAACCTCTATTGAACCGTTTTTCTTTGTAGTCAGCCCACCTGTAACACATATCTTGACAAGTCAACTGCCTCTTTGTATTATTGTTTGAAGAGTGTTCTTTTTCATTTAATAGGAGTTTTATGTATCTGTATCAGATGATGCAAGGATGATTACAGCCCTCAAAGAGCAACTACCAGAGCTAGAGAAGACTATGAAACAAATGTAAGCATAACCATGAATTTGTTCATCTCTAAACTAGCTTTTGCAAATGTGTGAAACCAGAGAGAAAGCTTCACTGTATTCAGTCTCCCCATCAGCAAAGAATTTAGGTAGAACTTTTTTTTAGAGTTTGTATACCAAAAAGAGCAAGAAAACATACAGTATTATGAAATGTCATTGTGCTGTTGAGCAGTCAACCACGGTTTAGCATGATGTCCAAGCCAGGCCAACAAAGTGGAGTAGGGAAACTTGAAGTGCTATGGCATCCTACCATACATCTGTGTTTCTAGATGTTGCAGGAGAGAGGAAGAGGAGGACTGTGGTTTGCAAACATGCATTTTGAATCCTGCAAAGGGACAAGGCTCTTGGGTGAAGGAGCTTCCACCTGCCACTGCTTCTTTGCTCTAGATTTTTGGGGAAGGGCCATAGCTCAGTGGCAAAGGATCTGCTTTACATGTAGAAGCCAATACCTGTCTTTTCCAGGTAGAATCCCTGCCTGAAACCCCAGAGAGCTGCTGCCAATCATTGTAGATGAACACTGAACTTAATGGAATCTACAGTCCACTGCTGGACTCACTGGAAAGGCAGCTACTTATGTTACTATGTTCCTCCTCTTGAAGCAGCTTTGCTTTGAAAAACAAACCACCTTGATCTCTTTTTCATACATAATGCTAAGCAAGGATTCTTTGAATGATTAATTAAATGCTAGAATGGTTCTTTCCCTAGCCTCATGGGGAGGAGGGTGGCATGCACAAGCCTGAGGCTTCACTTGGATTTTGCTTGTGCACATAGTGCCAGACCATGGTTTAGTGTTACGTGTGAACCAAACCATTGTTGCTAAAATCTTCCAAATTTCACTCTCCAAAAATATGCTGTATTTTTTTTCTTTTTGCAGATCAGAGGAAGCTAAAGCACCACAGAAAAAGGTAACTATTTTGACAGCTCGGCCCACATAAAATGTTAAACTGTTATTTTTCCAACCAAGTTCCTTGGCCCACATAAAATGTTAAACTGTTATTTTCCCAACCACTAAGGGCAAGTTCACACCTATGGAATGGCAAGTACATCTTTACTATTGTATCCTGTCAGATGCATCTGTATCGTTTAGACTTTGGAAAGCACATTGGTTGTGCAGACGTGTTATAGTTTTGTGTGTACGCATAACATTACATACATCCTACCCGAGTTAGGAAGAGAGCAGAGAGAATTGTAGCAGATCCTTTACATCCCGGTCATCATCTGCTTGATTTACTTCCATCTGGACGTCGCTACAGGACTTCATATACAAAATCGGCCAGGCACAAGAATAGTTTTTTCCCTTGTGCCATTGAATTGTTAAATTCATAGTTGTATAGCTTAAGGGGAGGTAAAATATGGGTGGGGTTTCTTTGCTTCTTTGTATTGTGAGAGGAACAGTGTCTGTATGTTTACATTGCAATGTAGCTGAAACAAATTCCAAGTATGTTGGAAAATGTACTTGGCCAATAATAAATTAATAATTATTATTATTATTAAAACAGAAGATGTGAAGGTGCCCTGAGAATTTAGTCTCCAGAGAAGAACCAAGTCCATGCAATGAAATTTGATCAGATCTATGGGTATTCTGTTTTTCTTTATCCCACACGCACCATCAGCAGTATAACACAGCACAAAGTTAAATGATGGGATTCACCACCACAACATACAGTGGTGGCTGCCAACTTGGATGGCTTCAGAAAGGGATTAGGCAAACTCACGGGGGATAGACTTACCAATAGCCACTAGCCACACAAAGGCTTTGTGTAGACTGCCTCCAGTATCAAAGGCAGTATGTCTCCAAATCACAGAGGTCAGCTCCATTAGGGCAAATGGTCTACTGCCCCATCAACCTCAGGTTGCTCTCAGCCAGCTCCCACCCGCCTGCCTTCTCAATAATCTGTCCAGGTGGTGGCGCTGTCTTACCAGCTTCCTCCTCCTCAGTCCTTGTAGAACTCAGCAGGAAAGAGGATGGGGACAAAACAAAAATTCTGTTACAGGCTCCACCTAGTGTTGGTCTTCCTGCCTTCTGCCCCACTAGTCCCATTGAGCACCAGCCACCTCTGCTCTGAATTCCAGTTGCGGGGGGGGGGGGGCATAGAATCATATAACTGTAGAGTTGAAAGGGACCACGGGGGTCATCTAGTCCAACCCCCTGCAATGCAGGAATCTTTTGCCCATCGTGGGACTCGACCCTGAGATTAAGAGTCTCATGCTCTAGAGCGACGAGAGTGCTGTTGTGCTCATGCCCTGTCACAGGCATCTGGTTGTGGTCATTGTGAGAACAGATTGCTGGACTAGGTGGGTCTTTGGCCTGATCCGGCATGACAACTCTTACGTAATACGCCCTAGCTTTCTGGAAAAGTTTTCTCCTTGCATTTGCAATCACGGCGTTTTGTCGGGTTTGTTTCCCCAGCACAAAGTTCTCTTGCAGCACTTCAACACGAGTGACGAAAGAACGCAAAAACGGCAGCCCATACGGGGAAGCGACGAACGTAAGTCATTGAGTACGACCGCAGGACTTGGGTGATAGAAGAAAAGAACCACCAGCCCCTGGTGGAGTTTTGCCCAGGGTCTCTTCTAATGTTGAGACGGCCGCTGAGCTGGGTTAGGAGTGGTCAGGATTAAACCAGCTTCTCCCCACTAGCAGCTCACCGCCCTTTCTTGGTCTGGCAAGCATCAAGGACTGGCATCAATAGGGATAAAAATGCATGCCTACTGCCAATCTCTGGGACTTTCTGGCTCAGCTGCTACTCCTCCTTGCTGTTGGTGCCCTGCTCTCTCAACAGCATGCGAGCGGTGTGAGGAGCAAGGAGAAGCAGAGACAGCCTCCACAGGTCTTGCCTCCTCACTCTCGAACAAAAATGGCGGTCCTGTGGCTCTGCAGATGTTCGTGGACTCCAGCTCTCCTTCGCCCCAGCCACAATGGTCAGGGATGATGGGAGCAACATCAAGTTCCCCCATCTCTGCTTTAGGATTGGGCCTAGGAGAAGCAAGAAACAATGGGACCCATTGAGAACACCCTCCCCTTTAACAAAATAAAATATGGCAGTGCTAAGTTGAATACAGTTGTAATGCAATACCTCAAGGACCACCTCTTTCCATATGAACCTACCCGGACCCTGAGGCCCTCCTTCGTGTGCCTCCTCCTCGAGAGGTCCGGAGGGTGGCAACACTGAGAACGAGCCTTCTCTGTAGTTGCTCTCCATCTGTGGAATGCTCTCCCCAGAGAAGTTCGCCTGGTGCCTTCATTATACACCTTTAGGCGCCAGGCAAAAACATTCCTTTTTAACCAGGCCTTGGGTTGATACGATTTACATCCCATGCCCTTATAAAATGTGTTTTTGGGGGCGGGGGGCGGCTATTGGGCGGTTGTTTTTGTTTTTATGAGGTATTTTGTAGTTTTATATCTTGATTTTATTCTGTGAACCGCCCAGAGACCCCCAGGTATAGGGCAGTAAATAAATTCTAATAATAATAATACAGTGGTGCCCCGCTAGACGAAAATAATTCGTTCTACGAGTGTCTTCGTAGAGCGAATTTTTTGTCTAGCGAAGCGGCAATGCAGCGTGGAGGTTTTCGCGCCGATTTTTTTTTTTTTTTTTGTCTTGCGAGGCAGCCCCATTGACTTTTTCATCTTGCGGGGCAGCCTTCCGCTAGCGAATGCCGTTCGTCTAGCGAGTTTTTCGTCTAGCGAGGCATTCGTCTAGCGGGGCACCACAGTAATAATAATAAATACTGGATTCATATTCTGCATCCTACCTCATTGCACGTTCTTGCAGCCCTTATTCACGGTGTGCCTTGTTTCTGTCTGAAGTTTTGTTCAAGGTGTACTGCATCGACCAAACCTACACTACAATCCGCATTCCAGTGTTGTCTTCCGTAAAAGAAGTTATCAGTGCCGTAGCTGACAAACTGGGCTCTGGAGACGGCTTGATATTAGTGAAGATGAGCTCGGGAGGAGGTAAGGGCATTTGCATAATCTTTAACGCTCCTCATTTACCTTTGGGGCAGCAGACCATGAAGGAACGGGAAAGGCTCACACTGATTTCTTTAAAGACTTTTCACGTTTCATTTTTAATACCTGGCAAACCGGACTGCACCTTTCGCTGTGGGCAATGGTCTCTAAATTCCTGCGCCTTGGCTGTCATCGACCTCCCCACCGCCCCACCCCCCAAATCTGCAGCCGGAAACCTCAGTCTGAAGCCACAGCACATTACACAAATTAGGTCCATGGCCATAGTGAGAATGTAAGCTTTCAGCCTTTAATTGTAGATTAATCCAATGGATTGGTTTAGTTGTATATGTTAATCAGCTAAACTTCAGTTGATTACTCGTGAGGCTGTGCGTTAACGGCTCACCTGTTTATTTTTAAGGCTACTCCATGTGTCTGGTTTGCCACTGTTGTGTAGAATGATGAAGAGAATATTAAAGATATTCTTGCCATCTCACCATGATGAAAATCATTAAACTGGAAATCACCTCACAGTTCATTTAATAGATTTTTAAAAAGCACATACGTACCCTGTACGTTTACGGAACTAAGCTAGTATGTTTAAACTTAATTGATTCATTGGTTTAAAAGCCAGGAGATGAATCAGCTGAAAATTATTTAGTTGGCCGACAGACATTAAACTTGATTTAATCTTTTGATTGAGGTATATCTTCCCTAGTATTTTTAAATAAATTTTTTTTAGTAGTATATCTGTTTCAGGATCAGTGAACTGCCCTGAGATCTGTAGTTATAGGGCGGTATATAAATTTTAATAATAATAATAATAATAATAATAATAATAATAATAATAATAGCACAACAGCTTTGTGGTAATAAATGAGCTCTGTCTGGCGGAAAGACAGGATACAAGTTTAACAAATAAGGATGCAGCCCTATTTACACTTAGCTGACATGGTCCTCCTGCTTTCCATTTTCTCCTCACAACAACCCTGTGAGGTAGGTTAGGCTAAAAAAAAAGGTGATTGGCCCAAGGTCACCTAGTGCGCTTGATGGCTGAATGGGGATTTGATCCCTGGTCTTCAAGTCCAACATTTGAACCACGACACCATGCTAACTGCCATGCTGCCTCTGGGTGGTTTCTGAATGTATCTCATGTCCCCATCCAACCCATCTTCTCTCCTTAGTATTTATGTGTGGGTAAGGCTTGAGGGACGCGGGTGGCGCTGTGGGGGGGGGGGAGAGGAAGGTCCTGTGGCAAAAGCTTTGTTTTGACGGAAGATTAATATTTGACCTTAAGGCTGAGCATTAGTTGAAGGGAAGTCTTTAAGAAAGGTACTGCTGCGTTGAGGTACGACTGCTGGTTCCAGTTTTGTGCGGTGCTGTGAATTCTGACAGAGTTAATTAAAGCTACATTGGAACGCAAATAGAAACTGTTGTCAGGGACAATTCCTTTTTCGCAAATGAATTGATACCAGGGGCGTCCCTATTCTGCAATTTCAATAGGATTTCTTTCACCGGAGTGGGAGGCATTCTGGTGGACCTACGCTGGGACAAAAAGATTTATAAGGCAGTTAATTAGCCCTTCTGAACCAATCCGTGACGTGCAGGTATCTTTTGTCGATGAGATTGCGAGAGCTAAATATAACTGACAGCACAATCTTACGCATCTCTTCCGAAAAGCAAGCCCAACAATTGCTATTACATTCCGAGATGAATTATTACATTATATCTTAGGGTTGCTGTGTTAAAATTTTCCCCACTTTCATCTGAATGTGATAAATCTCATTGACAGCTCTGATTATACTTTAGACCCATTTCCCTGAACAGGAACATCAGTGTTTTTGCCATCAGCCTTTTTCCATTTATAGAGGACGCTAGTGAAGTCTCTCCAGCTCATACCCAGAAACAAGCTTCAGGTACTTGGGAATGCTCACCTCAGAGGAGAGGTGAATACAGGAAGGCCTCAAATTCTTCCTTGTGAAGAGTTCCCCACCACCACACGCACACTGATTTCCCCAGGGTCCAAGCAGTCCCCATGCAACACAGTGGAGAAATCTCTTGCTTTGCTGGAGGGCTTTGAAAAGCTTCTTCTAGGACAGCTGGCAGAGTTGCCATCACACCAAGGACAACTAGCACAGAGTGGGTTTTCTCAAATCACTTTTCCTGTGGGCAGTTTTAGCAAGGGAGATGTTGTGCGAGAGACGTTGTCCCCCAGACAATCTGGGGTTGGGAGCCAAAAGTCAGTTCCCATAGAGAACCATCTTACCCTAAAGGCGGCCTTTAGGATTGGCTGGGCAAGGGGTGCTCAGCTTGCCCAAGAATTGGGCTTCTCCATCTCCAGATTTCCCAGATGCAGTCCTTCAAAGAACAGCCCCTGTCCCAAAGGAAGAGCAATGGAAGCATTTCTCCATAGGGTGCTGCCAAGAAGAGCTTGAGAAACGATCCAAGTTCCTCCTGATTTTTTGTTGAAGAACTCTTGATTACTCCAAGTTAGTCTGAGGAAAGCGGGGAAGAATTCACCCACCTCCTTACACTTAATGCCAGGGACAGTCTAAAAAGTAAGGTGGCTAGAGATTTGAGTCCCAGTAGAATGACATCACCGTTTAATGGTAGACACTGGTCTGGTGCAGAAGAGGGTCTCATCATAACTGAGATCATAGGCAGAAGGCAGTCCAGGCACCTGAAGATCTTTACAAGACAAAGATCAAATCCCATAGCTGACCTGGAACTATGAATACAAGTAAAATGTTGTTGCTGGGTTTTTTTCTAAGAAAAGGTTTATTGGTAACTTCCTGTGATTTTTCTTAAAGATGCCAACTTTTGTAGGAGCAGTATAGATTGACTGCAATGGAGAAAAGAGTCACGTGCTTCTACTACGGACGTGATTAGAAAAACATTAGGATAAAAAAATTAACACTCATAAATTTGGTATATGAAAGAGTGTTACAGAGTCTAATGACAATGGAAGACAAACAATGAATATCTACCTCAGTAGTCTCTGTACTTTGTACATAAAAACTGTTTGGCATAAAAACACAAACAAATAAAAAATTATATATCCAAATCATAAGTAACGCCGCCAACTGGGCTACTACTAATACTTACCCAACCTTTGAGTGTCACACACAAATATTTGAATGTGTCATCCAGTCGAGTGGGCTCTCAGATTATAAAAGCTGCCCTTCCAAATGGAAGAAGAGTGTCTCAAATTCCACCATAGGCATCCATTCTGTTTTGTTCCAATGAGAAGTCTTACTTTTCTTGTGATAATGGGTGTACGTTTTCTGTAGCATATCCCATGCTTTTCACGTTCACAGAAAAGGTGGTGCTGAAACCAAATGATGTTTCGGTGTTTACAACGCTCAGTGTTAACGGACGCCTCTTTGCTTGCCCTCGAGACCAGTTTGACTCACTGGTATGTAAGTATGCTAAGCCTCTGAATGCCTTTCGGGCCAGAGGCTGTGCTTTGTACTCCTTACTTGAACGCTATATAACATACGCATTTCTTATCCTGAAAATCTCTTCTCGGCCTTTCTGCAAAACTATCTGCAAGACATCTGAAGGCAGCCCAGAACAGGGAAGCATTTTAATGTTTACTGTTTTGTTTTTATATGTGTTGGAAGCCACCCAGAGTGGCTGCAGCAACCCAATCAGATGGGTGGGGTACAAATTTATTACCATTATCTTCATCATCATCATCATCATCATCATCACTGGAGATTTTCAAAACTTGGCAAGAGGGCTGCAAAGAGTTGTGTTGGAAAGTTCCATACTATGGGAGTGGATAGCATTCTCGAAGTAGGACGTTCCCTGATTCAGACCAGGTTTCTAAAATGTATTTATTTAGACAAATTTATATACTGTGCGTATTTTCAGTATGAGTACCAGCCACTTCTCTCATCTTTCACTCCAGAGCTACCCTGGTGTCACACCCTCATCCTAGAAAGGTCTAGAAACCAATCACATAGCAATGGGGCCTCACAGAAAACAAAGGCAGGAACCAGCAAAAATACGGTACAGTCATACCTTGGAAGTCAAACGGAATCTGTTCCGGAAGTCCGTTCGACTTCCAAAATGTTCGGAAACCAAAGTGTGGCTTCTGATTGGCTGCAGGAACCTCCTGCAGCCAATCAGAAGCCCCGTCAGACATTTGGCTTCCAAAAGAAGGTTCAAAAGAAGCTTACTACCCAGATCTGGCTAAAGACCCCTAGTCCTGGAAGCACCAAGAGCAGTCGCCTGCTTACCCAGATGATGAGCCAGGTATGAAATCCCATATTTTCAATGAACCTGTAGGGACAGAAGAATAAAACTGCCTACGTTTGTGGTGTGAGAGCATATTTCTGTCCTTTTTTTAAGTGCAGTAAACAGAAGCGTACATGTAATTTTTTTTTAAAAAAAGCATTATATATAGGCTGGCATATTATGGAGGCACAGAATAAACTCTTTCAAGTCGTTCCTCAGGGCTCTATAATTAAAACCACTGTTCTCATTAGAAAGTCTGGCTTTCCTTAAAACATTCAGAATGTTTGCGAGTACTAACAGCAGAGTAATCCCGCCATCCTCCCAAGGGGTCCACTTCCAGAGACCTGGGTTATTATTATAAAGTGCTTTTTGGTCCTTTCATTCAGAGCAGTTTTCGTTGCCAGGCCAGCGTGAATTAAGTCCCTCGCTCCAAGCCTTGATCCTGGCTCTTGTCCCCCCCCCCCACGAGACACTTTGAAAGATTCAATCCATTTCATAGGAATTGTGAAATGGAAGCTTTGACGTCGCTTCAGATACGAAGATGGTTTTGGATCGCGATTGTTTAAAATATAAAAAGAAGCAACTAAATTTAAATGTGGATGTAAATTTTGTTTAGGCGGCAGTGTGCTTTTGGCATTCCCACGCTTGCGCCCTTCGTTTATCATTTTAAAGAGCCTTCTGTATTTTGGACACAGCAGGCAGATTGCAAAGAGCTGTAGGCAAGAGTTTTGGCACTTGCCTTGGCACTAAACAGCGGTGCTTTGGGGTTTTTGGAGAAGGGGCGGGGAGACTTCCTTTGCAGTCCTTTGTGTTAAAAAGTTTGGGAGATCTTCAGAGTAGATACAAATGTAATTGAAGGATAGGCAAGGATTGGTACACCCATGGAACACTCTCAGTCCTGGTTTGTAATCGTAGTAAAAGGCACTGTCTCGTTAATTTTAACAACAACAACAAAACCAGCGCCTTCTACTGAATCAGTAAAATTTAAAAGTGCTCAACTTGGCTTGGATTGTGCCTGCTTTTTTTTTTGTTCTTTCGACCATTATTCCTTCTACTCCTTAGGAAAGCTCACGTTTAGCATAGCCTTAAATGTGCCGGGCAAAAGCTTCCAGTTTTATGTTAATATTTAGTGAATATATTGCAATATGGAAAAAAATTGGAAAGGGAAACGTTGGCCAATGAACTGCACTGCCCTCTCGTGGAGTAAAAAGCAACTAGGAAGGGTATCTTC
Source organism: Lacerta agilis (assembly GCF_009819535.1). NCBI lineage: Eukaryota > Metazoa > Chordata > Lepidosauria > Squamata > Lacertidae > Lacerta > Lacerta agilis. The sequence goes on along the minus strand of NC_046312.1, from coordinate 114,304,782 downwards.
ACCTATCGTTGGGCGGCTGCCAACTCAAACTACTGGTAACTAAAATGCAAACGGCATTAAGTTAATTCTTCTTAACGCAGGACTGTAGATATCAGCTCCGCTTACAAATTCAAGTGTGGAGCCGATTCTGAGAAATTAAAATCCTGCAAAACGGAACATCTCACAGCTTGCAGGATTCTGCCTCTGCGTCAGCTACAATTCCAGCTACGAATGGCAACCAAAATGCTGTCTAGTCTCTAAACCCTGTTTTCCCAAGGTCAAAACAATCCTCCCCTTACAACCCTCTCGCCGTTGCATCACTCCTTATAATTCCCATATTTAATTTTGTATCTTTATTAAGGCTTTTATTGTCATTAATTTTTAAATTTAACTGTGTGTGTGTATTTGTCTTGGTTTTGTTTCATATGAGCTTAAAGCTGAAATAAAGTGATTGATTGCTTCACTCACAAGCTGAGATAGATAGAAATGCCGTTTCTTAGCAGATGGAGCATTTCGCTATGGAGTAATGCAGCATTAACATTGACATTACAGCATTTATAGAGCGCTTTAGAGTCCGATGTATTTTGCGTTGATTATCTCAGTAGCTTTACAGCTCCAAGTGGGTGACATCGTCCCCATTGCCAGCATAACAGCAGCATACCTAAGGCTGTGCAGAATTTCAACCCAATATTTTCAGTTCACATCTTCGTCACAAGGCAGCATTGGTTCTCTTTAGGTCATCTATCAAGCATACAAACTTTCCATTCACGCACCAGGCGGCGTCTTCATTCCTCACGTTACGCGGCATGGAAAAATGCCGTTTTGATTTTTTCGTGTTTGTTTTAATGAAAGATGGGAACAATTAAGATTAATTTAGCTCGCACTTTGTATGTGCATATAGCTGTAATTAATATAATTGTGAGTGAAGGTCATGTGGAAACAAATGGCAGATAATGAATTGTATATTTATTCATGAGTGTACTCTTCATATGTCAGAAGCCCCTGGTGTCAAGTAAACAAAGAAGATTCCCCAGATGATTCCTAGGTCTGGAGATATGTGCTGTAAATGGCTTGTAAAAGCGCAAGGATTTCTCCCCAGACTGTTTCCCAAAGTGATATTTGCCCCACTGGGGAAAACACACATTGGGTGCAAAAGGGCCCAGTTCAATCCCTGGTATCTCCAGGAAGGAATGGGTGTCCCCTATTAGGAACCATGGAAAGCCACTGGCAGTCAGTGTAGACTGGGCTAGATAGACCACTGGCCTCATTTTTGCTGGCAGCTTTTTCCGGAATGAAGCATGACAGAAAAAAAAAGAGATTTATACCATTGTAGCAGCATCGAAGTGACCTCCCTGGGGCACAAGGCTGGGCAGTGTGTGTGGAGGTCCTGGGCTGCCCAGATGACAAGACAGAGGTTTAGGATCAGAGTTTCCCTTCTCCTAGATGGGCTACCTTTGCAGGTTGATGAGTCCCGCCTGCCCTTACCTAGCTCACAGTGAAAATCACACCTGTACGCATTTCTCTGTGCATTTATGCGGCAATGTGCAGGGCGTGCATTTAACTTAGAAGCCATTGTTCTCGTTTTCTGCTGTGACGCAATATTCACACGGCAAAGTTTGTACAAGCGCCACTGCGTGCGAAAAAAGCAAAGCAGAAAAAGAGCTGTTAAAACAGAGTGAGAGATCAGGTGGATAAGTCAAAACAAAATAAAATAAAATAAATTCCTTCCAGTAGCACCTTAGAGACCAACTATGTTTGTTCTTGGTATGAGCTTTCGTGCTCATACCAAGAACAAACTTAGTTGGTCTCGAAGGTGCTACTGGAAGGAATTTTTTTATTTTATTTTGTTTTGACTATGGCAGACCAACATGGCTACCTACCTGTAACAGGTGGATAAGAACGTTTCCAGAGTGCTTCATCGTTATTTTCCCCAGGCTCCACTGCAGGAACAAGAAGGCCCTTCGACTGGGACTGTGGGAATGTTTGAACTGATGAGCTCCAAAGACTTAGCGTACCAAATGACCATTTATGAGTGGGAGCTTTTCAACTGCGTGCATGAGGTGAGGAGAATTCGTGTGCTTGTCCCATCATACACTGAGACAGAAGTGGCCCACACAGCAGGGCCGTGTTGCGACAGAACTACAGTAGGTCTTCTCCCAGTGCACCTGCACCATGTTGGCCTTCTCATTGCTTTGCCCCCACACCTGTCTCTCCCTCCCAGTAAGCAGTAGTAGTGCATTTGCCAGGAACTTAGTCTTGCCTCTCTGACCCTCCTGGGCGGAATGCTTCTGGGCTGCAAAATTAGGTGGTAAAATCCAGAGGCGGTAGAATGAGTTTTATCACTCCAGACTGCAAGTGCAGAATGCCATTTGGCACACCAGGGAGGTATAACATTTCTGCCAATTCTTAAGTGAAAGGAAAACATTTCTGTTTCTGGAAATTTGGGAGAAATTGAAATATGTTCAAATACTTGCTTATCAAACCTAATATTACATTGCTGCTTAGTATACTACCATAAAATGTTAACTTAGGCTGCATTCACATGGCTGTTTATTCTGTTATTTATTTATTTTTAATTTATATTTGGCCTTTCACATGATTTAAAAGCCACGTCCAGAACTACAGGTTAATGCAAGTTTAGCACTCATTTCTATACTATTTGCAAACAGAGCTCTCTTCTTCTTCTTCTTCTTTTGTCGCAACTAACATGGAAATGAGAAGCAAACTTGCAGCATTTTCCACTATAGTTCCAATATAATATGGAACAACAGGGAAAGTCATGAAAACGGAATAAACTGCTTTGTGAATGCAACCTTAGTTAACAGCACGTAATGTTGGGCTCTTTCATATATCCTGGCTTGTTCCGAAGCTTTTAACTGTATTTTCCCAGTAACAATAAAATGAGAAACTATAGTTAATGGAAGTTAATAGTTGGTTTTGGGGATGTGGGTGGCACTGTGGTCTAAACCACAGAGCCTAGGGCTTGCCGATCAGAAGGTTAGCTGTTCGAATCCCCGCAACGGGGTGAGATCCTGTTGTTGGGTCCCAGCTCCTGCCCACCTAGCAGTTGGAAAGCACGTCAAAGTGCAAGTAGATAAATAGGTACCGCTCCGGCGGGAAGGTAAACGGCGTTTCCGTGAGCTGCTCTGGTTCACCAGAAGCGGCTTAGTCATGCTGGCCACATGACCCGGAAGCTGTCTGTGGACAAACGCCGGCTCCCTTGGCCTATAGAGTGAGATGAGCGCCGCAACCCCAGAGTTGTCCGCAACTGGACCTAATGGTCAGGGGTACCTTTACCTTTAATGGTTGGTTTGCAAACTTGTGCAAAGGGAGAAGTAAAGGTGTGGTCGATGCACTTATTCGTAAGCTGACAAGACTCTTGTCTAGTACAAACAACTAGAAGGAGAATTTAGTCGGCTCTTGGGAAGAGAGGAGGAACAGAAATATGATCAGAGAACACTTGTTACATAGCAAGATCCAAACCTCAGACTATTTGGAAACGTAACTAGAGATTTGTTCCAGGGCGGTTCTTTTTCTTTTTTCTTTTTAAAAAAAGCGCAAATCATTTGTCTAACCCTGATATTCTTCCCCTCCTCCTTTTCTTCCTCCCCTAGTTGGAACTGGTCTACCACACATTTGGGAGGCACAATTTTAAGAAGACCACAGCGAATTTGGATTTGTTTTTGCGAAGGTTCAATGAACTCCAGTTCTGGGTAGTCACAGAGATTTGTCTTTGTTCCCAACTCAGCAAACGTGTCCAGCTCTTAAAGAAGTTCATTAAGATTGCAGCCCAGTAAGTATAGCTCAACGACATTAACGTTGCAAGTCCTTATAAAGTTCCCTGGGAACGAGAGGAAGTCCCATTGAATTGAATGGGGATTACTTTTCAGTGGACATGTACAGTGGTACCTTGGATCTCAAACTTAATCCTTTCCGAAAGTCCTTTCCAAAAGCAAAGCGTTCCAAAACCAAGGCGCGCTTTCCCATAGAAAGTAATGCAAAACGGATTAATCCATTCCAGACTTTTAAAGACAACCCCTAAGACAGCAATTTAACATGAATTTGACTATCTAATGAGACCATTGATCCATAAAATGAAAGCAATAATCAATGTGCTGTACTATAAAATAAATAAGACAGTATTGTAGATGATAAAAATTAAAATTATTTTCTTACCTGCACTGATGATAGTCATTGTTTGGATGGGGGGGGGGGCTTTTATCCATTTCCGTAGTCACACAATCAGTCAATCAGTAGCCGAACTGGGTTCCACACAGTCACAAAAGCAAATTAACCGAAAAAGCCACAAAAACAAAAATGCAAAATAAATAGCAAAAACAAAACTGCCAAACTTAATCTGTTCGGGAAATCTGTTTGACTTCCGAAATGTTTGAAAACCAAGGCGCAGCTTCTGATTGGTACAGGCACCCCGGAAACAATAGCTGATAGCCTCATTGGACCTTTGGCTTCTGAAAAACGTTTGAAAACCATAACACTTTTGGTGTCTGAGAACCAAGGCATTTGAGAACCAAGGTACCACTGTACAGGATTGCACTATGGCAAGAGAGGTGTAAAATATGTCCTTAATTTGAGCTATTACCCTTGCCATGGACTGGAAGCCACGGCAGACTGCTGTAGACTTCACATGATCGGTTTTCTGTCTCTGGCAGGATGAGTAAGAATTCTTTTGTATGAAGATTTTATTGTGCACCAGAGATAATTATTTCTTATCGCCTCTCAGACTGCCTGTGAGAAAGGAATTGTCCAGGAGCGGTCCTTCCATTGCATGATTCCATATTCTTATTTATTACATTTATTTGTTGCTTCCCAACCGCCAAAATGAGACTCAAAGCAACTTACCAAAAAAAAAAAAGAACATTAAAAGCAAACATAAAACAATAATAAAACAGCCTAAAATACACAAATAATATCTATATAAACAGATCTAACTCCACTCCACCCCACTAAAATAAAGATCCAAAGGCTTGGGTGAATGAGAGTGTTTTTGCCTGGTGCCTAACACCAGCTAGTGATCGCGCCAGTCTGCCAGAATCTGGGTTTTCCCCATTTTGTAAAGTCCAAATTCTCCATAGGACACCCAGCATCACCACTGCGGGTAGCATAGGTTATGCTTCCATTATTATCCTGTGCAATGATACTGGTGCAGGATGTGGCAGGCCACATTCAGAGACTCGCAGTGTGTTAACAGTGTAAAGAGAACTGAACCCCCCTTTTTAGCCAATGTTTTTTTAAAAAAATGAATCTGTTTGCATAGAGCTGTTCCGCATTCTGTCCAGCAGAGGGCAGTAGCACATATAGATACTGTAAGAACAAAATGTGGTTGCTTTTCCTAATCATTAGCAGAAAATAGGAATGAATTTTATTAAGCTAAATAATTTGAACAATTTCCTTATATGCACTATTTTTTTTAAACACACACACACACACACACACACACACACACACACACCCTGGCATACAAACACCAAGGAGCATTTACTTTTAGTAAGAATAAAAAAAATAGCAGGGGAAACACCGGCATTTACCTGAGGCAAACAGCTATCTAATATCCCAGAATCACTACTTACAGGATTAACTTCATGTTAATTCCCATTTGACAACCTCCTGTTTATGTCAATATTTTTCCCCTCCCCGCCTTTGTAAATTGGAAATACAGTAGCTAAAGTTCTCGGGATCTTTTTTTATTTATTGAATGCAAATACTTGGGCAGATCTGGTATTCCTAATATAAAATGATGACATCTTATTTCTGTTATTTCAGTTTCGTGGAGCTGTTCTTCGCAGTAAAAAAAAATCGCTGCTATGGCAACATGTTTTTTTGTGTGTGTTAACTATATACAGTGAAACAGGAAAATGTAATGGGATCATGAGGTCGATCAAATGTAGTTTGCTCAAAATAGGTGAATTTCAAGGATGTGAAGGGATGTTGTCTGTAAGTGACTTGCCTCAAGCTGTACCCATGTGAACTTGCTATGATCCAGAAAACTCTGGAAGCACCATGTGACCCATAGATTCATCTGGGTTTCCAAAGAAAGGAAGAGAGAAGGAATGGCTCCTCCTCATGTTATTTGCTCCACCCACTTTTGGTTCTTGCTTGTTCCGCCATGAAGTGTGGTCCACTTTTGCCTTTCCCAATGGGTTAATGGCCCCTCATGGGGGGGGGGGAAGGTTCCCCAGCCTTGTCCTAAACCAGTAGTGGAGAACCTAAGAGTTTAGCCCAGACGTCTCTTCCCCACAAACCACCTCCAGATATTTCCTGAACTGCAGCTCCCATCGTGCCTGACAAGTGGCATGATGGGAGTTGGAGTCCGAGAACTTCTAAACATTGACTAGTCCTGTGCTGGTGTGCTGAGCATTCTGGGGGTATTACCCGTGACAATTTCATCACAGATAAGGGGAAGGTTTGGCATGGAGAATACATATGTGATTTCCCCCACCCAAGCATGATTCAGATGTATAAAACTTAATTTTTTACTATAGTTTTTTTGCTCCTCCATGGTTAATTTTCTGGGCTGCCTACATCAAAACATAAATGCAATACAACAGAGATAAAAATTACCATATAAGTTACCAGAACACTATAGGATCTTATGGGGAAATGTCCCCTTGTACCAACAGAAGCAACATTTGAATTCGGCCTTTGTCTCTTAGCAGGTTATGTTGCTTTTGTTTCTCTAAATTGGAAGCTGAACTTCTGCTGAATGGGACTCCCAAAACCTAGCTAAGTGTGAGCATTTTTTTTTTTAATGCCCAGAGGATGGTGTTTATTGAGTGGAAGAGAATTAAGAAATACTTAGAACAAAAATAAAGTGGTATGAAAAGGACTTTTAACGAGTATCAGAATCAGACATTGTGGGCGTATTATTAAACCTTTCTTGTTTCACAATTGCTTGTGATTTGACGTTTATCCTCAAGAGGCTAACTTGGAAGTCAGGCCGGGTGATTCAGATGGTTTGCTTGTGAGAAAATATGCTCAGAATTGCAGCTGAAGGAGTTAGTCTAAAATAAATACAGAAGGATATCCTCCCGAATAATGAAGCATAAGCACAATAATAAGACTTGTCTGGATGAACACTTCCAAAATATAGAAGCACTCTAGAAGCCAGGCTTTCTGATTCTCAGTTTGTTCCCCCCCCCTCCTTCCCCCCTGCCCAATCAAACTGTGAACCTCTTCTTTTCTAGTTGCAAGGAATACAAAAACTTGAATTCCTTTTTCGCTTTGATCATGGGACTAAGCAACGTTGCGGTTAGCCGCCTCACAATGACGTGGGAGGTGAGTGCAGAGTAAATCCTTGTTCTACAAATGTCGCCTTTCATTTCTTCCTTTGACTTTGCCGCTTTTGCACATTGCGGTAAACCATCGTTGACGGTTCACCACGAATGCAGAGATTTCTCCCCATTTGCTCCTCCCCTGTCGGTAAGAATGAACCGCGATCCCTAGCTGAGCATTACGTCTGGACTGGGCATCACAGACCACAAGATGAAGTCCGGATTTCCTTTTCTCTTACCATTCATGGTTTGTTCAGAGCAAAACAAGTTGCGGTTCCTAGTCCTTTCACCACCCTGAGCCAGGGATTGTGGTTTTGTGCCATTGCTCGTGCTAGGGGAGGAGTGAAGCGGTAGTGATCTCTGCATTCACCATTTACCATAGTTTATAGTGGCATAAGAAGGCCTCTGCTGGATCAGGCCAGTGACCCAACTAGTTGAGCATCCTTTCCTTACAGTAGTTAACCAGATGCCCACAAGCAGGAGTTGTAGCAGCACTCTCACCTCCTGCAGTTTGTATTCAGAAGCCTGCAGAGGGCCACAATTGCTGTTTGGAGCAGCAAAGAAGAACCAAGAAGCCTGAGTGTTAGATAAAAAAGATGTTTAAAATGAGTACCTTGGAAGCTAAACGCCTTGCGAGTTGAACGTTTTGGCTCCCGAACGCCGCAAACAGAAGTGAGTGTTACAGTTTGCATTTGCAAACATTCTTTGGAACCCGAACATCCGGCGCGGCTTCCGATTGGCTGCAGGAGCTTCCCGAAGCCAATCGGAAGCCGTGCCTTGGTTTCCGAACGTTTTGGAAGTTGAACAGACTTCCAGAATGGATTCCATTCAACTTCCGAGGTACCACTGCATACCAAAAACAACAGCCCTGAAGCGTTTCTGTTAGGGATTATAGGAACAGAAGTCCCCCCCAAAAAAATGTTAAAGTTGTTTATGTATGTAACAACAGCAGCTAGGATTGTTTTTGTGCAGAAGTGGAAGGGAGATGAAGTTCCCACCGAAGAAGAATGGATGAGCAAGATAATGGACTAGGCAGATACTGTTGGCCTCTGCTTCCCCCCCCCAAAAAAAAACAATAAAAAGATTATGCAGAACTGGCTAAATTAACCATAAAATCAAGAGAATCTAATGTTGAGCGTTTCGTGGAAGAATGGATGCCTTTTTTGGATAGCCTAAAGAAATACTATAGTAACAAAGCGGAATATTGAACTTTTCCCACGGAGCAGTTGAGTTACCACTGCCGTATCACAGGTAGCGTTTGAAACCCCTCAGTTTCAAAAGCAGCTTGCCATGAGGTCAGTGACAGAGCATCTGATTGGTGTGCAGAAGGTCTCGGGTTCAATCCCTACCATCTCTAGGGAGGGCTGGGAAGGATTCTCTGCATGAAACCCAGGATAGCCATTGCTAGTCAACGGGGATGCTAATGAGCTCAATGGACCTAGTGGTCTGAGTTGGCATAAGGAAGCTTCCTATATTCCTGTGGGGGAGCTGATGGTCATTTAAAAACAAGTCGAAAGTCCCCTGTAGCTCAGAGAACTAGTGTATACTGTACATTTGTTGGATCCTGACCTTAGTCATACGTGTTCCAGTAATGATAACAGAGAGAGAGAGAGAGAGAGAGAGAGAGAGAGAGAGAGAGAGAGAGAGAGAAACAGCGACCTTTGGTTCCAGAGCTAGTTCAGATTATATGCGGTAGTTCATATTATACTGCGCCTTCCGGAAGTGCGCACTTGAGGAATGATTGGCCTGTGTACACATCGTAGAGGCCTGTTGTTCTTCCATGTAAATGATTTAGCCAGATTACTGCTCCCAAGGACGTAATTATTTATTTGTTGAATGCGCTGCACTAAAGATGGGGCCGCCGACCTGAAACTTGAAACAGATGTGTCTTCATCTTCCTCCCCCCCCCCAAACAAACCCTGCAGATGAACGCTGGGAAATCCACACTGGGATCTGGACGGTTTTGCTGATCCATAACCTCTACGATCCAAGAGAAAATCTCTCTGGCATTTCCCAGGGTATTGGGGATGGTTGGGGGGAGGGTGGAGGTTGGATCCCAAACTGCTAAAAAGCTTCGTGGCTCTCTATTTATAATCTGGTTGCTAGGAGACTTACTGTATTTTCCCCCCGCAGCTGCATTGTTGTAAACGTGTGGCAAAAGAGCAAGTCTTTTTCCATCTCGGGGCTGTGTTGTAAGAACTGTGCGTGGGGGAAATTCAGTCTGCTGCGCACACAGTTCAGTCCATCTTGATTCGATTACAGGCTTCCCACATGTGTGCTTGTCTCTTTTATTGACAGAAACTCCCGAGCAAGTTCAAGAAGATCTATGCAGAGTTTGAAAGCTTAATGGTAACTGGCTTAATGCTTAAGTGCGCACTGCCTGGATTCACCCTGGTTTCTGAACACCTGATCTGAAATTTGTCTATTTTCCAACGTTTTATGTGTCCTTGTGTGACTTTAAGGAATTTATGAGCCCGCCACAGCACTGATAAAACAAGCATGTATGACTAATATATTATACTCTCAGGGAGCTTATTCTGAGAAAATGTATGCCCTACTTAAAGTCGGCCTGGGAGATTTAGAAAACTTTATCATCCCTTGATATTTCTGCTAGATTCTATATTCCAGCCAGCATGCATTATTGTTACAGATTTATGGTTTTACAGCTTTATAGAAATGGCTCAGCAAATGCATAAAGGAGAAGCATGCAACAGTTCTCTTCTTCAGATAAGCACACTGTTTAATAACCACACCTCTAGCTGTATTTTCCCTTTTGATAATAAACACTTCTTTTGTTAAGTAATTACACTCTCATCAGACAGCACGTAACTTATAAGGAACAGGCAGCTAATGAAATGGATGATTACTATCTTTTTTTCCAAAGAAGCGTTGAAAGAAGACTATCCTTATTATGAACGAAGCATAAATTAGGTTATGAAATTATTACATTAAAAAAACTGTTAACTAACAAGTATTAGTATTTTGCCAAATACTTGCACAGGTCTGACTGTGTCTTTCCCGCCCCCCAGGACCCATCAAGAAATCACAGAGCCTACAGACTGACGGTAGCTAAACTGCAACCTCCCGTTATTCCATTCATGCCTTTGCTCATAAAAGGTAACTATCTGAAGGGGGTGAAGAGCATGTAGTAATAATAATAATAATAATAATAATAATAATAATATAATAATAATAATAATAATAATAATAATAATAATAATAATAATAATAATAATAGATCTCAAATGATACTTTTGATCCCCGTTTCCCCATTTTGCAGAAGTCCTAAGAAAGAAAAAGGTTCTTTCACAAATCTAAGTGTTACTGTCTAAATGTTACTTTTTTTCTTTTTCTTTTTCTTTTTAAAAGTAAATGCTTTGAATGGGCAATAGCATGTAGGAAATGAGAAAGTTGGTCCATCTTCTCAGTGTCTGGATATCTATCGTGTTTCGGATTCAACTATTGCCAGTTACACAGGTGCTGCCTTTATTTGTATTGCAGACATGACATTTATTCATGAAGGGAACAAGACTTTCATCGACAATCTAGTGAACTTTGAAAAAATGGTAAGTAGGGCATATTTCTAAAGCAAGATTTCCGATGGCTCTGTAAAGGTGATGACTGAGCACTGGGCGTTACCTACATCCTATAGAAAATGGGTGGGGGGAACTGATTCCCATTGCTTTTTGGATGTGCGCCCACCCCAAAGTTGTACAAAAAGGGGCTGAGTAGCAGGCTGGCCCCAGGACAAGGCAGGCTTTCAGACTGGAAAATATTTCAGAGTGCAGCAGGTTTCAGTTCAGAGTAAAATCTATTGCCTTCCTGGGTTGCAGATCTGTGTTTTTAAGTACAGTCGTACCTTGGTTTTCGAAAAAGGTTCGTTCTCGAACGTTTTGGCTCCCGAACGCCGCAAACTCGGAAGTGACTGTGTCCGGTTTGTAAAGTATTTTTGGAAGCCGAACATCCGACATGGGCTTCCATGGCTTCCGATTGGCTGCAGGAACTTCCTACAGCCAATCAGAAGCCGCGCTTTGGTTTCCAAACGTTTTGGAAGCCGAACGGACTTCCGGAACGGATTCCGTTCGACTTCCAAGGTACGACTGCATACTGTTTTGTTGCTTTTATGTATACCGCGTGCAGATTTTGAAATACTAAGCAGTTTGGAAATGCTTTAAAGTGATTGGCAGATAAATGAACCACTGATTTAATTCCATGGATCCAGCATAAAAACATATTTTAAAGTTACTTGCCCCTTGCAGGTTAGTGTTGCTCATCTATATACTGCCAATGAAGGCACAGCAAGTTCTCTTACCAAAACCATTATTTATCTGCCTAATTTCTCTCAGTAGCTAATTCTGCTGGCAGATACCAATGGTTAGGCATATTCTGATCTACCTGGAATGTCCTGCTTCCTTGACACACATCAGTTAAAAGAATGCCGCTGCTTCCTTTCTCTTTCTCTTTTTTCTTTCAATTCTCGCTTCAGACTAACCTGTTCTCCAAATAAACCTCTAGAGGGCAGCATCTCACATACCAAGTCAATGGGTTGTGTAATGGCATGTTAATAACACTGTACTGGTTTTTATTATTATTATTTTTTAAAAAAAAACCCACCTATTTTAAAACTATTTTGATTTTCCTAATGGATTTTGTACGCCATGTTGAGCAGGCAGTGACATCCCGGGAGCCCGTAAGGACTGCCTGCATTTGACCACAGATTCAGAGGCCTTTTTGCCTGAGTTAGCACCCCTATAGTACAACAAAGGCCTGGTTTTTTAAATGTTGCAGGTTTCCAACTTCAGGCTGCCAACGGAGCTCTTGTGAACGGATGATTTTCTGTGCAAATAATAAAATAATAACAATAGCAACGAAGTATTGTTTTTTTTAAAAAGAAATCCCTGAATATTAGTAAAGTCTAGTTGTCTGGAGAAATTATTTATGAGATAAATAATATTTTTTAAAAAAAAATAATGTCAGGGAGATAAAGGCCTTAGATTTCCCCTCACATGCCCATTTTCTACATGCAGGGAACATTGTTTTTGCCCGAAAGACCGTTCAGTACATCTCAAGAGACATAGGTTTGCCGTTTTGTCTGCTGTTTGGGAGTGTTGTGACTTAACAGGTGCCAAAAATCGAGCCCAGTGTGGCTTTAATTCCCCCCACCATCACAAAAAAGAGAGAAGAAGCCAGTGTTGCAAATTGCCCGATTCTGTGAGGCTGCCATTCAACCTGTCAGGCTAGTGAGTCCTCCAGGACGAATTATGCAGTCAAATATTTGGCACCGGTGCTGTTGTTGGGGGTGGGGGGGACGACTAGAGGCATAGAAGGACAGGCCTTCTCTGTCTTTAATAGCTGCGCTAAAGAAAGAGTCCTGGCAGGTGCCACTTTTCATGCAGGAATGATAAAAGCTGCTGAAATTTGCCTTTCTGCACAATTCCAGAAAGGCTCAGGAGTCCTGGTCAGGTTTTTTTTTTTTAATCCAGTCTTCACTAACCTACCTGTCACTGGGGCCTTGACTTACCCACACAGCAGCTTCCCGGTCCCATTTTCCCCGATCTAGGCAATGGGGAATAAAATGCAGCTGCAAAGCTGTGGCTCCTAACCTGACCGAGAAAAAAAATCAAGGCTTCTGTTGTAGGTAAAGATAGAAGAAGAATTGCAGGTGCATAGCTGGGGGCCTAGCTATAGAGCTTGGCCTTTATGCCTGGAGGTGGCCATGAGAGGAGTATACCTTCCTGATGGAAAAGCAAGATGCACGGGAACAGATTCCACTGTTGTCCCTGTCTCTCCCCCCCGCCCCCCAATTCCTTGCATCAGGAAAAGAGCTGCAGTGCTTCTGGTGGCACTCGTCTAAACGTGCTTCGCGAGAATATCGCTGTCATGGTACTTGCTGAAAAGCAGCTCGTAGGGGCATTCCAAGACGCCTCTGCAACACAAGCTTCTCCATCCATGGCCGTACAAAAATAGTGCCATCAACCACTGGTTCTCCTTTTTACTGAGACTCTTCACCCTTGAGGTGTGAAATGAGGATTAGCGAATTTGTGCATATTGGTTTTCAGGTTTTATGGATCTGAACAAAAGGAATCCACGCACTGATCCTTATGGGGGGGAGGGGGAGAGAGAGGGCAAGCATTCTTTCGTTTTTGGAACATAAAGATTATGCAAAAAAAAAAAAGTATGTGACTTAAACCCTTAGTGGTTTTTGTGTGGTGTGGTATGAATATTTATAACAACATTGGAGCCTGGGTCTAGGAATGGATTAGCAGGAAATGTCCTGGCTTGCTGCCACTATTCTAGGCTGCCTGCAAGCTGAATTGGAACTGCAGGGTGAGGGTGTTGAGATGATGGGGGCAAGCCTGGAGAATTCATTGTGATGTATGGTTGGCTCTGTTTTGGAGGGATCCAGATTTAGTGCTGCATAACTTTCCAGCAATGGAGTTCGAAACCACACTGGGAAAACTTAAACTAATTTTTTTTGGGGGGGGGGATAGCAAACAGTTTGATTGTGGGGGTTGCATGTGTGTGGTTGTTGTTGGGTTGGGATGATTATTATTACAGCCGTACCTTGGATCCTGAACACCTTGTGAGTTGAACGTTTTGGCTCCCGAACCGGTTTGCGAACGTTCTTTGGAACCCGAACGTCCGACGTGGGTTCCAATTGGCTGCAGGAGTTTCCTGCAGCCAATCGGAAGCCGCACCTTGGTTTTCAAACATTTTGGAAGTCGAACAGACTTCCAGAATGGATTCCATTAGACATTTCCGAGGTACAACTGTATTTTTTTTGCAGAACTTTGAACTCTTTGTTATCCCTTAGACGTTTGAATATGTAAGTATAGTCAACAATCTGCTGCAGGGTTTCCCAAACGTGGGTCTCCAGCTGTTTTTGGACTACAACTCCCATCATCCCTAGCTAGCAGGACCAGCGGTCAGGGATGGTGGGAGATGTAGTCCCAAAACATCTGGAGACCCACATTTGGTGAAACCCTGATCTACTGTTTCCCTTATTACTAAGGCCAGCTTTACAACCAGTTTCAAAGCCGGATTCCCAAATGAAAAATAATAAAAAGAACCAGATTTATAACCATAAAAAAAAATGCAAAGGCCCATGCATTGTACAGTTATATGTTTTCCTGAGTCATATTGGTCTGAAAGAGTCGTTGGCAATCATTCCTCTTTGCTACAGTACCTTTCGGTAGATGTGGCTACGGGAATGTTGTGTTTTGTGTTAACTGCGGTTTCCAAATGTTTGGTACTGCATGGTTTTTAAAACACTCCCAGGTAAATGTAAGAATGAAACATACATAAACACCTGTTCAGCATGGAGGGGGTCACTGAAAAGATTTTACCGGAACAGAAAAAGGATTCAGCACATTTACGGAACAAATTCGTTCAACAGATACGACAGCAGAATCTTGCCTCCTTGTTTACAAGCAGCGTGTTTCTGAATAGCAGATACCTGGAGGCAACAAAAAAAGAAAGCAAATTGTCTCTGTGTCCTATTAGCCTTCTTCAAGCTGGTATCCTCCAGGTGTTGTTGTTGTTTTACTACAACTCCCATCATCCTTGACAATTAGCTATACTAGCTGGGGCTGGTGGGGTTTTTTTTTGTTTCAAAACTTCTGGAATACACCAGGCTGGGCAAGACTGAATTATAAATAGAGCCTTGGTTTGATCCCACATGGTGATTTGCTTATGTTGCAGACAAAAAATTTTTTTGGTCATTGTTGCTGGAAAATCCTCAGAGAGCTTGTTCAGATACTGCAGAAAAGCACATGTGGGGCATTTTATAATTTCCGAACATAGGTGGAGCAGTCCATCTATAAATGCATCCCCATGTTACAAGAGGCATGCCCATGGAAAAGTAGCATATTGGGCTCCTGGAATGGGGAGGAAGTCTAGACTAAACCCTTTTAATTCTGACAGACTTGCCTGCCACATGCAGGACGATGGTTTTAATATTCTTGGCTATTATTTTTCCTTTCAGCGTATGATTTCAAAAACCGTTAGGGCAGTGAAATTCTGCCGGAGCCAGCCTTTCAGTAAGTATCAAAACATGTGCATTGTTACTGCTACAGTTGTTCCCTCTATGCCACAAGCTTATAGGCTGCAAACACAATCTGGAATTACAGCCTATTCTAGAGGCGCAATCTAATTCTACTGAAATCAACATTTACTGGGTGTGCCTCCTGAGTCATTTTACTAGAGACATCAAGGTACAGTTTTGAGGTTTTAATCAGATTACCTACGCTGATAAAATAGCGCACACCGTTCCCCCCAGTATTTGTGGAAAAATAACAAAGGAGAACTAAACGAAGCACCAATTTGTGGGACGGGGATTACAGAAGAATACAGCGAGCTTAATTTGAAAGGGATGAAAGGACAGGGCTTTGTGAATGTGGCGTTCTGGCTTTGCATGTTTATATATTATTCTGCTGGTAGAAGGCTGCGTGGCTTGTCTTGTTCTGCTCAGATTGGCGTTTGACTAAGCGTACCAATGGCACATCACTTCTGTTTCATCAGATCCCGACGCATCTCTGGTGAATAAGAACCATCAGGATGTCCGGAGTTACGTTCGGCAATTAAGTGTGATTGACAACCAGAGGACTTTATCACAGATGTCACACCGGCTAGAACCACGACGTGCTTAAAACGTTTCAAGTGATTACACCTTCCCTTTTTTCTCCGGTACAAGGTCATTTGTTCTACTTTCTGTGCTACTGCACTGCCACTGCAAATATAAGCAACAACAGATTCTAACATCTTAGGTAATTAACGCACAATGGTACCTGCCGTCCCCGAGAATTAACAGAGGCTCTTTGAAGAGGTCGTGAGCTGTAGCTGGGAGATTACTGGTGTTATATATACTTCTGGTTCGTTTTGAAACACACGAAACGTCTTGTATATAAAATAAATCTTTATTTAAGAAATTAAAAAAAGGAGAGAGAGAGAGAGAGGATACCAAAAGCAAAATGGTATAACAGCTGGTGAAAAGTCGAACCTATAACTTCGGCCGTTTCAGTGAATGTATAGGTGAGTTCTCTTATCTAATAAAAGAAATAGCAGTATTTTCTAATACATTACCAAATTGAAGGTCAACTTCTGCCCTTGGTTTTGCATGTTTGGCTCACAAGGGCTTCAGTAGCAAAAATAAAATAAAATACCTAATGGCAGAAAACAAGGTACAGTTACGAATTGCCACGGCTTTAGTATTCAGAGAATAGTCAAAAAAAGCCTTTCCCTGTAAGAGAATTATATTTTTAAAGTCAGCTCTTAACCACATTTGCCTTACTGCAGTAGAGCATTGTGGCCACTTAAGTTAACCCGAGCACTGACTGGGCCTCTAATACTTAGGTACATATTTGTTTACATTTCATTTCTTTTGGGATTTTTCTTTAAACTGCCAATCAGGATTTTACAAAATGCCAGGAAAAAAGGAACGATAGTTTGCGAGGAGGGGGGGGAAAGCATTAAAAGCAGCAAAAAACAACAACAACAACCCACAAAACTTCTTCAGAAAGAGCACAATATGCACAACGTATTTTCAAAATAATCACGTTTGTTTTTTCCTGGGCGCTGAAACCTTCAACAATCAGCTACACCTTTGGGCTGATTAGGTTTGTCTTTTCTGGGTTTTAAACTTTACAAAACATCCTCCGATTTTCAGGAATCGTTTTGCACTTTTTAAGTAGGCAGTATACAGAAACGTCAATTCATTGTGAGGATTATTTATTTCTTTACGTGTTCGTTGTGGCGCCACAACAAATTACTTTAATCTTGTTTTATTCAGCATGTAATTGAAGTACAATTTGGTCTTTGTACTGTACACGCTCTGCATTTCATGGCTATGAGGAGTGTGTCGTATGTTTTATGTAAATAAAATGCACTATCTTCATTAAACGTAACTGCCGATGAAAGCTTGTGTGCCGTCCTTTATTAAAAACGGCAGCGCCTGTTATTTGCACCTTGATCTATTACTATAGATACTACCTTTGCCCAACATAGACAGTAGTTGAACTTTGCTATTATGCATTCAATAAGTACTTCCCCCCCTCCCTCTCTTTCAGCAAACCTCCTATTTGACACTGAAATAGCTGGACCATAGCGCAAATGATAGAGCACACTTTGCATGCCAGAAAACTTCAGATTCAATCCGTAGTATCTCCATGTTGGACAGGAAAGCTGCTCCCCATGAGCATAGACACTTCTGAGCTAGATGGACCAGTGTTCTGGCTTGCCTTCCTATGAGTTTGGGCTTCAGTAGACTGAAGGCATTCAAACACATTGGAACTTTAGGTTTGTACAGTTAAGGGGGGTTTCAAGGACCCTGTTGCCCTAGCAAGACAAATCCACTTCATAAAAGAATTGGATGCTTTGCAGTCTGGAGCAAAAGCACAGAAAAGTGTAGGATGAACAAACGGACGAAAGGAAGGCACCTGAACACCCTGCAAGCAAATCGGGATAAATGCTCAACAAGAACCAGATGTAATCTAACCTCAGCGTAAACTTTGTGCGGGCAGATCAGGATGAATGCTCGATGAACAAGCGGTCTGCCTTTTTGAAGGTGAAAAGGACCCAGAGAGGAATTCAAAGGGCATTGCATAGAAATGGCTTTCTCAACTCCAGCAAATAGAGACAAGTAGAGACAACTCGGTGAAGGGAAACCTACTCATACGTGTTACCGTGAGTCCAAAGGGTTTGATGCAGCACGCTGGGATAGGCAAGAGAGGAGAATAATGCTCTCAAAAGCCTCCTAAACTCAGGCAGGGGTTGTCTCTTTTCAAACAACAGGTTGGGGCATGTTCCCACCCTTTAAAAATCATGTTAACATACCAGGCTATAATCCTGGAATTTAGTCACCAGCTTGGCATAAAATGGGAAGGTGGGCCTACAATTGACAGGCCAAGGTTTCTTGATTGTGAAAGGAGGCACCCTCCAGATTTTTAGAAACCAGCATTTTCACTGAGCTAGTGCAAGCTTATGGGAAAGGGTGGTGTGCCTCAGTCTCAGGGCTGGCCCAAGACACTTTGCTACCCTTCCCATATCCCAAGTCAAGGTATGCAGGGGGTGGGAAGGGGGAGGGGCATTTGATTCAGATAAACATTTTAAGGTAAACTTACCTAACATACATTTTCTGAAACAAGATGAGAACCAGAACAGACTTTTCTCCGAATTTTGCAATGCAGTTTTCCAACTGGCGTATTAAAAAAATGCATACACGAGGGTAAAGTGTGCATATAAATGCATATATTTATGAAAATTGTTTTGCAAAGGTGTGTATATAAGGCCATATCACATAGAAAAAATGGGTGTGTTTTGAGAAATCCACACTAAAATGCTCATGAATTCTGGTTAGGGCTTCTTGTTCTTTTTTTAATTGCAAACCGATGTAGCAATGTGGAGAACTGAACTTACGGTTTAAAAAATGAGAAGCTGAAATCTATATATTCATGCCTCCCTACATAGTACCCAAATTATTTTGGTACGTGAGGCAGAAAATCCCACATAAAATACCCCCCTCAGCAGTCCAAAAACAAGGAAAATTGAAATAACTAACCATTTTGGTACTTTTTCACAACACCCGAAATCGGCTTCCTGCCTGAGGTGGCTGCCTCACTCTGCTGAATGGTAGAGCTGGGTTTGGGTAAAGAAGAGTCTTCTTCAAACCTGGAAAGAGTAAAGACACATTTACTAACCTCCTCATTTCATCCATTTAAAATGAGCCTTGCCATATTTTTCCTTTATACTTGTCCCACAAATGGGTGCTTCGTTTAGCTTTTCTTTAGTGGAGACATTCAGTGGCTGTTGTTTTAAATTATGCTTTTGTCTGTCCCTCGCGTGAACGGCCCAGGGTGGATCCCAACTGTTTAAAACACAATCGCAAAGTGCCGTCGCAGAAGCAACTTCTGGTTATATTTTACGCGGAGCAACAGAACCTGGTTTAAGATCTGACACCTTTCAGCAATAGTCTCCCAAGGACGCCTGTGTTTCCTCCTTAATGGTATTAATTGTAGTAGCATGAATAATCTAGGCACGCAGCTGGCGTGCAGGAATTTATAAATGATCAAACTAATGCTGCTTTTGAAAACAACAGTTTTCTCCTTTGCGCTACTCAAGCCACCCCCCATGGTCTCAAAGGAGCTACATGTTGATGATAAAATAAACAGCTTAAATTAACGCTTATGACAATTGATATCTTCCCTCATTAGGTTTCATGTCAACATCCACTATCAAAGATGAGACAATTTGCATCTTTTAAAGCAAATTTTAAGTATGCCTTTAAAACACACACTGTTGTTGCTAGAAGTCAGAGCTTGAGAAAGAATTATCAAGAGAAAGAGGAAAGATACAGTGAAGACTGAAGTCCTTTTGAGCGTTCGAAGTGTTTCCCATTTGTTGCAATCCTGCTGTAATCAGTTGCGTGGTCGTCATGTGGTAAACGGATGCCATGCTGTTCATTCAATATCTAAGCATGGTTTTTGTACCCACATTGTTGGTGCCTCACTGTCTCCCCACATCCTTTTTGTAGCACAGACAAGGACATCGAGTACAAACCTCTGCAATGCAGGAATCTTAGTGAAAGCATCCATGACAGATGATTATCAAAGGTAAAGGTACCTCTGACGCGGACGACTCTAGGGTTGCGCGCTCATCTCGCTTTCAGACCGAGGGAGCCTGCAGACAGTTGGTCTGCAGACAGTTTTTCCGGGTCATGTGGCCAGCATGACTAAGCCACTTCTGGTGAAACCAGAGCAGCGCACGGAAACACCGTTTACCTTCCCGCTGGATCGGTACCTATTTATCTACTTGCACTTTGACGTGCTTTCGAACTGCTAGGTGGGCAGGAGCTGGGACCGAAAACAGGAGCTCACCCTGTCACGAGGATTCAAACCACCGATCTTCTGATTGGCAAGCCCTAAGCTCTGTGGTTTAGACCACAGCGCCACCCGCGTCCCTTTGCTTAAAAACGTCCAAGGAAGGAGAATCCACAACCTTCCGAGGGAGTCCATTCTTTCTTTTTAATGCTTTATTGTTCATAATTATATTTGTACAACGTAAACTCATAATCATTACCAAGGGAGTCCAGTCTACAGTCAAACAGTTCTTACTGTCAGTAAGTTCTTCCTGATGTTTAGTCAGAACCTCCTTTCTGACAACTTGAGGCATTGGTTCGGGTCCTACCATCCTTGCGGTGCCCATCTCTGCCACTCTGGATTCAGGGATCTGAACCCAACTCCTTTTTGATTGGCCAATGGCAATGGAGGCAATCACCCATCCCTTCAGAACAGTGTTTTCCTATCTCTTAGGACTGACTGACCCGCATTCTACTGATGGTCACATGGAACCCTTCTCCAGTTCTCCTTTGAATGTTTGCTACTACCACCAAGATCTGCACCCGCGGTGGCTCCACCCACTTCCCATGCCCTTCAGGGCTCATCACAACAGCCCCCCTTGTTGTGGTGTAGCCCCTGGAGCCAACTAAGGGTATAGTGATGCTGTAGAGATTCCATTGCCTGTCTGGAAAGAATCAGTTGCATTCAGTGATGTGGGTTTTCTGGAAACTTTTGAAGTGGAAAAACTGAGGATACTAGCCCATAGCTGCGATCCAGACCCCCATGCATTCCTTGGCTTTCAATTGCAATCTGCAGAATGGGAAATCTGGATTTTTGGTTTCCGCTGTGGGCAATGAGGAAGATCTGGTTGCAGACGTTGTTCCTCTTTGTTCGAAGCAGGCAGTACGGTATATCTGTCTGCAACAGAAGACATGCATCAAGAGTCTGAAGCTCTGAAGTTCATGGAACTGCTTTAACAACATACCAAGTTTCAACTCCTGCACTGTTGAGCCTCAAAGCATGATTTCAGAGAAAGTAGCTATACAGTGGTACCTTGGTTTTAGAACATCTTGGAAGTCTAACGTTTCAGTTTTCAAACACCAAAACCCAGAAGTAACCCAGAAGCTGAACAGTCTTCCATAACAGATTACATTCGAAAAACCGAGGTAGGTACCACTGTATACACCAGAGCAAGAATCGTGGAGACCATGCTGTCTCTTGTCCAGATAGGACTGCAGCTGACAAGTCAGCCTACCTAAACTGGTAAAAGGTGTTCCATTCACAGGAGAAATCTGTGCCTCCAAGCGACAGAGTGGGTCAAGGAGCACCCCCTCAACTGCCAAGCACACTGGAGGGAGTGCAGTCCTTTCCAAGAGCATATAAATAGCATTCAGGTAGCCAAATCGCCAACCAACATCACTTCCATCTCAACCCATGCTCAAGCACTATTTTAGTAGTTCCACTGCCAGGGCTGTCTTAAGCATATACGGTGTTGGGGTGCAAAGATCCTCCCCCCCCCAGGTTGCCCAGTCCCAGGCACACAGGAGAGCGGAGCTGGCTGGCTGCCTCAGCATCTCACTGGCTCAGTCGCCCCCGAACTCACAGCGCAGAGCTGCATGAAGCAGAAGAGCCCGCCATGGCATTCCAACGACCAATGGGTGGGCTCTTCCCCAGACTCAACTCTCAGGCCCCGGACTCTGAGAGCTCGGCGCCCGGGTGCCCCACACCCCTAGCGCCTATGGGTAAAGACGGCCCTGTCCACTTTGTCACCCAGATCAGTTGAAAAAGAGAAATAAAGCTGTTACGTTATCTGCATATTGATAGCACCTCACCCCAAAATCTCCACATAGGACTTCATTCAGTTATTTCGTGGAGCTGTTAAGAAGAAAGATGTGCATGCCAAGGACTGTTGAAAAAATCCTGACCGGGGGACTCTCACGGCCCCTTCTAATCTACAGTTCTAGTTTTCATGTTATAACATAATGCTACCATCTTCTGAACTGGTCATCCAGGTAGGAATGGAACCACCTTAAAATGGCGCCCTCCAATTCCCCGCCAAGAAGAAACAACAGGGCCACACACCCTTGTCTCTGGCTTAAGATCTCCATCAGGGCAATAAAATCTAGATCGAATGCTCCACTGAAATAAATCCAGAAAACCAGCCTCGTCCAAAAAAGTGCTTGGAATTGCCACAATACCCCTTGAGCACTTAGCCCAGGAAGGGGACAGTAGCAACAGGCGGATGTTTAAATCTCCCACCTTTTCTTCATTCTAATAGTATCCCATTTTATTTTATTTTTAACTGAGAGGCGAATATCACTTTTACTCAGTCCCTAAGAGTAAAAAAAAAAGGAAGAAAAAATAATAATCCTGGAAATACTGCATTACTGTATTTCAGGATGCTGTCTGCTGCTAGGTCCTTGCAATGAAAGGAGATGAAAAAGACAAAACAAAATAATTCACCTCCGCTGAAAGGGAAAAGGACCAGATAATTCTCTGCGAGTCAAATAACTTTTCATATAATTTTTAATGCCATTTAAAAAGCTAACAAAACAAGTTAAGATAAAAATCGAAGGGTTTAACCTGCAGGGGTACCTAGAAGGGATATGAGTTTTGCTATGAAAAATAAAATGAGGGAAAAAGAAATATTTTAACAAATGTAACTGGAGAAAATTATAACTCTAAATTGTTACATAGCTTCTTAGTAAGGTCAACTGCATAATATACGGTACCTTAAACCTCTTCCAGCAATTTTTTAAACACCATGCAGCTTAAATAGCCTTCCTTCTGAATTCAGAGGTAGTTTCTTCTGGGAGACCTGAATGCAAATCAAGAGGTAATAGTGGAAGGAAATTAAAAGATGTGCTATTCTCATTTCGGGTTTTTGTTCCCCCTACTCGTAATAGAAAAGCAGCACCAAGTGCGCTACGGCATAGTGAACCTCTGCCTTCTTGAATAGCTTTTCTTTCGCTGTTAATCTGATATGCATTACCCCCCTGCCTTTTCAAATAACCATAGTGTTCTTTACTCTGATCAGCATTAAAGTTCAGCAGGAACAGCAGCAGGTGTCACGAAGGGTCAACGTATTAGCAAATCAAAGGAAATAATAGCCAGATTAAAAAGTTTTCCTTTAATAAAATAAAATATCGCCAGAAACTTCTGCAACACCCTGGACCTTACTTTGAGCATAAACATTCCATGTACCGACTTCAACATTTGGGAGTCGAAATAAATGGTTAAGTAACACAGAGATCCGAATCTAGGAGAATCCAGTTCGATTTGCCATTTTTTAAAAATAATAATTAGTAGCTTGCCATCTGCAACTAAATTGGACTCAACACACACCGGGCATTCTGGCTTGCCACAGAAGGATGATGGAGAGAGAGAGAGAGAGAGAGAGAGAGAAGAAGAAGAAGAAGAAGAAGAAGAAGAAGAAGAAGAAGAAGAAAAGAGACGGAAGTGTGCCAAACAGGGATGGGGTAACTGAATGTGGCTTTTAGCTCTTTCTATCTGGTCCTCCAGTCGGGACTCTTCCCAGGCCAGTCTTATCACTAGCTCTTTCTTGGGTGCTGCTGTCTTTCTTGAACTCTGATAAAGCTTCTTGCTGGCCTGGATGGAGGACAGATGCAGATGGTGCAAACTGAGTGTATGCGAAAATCGCCTACCGCACAGAGTTTACATTTACATTCATTGCTCCACTTCCTGTAACGTAAAGCGCAAGACAACCTGCTTAGCAGATGGTACGTATCCTGAGCAGACCTACATCTGATATGCCCCGACAGAACCTTGACATGCCCCTTGGACATCCAATTCAGATGCAAAACTGCATTTGATATGACCAGTTAATACCCAATTCTGGGCTGGTACAAACAGGGCATGAAAAGTGCCTGCCCTGTTCAGAACCCATATGGAGAGAGCCTGTTCGAAGTAGGCATGCACATGTAAAAATCCTATGAGTGTAAGCCAAAATTGCATTTAAAAAATCCAGGAATCAACCAGGCCATTTTGTTTTATCTGCTTAGACTATGGTAGAACAGACAGTCCTAGTGGTAGGGGCTGGTGCCATATATAAGGCTTGACTGGAAATTTCAACTATCATCTGAACCAGCTCTCTGTTGGGAAAGATGTGTACAGAGGGGGGGCATACCCCTACCTATTAAGAAAAGCAGCTGTGCCCAACATTCCAATGGTTTTGTAACAAGGTGGTGGGCTACTGGAAGGAAATAACTGTGATCTGTTACGCAGATCACACAAAATGTGCCGGCAAGAACGTACTATTAGATTAGAGATTAGACAATGCAAATGGATGAAACAATGAGGCGCTCAGAGTAGATTCATAAAACAAGGCGAACGATGTTAAAACCCACATTGCACCACAGAGGAAAGCCGCTCTGAAATTAGAACAGCAATTTAACACTATTGGATCTCAAAGTTTAATATCAGAACTAGCATGAGGGCTATATATAAGATTAGGAATATGTTTGGAAATATTTACAGTGTAGGAGTAACTGCCAGCTGAGCAAAGCCATCAACTACAAACTGTGATACTAGTGGAAATATTAAAGGATAAAATGGTTTTAACTTCTGCATGGCTTAAAAAGGGGGGGGTGGTATTAGAAACCAAATCTGTTGCTTATTAATCTTGTTCTCGTGCTCCAGGCTTCTTCTGAACACAGAACAATATAGAAGCACACCTTTCTACAGGGGATACATGTTACTGGGGTGCAAACCAACTATCAGGAGGGATGATTTAATCTAATTGTAGATTGTGTCCTAATTTACAAAGATCGGTCCTCTGTTTAGAGAACTGACACCCCTCTGTTTGAAAGTGTATTCTGTTTTAAAGGG
Source organism: Lacerta agilis (assembly GCF_009819535.1). Lineage (NCBI taxonomy): Eukaryota > Metazoa > Chordata > Lepidosauria > Squamata > Lacertidae > Lacerta > Lacerta agilis. Next base: position 114,279,836 of record NC_046312.1, on the reverse strand, counting down.
CAGCAGTGTCCTTATAGAAATGAAGAACCAGAAGAAGAGAGGACAGGAGGAGTCTTGGCATTGCCCATCAACTGGGGCAGCAGATGGAGCCAGCCACACAGAAGTCACAACATCGCCCGCTATGGTGAGGTGAGTATTTTTAGTTAGATCGTAAAAATAATTTCAGAATCTGCAACAATACATCTCTCTCTCTCTCTCTCTCTCTCTCTCTCTCTCTCTCTCTCTCTCTGTGTGTGTGTGTGTGTGTGTTTTATTCACATAAAAGATCTCAGGGCAGTTCACAGAATAAAATACAAGATAAAACACAGTAAATAGTTAAACTAAAACAACAAATCCCTCCCCCTTCCCACAGATGCAATTAAAATGCTGTAGGATATTAATCAGCCAGGGTTGAAGAGGAACGTTTTCGCCTGGTGCCTAAAACTATATAATAAAGGTGCCTGGCGAACGTCCCTGGGGAGAACATTCCACAAATGGGAAGTCACTACAGAAAAGGCCCGTTCTCATGTTACCACCCTCTGGACTTCATGTGAATTATCATATGCAAATGCTACGCAAATCTGTGTCCTGTTGTGTTATATTATTTTAGTGATATCTTTCCTCTCTCTTTTTGGTACTGCGTTATGTGACCACCCTAATCTTTAGGGGAACTTCTTTCCCTGCATCTATATGTGGTGTCCAGTTATTGTGGCATTTGCTATAGCCAATCAGAAGCAACGTTAAAACTGGGCAAGCCACATTTGGAACAGTGAGGTACGAGCCAAGAACCCCCATGGTCTGTATTCAGCTGGTGACATGTTTGTGAACATGGGAGATGGCACACCCATTACATTAACCGCTCGTGTTGATGTTACTTGTTTTTTCTCTTTTGTTTCTTATTTTGTATTTTATTGCATTGCAGTTTGAATGACTGATCTCAAGCTATTCACAATCCAGACCGGGAAATAGCTTGATATTTGGCATCGTTGACAAAATTCAGAAAACCACTTAGCTTGCATTTAAAAACAGGTCTTGGCGCCCTTAACATTATTTATGAGTCCTCCCTGAGGCATCCTGTCCCATGTATTAAGATGCATACATTGATTTAAATATGAAGTGAGGCTGAGGCAACTACCTGTGCGTCAGAGTGTTCTATGTCAATATATTAGCAAGTTGCTTGAATAAATTCACAGTTGCCTCAGACTAAAAGGTGTGGGCAGGTGGTGGAGAGAGGCGAGCAGAATAGGCACCGTATCTGAGGCAACAGTCATGCAATATTTTCCCTGAGAAATGAATACCCAGAGATCTATATTGGTGAGTCAAAAAGGCCACAGCTGCTCCTGTAGTTAACAGCAACCAGTAATAAACATCAGTGGGGTGATACTAGGGGCAGAGAAGGGAACTTCCAGTCTAGGGGCTTCCCATTTAGCCTGCCAGCCTCTCCCCAGACCCCTCACCTGTTCTGTGGGACCCACCACTCCTAGGTGATTTGCCGCTAACCAACTGAGGAGTGCGGGGAGACGGAAGAGAGAGGTTGCATGGAGAGGAGGTTTCTAAATGCCTGTTGCTCGCATCACCTACCACAGAGGTAGAATGAGTTTTCTCTGTGTGTTGTGCTTTGTGTGTATGTGAAAGAAAGGGAGTTGGATGGGAAGCTACTGTACCAAGGTGCCACCGATAAATAAAGCTCCTTCCCTAAGAGGCAAATAAATAAATAAGTAAACAAACAAACAAACAAACAAATACTCCACCCATCTGGCTGGGTTTCCCCAGCCACTCTGGGTTACTCCCAACAGAATAATAATAATAATAATAATAATAATAATAATAATAATAATAATAATGTGATAAAACATCAACCATTAAAAACTTCCCTGAACAGGGCTGCCCTCAGATGTCTTATAAAAGTCAGATAGTTGTTTATGTCCTTGACATCTGATGGGAGGGTGTTCCACAGGGCAGGTGCCACTGCCAATAAGGCCCTTATCTCACTTGGCAGGAGGCCCTTGAAGAAGGGCCTCAGATGAAGATGTCAGGGTCTGGGTAGGTGGCTCATGAGGGGAGAGGTGATCCTTCAGGTACTGAGGTCAGGACCCATAGACGTAGCCATAATTTTTCTTAGTGGGGCAGGTTTTTGTTGGGGGGCAGAACCTTATATTTGTATTGATTTGTATTGATTTAGGGGGGGCAGTTGTCCGCTACCCCCCACTTGGCTACTCACATGTAAAAACCCAGGGCTTTTTTTTCAGCCAGAACTCACATGAACTCACTTCCGGCACCTCTCAGGTTGGCATCATTGCCATTCTAAGAGAACAAGGGAGGCGTTCATGGTGAGCTCTGGCACCTCTTTTTCTAGAAAAATAGCACTGTCAAAATCATTTCTTTGAACTGGGCCCCCAAAACAGATACCACCAAAAATGACACAGTACTGGCATAATATATGTGCAATGTACCATGTCAATTAGCAAGCATATTTTGTACCAACTGAACTTTTCAAAGTTAGCCACAGGTAACAACTCATTTCATTTACTGGCTTAATAATCTTGCTTGTGTTTATAGAGATCAGGGGGAAATTCCATTCGGTTGTTTAAAGGCAGGCCTACTTAAGTTGCACAGCATCTTAAAAAGCAGAGACATCACCTTGCCAACAAAGGTCTGTATGGTTAAAGCTATGGTTTTCCCAGTAGTGATGTATGGAAGTGAGAGCTGGACCATAAAGAAGGCTGGTCGCCGAAGAATTGATGCTTTTGCATTATGGTGCTGGAGGAGACTCTGGAGCAGGGGTCAGCAACCTTTTTCAGTTGTGGGCCAGTCTAACGTCCCTCAGAGCATGTGGTGGGCCAGACTATATTTTGGAAAAAAATAATGAATGAATGCCTATGCCCCAGAAATAAGCCAGAGATGCATTTTAAATAAAAGCACACATTCTACTCATGTAGAAACATGCTGATTCCCAGACTGGCCCATGGGCTTTATGTTGCCTACCCCTGCTCTTGAGAGTCCCATGGACTGCAAGAAGATCAAACCTATCCATTCTTAAGGAAATCAGCCCTGAGAGCTCACTGGAAGGACAGATCCTGAAGCTGAGGTTCCAATACTTTGGCCACCTCATGAGAAGAGAAGACTCCCTGGAAAAGACCCTGGTGTTGGGAAAGATTGAGGGCACAAGGAGAAGGGGATGACAGAGGACGAGATGGTTGGACAGTGTTCTCAATGCTACTAACACGAGTTTGACCAAACTGTGGGAGGCAGTGGAAGACAGGAGTGCCTGGCGTGCTCTGGTCCATGGGGTCACGAAGAGTCGGACACGACTAAATAACAACAAGCTTCTCCATAAATGACTGGTACTCAAAGCTGTGGAGCAGGCCTAGTGACCTCAAGGTCAAGCACAAAGTTCCAATAAGTGACAGGTGATCTAGGGATAGGGTCACTGTTATTCTTCTCTTACAATTGTTGGCTTTGTTCAGCACCTCAGTCCACAAATCCTTGCATGCAGCAGCAGGCAGTTCAGGGCTACCACATTCACTTGGTCAGGCAACAGGCCGGTAGGAGTCAGGGTCCAAAGACAACGATGGCCAAGGGCAGAACCAAAAGACTGTCTTTTATCTGTCTTTGCATCATCCCTTTCTCTGTCTCTCTGCCGTTCGTTCAATCAATCAATCTTTATTGCTGTCAAAGACCAGGCAGCGGAATTAACAACAGCAACATATACTACATCAGCACCAAGGGGCAGTAGATGAAATTAAAAATTATCTTGTAAACTTCTTTGCATTAAAAAATAGCACTCCTTCAGCTGAAATCTCTCTGCTGTTGCCTCTCCCCTCCTTGCCACTTGCATTAATTTGAGAGCTGCATGACCTGAAGTTGTGAACCGCCCTGAGATCTGCAGGTATAGGGTTGTATACAAATTTAATAAACAATAATGATAATAATAATTAGGCCAAGAGCCACAGGTTGCCCACTTTTTCTGCCTGCACACATGAGTGGAAGGATCTCTTCTAGAAAACCCCCTACCCCATTTGAAAACACATGAGAAACTCTGACAAACCAAATCAAAGCCAACAATTTCTGTCTGCTGCTGGGTAGGCATGTCATGTGGTGATTCAAGTTCTGTGAGTTACACCCCAACCTACATAATTATTACTTTAAGAGTAGGAGGGGGGAAATGATGCTACTTTGGGTATTTTTTTATGTTGTAGCTCTGCATTACACAGTTGTATTTTAAAACGTCTTATTTGGGGGCAAATAACAGCTTGTGTGTGTTGTTTCTCAGTAGACAACCCCCACCTGAATTGAGAGCACATTCAGACTGAAGGTTGCATGGGTGCTTTTTCTTTCAAAAGAAGAGTGAACAATTATTTTGTGTCATCTTTAAGAGACCAAATAGTGCAAACAGAAGTTTGGCCCTTAGATTGAAGTAACAGAAATATGTTCATGTCTCCCTTCTAACTTTTGTCGAATCCAAAAGCACAAGTACTAAAAAATGCACGTGATTAGAGCAACCTGGGAGTTTTTAGCCACACCATGGCAATGTTAAAGTCTCCTTATAGCAAATATAGGTTCTCCCGCAGATTTTTTTTTTGTAGCTGTTTATGCTTGAATGAGAAACAAAGCTGGTGCCGTTTGCCAGGAAATCTTGGGAAAACTTTTTTCTAAACGTGCACACACCTCGCCTCAGCAGTACTTATAAAACAGTAAATTAGGCTGCATTGATTTGCAAACGAGTCCGGAACAGGACATTTAAACATTTCTGTGGAGAGATGCAGTTGATTCTATTCTGTTGGGCTCTTCCCTTCGAATTTGACAGGGGCTTAGTTGGGCTAAATATAAAGTTGGCTCTCTCGAGTATCTTTTATTCCCTCCCCACCCCCCATCCCGTCGGTGTGCTGCTGGGGACGGGAAAGAGCGCGAGGGATTAACGTCGCCCTCGACTCGCCAGTGATGTGGGGAAACTCCGCAGTTGCCTCGGAGCCAGCCGCCAAGTGGGCGGGACGTGCTTTGCCCCTCGGCTCCTAGCCTGGCCGGGCGCGGGGTGGTGCTGTTCTTGCAAGCTCGGAAGGTACTTGGGAGGCTGGGTTGTTGTGCGACTCCTTGTGACATTAACCGGAAGCGTGGGAGAGCCAGGGCACGCACACTCGCACTCACACGCTCACGCGCGCGCCCAGTGGGGAGCAAGCCGAGGTCCCGCGGGGTGAAAGCGGAGTTGCTTGGGACAAAGTTGGCCGCTTCCCTTTTCGGCGGGTCCCTCCAGGAAGGTAAGGGAAGCGCGGTCTGCTGCAAAAGCCTGGCGGGCTCAGCGTTGTGGTGGGTGGAGATTTCGCTGGAGGAGAAGAAGCCCGGGTGTTTCTCCTGACTGGGTGGGAAAGAAGGGGGGCGGGCGGCGGCGGCGTGTTGCGAGGAGATGAACGCGCGTCCCCCAAGAATGTCTGGAGCTGATATGGCGGGCGCGAGCGAATACATTCCTCGCTTGGTTTGCCTCGGGGGTAGGAGGAGGAGGCGCGCGCTTGGCACAGTTGAGCGCCAAAAGGCGAGCGACCCCGCCGAGGGTTGCCGAGGATTTGCGCTTTTGGAACGGGAGAAGAAACCACTTTGCGCAACAGGCCGCCCTATATGGGGTCTGGGCAGCCGGGGGGGGGGTGGATGAAAAGAGAGTCCTCTTTCCCTCCCTGAAGCCGGCCTCAGGCGCTTGGAGGGAGCGCTGCAGTCTCGCTTGCGCAGCCCCCTTTGCGTGCCAAGAGGATTTATGTAAGTTTCTCAGCAACTTGAAAGGATCATTTCCTGCTCTTGGAAGCGTCTCTGCGTTTAGCTCGAACACGCGCACACACCCTCTCCTGTTCCCGAGCCTTGGTGACACACATGCCTTTCCTCTCTTTTAAAAAAGTAACTTGCTGGGAAGTTTGGAGAAGGGCAGCTTCCGCAGGCCCTTCCGTCGTTGCCGCCTGGGTTTCAGGATTGCACATACCTGTGCAGCGCCGCCCTTGGAATGAGCGCAGGGATGATTCAAGCCACCTGTCATCTTCTGGGTTTCGGGCATTCCTCATCCTCGCGGCAAAAAAAATCGCTAGACTCGTTTTGGGTTTCTAGTCCCGTAGGGATGTCGAAAAGTTTGCAGCAGCAGCAGCAGCAGCAGCAGCAGCAGCTGGAGTGGCACCAGTTTAGAAACAAAAAAGGCAAGCGAGTAAGGAAAAACTTGGGTATTTAGCTCTGGTTTGGAGACACCCCCTTGCCCTCTGTACTCCCCAAAGTTTGCTTCTGCTAAGCGATATTTCCCACCACCACCACTTTTGGCAGTGTGTGTAAATAATGCATTCTGGCCTTTTAAGTAATAGTTTAAAAAAGGTAAAGGTACCCTTGACCATTAGGTCCAGTCGCTCTGTAGGCCTGAGGAGCCAGCGTTTGTCTGCAGACAGCTTCCAGGTCATGTGGCCAGCATGACTAAGCCGCTTCTGGCGAACCACAGCAGTGCACGGAAACACCATTTACCTTCCCACCGGTGCGGTACCTATTTTTCTATATGCACTTTGACGTGCTTTCAAACTGCTAGGTGGGCAGGAGCTGGGACCAAACAACAGGAGCTCACCCCGTTGCGGGGATTTGAACCGCCGACCTTCTGATCGGCAAGCCCTAGGCTCTATGGTTTAGACCACAGCGCCACCCACATCCGTTGTCTAATCCATTACCTGAGATCAATGGAGCTGGGACCGAACAATGGGAGCTCACCCTGTCAAATTTATTAACATTAACAGTTAGAATGCCCCAAAATTAACAAAGTATGCTGTACTATTTTTCTAGAAAAAGAGGTGCCAGAACTCACCTGTTATCTTAGACTGGCAATGGCGCCCACCTGAGAGATGCCAGAACTGAGTTCCTGCAAGATCCATCTGGGGGGGAAAGCCCTGATAATAGATCCTGAAATTTTGACAGCCTAATACTTGGCAGGTTTATTTGGAAGTAAAGCCTACCTAATTTTAGGTGATGGTACCCTCATGGACTTGGTTCTAGGTGGGATGACTACATAAACAAAACACGAAAGAGTTGTTAACATGGAAATGCAAGTGGACTAAGTAAGGGGGCATTGGTTATAGCAACAAAGGGAGCCATGGCATGTCAGGGCACAAGTGGGAAATTAAAATGGCTGCTTTCTACTGCTGCTGCCACCATCAGGCCCCAGGCTTCAGGGCCTGCATCAGTACCAGTGGGCCTGGTTACTGGGGTTCAGGCCCTTAGCAGTTGCCTGAGAGTGCTGATGGCTGGGCCTAGTGGTGGGCCAAAACCTTTTTAAACACACACACACACACACACACACACAGTGTTTCTCTGTCTCTTAAGGCTCCTGAGAATTTCACTGGGTGCACTTGACCTAATTATTGTGAGGCGGCTGTTGCTGGTGTGTTTTCTCTTCACAAAGTGTTTCTTTGCAGCCTCCCCTCACCTGCTTGCACTACTGACCTGAAAAAACCACATGTGTGGACCAGATCTTAAACCCCTGAGATTAGTCCCTTTAGGTCCATGTCTGCTGACTTTAGGGATATTTCTTTGAAGGCGGTCAACCACCGGTTTTTAACCCTGGTCTGACTAGCTCATATTGTAAGATCTGGTTCCCTCTTGTGCCGGCAGGGTTATAAAGTACGACTAGGAACATACTGCCATATGTGATGGGGATGTAACTTTGTACACAAGTTCTGGAAGCCAGTTGTGGCGGAAATTGGCATTATCGTTGGCAAACAGGTCTCCTTGGACAGTGTGTCACAACTCTTATCTATTTTTGATAGCACCAATGCTAATCTTACTTGTCAACAATTAATTCCGTGTCTGCTGGTTGCTGCTTGTCTAATGATCTCTCTGGGATGAAAGGACACAACTTGTTGTTATACAGATCTATGGTTTTAAAAAGTCATGTTCGTTGCCATTTCCGACAAAATGACTTGTAAAATACACGCTGCCGAGGGTGATGCGGACCCTTGCAATTTTGCTTCTGCTTTGGGGCTGTTTGTAATTTATATGACCAAACAAGCTCGTGACTGGGTGCATTCCCACTAAATATGTATTAATTTGGCAACATTCATGATTGTTTGGTACAAACATGTACCTTGTAGTCCACTACAGAATATATTTTAGTCCATTCATTATTATTTTTATAGCTTTCTATTATTATTATTATTATTTTATTATCTTGTAATTTTATTCTTTCAGCTTTTATGACTCTTTTTTATTATTACCGTACTTTTAGCTTGATGCTTTGTTTGTTTGCTTGATTTTTTTTTTTAAAAAAAAGCCACATGGGACTAATTTTACCTGGAACTTTTACCAGGAAGGCTGGCTGCTGAGCACCTGAGGCTTGTATCCTAATCCAATGTGGCACTAAGTAACTGTCACATCAGTTCAATGATCTACACTTGTGCAATGGGATTCCTTACCTCCCCTTCTCCTCCAGTGTATCCCTTAAATCTGTTCTAGGTTTTCTAGCAGATTTGGGGAGGGCAAGGAATGCACATAGGGAGAAGAGGGAGGGAAAGTTCCATTTCACAAGCAATAAACCCTTGCACTTTGGGGACAGTTACACAGCGCTGTGTTGGATAGAAACCTGGGAATGGTGTACTCATTGATTTTGTGTTTTAAGGGAAGCCCTTCCTGTTAGCTTTCTTTTTAAAGAACTATTTCCACCTTGATGATTTAAAAGTAGTTTACTTTAAAAGACCTTTCCCCTCCTTGTTTGCAAGAAAGCTTAGCTGAGGATGTCATGGTTTTGTTTTTTAAGAGGAAACAGGCACCCAAAGAGGCTGCAGATGGCAGACTTGTAGAATATAAGGACGTTCATATCAGGATTTCACCCAAATTTTCTGTGCCCTTTGGTCATTTTTGGATACAATTTCTGTTCTCAATTGCTGGACAATGGTTGGGGAAAAAACGCAGAATAGTTTTTTGGCCCAGCACTTACCTGTGCCTGCTTTGGATCTATGAACTACTCATCAGAGATTATAGTATTTTCCAAGAATAAGGAAGCTACTCATACTTGCTTTAAGCTAAAACTTGGAACAGCTAAAATAACTTTGAATCATTGGTACCTCACACATTTATTGGACTTATCTATATGCTTTGAGACATGTACATATGGACTATATACTTTTAATATTCATGTAGTGTTTTCCCCCAAGGGCTTAAATGTTTCAAATAATTCATTAATCCTTATGCGCAGAATAAACATGAATAGATATGGTTGCTGAGTATTTATAGCCTGCTTGATTCATTTTAATTTAAAACAAAATTCCCAAGAGCAGAAATATGAAAATAATAAACAAACCTCAAACATTTTAAAGTTTCCTACTCAAAAACTGTAAAATGGTAATAGCAGCACGCAGCACAGCTAAAATGGCATTTTAAAATCGCATTCATTTTTTTTAAAAAAAAACACTATTCATTATAAAAAATCATATATAGTCCCTGTTTTTGTTAAAATGTCTGAGCTTTCATGTGATTCCTAAAGCTTTGTATGTCAGTGAGACTCTTCTATGAATTGCCTAGATCCCTTCCCCGTATTATAGGTGAGGGACTGAGACAGTGTGGAAGGGGCACAGCATTTGTACCGCATAGGGGCTGCTGCAGGCAACCAATGTTTTGAGCAGTCATTCTGATTTGCTGGCAGAAAGTGTGTGCTGTGGAGGTTAGATACCATCCTATGCTTATTGAGCATTTGTTCTGATTTGTTTACGGGGTGGTTAAATGACCACAAGCATTCATTCCAAGTTGCCTGTAGAGTGTTTGCACAGCTTCCTGTTAATCATTTGTTCACTTCACACTTTCCATTGGGTTTCTCTGTTGCTTTCCAAACTGCAGAAAGTCCATTTTAAAACAACAACACCAAAACACCTGGATTTGTTGCGCTAGGGCAAATCCTAAAGTTCCGGTAGGCACCTGGCTCCCACCCTGTGTTAGAAACTCAGATATATAAGCTAGGTGTCAAATGGCTCCTTAAACCAAGGTTAAAGTTGCCAAGGTCTAGTTGCCATTTTGGGGCAAGACGGCTCTAAAGTTTCATTTTTTCAAATGATGGACTGACTGTGGTTGATTATCATTTAAACATCTGGCTAGTTCAGATGACAACCTTGAAGTAGGTTAAGAACTTTGAGAACTTAAAGAAGAAAGGTCACTTGATCCAGGGGCAGTCCACATATATATTGGCCTATTCCGACCTCTTTTCTTAATGGTGACTGCTTCGGCTCAGGCTGCACAGAAATTCATTCCAATTGTGCATGTAAAATATGACTGGTAGAATTTGACAGGATGGGGTATTAGTGTGTGAAAAAAAGTCAAGATCCAAGGATCGCCAGGCATGCACGTCCAGCTGGTGGGGATGCCAGATGCTATCCTGGCACCCAGGCATCTTCACTTGGTCACAAGTGTTCGAAAGCCAGGTGCAAAATGCACCTGGTTAATTTCGGACAGTGCTCCCTCCTGCAAAATACTGGCGTCTGGAGGCACCCATACCATGCTCTCTTAACCACCATAACTGCTGCTGCTGGTATCAGCACATCCCTTCTGCTTAAAACTTGGCAATGAAAGAGTAACCCCGCCCCCCTCCTTGCACACCCAAACGAAACATTTTTCAAATGGAGGTTATCAGTCCTCATTTTATGTGTTACTGTATACTCCTATATACTGGTACGTCTACTCAGAACTAATTCCTACTGATTTTAAGGAGGCTTGCTCCCAGATTGCAGCCTTAGTGTTGCTTCTGTAGGTAGTTCTTAGCTGATCGGCCTCATTTTGGGTTTTTTGGTAACTTAAGCTTTCTGGAAAACCGGAGAGAAAATTTGTAATATGTTGTTTTCTTTTTTTCTTTCTGGCAGGGCGCTTGTACCTGCAGCAGGTTGCTTTACAACATGAGAATTGTCTGGTTAATATATATATATGTATATATATATGTATATATATATATATATGTATGTATATATATATATATATATTATATATATATATATGCTTGTAGAGTCATTAGCAGGAAGATATTCATCTACCTATCTCTGCTGTTGAGCAGCTGCTGAAGGTAGCAGGATCCATGCCTGGGGTTGAGGGTAGGGAAATGAGCAGGAGAGGAAAAGAGAGAGGAAAAGAAGGTCAGTCGTAATATGTGTTCTCAGATTTGCTTAGGCTGAAACAGAGCTGTGTTTGCTAAGAAAGCCAGGCTTTCTTGTGCCTTTTGTAGCATATTATCACCATTATACTGCATAGATTCCTTTCCACCACTTAGAGGAATAGTGAGTTCATTTTTGTTTCAGGGTGCTTGGAATGGGGCCGCCTTTGAAATCCCAAGAGATGAATTGCAGTATAGTGATACGAAATCGTGAATCTAAAAATGGATGGCCAAAGTCCTCGAAAGCCACGGAACTGTGTTTTCTTTCCCAAATAAGGAAACTTGGCACATTCTACTGTATGTTTTAAGCTAGCACAAATGTAGTTACTACTTTATTGGCAATACATTGGCACAATGCCTTTCCAAAGGAATCACTGAAAGCGAAGTGTCTTGGCTTAATTGCTTTTTATTTTAAAGATCTAAGCTGGAAATAGGAGAATTTAATTCTTGGATACCTGGAGAATTGGGTGACTGAATGTTCCAATTCCAAATGAGTTAATATTATTATGATAGTCAGCTGTGTGTGCATGTAATGTAATGGATGTGGCACTCTGTTAAAATACATGGTTTTTACAGTTTACGGACACACAGTGATATATTAGGATATGGTAAACTAAAGGTGCCATACTGCAGTTTATTTACTAGAGAGTAAGTCCCACTGAACTTAGAGGGGCTTACTTTTGAGTAAGCTTGCTTAGGCTTGCATTGCGCACTTCCTACGACTTGGCTTGGATTTAGTTAAAAGTAACGGGTGCTAGAGGGACGCGGGTGGTGCTGTGGGTTAAACCACAGAGCCTAGGGCTTGCCGATCAGAAGGTCGGCGGTTTGAATCCTCGTGAGATGGGGTGAGCTCCTGTTGGCTCGTTCCCTGCTCCTGCCAACCTAGCAGTTCGAAAGCACGTCAAAATGCAAGTAGATAAATAGGTACCGCTCTGGCGGGAAGGTAAAACGGCGTTTCCGTGCGCTGCTCTGGTTCACCAGAAGTGGCTTAGTCATGCTGGCCACATGACCCAGAAGCTGTACGCCGGCTCCCTCGGCCATAAAGCAAGATGAGTGCCGCAACCCCAGAGTCGTCCGCGACTGGACCTAATGGTCAGGGGTCCTTTTACCTTTACATTTAAGGGGTGCTAAGCCAAAAGGCGCAACTGTAAAGTGAGGAAGAAAATGCAATTGGAAATACAGTATTTTGTGTCATTATTAGTCTGTTTACAAAAGTCAGAAGTTCAATATGTTTCAAGGCATGGGTGTAAAAAATCTGTGTCAGTTTATGACAAAATGAGTTTGAACTGAAATTGGGAAGCGTCTGAACAGTGATCATCATGTGATAGCTTACTGTAGTTACTGAAATGGAAGTATGGCTGACGTATATTTTTGGGGGGCATAGCAACCTGAGGCTCCTCCCTGAGAGGTTGCCAGAACTGAGTTTGGTGAGTTCAGGCTGAAGAAGACCTTTCTCCTTTGGAATAGCTTGAGGGGGTGGGGAACTGGTTGAAGCTGTGCTCCTTTACTCAATACCGGATGAAGAATGACATCTGATATATGTGGCTCCAAGCCATGTAGGGTTTCATAGGCCTGAAAGCTTTGGCAAAGGAAGAAACTGGATTTTTTCACACCAGCTGTGGCTGCTGTGTTTTTTTTAAAAAAAATCATTTTGACCCATTTGCCCATCTTAGTTACGCTTAAGGTGTGTTGATCAGTAAAATACAGTGATAATAAAGCCCAGTTAAAAAGTAAACAAATTGTTAATCAAAAATTGCCAGGAATATGAGAAAGTAAGCAATCCAAAAGCAGTGGCGGAGCAAGCCAATCGGGTGCCTGGGGCGGCGCGTGTGCCCTGCACCTAGGGGCGGGGCCAGCCGTCCGCAGGGCAGGCCGCTCCGCGGGGTCTCCCGAGGAGTCTGCCTGCCTCCTCCCACTTAGCCGCCCTACAGCTGAGGGGGAGGCAGCGGGCACACCGTTTGGGGCAGCGTGGAGCCTGCGGGCACCCTAGCCGCTGTGTCTCTCCCAGGAGAGACACATGGCTCAGGCGTGCTGCAGGCCCCGCAATGAGTGCCGCTCGCCATTTTGTCACCCCCCTCAGTGGTGACACCTGGTGCGGTCTGCCCCCACCACACACCCCTTCCTCTGCTCCTGCCCAAAAGGACAATCCAATACACGCCTGCTCAAAAATAATTCCATTGTGTTCAGTGGGACTTACTCCCAGGTAAGGATCTCAGCCTAAAAGCCTTAAACTGTGATCCAAACTGCAATTTGTGGCTAGACCCAGTCAGAAAACCAGCAGAGGACTGAGCAGAAGAGGGCCATTCTGCTGATTTTCTGACTGGGGCTATGCACAATCTGCTTCATTAACTTGACCATTTGCTGGGTTAGGCATTTATGTGCACAGTTTGTCATCCCTCTGAATAGAAGATGGACCAGGACAGTAGCGTAGACCATGATCAATGTTCGTAATGCCCTTCTGAATGTAGATTCGCTATTGCCAGGGAAAACAGCACCTTCTGCACATGTCCACCATGAGTATTAGGAGTGCAGAAAGAGGCTCCTGTGAGCCGCAGTGGCAAGCACAATATATTCAACTGCAACGATCTGTGACAATACAGTTATAACATAATTGTGTTACGAAATCATAAGCACGCGTAAAATGTGAATGGTCATTCCATTGGATTTTTGGCTGCTGTTGCAATTTCCCCTTCCATTTCAGATAAACCTCTTAAGGAAGCGTTGGGATCCTTTTAGGGTGGGGTGGGGGGAACTTTGGCCTTCCAGAAGTAGCCTAACAACAGCTCCCATCATCCCTGCCCCTTGGCCATGCTGGCTTGGGATGATGGGAGCTAGAGTCCCAATAGAGTGGCAACCACAGCATACAGGATTTCCTGAACCATGCCAGACTGTGAACAATAGATTCATTGGAAGGGGGGAAATGGCACACATCTCCAGGGTTCAAGTTCGGCTTTGCAAAGAAGCCCACAAAATTTACCACCTGGCAATAATTTTTTTCAATGAACAAACATCAGTTGTTGTGGCACATAGATAAGTCTTATGCGGAGAGAGAATGCATTTTTTTAAAGTAATAAAAACTCACCTCCTTTATTACCTAGAGGCAGTCATTACTTTTTAAAGGCAATCGGCTTTTCCCCAAGCCTGGCCAGCCCATAGAATGTAGCAAAGCGAATCCCTTTTGTGTGCTAGAATGAAAAAAGGAACAGAATTAATAAAGCTTCACTGCATAATTACCAGGTGACAATTTTTATTAACCATATACCAACAACTAAATGAGTCACTCTACAAACCTGGAGTTTGGCTCCTATCTGTTGAAGGTTAAGATCTTAAAACAGTATTTCTCCCCCTGCAAATAATATTTTAAGGAAGCCAGAAGCCAAACTTTAGCTTTCCAAAGGGAGAAAAGGAACTCTTTAGCCCGCCGCTATACTATAATGTGCACAGGGTTTCCTCTTTCCTATGCTGGCTTATTCTTACTTTGGAGCAAGTGAAACCTATAGTTAGAGTAGGTATAATGGCAAGCTATCAGATAACAGGAACCCACTGAGCATCTATTTAACTATATTGAACTGGACGTGCTGTTGTTAAAAGAGTTGGATATACAAAGCACATACAGTATGACAATAGACTGCTGGGCATTAAAATTGAAATACAAAATGCAACAAAAGGTCTCGGATTCTTTTCTCCTTGGTGCGGAAGACAACATTTTCTAAGCTATAAAAATAATAATTGTCAGGAAGTGAAAAACTCACCTATCACTCTCAACAAATCCACAGAACATAAGCTCACATCTTGCAGTGTGTGGGGATATTTTTAAATAAAAAGTCTCGGGGCACATTAACTTATTTAGATCAAAATTGAAGTTCAATCCATCCTATAGAGACATTTATAAAGCAGCTGTCACCTTGCCAAAACAAAGCACTTCCTTTTCATAAGGTGATGGATACTTTAGAAATGTCTTTATATGATGGATAATGACAGAACCATTCCTTCAAATGCACATCATGTGTTACTAATCTGCTACAGGCAACAAAGCCAATCTCCATAACCTTCCCCATGGTTCTCATACAATAGTAGCTAGGAGTTCCCAATTGTATTTCAGCAAATGACAGGACCATGGAACTCTTGAGAGGTTCAGGCTGTTGTCTCCTTCTTCCTCATGAAAATTGCCACAGAAGATGTAGCTTAGAGAGATATAAGACTGAAGTAACTAGCTCTTGGAATAGATAAGTGAAATACTTGCATTTGAAGAGATGGAAGTGTTTATTCTACACACTTGTTCTTGGAAGCAGCTTTCCTTGATTCCAGCAAAACATAAATTCCAAATGAGCTTAGAAATGGAGATAGGAGTTTGGCCCCACCTATAATATCTGCATTTTCAGATTTGTCACTGAACAATAAATCACAGAATCATAAAGTTGGAAGGGACCCTGTGGGTCATCTAGTTCCGACCCCATTGCAAATGCATAGTTGAGGTTTTTCAGCCCATAATTAATTAGACTAGCTTTGGTGCTGATCCTGGATGACAAGGGAGTTCAGAAGTGGATAAAGGTTCATGAATTCTTTGCATCTGTCATGTCAGCAGAAAACAGGGCAGATCGCAGTGCATGACCTAGGTTTTGTAGGATGGGAGTGACTGAGGAAGTGATGGCTACCAACTTGGATGAGTTGAAACAAGAATCAGACAAAAATGTATGGAAGATTATGCTATCAACAGCTAGTAGCCATGATGGCTTTGTTCAACCTCTGCTATCAGAGAGAGTCTTAACCTGCAGATTCTGGGACCTGAGACTCAGATATTCTGCATGCAAAGCAGATGCTCTATCACTGAGCTGTGGCCCTTCCCTTGTTTCTGCTGTGGGACTCAGTAGGTAATGTTGTGGCATTCCTGGCTGGGTCCATTTTATCCTTACCCTTATTCCAATCTATATATGGAGCCACGGGAGCTTGCAGAATCGTGTGTTTTGCATATGCCATCAATATGCTGATTACATCTTGCTCTATTTCTTCTTTTCATCTGATCTCTGAGCTTATTGCTGGGGTTGGGATTGGGTTCAACTGAAGATGAGTCAACTGAAATTGAATGCCGTGCGCACTTACGCAACCGTAGTGTGAGTGTACATAAGGGAAATTCAGTTGTCTCTAATATTCATTGTCTTTGATACACGTATAACTAAAGTTAGACCTGTGCCTAAGTGTTTGCAATGAGGTTTCACAGATCCTTACATAGGATAGGGTAGCATTTTATTTGCTGATACAAAGCACCAAACATGGTAAGTACTGAATTACATTGCAAGTCACTAGTTGGAAAGTTCACTTGAGTCGCAAACTCCTATCAGCAGCTCTTGCAAGTCACTGTGACTTGGACTCTGGCCCCCTTCCCCATTTTGTAATAGGGAAATAATGGTACTAGTCCACTTTTTTGGCCAGCAGCAGGCATGGAAACTCAAGAGGATTTTGAATCTAGAACTAGTAGCTTATCAATCTGGCCTCTTCCCCTCCCCCCCCCCCCCAAGAGAACTAAGCTCTGAATTAAAAATACAATGCTTATGCACACAAATATATTTGTCAAGAAACAGGCAGTGGCAGGACTGTATCAGTTAATTCTCCAAACTTAACTTTATTTATTTTAAGCAGCACAGCACAGGTTAATGTTAAGTGGTGTGTGAACAGGTGTGGAATTGGAGATTTCCTGGTGTCTAGAAAATGATCACACATAGCGTCCCTCTCAACCAGTGAGGCCAATTCAGGCTGAAAGGTTAGTTGTGCATTCGCAAGGGCATCTTATTCTGTGCAAAATCATGTAATAATTTCTACAGGAGCCCATGTGGCTGTGCTACTTTTTGTACTACTTTTTGCACTTTTTGTACTTAAAAAAAATCTCTTTAAGTTGGATGTACAGAGAAATGTATTCGTTGCTTGCCTGTGCCAGCTTTTACAGTTACACTGGGTTCCCCCTGAAAGCTTACCAGTACTTTTAGACTTTGCTTTCAACATGAACCTGACATATATGGATTTTTGAGCTTGATTACTCCTTTTGGTCAGGGGTCAGTCTTCTTAAGTGATCCAGCAATAGGCTGGATAATAATATTAAAGATTATTTGAAGAGACCCCGTGACTTAGAACAAGAATGTTCTGTTCCGCTGGCAAGAAATATGATATCTCTTCTTCTTCTTCTTCTTCAAAGAAGAGGAAAGAAGAAGTGTGCCTTCACGTACTCATAGGGTTTTTTTGTATTGCAAGCAAGATAAATTATTCTGCAGTTGCTGTTGAAGGCACAACTAAGCCACTTGTGTTTTGGCCAACTTTTCCCTCTGCCGTATATAACAAATGCTTCTACCTTAGAGAACATTTGCAGACAGAGCTCTTGGTCTGGAGAGGTCTAAAGTTGTTGTTGTGCCAGAATATCCAGGAGCTTAGGTTATGTATATTTCTCGAGAAGTGATCACGACATGGATACATAGCATACCCCAGATTCCAGAACTCCTAGGCAAGCTAACAGTTGCAAGCGAGCTTTCCTTTTGACAGTGTACGTCACTGGGCACACATACACGGAGCCTTTTCCTGTGGTCCCAAGCATCTGAAAATAGCAGAGAATGCGGTGAAATTTTTAGCCATTTATCCACAGATAATAGCTTCAGGAGTCTGGACGGAATA
This sequence comes from Lacerta agilis, assembly GCF_009819535.1. Lineage (NCBI taxonomy): Eukaryota > Metazoa > Chordata > Lepidosauria > Squamata > Lacertidae > Lacerta > Lacerta agilis. The sequence goes on along the minus strand of NC_046312.1, from coordinate 114,262,069 downwards.
TATCGTGTGAGTGACACAGCCTTTTATACCATTCGTATCTTTTTTTTTTTTTTTTTGCATTATCGTATTATGGGAAAGTTCAGAATAGGTGAACCATGGCAACAAAAGCGTAACTGGAGATTTTTTTTGTTTCCCCTCCCTTTTTTTTTTCTTGCAGATTTTGCCGTGGTTATTTTGTCATTATGAGATGTCGTCTCTCGGTGCTTCATTTGTGCAAATTAAATTTGATGACTTGCAGTTCTTTGAAAACTGCGGCGGAGGGAGTTTCGGGAGTGTGTATCGAGCCCGATGGGTATCGCAGGACAAGGAGGTGGCTGTGAAGAAGTTGCTTAAAATAGAGAAAGAGGTAAGCATGCAACCTATCCAGTTCTTATCAGAAAAATTGCTGAGATTTAAGTTAAATTGGCAGAAGCTTTTATTCCATCTTTTTTATATATATAAAAAAACCCTGTGCAAGCATTTACTGTAACACTGGCAAGCTTCACTACTTTCAAACAAATCAGTAGGCTGTTTCCTGCCGCTTCCTTTTGATGGAATAGCTTCAATTTATCAAACGTTTTGCATAGTGAGAATATACTTAAAAGTAAAGTAAAAAATGAGAACATCACTGGATGAGGTAGAATCAAAATCAAGTTGATTTCCTCATTTTTAAACAGGCATATATCAAGAGCCAAATAGGTGGTCTCTCCCTTGCTAAGAATATTGCCAGCCCAATGGGTTTTGCACCCAAATGTTATAAGTGCATGTCATGCTGTTTTTCCTGGGAACTGCGTGCTCACAGCTCAGGGCAGGATTGCAGCCTAGATGTGCAACATCATATTTCAATCCGATCTGTATTTACGGAAACATGTTGTCATACTAGTAGGCATTCTCAGTATGAACATGTCCCTCCATCGTAAGGCAGCACAACTCGTCAAAGCCACATTGTTCATACACAGGTAGCAAGATATCACGACGATATTGGTAACGTTTCATTTGTATGGATATGTTGGCAATACTTGGAACTCTGGTGCAGATTCACTAAGTAAGTCCTACTGAGACCTGTAACACTTGCTCACAAATAAGGATGCATACGATCGAGCTGAAGATCGAGCAAATAAGGATGCATACGATGCTGAGTAGTTTATGAGTATGAAAACCGTAAGAGCACACCTGATGTGAGTTTTTACGAGCAGGTGAAAGCCACAATCCTGTGTATGCTTTCTAAGGAAGGTTTAATCTGTTGGAAGCAGCCTAGAGTGGATGGACCATCCCAGTCAGATGGGCAGGGTAATAATAATAATAATAATAATAATAATAATAGTAGTACCGTGTTTCTCCTAAAATAAGACACCGTCTTATATTTTTTTTCACTCTACAAAACACAGTATGGCTTATTTTCAGGGGATGTCTTATTTTAACCGCGTCGCATCGGTACGCTGCATAGCCACGCCTCTCCAGGCTGTTTTAATGGGAGGTACCACTTCACTATGGCTTATTTTCGGGGTATGGCTTATTTTTGGGGAACGGCTTATATTTCGCAAATGCATAGAAATCCTGCTATGGCTTATTTTATGGCTATGTCTTATTTTAGGAGAAACAGGGTAGTCTTAAGTGATCTACATTGACTCCCAGTATGTTTCCAAGCACAATTCAAAGTGTTGGTGCTGACCTTTAGAGCCCTAAATGGCCTCGGCCCAGTACCTGAAGTGTGGGAATACGTTTTTGTGGACTTCCCGCACTTTGCCGCAGCACAAAAACCTTTCGCGCAATGCACGGAACGCAAAGAGATCCGGCCAAGGTTTGCTGCCTGGATCACTCCGCGCTTACAGTAAAGCGCGCCAGGAAGCTTTAAAGTAACGTCCGAAAGCAGTTTCCCGCCCGGAAACACAGCCAAATGCAATGTTGTGATTGGTTTATGTTAATACTATGACGTTGTTCAGTTTATCAATAAATGGCCCCTGCTCTCTGTAGCGGTGTGTAGAGTGCGCGAGACAAGCCAAGAGAGAACAACCGTGCGAGACAAGCAAGAGAGAAAGCGAAAGAGAAACCAAGCCGCACAGAGTAGTAGTCGGGAGAGCGCAACTCCACCATTGACTGCAGTCTCTTAGTTTTTATTTCTTTATTTTTATTTGGCCGCCTTCTTATTTTTGGCCACACTTTCTGCTGTTCTTTTCGCTGCCTATCCTTTCCTCTTTGGAACCTTAAAAGCCTTCGTAACGACCTTCGTAACTCCAGAGAAACCTTCAGAACTCCAAACAACTTCTCACGACCTTCAGCTTCATAACCAACGGACCCAATCATAACCAGTGGGAGCAGGCACTCCAGAATTACTGGCTTATCCCAGAAGTTGGTTATCCCCACACTGAAGGAGTGCCTCCACCCCCATCGTTCAGCCCGGACACTGAGGTCCAGCTCCAAGGGCCTTCTGGTGGTTCCTTCACTGCGAGAAGTGAGGTTGTAGGGAATCAGGCAGAGGGCCTTCTTGGTAGTGGCGCCCGCCCTGTGGAATGCCCTCCCATCAGATGTCAAGGAAATTAACAACTATTTGACTTTTAGAAGACATCTGAAGGCAGCCCTGTTTAGGGAAGTTTTTAATGTTTGATGTTTTATCATGTTTTTAATATTCTGTTGGGAACCGCCCAGAGTGGCTAGGGAAACCCATTCAGATGGACGGCATACAAAAAATAATGGGGTTTACTTTGACTAAACAGGCAGTGGCCTGTGCTGCATATCTGCTATTAAACAGTAATCTAAATAAAATTATATATTTTTGTCCTGAGGCCAGCCTCATTCATATTCTGTGTTTTTAACAACAGCATTAGAAAGAAGAAATATATTAAAAACAGTAAACACGATCACACATGTAATATATATATATATATATATATATATATATATATATATAGTCATGTTCACAATAACCTTCAAATCAAATACATTATTTCATAATATAGGACATTTGAATTATTCAGATCTGCCTAGCTTCAGCAATTAAAAGCCAGCACAGTCACGTCTTGATTGACAGAAATAACGTTTATCGAATCAGTGTTTGAAATATGAAATGTGTTTAAAAGAAATTCCATTAGACATCTATGTTGCCTAGTCTGTATTGAAGGAAGCCTTTTTTTAAATGTTGATTGTTTTTATTCGTCAGGAACAAATGCCCTGCCAATCTGATGTTCTGTTTGTTGTCAAAATAGGTTAACAGCACAGTTCTGCTTATGTCTTCTCTGAACTGCCCCATGCATGTTTGCTTTAAAATAATTTTAAATGTAATCAGTGTCATCTTCAGAGTACCTATGACTAGGACAGCCATTCAGTAATATCTCATTTTCCCATTTCATTTAATGCACATAGCTTTCCCCAAATAATCCAGGGAACTGTAGTTTGTTAAGGGTGTTGGGAATTGTAGCTCTGTGAGAGGTAAGCTACAGTTCTCAGGATTCTCTGGGGAAGCCACATGGTATGATACGTATGCAACCTCCTTATACGATCAGGTTTCTATTTTATTGGCTGTAGCTTATGGTTGCTATAAAAATTGCTTTAAGAAAAAGTATCTGATTTTTTTTTAATAAGATCACTGAGATGCCTCAACAGTTCATTTCCATAAATATATTTTTGGCAGACAATTGGGAATACCGAGCAGTTTCAGTCTTGGAAATATGTAATTAAAATCCTTTGTTTGCTGCTGTTTGAACCAGTAAATAAAATACCTATTCTAGTCATGGGGATTTGACTTCTTCAGCTACTAACATTAATCACATTTATTTAGCACATTTGCACCTATAACATATTTGCAGGCAAATTTAACAACTCTGGAGATCTGAGGGCGAGAAGCAGGATTCACCTTTTGGGTTACTATGGAATCTTGTAGTAAATGTGTTTCTGGGTCCTGTACTTAATTTATAGCAGATGTTCGCATTACTTCTTGATAGCACAAGTATCCACACTTAAGTATTCACACTTCCTTGCACTAAGAAAGCACAGCTCTCGTAATGGGTTCAGTTAAGTGCTTGGTGCATATTTGTTTTTCACATTCGTTCCCCACCTTTCCCTCAGGGAGCTCAGGCCAACATCCCTGAGGCTACCTCAGGTTAGGCGAGTTGTCATGGAATTGCTCTTATAGGTGGCAGAATGGAGAATTGGCTGTGGTAGGAAAAGATGTAATAATATGAGCTGGTGAGTTTTGGAAGCTTGTGCAGCAAAGGGAAAAACACGTTCTCCAAGAAGTGGGAATTTTTATTTGAGCGTTATTGGCTCTTTCTTTGACAGCCTGTTTTTCTTCGGCCTGCACCACTTAACTTACCCCGAGATGACCTGCTGCCCTCAGGTGTCATTGTGGACAACGCAAGGACAGAGGAAGGGGGTGCAGTGGGGGCATTCCACTCCAGGTGTCACCACTGAGGGAAATGACAAAATGGCGGGCGGCACTCACTGCAGGGCCTACAGTGTGCCCAAGCCACGCGTCTCTCCTGGGAGAGACCCGGTGGCTTGGGCGCGCACAGGCTCCCCATTACCCCAAATGGCCCGCCTACCACCTCCCCTTCAGCAGTCCTGGCCCAGGCGCCTGATCGGCTTGCTCCGCCGCTGTGACAGCATATTCTTGTCAATGTTGAACTAAGATCTCACCACCTGTCCAATTGGCTTCTGTTTGTGGAATATAGTTTGTATTTAATTTTGTCTTTTGCTTCAGTTAGTAGAACATCTAGGCCAGCCCTGAACCAGTGTTTTCCTCAAGGGAGTAGTCTACAACAGCTCTCCATAGCTGTCAACCTTTCCCTTTTTTGCAGGAAATTCCCTTATTATAGCACTGGGGAACAGCAGGGAGGGTTGACAGCTCCTCGCCTGGCTGTTGGAAGCCATTGGAAGAAGGAAGAAGGGGCTGTCTAAAATCTTGAAAGGGTCCCATTTGTTTCCTGAATTCCTCAATGCCCCCTGAGGAGACTTTAGGGTCCTAGTTAAAAATCACTTGGTGCTCTTGTGGTCAAGAGCAGAGTGGAACTGAGATTCTCCCACATCCAAACCCAACAAACCAGTTCCTTTATACTATACTGGTTAGTCGCTTGTAGGTTAAATACCCTATAGGTTAAATTTAGTCCTGCAAACGGAAGCTGCAAAAACGGTGAAGCAACCAATTGAGTTACCTCAAAAAAGGTATAGAATATAATTAAAGAGTACGGCTTGTTTTTTATTTCCACGTGTTTATTGTTAAGAGATTTGGGTTCGTGACATCAGACATGATTGTAGCCTTTCCTATAACTTGGGCTGTAAAGAATGCAGGAAACTCCTCCTTCATGATCTCTAGGAGTGATTGAAAATATCTGCTTAATTATGCATTTTTTTAATGACTGCAATACAACTAACAGAACTTGCTTCTGGAGGTTCACTAAAGATTGACGCTTTCAAGAGACAGGGTAAAATAATCCTTCTTCGGCAGGCATTTGGTAGCAACAGTTAAACTTCAATATTATCTTAGCAAATGATTCAAAGCCCCAGAGGTGTTTCACTGTTTCCTTTAAGAAGTGGAATGCTCCTTGCACATGTTCTTCTGACCTGCTTATATAAATGCATTCCTCCCTCAGCACGCGGCTGTGTTTTATGTATTTATATGCTGGTCTATACCGATAGCAAGATAAAAATTTACAGAATTAAACAAACGGATAATGAAACTTTGCTTCACAGAATTAAACACTGTGATTATTTATATTAACAAAACTGTCAGACCACCCTTTTATTACCAAAGTATCATAGAATGGTTTCCCCAAAGTATAAAGCAGGTTATACAAAAACACAAAAGATAAAATACAGCTAAAATTATAAATCAGTTATGGAAACCACTGCAAGCAATAGCAGCCGTTCAGGAGCTGCTTCCTCAGGTGGGAGCTGTGTGTAGGATGGGGTTTAGCAGGCTCTTGGGGAAAATAATAATAATAATAATAATAATAATAATAATAATAATAATAATTTATTATTTATACCCCGCCCATCTGGCCGGGTCTCCCCAGCCACTCTGGGCGGCCTCCAACAAATACCAAAATACATTACAGAGTCACAAATTAAAAACTTCCCTAAACAGGGCTGCCTTTAGGTGTTTTCTGAATGTCAGGTAGTTGTTTATTCCCTTGACTTCTGATGGGAGGGCGTTCCACAGGGCGGGCGCCACTACCGAAAAGGCCCTCTGCCTGGTTCCCTGTAGTTTTGCTTCTCGCAGTGAGGGAACCGCCAGAAGGCCCTCGGCGCTGGATCTCAGTGTCCGGGCTGAATGATGGGGGTGGAGACGCTCCTTCAGGTATACAGGACCGAGGCCGTTTAGGTCTTTAAGCCTTCAGTCCCTTGGAAAGTTGTTGGAATACAACTTCCATATTCCAGGTTTTGTTTTTTTGTTTTACCTTTGGCACTGCCTTTCTGAAAACCTGACTTCCCTGTGTGTATGACCATGCTCTGTTGACTGGACTCTGCATCTCTCATTGACCCCTGTGTCCCCTTTTACCTTGGATTGTGACTTCAACTTGCTCTCTGGACCATCCTTTAAGGGGACTCTGACATCCTCTGTTATCCCTGTGTGCCCTGAATGATGGCCATCTTGATTCAAAACAGTGTCTAATTATGTGCAAATATAGACAAAAACCTGCTCCTTGATCTGAGCAATTTTGTTGCAATAGCTTAAGAGGTGTTCAAATTAATAATAATAATAATAATAATAATAATAATAATAATAATAATAATTCTATAGGCCTATACCACCCTTCATCCGAGAATCACAGGGTGGTTTCCTTTTTTTTTTTTTAAAGTAAGAAACAAAATATAGTAAGAAACAGAATCAGCCAAAGATCATTTAACTAGCCAAAGGCCATGGAGGAGGAGAATGTTTTTGCCCGGCACCTAAAGATAAGCAATGAAGACGCCAGGTGAGCCTCCCTGAGGAGAGCATTCCACAAATAGGGGGGCCACCACAGAAAAGACCCGTTTGCGTGTTGCCACAAGGGCATAGCAAACAGGCAAGCTTTCCAAAATTTGTCGCAGGCTCTGTTTATAGAGATATGCAGCTCTTAACCATGATGTGCCATCCTTTGGAATGGCTTGTGTTGTAAAGGAAGAAGTGATGTGACAAGTTGTCTTATTAGCGTGTTGTGCATGCTCTTTCACCCCGTGGTGGTTGCGTTCTTTGGCCAAACACGGCTGCAAATCCTGTGTTACTCTCACCTGGGAGTACCTTCCGTTGAAAATAATGGGATTGTCACTGCCCTATCAAGACAGCAGTATATACATTTTCGGTCCAATTTTGCTTTACATTTAGAACATTTTCCTTGACCTAAATAGGCTGCATTCTCAGGATACAAGTCAAACGCAAATTTAAGTCAGGCGAGGGGAAGCACAACATTCCTTCATGGTGTGAAGTGGGTGGTGATAAGGAGAGATAGACGTGAAGCTTAGCAGCATTGGTCAGTGGATTTTGTTTCTGGCTTCTTAACTTGCATACTTAAATACAAGGAACAGCCATTGGCTTAGTCTTTTCCTGTACATACTTGTGTACAACAATGTGGTGCAGTTTATTAATTATACCCTGTTCATTATTTACATTGCTTATTTTAACTGTACTGTATTTTTACCTTGAAAACCACCTTGAGCAGACTTTTGCCATTAAAAGTGACATAAAAGACTAATAATAATAATAATAGTAATAATTTTATTATTTATACCCTACCCATCTGACTGGTTTCCCCAGCCACTCTGTATCTTTCTTTCTTTTTTACATTTAATTTGAGATCTTATCCCTTTAGAATGCAGATGAAGAATTATGTCTTTGGATTATGTTCTATCTTTTTCTTTCTTTCTTTTTAAACCCAACCTTTCTGTATATAGAAAAATTTAGCATTGTTAGGAGGCAAGTGACTGGAATGGGGTATGTGGCCATTCCAGAGAGAGAGAGTGAGAGAGAGTGCTAGAGCTTCTCAGATACTGCTTTCTGGCATTGTATATGGGACTTTATATACTGTTCGTAAAACCTTGAATCTAGCACGGTGATAATTGGGGCAGCCGGTGCAACACAGTGGTGTCCCACGTTGTTGATAGGTTGCCTAACAGGGCGTTTTACCCCAACTACAGCTTTTAGACCAGATTCAAGGGCAGCTCCATGTGAAGTGGATTGCCACAATCCAGCCTGGAGGGTACCAGTGTGTAGGCCAGAATTGCCAAGTTACCCCTGTCCAGGAACAGTCGTAGCTGGTAAACAGCATGTGAGTCTCCAGTGACGATGCTTGATGAAGCAAGGCCCCCCAATGCTATACACCTGTTCTTCCAGAGGGGGTGTAGCAGCATTCGGCCTCTTGTCTTGCTGGGATCCAGTTTCAGTTTATTTGCTCTCCAGCTGTGGTTCGACTCCAAAATATACAGAGGGCACCATGTTAATGACTCCTAGATCATGGGTAGGCAAAGTAAGGCCCAGGGGCAGGATCCGGCCCAATCGCCTTCTAAATCTGGCCTGCGGACGGTCCAGGAATCAGCGTGTTTTTACATGAGTGGAATGTGTCCTTTTATTTAAAATGCATCCCTGGGTTATTTGTGGGGCCTGCCTGGTGTTTTTACATGAGGAGAATGTGTCCTCTTATTTAAAATGCATCTCTGGGTTATTTGTGGGGCATAGGAATTCATTCATCACCCCCCCTACACACACACACACACACACACACACACACACACACACATATATATATATAGTCGGGCCCCCAACAAGGTCTGAAAATGTTTGCTGACCCCTGTCCTAGATGCTCTCCAAGGCAATTTTCCTCTTCCCCTCCCCCCTTTTAAAAAAGTATAGTGCTTGACAGTTGCTACATTTCGCTGTGCAGTCTTATGTTCCAATTACCTTCCCTTCCTTTCATTTAGAAGGTGGCTTTTTAACTGGGGGGTGGGGGTGGGCAAACCCCCAAAACCTAAATATTTGTGCATCGAGCAATATGGACAGAAAATAAATAAATAAATTGAATCCTAAAGCAATACAGCTGCAGACTATCATAAAGTTCCTCTCTGCTTACTCGCCCTGCCATTTATGATGTGCATGAAGAAAGTTTCCTTTTTAAGAGGGCAAGTATAAACAGTTATAAGGAAACATTGAGCACCTGTTTATCTTAGCTGGGCACTGCACAGAAACAGAAAAGGCTGCCACTTGGTTCGCTTACATAAACACACGGACAGGCTGATCACAGGAACTGTTGCCCCATAAAATAAGAAAATCCCTGCTGGATCAAACCAAATATCGCTGCTAGATCAGATTCATACAATCTTGGGAAGCCCACAAGCAGATTGATGAGTGAAGCAGCACTCTCTGGTTTGCGCTCTTCAGTGACTGGTATTCAGATGGCCATGGAGCCTCTGATTCTGGAGATCATATACAGCCATCTGACTGGTACTCATTGATAGTCTTATCCTCCATAAATTTGTCCAATCCTGCCCCCTTTAAAGCCCCCCTCCCAAGTTAGGAGCCATCCTCTGATAGCATTTCCCACAGTTAGCTTATTAATTTTTATTTAAGAGTACAGCCGGTGACCATTTTAGGCACATCCAAATGATGTGTGATTGCCGACACGTGGATCCTTTTGGACCTGGAAGAGAGAAAAATGGGTGGGGGGACAGGGATGGGGCGCATGGGGGCTGGGAACTGAACCCCCACACAAAATGGTTGCCTGTATTTATACCCTGCCTACTAATCAAAGTTATTGATACAAAATAAAATAGATAGTGATACAATCAGGTCTCCCCCCCCCAGCCAGAACTTGCTGGAACGTCTCGTTCCGCTACCTCTCAGGTGGGCGCCATTGCTATTCTAATAGAACGAGGGAGGTGTTCGTGGTGAGTTCCAGCACCTCTTTTTCTAGGCAAGTAGCAATGGATACAATAGTCACTACAGCGGGGCAAAGGTATCTATATAAATTCCGCTCTCCCCTTCCAACAAATGCCATTCCACAACTGAATCTCCTGGCTGCTGAAGCAGCTAGATGTTAGTCCCACACATCCTGTAGGCAAGGATGTCCTCACTGGGCGGCTGCTTCCGATGTCTCTCACAGCCCTGGTGGCGGATACAGGAAGTGCAGGGTGGAGCAAACATCTTTAGATGCCTTCCTCTCAGTTATCAAACGTTCAAACTTTTACCACATGCAGACAAGCATGCTTCTTTAATGCTGGCCAGTTAGAGAACACAGTGGAAACTGAAAAGCGGAATCAACTTTGTGGTGTGTGAAGAAATACCTTTGTGTGTCGTGATTTTTCCACCGACTGCAGTGGATGACCCCTAGTTATATTACTATGAGGAGGAAATGCCTCCCTACTCTTTCTCTATACTATGCCTGCTGTTATACTCCTCTACTATAGTACAGCCTTACCTTTTTATTTTTATTTTTTTAAAGCATTTTGATTGAATCTATCCGTATAAACCCATGTAAAAAAAACAGATCTCCATGAGACAAGCACATAGAAAATAAACCAAACCAAACCAAACCAAACCAAGGTTAGCATGGGAAGTTACATTCACCAGGAGAACTGATAAAGCTGGTTATCTGCAATAAGATACCCCCTTATATTTTTTCTTAAAAAAAGCCCCAATGCTGTAACTTTTCTTGATAGAGGAGTTGCTCCAGCCCCTTGGTCATTTTGGTTTTCCTTTTCCAGCTCGACACTACCATTTTTTTCTGAAGTGTATACAGTATTCCAAGTGTGGCTGCAGATATGCCTTATGATATTGGTAGTTTTTATTTTTATTTTTCCTTTCCCAACAATCTCAACATGGAGTTATCCCCCACCCCCACCCCCACAGCGGCTGCGTACTTCGTCTACAGTTTCATTGAACTATCCTCCACAAAACTATGGTTTGTCACTGCCAGCTTAGACCCAATCAGCGTGTATGTAAAGTTGAGATTTTGTAACCACCACCTCACACGTGTTTAGATTCCCCCAGTTTGGAAAAAGCCCTTTGGAACTCTTTGCTATCCCTTTTTGTTTTTGCCACCTTTAATAATTAGGTATCATCAATCGAGTCACCTCCTTGCTGCTTGCTCCTAACTTGAGATAATTAATGAACAAGTTAAAAAACAGCGAGTGGCTTAAGATATCAAATTAGGGTACTCATTCCTGGAAGGGAAAGAGTAGAAGCCTAATAGGCCTTGGAAGCTTCCCGGCAGTTTGTAGGGAGGGCAGAGAGAGAGAGAGAGAGGAAATGTGGTGATCAAATATTTCGACTAAACCATAAAAATAACCAAGGCCCAGTGTTGACTATTTAAGGTCAAGTCAATGTTTGCAAGGAGCACTACTGTTCTTGCTGGTCAGGCACAGCAATTGTGTTAAGTGCAAAAGGTAGCCAACCAGATTGGGGTTTTTGTGATTCTGGGCATCTCCCTTATTCCTCAAGGTTTATATGGCTTTTGGAGTGCCCTTTGCAGTAGCATTCATGTTTATCGAGAGAAGGTACTGTAAATTTCACTTTCCCCTCCAATTCAACTGTTCAGTTGCGTTACTTAAGGGCTGTTGCAATTCTACTTAGGATGAGACCTTGAATTTACTGCACGCAAACGTACCCTGTTCTTCATTTCTCTCCCAAGAAGAAATTAATGGCAGCTAAGAGAACCTGCCTCTATATCACATACAAATAAAAGTAAGGTCTCCTAGTTATATTTATTATTTTCTTTTTGTGTCAGGAGAGGATAGTGGGTGGAGCACATGAACTAAGGCCTGGACCAGTTTTATCCCATGGCACATGTAGCAATTGAATAGGACCAGTATTTTGAGACCATCCTAACTCCCGGGTCTTTCCTGTTTAGATGACACCAATCCAGTATTGTGTTGGATTTCAGGTACCAGTGCTATGTAATGGCCAGGTGACTGGGAAACTAGAAATATGATGCACAGAAGATGGTCTTACAAAAGAGATCATATCAAATAATGTAAACTGTAACCTTCCCGCCTGACTCTTCAATCTGATCTACTGGCTCTTGTTCAGTATTTCCCAAACTTGGGTCTCCAGCTGTTTTTGGACTACAAGTCCCATCATCCCCACCACTGTTCCTGCTAGCTAGGGATGGTGGGAGTTGTAGTCCACAAACGGCTGGAGACCCAAGTTTGGGAAACCCTTTTCTGTTTGATTCCTAAGAATTCCTGCTTCCATTTTTTTTTTAAAATTAAGCTTCAAATCTTTAAAATTGTAGAAATAATCCTGAACGTATGATAATGAAAGCACCTGGTATTCCCAAGGCTAAGCAAGTTGCCCACCAAGGAAATCATAATTCTCAGAAATAATTCCTTATCTTGTACCTTAAGGCCCTGGCACAATAAGTAGTGGCTTGCACTGAAGTCCATTGAAGTCAATCAGTTTAAGCATGCTTAAATTTGTCTTGGATTGTGGCTTTAGTCGACAGATTCCCAGTATCTTAAATAGCTCAATTTATTTATTTAATAAAATGTATACACCGCCTGTTTGTTAAAAAAAACAACAACAACATTCAAAGTGGTTTACAAAAGATAAGTAAAATCAACAAAATTATTATTATTATTAAATTAAATTTGTATAGCACTCTATGCTTGAAGGTCTCAGTGCGGTTCACAACACAAAATTACAATATACACAGCAGAAAATACGTACTAAAAATATTCAAAACAATCAACAATAATTTATACACATTAGTAAACAATACACTCCCCAACAAACTTAAGGACTGGAACCTGAGGACTGGAAAACCTACTTTAAAACATACGAAAGTGATTTTACAAATCACATGGATACTCCATGCAATCATTTTTAAAATTATTTTTATTGCAAGAGAGAGTGGGAAGAGCATTCGTTCTGCACACAAGGAATGGTGGTTTGGCAGGAGAAAGTCTTTTGGACACTTAACACTATCATAGCTTTGATAATCAATTTTTAAACACTAGTAACCCTCCCCCCACTTTAAACAGGATAGCTGGCTTCTCTTTTTGATTTATATGTGTGTGTGTGTTTTAAAGAGGGAGACTTACGGATAGCTGTTCTGAAAGGCAAGGTTTTCTTTACGCTTTTCATATATATTTTATTCTTCTTTTGGCTCAGCCAGTGTTTAGAACTGCCAAAGGAAATGAAGATGGAGAGACTTAAGACCTTGCCAGTTTCTGCCCCTTCCAATTACACATCCATCCCAAACCGTACAAAGCAAAGAATAAAAAAATAAAAAATTGCTTTCTTTATGAACCATATAAACCAGTTTTCTCTGAGTCTTAAATTGGCATTTTGGACTGCGTTCACTAACACTACTGAAGGACCTCAACAGAAAAAGAAGGAAACAGAAGGATTGGAAAAAAAGATCGCTCCCAAATGACAACCTTTTGAATAGTCCAAGTTCAATCCTTAAAACAAAAAGTGAATTTTCCTCCCAATAATGTGCTCCACAGCCTCTCACCTCTCATCCTGAGAAACATGAAAGAGGAAGTGAAAGAGATGACCCAAATCATAGAGTTCCTTTGATAGCAGAAATTCAGCTGTTTTGAACACTTACAATCAAAGGAAGTGGTTTCCCTAATTATATGAACTATGTGAAAGCTCTCAGAATAGCTTTTCCACCCCAGGATTCCTTGCACTTTAGAAGTTTGCATAAAAGCTCACATGGAGAATCAGATGCAAAGTGTTTGATTCAAATTTTATTAGGCAGAAGTGTGTGCGCGTTCTTATTGCTCCGCTTAACAGCTGGTTGGATTTGGACCACAATTGGATTTTGACAGGTATATTTCTGCCCGATGCTTTTTTTGAAATCCCTGTGTTCAGGTTCTATTGCCAGATACCCATTTTAAAAGAGAATTTTGGCAATAGATAAATTGAGAAGCGATGGAGAGGTCTCTTTGATTGTGAGCTTTGAGTGAAGATTCTGTCCTTCGGCTTGGTTGGAATATAGAGGAGAAAAACCAGTCCTTTCCACTGTGCTTAAAAGAAGAAATAAGGATGAAATCTTAATTTTAATGTAATAAAAAAGTGGGACGAAACTATGTTCTCAAGAAAATGTTATTTTCTGAAGAAGTAAGATCTGAAAATGGAAACTTCAGCATGATTCTGACTGTGGTAAAGTTTGAATTCAGTCAAATCTCTGAAGCAAAATGGAGTCTTTTTAGCAGACCAATCTACTTTTTAATATACGTAATGTTTCTAAACGAGTTAGAATGCACCAGAAAGGGACTGGTATTTCCCGTATCATAATTTAAAATGGGGTGTGTGGGGTTTTTTCCTTTTGTAAAGAACCTTTTCCTGTAAGCTTGACCTAAAGCCACATTTAGACTACTATTAATACAATATGATTTATTTATTTTTTAAAATTTTATTCCATTTATATCCCACCTCTCCTCTAAGGAGCTCGAGGTGGCATATGTAGTTCACCTCCCCATTTTATTCCCAAGGTAAAGCAGTCATGGTCAAGTAGGGATTTGAACACGGATCTCCCATGTCGTAGTCTGACCCTCTAACCACTACACCACGCTGTCTTATTAATAGCACTTGCACCAAGTCCGTAGAATTTCTCTCAGTTTCAGGAGTGAGAAATTTTAAAAGGTTTTGCTTGAAGGTTTTGTCTGCCTTTCATTCTTTCTTTCTCACTTTGTTCACAAGTTGCCCAAGCACTCGATTTCTAGTTAGGCAATAGCACAAATATGGCAAAGCCACAATGACTCAATACTAAGCTATAAATTAAGGTATTGTGCAACTTTTTGTTAAAATGGATGTCTTTGATGTTTCCTTGGGTTTCCTTAATTGAGCATTCACAGAGGCTAAATAAAGTCTCAAGGTGCTTATTAGTGGTGCCTTAAAAGTGATGTGCCCACGCTATTCATACTTATGTATCCAGAAATGTACTATTTATTGGAATGCATTGCAAGAAGGGTTCTTGTGGTTTATGGAAGCCCATTGATGATTGCTGTAGGAGAGAGCATTCTCAGTTTCTCAAGAGCTGTTGCTGTTCATGAAGTGGAGAAAGAGAATCTGTGTTAGACAATGGAATATTCTGCCCAAGATGCCTAGCTTCCCAACACTGCACACTTTGGCCTCAATTCTGAGAAAATTAGCCAGCACTTGCCTT
This sequence comes from Lacerta agilis, assembly GCF_009819535.1. NCBI lineage: Eukaryota > Metazoa > Chordata > Lepidosauria > Squamata > Lacertidae > Lacerta > Lacerta agilis. The sequence continues at coordinate 114,247,010 of NC_046312.1, read as the reverse complement.
ATCAAAGACCAATAGAACATTTTAGTGGAACATAATTTGATATAGTTACAGGTAGGTCGCCGTGTTGGTCTGCCGTAGGTGAAAAAAAAAATCATTCCAGTAGCACCTTAGAGACCAACTAAGTTTGTTATTGGTATGAGCTTTCGTGTGCATGCACACGTCTTCATAATTTGATATAACATGCTATATATATATATATATATATATATATATATATATATATATATATAAGTTTTTACATATATTTTCCAAACAGAACACATCATCTCATCTCATCTGACACAACATTTTGGCTATTTTAGTCTGAGACTTCCATCAACCACATCTAATGATTTTCAAACCTCATCTCTTAATCTTACATTTGTTATCCTGACTATTACTTTTAATAATCCATAACTTAAAATCCATCCTCATAAATCTTTCCTGCAATATTTCATATAGTTCTCCTTACAAAACTTCTTGTAGTCAGTTGGTTACAATTGTCTTTCAGATAACTCGTATATTTACTCCAATCTTTCAAGAATTTCTGGTCCCGCTGGTTTCGAATTCTCCCCGTCATCTTATCCAATTCTGCGTAGTCCATCAATTTCATCTGCTATTCCTCTTTCATTGGTAGTTCTTCCTGATTCCATTTCTGTGCCAATAATACTCTTGCTGCAGTTGTCACATATAAAACAGCTTTTTATCTTGTCTTTTAATGTCAGTGCCTACAATACCAAGTAAAAATGCTTCTGTTTTTTTTAAATAAATGTATATTTAAACATCTTTTTCATCTCATTATAAATCATTTCCCAGAAGCCTTTCACTTTCTTACATTCCCACCACAGATGATAAAAAGTGCCTATAACATGCTACTTTTCAGGTATGAAACTCTGCACTGGGCTCGTACATTTGCCCTAAGGACATTGTTAGATAGAAATCCTGGTCTCCCCCAACTGCTTTGTGTGCAGTGTAGAAATCATATACAGCCATTACAATTAGCAGAAAAATCAACACATGAGTGCAGTTGTCCACAATGCTGCACATGCCAAGAACCCCAATTCTCTGGTGTTTAAGGTTGCCATATGTTTGGAATTTACTGGACCTAACCAGGATTTGGCCGTCGTAAACAGTGTCTAGGTGGAAATTGCTGACATGTTTGGAAAAATCTGGATGTATAGCAACCCATGTCAAAAGTGTAGATTTTGGCGAATTTCCTTAAAAATACTTCTACACATGTCACACAACTGAAAATATTGAGAATCCATTCTGGATCTTTTACAAAAGTTTTTTTGTGGTATAAGTAAAAGCTGGGTTCTGAGTACAATATTCAGGAATACTAGCTGGAGGATGCTGAGATTGTGTGGCAACATGCCAAAAAAATTCCCCAAACCCCAGCAACTATTCCACTATAGTTGGAAAGTCCCTAGTGTGGAAAGGCCCTGGAATACTTGCAACCCTACTGGTGTTAGCATATACAAGGTGAATGTCTGCAAAGGTCCCCTACCCGCAGATGTTCGTGTTGCATTCATGGAAAATGGGGACGTGCTACTTGTTGCAACTCTGCTGGTGTGTTGCTTTCACTCACAGCTACACCTCGTGAATGATGTTATAGCTGCATTGGACAACAACAGCAACAACAAATTTATTATTTATACCCTGTCTATCCAGTGGGGTCCAGATAAGCGCTGTGGGTTATATTCCGCCAAGTCCTACTCCAATTGGACCCACTGAAATTAATAAAGCTACGTTAGTCATTTCCATTTGCCTCCAGAGGGTCTATTTTGTGCAGGACTAGTGTGGAACAGCACCCTGTGTTGGGGGTGGGGGTGAGCATCCAAATGAACATTAGCATTCACAGTGGTTCACGGGGAGCCACTGCTTCTGCACATGAATCTCCCTTGCTGGGTTGGTGCAACATATGTTTAAAATCGAGTAAGATGGTTTTTACATCATTGTAAGCATGTAAACATCATTGTAAGCATGTAAACAGGTGGCGCTGTGGTCTAAACCACAGAGCCTAGGGCTTGCCGATCAGAAGGTCGGTGGTTCGAATCCCCGCGATGGGGTGAGCTCCCGTTCTTCAGTCCCAGCTTCTGACCACCTAGCAGTTCGAAAGCACGTCAGAGTGCAAGTAGATAAATAGGTACCGCTCCAGCGGGAAGGTAAACGGCGTTTCCGTGCACTGCTCTGGTTCGCCAGAAGCGGCTTAGTCATGCTGGCCACATGGCCCGGAAGCTGTACACCGGCTCCCTTGGACAATAAAATGAGATGAGCACCGCAACCCCAGAGTCGTCCGTGACTGGACCTAATGGTCAGGGGTACCTTTACCTTTTTAAGCACGATACACTTGGTCTTGTGATTTTGGTGTTCTCCTATTCTTTTCGAAGCATACTTTTACTAGGTCAAGACATTAAGAATTACCCTGTTGGGGTTACACAAGCTCAGCGGTTCCCAAAGTGGGCAGCGCCACCCCCTGGGAGGCAGTGGGGTTACCAAGCGGGGGCGGTAAGAGGCAAGTGGGCAGCAAGAAGGCACTGGGGTGGCGCTTGCATGTCGATATCCCGACCCCTCCCGTGAATAAATAAGACACAAGACACCGTAAATAAGGTTAAATGGACAATAAAAGGCCACAACTTTATTGGTTCCGGATGTTGAGCGGTATTGGCTTTAGGCATTGGATCTAACTAGACTATATCCAACTCCAGTACGACGTGCTGGCAGTCCAGGAAGGGATAACCACTGTTGGGTGAGCCCTTGCTGCTGCACATCAGCTAAGGACTCACCCTGTGATCACCGATCTGGGGCATGCCTTAGGCCCTCACCACCCACGGCTCCGGACACGGACACGCCCCCCGGACTCCTTTACGAAGTACCCTTCAGCACTTGGGGGGAGGTGTTGGCCTGTCCTCCCCCCCACCTCCTAACCTTCCTGACCTTATCCAATGCCTAACCGCCAAACCAAAGTTGTGACGAGTTGCTACGAGGTGGGCGAAAACCACAAGGCGGAGCCAATTTGCCAGGTGGAAAAATTCCTACCAGGCCCCTCAACGGCGACCAACCGTGGTCCATAGCAAGGTCAAGGAAAACCTAACCTAAAGGGAGGGTGGGAAGGGAAAGCAGGAACGAACGGGAGCCCAGGAGAAAGAGGGCGAGCTCTGGCTGCGAGCCCACTTAAGTGCAGTGGGCACGCCCTAGCCGGCTGCACCGGTTGGTCAGCCAGCTGGGCACCGCACCCAGAGCTCACCCAATAGCGCCAGGGGATGCAAGCATCCCCTGTGCACGTGGAGGGCTCGTGCTAACTGCAACCCCCCCTCCTTTCTAAGGGCGGAAGGGGCTTTGTAAATAACTATCTGACTTGAAAAGCTGCTATCATAGGATCAGTTAAAGTAAACCACTTTCATTGGATTTTGAATGAATGTGCAGTTAATCGTTACTGTTTTGAATTTTATTGTGGGTTTCTTAGTGGACCATGCAAAGTGCTATTTGTATAATGCTTTTTATAGGGTAGGGTAGGCAGCACTGGAGTTGAATTTAGAGAACCAAGGGGGCAGCGTCCCCAAAATTTAGGGAACTACTGCACTGTGGTGGAGCTGATTTGGACAGGGACCACGGCACTACAAGTGAGTTCTTGTGTTTCTTGCTTTAAACACTGTCTCATGTGTGCTGTTTTCTCCCGTTGTTCTTTAAACTCTAGCAGTGGCATCTGGAATACATGGGCAGTTACGAGTTCCAAGCAGGGTCCACTGTGGCTCAGAATGGATTATAGGGAACATATTCCATTATTTTTATTTATGTATTTTGGAACTTATGGTGCCTGGCTCACTTTTCAGCAAACGTAACCAACTGCCTTTTGTTTAAATGTTTTATTTCCTAAAAAAGAAAGAAAGAAAAAAGATTCCGAGAAGAAATGAGCCTATCTAAGTAAACATGCTGTCTGGGTTTTTATATGGCAGTTTCATTTTGTGGTTGGAGAGAAAGAGCAGAGGCCTCAATGAAACAGATGGCAGACCAGATTTTTTGGGTATAAAATAGCCACAAACTTTGCATTGTGCAGTTTCCCCTCTGCTTTGCCTAGTATGAGAAGAATATATGTATATATAATATTTGTAATTGGACAGCAGTTGGAAAAACTTGTTCCCCAAGGTTTGAGAAAATTGAATAGTAAAGACCATTTGCAAAGAGGAGATAAACCCTCTGGTGGACTAAGTAGTTGAGCTTTCCCCATGGCAAATAACCACTGTGTGGAATGAGGTGCAAGCACTGTGACTTTGGCACAATGTCCCAGTTTACCACAGTGCTGGTAACTTGTGGCAAAACAACCACATGTGTGCTGGTGGCAGCTACCATTGCAAAGTAGCACATGCTTGCATAGAGAGCTGGGCTTGTGAACAGTGGGGTGTGTGTGTGTGAGCCTTTTAACCGCAACACAATTAGCTGCATCAGTGCAGCTGACGTATCTCATATATCCTAAGAATCACGATAGCTGTTGGTTAAGATAATAATAATAATAATAAGAATAAGACAACCCTTTCACTAATGCCTTCCATAAGATGAGATTGATGGCACATACTGTGTTTTGTGCTGTCATAGGTCTCAACATCTGTGGGATTGGGGTGAAAGTTTATAATCCCCCAAACCATTTACAGGTGAAACTCGAAAAATTAGAATATTGTGGAAAGGTTCATTTCTTTCAGTAATTCAACTTAAAAGGTAAACTAATATATGAGATAGACTCATGACATGCAAAGCGAGATATGTCAAACCTTTATTTGTTATAATTGTGATGATTATGGTGTACATCTGATGAGAACCCCAAATTAACAATTTCAACTTTTTTTCTTTTTTCTTTTTTCCTTTTCTTCTTTCTCATTTTCTCTTCTTTCTTGGTCTATCGTTATTACTATTTTTCTCTTTTCTTTTTTCACTTTCGATTTTTATCTTATTTGCATAGGGGTACAATTGGAGCTCCTATTAGTTATATCAATTATGGAAAATGATTCTTTTGTGCTTTTTTTGTGGGTGCTGGTGTTGTCTTTTATCTGTATTTGTATATGCATATATGTCAGCATTTTAAATTTGTAATAAAGTTATTTTAAAAAAGCAATTTCAACTTTGGGGTTTTCATCAGCTGTACACCATAATCATCACAATTATAACAAACAAAGGCTTGACATATCTCGCGTTGCATGTCATGAGGCTATCTCATATATTAAACTCCAGTAGCTAATGAAAACAATTGCTTACATAATTGGACTTTTCAACGATACTCTAATTTTTCGAGTTTCACCTGTACTTTTGAGCAAGACGGGAATAGCTTCATCATCCCTATGTGGTTGGAATAAGAGTTAAGAAGATAGGAAGCTGCCTTTTATGATTGGTCCACCCAGCTCAGTCTATTGTCTATCCAGGCAGGGTTTCCCAAACTTGGTTTTGCTGCTGTTTTTAGACTACAGCTCCCATCATCCCTGTCCACTGGTCCTGCTTGCTAGGGATGATGGGAGTTGTAGTCCAAAACAGCTGGCAACCCAAGTTTGGGAAACCCTCTTCTATAGTGACTCACCAGGTCTCCAAGGCCTCAGTCACGAGTCTTTCCCAGCCTTACCTGGATATGCTGAGATTGAACCCTGGGCCTTCTGCATGTGATGAATGGTATGTCCTTCTGCTCAGCTAAAGCCTCTCCACATTGGGGGTTGTGGGCTAAGGGTTTGCTCACATATTACATTGTGGTAGACAGGAAGCCTTGTGATCTCAGTTGTTCGAGTGTTAAATCTCTGATGAAGATCAGATCTCTTACAGCTACGTGGGGTTCATGGTCAGTCTCTTACTTTTACTCTATATCAGTACTTAAGATAAGTGGCTAGAAACAGTTTGGTATCAGAAAGGAGTTACCAGCCTACCGCTAGCTATGTTTGGGATTCCACAGGATTTGAGAAGAGTGTTGGAATTTGTGGTGGCAGGTGTTAAGTTCTCCTAATCATGGAGGCTTCTGTCTAATATGTGTGGTTCTGTGACCTCTTTCTGGGTCTGAATTAGCACATTGTGTTGAAAGAGAGGTGGACTGGGTTCTGTGATGTGTAATCATGGTGGCCCTGCCATCGTCATGTATTGATTGGTGTGCTACTGCCGTCGGTACTGTGGGGTTGTCATTGGGGTGCAGTGCGGCCAGAGCTTTTGCAGAAGTGGCCGGTGATGTTATGCTAATCTCCCGTTTCTCCTGTTCTGTTGTTTGTTTTTGTTTTTGCTTTTGGTTATGCAACTAGGAAGGTATAGCACTGTGACAACTTTACAAGGGTGTTTATATGCTGGCATTATCCTGCTGTAACCCCCGACACCACCAGGATTGAGCAGCAGATGGTAGAGAAGAATTAACATCCATAAAACATTGTGGGGAACAGTTAACAGATTAAACGTTTCCCAGGTTTAAATTGTTACTGGTCCTTAAAATTCTGGAGAACGTTTGGGTTCCATTTCTCTCCTTACCTGCCTTCAATCCTTTCTAAATCTTTTTAGCGTTCTTCACATGAACGTGGCAAATATTTCCGAACCATACAACTACCAGTAATCGACTCTCACGTGAAACAGTGATAAATATTAGTAAGCACTTAGTGATGTTCTGCTAATCAGAGTGCTAGCATAGTTAAACACTTCTAACCCTGTAATTTTGTGGCATGAGAGAGTGCTTCATGCTGTGAAATTTAGCTCATAGTTTAAACACGATGTTGGTTGGTTGATCTGGTAGCCAAACGGAGTTCATTTTCAAAATGGAGCCTTCACAAATACGTTCAGACAGAAGGAAAATGTAAATTTATGTATGTTGTGGCAATTTCCCTGGTTCTTGCCATTCAACTTGTAGAGCATTTTTTTATCTTTTTGGGGTGAAACATAATGTTCCCGATTTTTGGTGGATGCTGGTGGCACGTGTACAGCCTTTTACAGAAAATTAATCTGTAAAAGGTAAAATCAATCTACAAGTGCATTGACCTCCAGTCCCAGCCCGCTGATGAGGCAAGGTGAGTTGCCTGCCTCGAGTAGCAGAAGCCCAAGAGGCAGCACCCGCCTCTCCACCGCTGGCAGTGGCACTGGTTTCTGGCAACATCTCACCGGTAAGAGAGGTGTGGTGCCACCAGAGGGGAGGCAGTGATAGAGCGGCAGTGAAATGGGATGCGCCACCCCTGTTTATTGTTGACCTCTTTCTCTATAGTGCAGGCTTCCTCCAACTCGGCCCTCCAGATGTTTTTGGCCTACAACTCCCATGATCCCTCGCTAGAAATAAGCCCCCTTGTCTCTTATCGTGTAGCCAATGAAGGGCGTTGCATCTGTGTATTCAAAGAGACAGGAAAAGGCCTCTAGAGTGACAGCTCAACCACCTGAAGATGGAACTTGCAATATAATGGTTCTCATACTTCCAAATTATGAAACTGTTGGTTGATGACACTTACAAAGCTGTACTCAGGGATCTGAAGGTGGTTGAATCTCAGAAGTGTTGCTGAGTGTTCAGCGTTTAACTCGGCGTGCATTCTTTGCATATTCAAATCTTGTTTGTGAAAGAGATGGATTCAGAGATAGTTTGATTTAAACGTTTACTATAAGTGCGTTCTGGAACCGTACGCAGTTTTGCATTGACAACTTAACATTTTCTGTATTTTGAACAGGCAGAAATCCTCAGCGTGCTCAGCCACAAAAACATCATTCAGTTTTATGGAGCTGTTCTTGAACCCCCCAACTATGGCATAGTTACGGGTAAGTGAGAAGCCTTCCTTTTGTGGTTTATGCAGTGCCGGATTTACGTATAAGCTAAACAAGCTATAGCTTAGGGCCCCACTCCCTTGGGGCCCCCCAAACATATGCTTCTTCTTAATTGTATTTCACTATTAATATACTTCTTCTTAACTGCATTTCAGTTCAACAATGACTTTGATAAAATACGTATTTTGTTATGTGCAGCTGGCTTTAGGTACCTATTAGGTCCATAAATTACCATATAGCATATATTCAACACAAAAAACAGCGACAATTTGTTGTTGACAAAGGACAGCTGGACATAGAAAGGGCCCCATTACCTTCAGTAGCTTAGGGCCTCGTCAAACCTAAATCCAGCCCTGGGTGTATGTGTTTTACATTTTAAAAGCTCTTCTTGTTTCTGAAATGCAAGGTATCTATATTTGCAGTGACTAGTGTAGTACTACTTTCGTGTAGCTTTCATGGCCAGAAAGTTTTAAAGATGTTATAGTTTCCTCAGTGGAATTCTCTCCCCCTCCCCATGCTCCCATTTTACTCCTTTCTGTTTATCACTGCTCACAACACCAGTGTGCTTATGTCTTAAAACAGGGGTAGGCAACCTAAGGCCCATGGGCCGGATGCGCCCAATCCCCTTCTCAGTCCAGCCCGTGGATGGTCTGGGAATCAGCGTGTTTTTACATGAGTAGAATGTGTGCTTTTATTTAAAATGCATCTCTGGGTTATTTGTAGGGCATAGGAATTCATTCATTTTTTCCCTCAAAATATGGTCCGGCCCCCCACATGGTCTGAGGGACGGTGGACCTGCCCACGGCTGAAAAAGGTTGCCAACCCCTGGTCTAAAAATAGTTCTTTCTGCAGTTATATTTTATACTTTGTGCCCTGCCCTGGCATCTGTGCTGCAATGGCTACGGAATACTCCCAAGAGTTTACAGGACAGTAAGCCCTAGGGTTTAGTGCCCTTTGCCATCCTTCCAGTCTCTGAAAACACACCTTGCACAGAGTGAGAGTCAACAACTCTGTTCTTTCACTTGGACTGCTGATTGGTGTATCTCCCACTTTAAAAGGATTGTTAGGAAAGAGATTGAAAATAAGACTGTCAAGATGATAATGCCTTTGAAATACTGAGCACACAGCTAAGAAAGAATGTCCCTCCACCAATAAAGGTTGCAACCAGTGCTATTTTTCTAGAAAAAAGGGTGCCGGAGCTCACTGTGAACTTCTCCCTTGTTCTCTTAGAATGGCAATGGCGCTCATCTGAGCTCCGGCTGGAAAAAGAAGAAGCACTGCTTATAACATTGGGGCTTTTTAGTATGGGGGGGGGGGAGGTGAATAAGTGGGATGAGTGAGATGTATAGTGATGTTTACAATTATGCATGGTATGTGGAAAGTGCATAGAGAGTGCATGTGTTTCTCTCACCCTCATAAAACTAGGACCACACAATGGAGCTGAGTGTTGGAAGATTCAGAGCAGCAGAGCAAAATTAGTTCTTCATGCATAGTTAAACTATGGCGCAAACTCTCACAAGATGTAATAACGGCTACCAAATTGGACGACTTTTTAAAAGAGTGTTAGACATGTTCATGGAGGGCATGCTAACTGTTTTGAATAAATCAAAGTCATTCCTCTTTTTTTTACAACACATAAACTAGATAGATAGTTCCATTGGTTAGAGCGTGGTGCTAATAATGCTGTGGTTGCAGGTTTGATCTTTGTGTAGGACAGCTGCATATTCCTGCATCAAAGGGGGTTGGATGAGATGACCCTCGGGGGCCCTTCCAACTCTACAATTCTATTATTCTATGATTATATGTTGAATTAAATATAAATTTGCTTGACATATGTAGCTGCTCCTCAAAGACTGCAATGCAAATATCCTTACTTTTATGTGAGTTGTTTACACATCTTTATCTTTCTTAATCGGCCAAACTGCTGTATGAACAGTTTACAAAAGTTCTTGGTCAAAGGGTATATAATTTGAAGCATGTGATGTATACGAAACAAGGCACATGGATGCGCTTGGAAGAGCAAAGCAATGGAACTGCAAAAACAGGACGAGCAGCTTATGAAGCAGCAATAACTGAAATGAAGAAGTGTTATGTGTTAGAGAGTCTTTGCTGATTTGTATATATTTTTAAAGTATTTTGTCAGAACATGAACCCAGGGAACAGTTTGCAGTGCTGCGTGCAAAAAAAATTCTGTGAAATAAGAAGTGGCAGATCTTAAGAAGTTTCAGAGATGACACTTGGTTTATTTGAAATTTTATGAACCTAAAGGTCCTGCGTGAACTGAAAATGTACTTCAGAACACACCACGGAATCCAAAATTTGTCTTTTATATCAGCACCAGAAGGCTGAACGGAGTCTGATAAAGCCCTCCTGCCAGAACAGTAGGCATGGTGGATTATTGCTGAACATTTTCAGAGAGCACACCCTTAAGGCCTTGTGTGACTCTCCAGTACAGGCAACTCCCCATTTGCATGTGTGCAAAGTGTGCTCCTCATGTAAATGCTTTTCATTAGGAAAGCCAAACATTACCATGCAACTGTCCAGCATTAGACAAAGCCATTTTAAAATATGTGTGCTGTTTCTTCACAGAATATGCTTCCGCTGGATCACTGTACGACTACATAAATAGCAACAGAAGTGAAGAGATGGATATGGATCATATAATGACTTGGGCAACTGATATAGCTAAAGGTAAGTGAGATTTATTGATAACAAAGGGAAGTTTATTGCAATGATTTGAAAAAAGGAGCAACATTATCTGTAATCCTTAGTCTGAATTGTTCACATTCTCCAGTGCTATCAACTTGGTTATCTTCCACGAAAGCTCCCAAGACCTATTAGTGAATCTTGATTTACCAGATGCTTGGCACAGGATGTAGTTTAAGGAGATGGTTTATTTCACCCGGGTCAAAGACCCGGTTTTGCACCCCCTGTGTGCATTTGCATGCATAAACACACAGAGACTGGGAGCCTCAATTTACCTGGGGCAAAAAAAATCTGGCTAGCCCCCCAGTAGCTATGGCTCTGGAAATACCTACAGAATTTATTTATTTCTGCTGCTGTTCTTCTGAGCTTCTGTTCATCAGTAATGTTCCCATTTTCTTTATATGGCATCTTTGTAGGGCAAAAGGCTGCATGAGAATTACTTCCCTGTGGGGAGAGAAGGGGTCATTATCAATATTTGAGCTGGGCAGAAAAAAAAGCTTTTTAAAGATTGATCAAGCATCATAAAATGCAAATATATTACTAATGTAATATAGACTCTGACAGAATCAGCAAAGGCCTGACAGAACCATTGGACCAACTGCATCCCACCTTCTTAGTGGCTGCTTAAGACTCTAGCCCAGGACTAGGAAATAGTGTCAACAGTTGGCCTAGGCCAGGCATAGCCAAACTTGGCCCTCCAGCTGTTTTGGGACTACAACTCCCATCATCCCTAGCTAACAGGACCAGTGGTCAGGGATGATGGGAATTGTAGTCCCCAAACAGCTGGAGGGCCAAGTTTGGCCATGCCTGGCTAGGATGACTCTATTTCTAATAATAATAATAATAATATAATAATAAATACCCCACCCATCTGACTGGGTTTCCCCAGCCACTCTGGGTGACTTACAACATATAGATAACCATTCATATGTTTTAGGATTTTAAAAGTGTATACTACCTAGCATGCCTTGACAGAAATGTGGCATACCATACTTTTCCATGTATAAGACAAGGGTTTTTTCTTTTTAAACATTTAAACATTTTGGGCTTCCCTTATACATGGACAGTGCATTGGGGGTATGTGCGATTGGCCCAATCACTGCGATTAGGAGATTGTCAGTGGCAATTGGTTGGGTGAGCGACTTTCGGCATTCCCCCCCCCCAAAAAAAAGCTCAACAACTCCCCCCCCAAAAAAAGCTTAACAACTCTTGGTAAGCTCCCCTCATTTTCTTAATTTGGAGTCCCCCCAAATTTTCTTAATTTGGAGTCTTATACACAGGGGCATGTTATACACAGAAAAATACGGTATCAAGGCTATACATAAATAACTGAAGGCCTTTCGTGTAGCCTTTCGTGAAAGATGCACATACCCTTTCTTTCATTGGGTTTTTTTTTATTTGAATGTGTGTCTTCCTCACCACAGAATTGAAGTACATGGATATTTTGTTAGACCCATTTTACCTTATTTGCATTTGGCTTGTGAAGAAGCCATTGCAAGTGCTGATAAGAAGTGATCATGTTGTAACATAGATTTTCTTCCTTTTCTTTTTAAAAACCATTTCCTTTTAGGAATGCACTATTTGCATATGGAGGCTCCAGTCAAAGTAATTCACCGAGATCTGAAGTCCCGAAATGGTAATGCAGCATGAATTTACATGTTCTTGTTTTTCTAGCAAATCCTGGTTTTTCAGTGTTAGTTACTGGACACAGGAAAGCGATTCTACCTTCAGTTGAAATGCTTACTAAACATTGCTGGAAAACACTTCAAAACATGTTTCGATTCGCCTCTAATCCTGTTTGTCTTCAACAAAATGTTGCTCTCTTTTTAGCTTCCTTGAACTTTACCATTCTGTACGATTATTCTAAGATGCATTTAGGTAATCAGAGTTTTCGTGCACTTCTGGATAATGGCAAAATCAGAACACATTAGTTTGGATTCCAGGATAAGTTAATTGTCCCATTTATTTTAGAGGGCACTAAGTTAGTCATGATTAACTTTCCATAGTGCTTTTCAGTGGGACATCTGCAAGTAACCTAGGTCCTTTCCACACCTACCATTTATAGTGGAATAGTTGCTGGGGTTTGGGGGATTTTGGGGCATGTTGCCACACAGTGTTAGCATCCTTCAGCTAGTATTCCTGGATATTGTACTCAAAGCCCTGCTTTTACATTCAGAGATTTTCCACCCGGGCGTTGGTTAAAATGGCCAAATCCCGGCCATGTCCAGGAATTTCCAGATGTATGGCAGCCCTAGATTTGGCAGACTTTTTTATGCCACTTCCCTCAAACCAGTGGAAGATGTTAAGTTTGTGAGCTCAGTTCAAAGGAGATGCATGACAGATAGAATGACCGCTCCTCACATCAAATGGGGGGCGACTTTTGTGTGGTCGCACGCAGCCCCCTGGATTCCAGTGCGGCTCCTGGTAGTTCGGACTGGCTTCATCCTCCCCAGGCGGGATTCCTGGGGTCTCCGCCTACCTCAGGCAACCACCCAATCCCACCTGGGGGGGGGCGTGAGGTGGTGACCCTTGCCCCCCTTTGTGGCGGCGATACCAGAGTTCCCCATTAAAGGGGTCTTGGGGGGAGGTATTGGCCATACACCGAGAGGTTGTCATTGCTCTCCTCCTCTAGCGGCGGCGAACGGTGGGCGAGCTCTCTGCTTGAACATATGTTCTCCAGAGCCAGCCCAATTCCCACACATTCTGGATAACCCTGAAGTCTCCCAGATCCCCGCCTGAGAACTGGGAAGGATAAATGCCCAATGCCTGAGCCAAGGTCTCCCCGCACCTGAATCTTAATAAAGTTGTGGCCGGTTTTAACCCCATAGCACATTGTCTTGTGTCATTATTCCGCTAAGGGGTAACCTGGGGTTTGGGGGACTCCGCCTGTCCATGCAAATGATGGGGCTGAGCCCTTGGCAGCAGTCATGAGCTGCATACAAAATTTCATCGCAATAACCAGAGTCACCATAGTTCAGGCAGACATGTAGTTCCTTTTCTAATCTCCTGTACCCCCACAAGATCAGTATTCTTGAATAAGTAGGCATAATTTAAAAAATCAATCAATCACAAAAGTGCTATCCCCATGTGCAGGCTCATAGCACCAACAATAATTCCCTGGAAGGACATAAAGCTACATTAGGAGAGTGACTACAGCCATTGAACTTTTCTCAGTTTGGGCAGAACCCTCCATTAGTGTGGAAAGGAAAACTCCACACTCACTCTCTAATAATGACTGTGGCCAAAGATGCAGACAATTAGCTAAATACAGTTGTACCTTGGATCCCAAATTCGGTACTTGGGCTTGGTACTAAGACATTTTGGCTCCCGAACGCCACAAACCCGGAAGTGAGTGTTCCAGATTGTGAACTTTCTTTGGAACCCAAACATCTGACAGGGCTTCTTACAGCCAATCAGAAGCCGCGCTTTGGTTTCAGGACGTTTTGGGTTCCGTTCGACTTCCAAGGTACGACTGTATTCACTTTAAAAAACTTTGGACCGAACAGCAACTGTTCTGTAAATGGTAAGTGTGGAGAGGCCCTTAGTCTGGATTGAGCCCACTGCCTTGTGGAATTTGCATCTCTATTGGCCATACTGTGTGGGGCTGATGGGAATTGGAGTGAACTGGAGGGTCACATGGTCCTAATCGGTTGCTCTGTTTGCACAATCAGTTAAAATATGTTAAGAGTTCTCCAGCCATGAAAAAACATGCTATGAGTTGCAAGCCATCTCCTTGTCAAGAAAATGACTTAAGCTATTGTTAATGCTCCAAGTGAGAGGCTGCTGAACCAAGTTCAACACGAAATATCTGTAGTTTTTCATCCATTGATCTCTTCCTGCTTCGTGGTAACTATAGTTCATGAGTCTCTGTGGCTGTTACGCAAGATAGAATTGCTTTGTGCCAAATGGGATTAGTACTGTGGGATACACCCAAAACTAATATGCAAGGGGGGGGAATGAAAGGGGTGTTACTTCACTGTAATGTTGCTATTAGCTGTTGCTTTTATCCTGAAAGGGTTTTCTCTTACAATCACATTCAAATGGGCTGTGCCTCATTTTCTTTTCTTGATTTTTGACCAGAGAAATCCAATGTTACCTCTATGTAAAATATATTTTATAACTGGTTAGATATTGAAAACCAAACATTCACAATTCTGTGTAAAGTTTTGTCGGCAAACACAGATAACTTAGGGAAACTACTTCGGAAAACGTTTTGTTTGAAATGTGGCCAATAAATCTTGTAATTAATTAATGTTATGCCTTTTTAGTATTTATTGCTGGGCATTCTAATACTTTGACCAATTATTTGATGGCCCTTCTGACGGAGTAGGAGAACTCCATGTTGGATTAGACAAACATCCAGCCCAAATATTTTTGGGAAGGGTTTTTAAAAATAGAACTTTCATTTTTAAACATTTTATCTTGCCCCCCAAAGTAAAAGTTGTTTTGAAATCCATTACTACAAAATAAAGTTAGGCATTGACAAAATAGTGAGGACTATATAACACCTGTGACTTTGAACACTGAAACAAAACGGGGACCAGCAACATCAGTCTTAAAATATTTACATTTTAAGTGAATTATAAAACAAAGAATGACGAGCACACTAATTTAGGGAAGTTTTTAATGTGTGACATTTTAATGTACCGGTATTTTAATCTTTGTTGGAAGACATGGGGACAAAGAAACCTATGTACTCCTCCAAATATTGTTGGGCTGCAGTTCCCATCACTACAGCCTGCATGGCCAGTGATCGGGTATGATGTCAGTTGCAATCCTGGGCCACAGGTTCCTCAAACCAGCATAAAGGCAAGACCCCTTGCCTCTCATTGGCCAGCAGCACCTGCCTGCATAAGGATATACTTGTTCTGAATAGAATAGGTTCTATTTCATAGAATCATAGAGTTGGAAACACTATCAAAGCATTCCTGACAGATGGCTGTCAAGCCTCTGCTTAATAGAATCATAGAGTTGGAAGAGACCACAAGGGCCATCCAGTATCGCTAATTGTCTGTTATAAATTGTTAAAAAGGTAAGGTAAAGGGCCCATGGATGGTTAAGTCCAGTCAAAGGCGACTATGGGGTTGCGGCACTCATCTCACTTTTCAGGCCGAGGGACCCGGCGTTCGTCCACAGACAGTTTTCTGGGTCATGTGGCCAGCATGACTAAATTGCTGCTGCCACACGGAGGACTGTAACGAGTGCCAGAGGGCATGAAACGCCGTTTACCTTCCCACCACAGTGGTACCTATTTATCTACAGTAATTGCACTGGCATGCTTTCAAATTGCTACCGGTAGGTCGTCAGGAGCTCAGACAGAGCAACGGGAGCTCACCCCGTTGCGGGGATTTGAACCGCCGACCTTTTGTTCAAATTCATGTGACAGGGTGAGCTCCCGTTGCTCTGTCCCAGCTTCTGCCAACCTAGCAGTTCAAAAGCATACTAGTGCGAATAGATAAATAGGAGCAGCAGGAAGGTAAACAGCATTTCCATGCGCTCTGGTTTCCATCACGGTGTTCCATTGTGCCAGAAGCAGTTTAGTCATGCTGATCACGTGACCCGGAAAGCTGTCTGGACAAACACTGGCTTCCTCAGCCTGAAAGCGAGATGAGTGCCGCAACCCCATAGTTGCCTTTGACTGGACTTAACCATCCGGGGGTCTTTTACCTTTACTTTTTACCTATAAACTGTTAATGTATTCTAATCTATTTTAAAGCTATGTGATTGTGTGTATACTACTGGTATGTTAATTAAGCTGTGTGTAAAGATTTATCCTTTACGTGTAAATTGATCCCAATTCCTAATATTCTGAGTGATATTAGATAGATAGATAGATGATAGATAAATAGATCCTTCTGTTCACTCTCTTCAATGGTTTCCATAATTTTATAAACCCATGACATTTTCTCACTCAGTCTTCTTTTCTCCCTAAACTATAATACTGTGAATATTTTAGATATTTTGTTGAGGGTAGGTGCTCCAATTGCTAGATCATATTGGTTGTCCTTATCTGACACTTCCTGCTCTGTGGTAGTCTGAATATGCCAGATGTCATGTCTTCAGTATAGATTGACATGGCATTATAATATCCAACAGTTTTATCTTCAGTCTCGCTTCTCAATAATTTTTGACACTGAGTATTTTCTTTTCCACTGTCATAACGCACTGACTTTACTCTCAGTAAGCTATCAACCCTACTATCAATATTTCTTTGTTTGGTGGCCATGGACAATTCAGTATGAGATATTTCAGTGTCAGTTAGATTTATTGCCAGACGATTCAGCTAGAGAAATGATATTAACTGTGCTTTCCAGTATGTACAAGTCCATCATCATTAAATAATGTAAATAGTTGTCATGTAATTTCTTCTTACCCTTCTTTCTTTTTTAATTTTCAGTGGTCATAGCTGGTGATGGAGTATTAAAGGTAGGAAAATATAAAGCACATATAAAGTTTATTTGCTGTTGCACCCTATGTTGCATCGTAGTTGTGCCCCCCCACTCAAAAAAATGTGGGCGCTGATTTTTGTTTATTTACTGCATTTTCTAGATATGTGATTTTGGTGCTTCAAGATTCCACTCCCATACAACACACATGTCTCTAGTTGGTACCTTTCCTTGGATGGCTCCAGAAGTTATCCAGAGTCTGCCGGTATCTGAAACATGTGACACTTATTCGTATGGTGTGGTGAGTAGCCTATTTCTTTGTGTACTACCATATATGTTCAAAAAAATTATCTTTGGAGAGGCCAGATCCAGCTGGCCCCACAAGTCTCATCTATCACAAAGCCAGCAAAAGATATTGCTGGTTGTAATATTTTTAAAAAACATTTTTATTCTTAGAATTGGTAGTCACTTGTCACACAGAGTCCTTCAAGTGGCTTCAGTGTACAGTCATACCTTGGATCCCGAACGCCTTGGTACTTGGACGTTTTGGCTCCCGAATGCCACAAACCCGGAAGGGAGTGTTCCGGTTTGCGAACATTCTTTGGAACCCAAATGTCCGATGGGGCTTCCGTGGCTTCCAATTGGCTGCAGGAGCTTCCTGCAGCCAATCAGAAGCCATGCTTTGGTTTCCGAATGTTTGGGAAGTCGAACGGACTTCCAGAACGGATTCCGTTTGACTTCTAAGGTATGACTGTATTTAAAAACCTTAAACATAAATATATTGTGATATCAACACATGAATACAAAAACACATGCAATTCGTAACAATCTATAAAATACCCTCCCCTCAAAAAGACAGATGCAGGAAGCTCTATCAGCACACTGACAGACATACGAGGCACACAAAGTATGCATTCTCTCTTGAATGTGTACTTGTGTGCTCATTCCTTTACAGTATTTCTGCGCATGTGCCTTCTTGGATGCTCATTCTCTGGCACACAGACACGCTTTGTTACCATCTTCTTTTCTTCAACATGACTCTTGTGGTGCATGTTTTGCCTATGTTTCTCTGTCGTGTGTCCTGTTCAGATATTACTCTCCAATCCTGATAGGACAAACACCAGGGACACAGGTAGAAACTACAGCACTCATAACCAGTAACAAGCCAAAGCACTAACAACAACACTAATAATTATTAGTGTTAGAACTGAGACTAACAACAATAAATACTCACTGCAGGTGGTTGTCTTTGCCATCCATGGCAGAGATCTTTAGAAAATTACTCCCCGCTCTTCTTAAGACTAAACTAATGGGTTCAGTGTCCTGGGTTAGGAAAGACTCTCCTAGGGCAGATATTCCCCTCAATATAAAGTAAGGAGATTGGGGAAGGGATGAGGAAGAAATATTGGGTCCCAAAGCCCATTACCACTTACAACATGCCAAGGTGAGGAGAACTCTTCACCCAATTCCATTGATCCACGCTTGTAGCCACAAAGCTCAAAGCCACCAATGCTGGTCAGTTTTTCATTCTCACTCACAAAATTATAAGATCTGAAGACATAGGGTTGAATTCATATAGTTAATTGCATATAGGTGCCATTGAAATCAATGTGAAAAGTTGGACGCCATGACTAACTTGGATTACATTGATTTCTTGTTGAACTGCAGCTAATTTAATCTGTAATTTAGGCATTGTTTTTGGAGAAAATCCATCTCACTGGAGGGATGAAGTTCAGGTATGGGAATAAGTGC